>NC_143443.1:1875000-2500000 GCF_987193195.1 Phasianus colchicus
CTATTAGTTTACTACTTACTTGGAAATGCAAGTGTTTGGTGGAATAAGCTTTTGTTCTATAATTAAGCCTGGGCATCACATAATGCCTTTTTAGTTGTTTTGTGGTCTTGTTGCACTGTTTTTCCATTGAAAAAGAGTGCTTTCAAAGGAAGAAAAAAAAGTTGAGAGCCTGAATAATCATAATTTTTTTTCTGCATCAAGTTGTTCAGTTCTGTTGTTAATATATATTTTAAATATATATATTGCTGTTTCTGTTTTTAATAAATAGAAAATTTGGAAATATGCTTTAATTCCACAGCAGTGTGGCATGCATTTAAGTTAATAAAAACAAATTCTGCTTTAATTGTGATTGCAAATTAAATTCTCTGGGCACTTCACGTGGCAAGGAAGCTTGGCCTCAGACAGAATATTACTTGCTTGCATGTTCTCTGCAAAGTCTGCAGACCTCCCTTTCTTTGTAAGGCTGGATTTCTTCTCGATGCACCAACAGCCACCAAATTGTGTATCTAGGATCTGCTTTGGCCTCATAGAACCTGGGTGGGGTGATTACCCCCAGGCAAAAGACAAGACCTACTCTGCAGCAACTTCTGGGTTGCAAAAACCTTGTGAGTTTTTGTTTTCTAGCTCTGGAAGTTATGGAGGATAATTCCTATGCAGTTATGTGATCAAAAGTAAAATGTGAAAACTCATGTGGAAGGAAAAATCTCATTTATTTAGGGTTTTATTTACTTCTCTGCAGGGATCTACCCCCAGCGGCCCACTCCCTCCTAACTTTGCACCTGATCATCAATGTTTCTGAGACTGGTGCAACACACTAGGGATCTAAATTTAATATTAGGAGCATAATCTTATGCATATGCTTTGCAATGGAGCATGATAAAGCAGCTCATGTTCTTGGAAATAAAACTCAAAAGAGCAATAGCATCTCAGTGCTATGTTTGTGCTAATATCTCATGCGGTTGCATTGCTAATTAGGCTACTGATGGCAGGCATTTTTTTAGTTAAAGTGGTTACGGTGGTTCTTTTCTACCTCAGAGATGTATGTTGTGCCCGTGTGTTTTGTTTGGTGTCACGTGGGAATTTTGATGACCCAGTCAATTTCACATTGCTCATCCTCCCAGAATTCAGGCCTGTAGACCATGGGCTCATTTCTCTCCCACCGTGACCAGAAGGTCAAGTCTGGTGTGGGAGATTACTAGCAAGTGAAATTCTACCAAAAAAAAAAAGTAGAAAAGTTTCCACTTTGGCAAAAGAAAACAAGCAAGCCTTGGATGAGATCTTCAATAATTCTAACCACTGTTCAGTTCTTTCTTGTTGCAGTCTTTGTACCTTTTGTACTCCACATTTTTGTCTGTGTAGTCTCAATCATTCATAGAATCATATCTAGTTTCAACCACATCCACAACCTCCTTGGGCAGCCTGTTCCAGTGTGTCACCACACTCTGAGTGACAAAACTCCTCCTAATATCTAACCTAAACCTCCCTTGTCTCAGTTTAAAACCATTCCCCCTTGTCCTATCACTATCCACCCTCATAAGCTGCCGTTCCTCTTCCTATTTATACTCCCTTCAAGCACTGGAAGGCCGCAGTGAGGTTTCCCTGAAGCCTTTTCTTCTCCAACAAGCCCAGTTCCCTCAACCTTTCCTCATAGAAAAAACTGTGAAATATAGGAGAAGCTAAGAAAGGACCTTTCTTCCTTTATCTACTGCTGATTGGAGTTATCTCTTTTGCATTTGTGGTCTGTTTGTTAATTTATTTGTTTGCTTCTGGTGGGATGGAGCAAGAAAAATTTGCTCAGTCATATATATATGACTGAACAGATTTGCAGCACGTATTCATTCCATTAAATCCTTAATTGAGTTGTAGTTGATTAGCAGCTTTACAAGTGATTCTCCAGATGTTTACCACAAGATGTTTACCCATCGTAACAAGTCAACATTTAAAAATACATCTGAGCTGGTAGATGAAGATTGGATTCCCATGATGTATGTTGATTTTGTGTCAAACACTTGTTCAGCCCCAAATGATGAGGGCCAAATACAAATGAAACAACTGCAGCTGAGTTAAAAAAAAAAATATGGAGCTATGCATTAATTAAAATTTCTCTTGTATTGCAGTGTTCCCACATTCCAGAGCCTTCCTGAGGAGATACTCAGTAAGCTTGCAGATGTCCTTGAAGAGGTAAGTGTGTTTAATTTTGAAAGCTAATGAGTTCAGAGTTTGTGAGTCTTCTGGTAGCAATATCCAGGCTCTTTTCCGAAAGAACAGCTTCACAATTTTAATCCCAATTATGGTTGACTACTCCAGCATGTCAAGACGATGAGAGGAGTCGTGTGGAAAAAAAAAATGAATTCATTTCTGAACAAGGCTTACATATCTTTAATTGGATTTCCATCCAATTGAGGATCAAAACATTTGTTTCCTGTGCTGTGTAAAGAGGAAACCTTCTGCCCTGGGTCACTGGTGGAGAATAGGGCACGTGGAAATGCCATTTCCTTTCAGATGTGATGGGAAACTTATGTTAGAGGACAAAACCAGGCCTTAGAGTAGGTGTTATGGAAAGGCTACTCTCGTTAGAATTACAGCAGAGATGGGCAGGTGTAATATATGTCAGGAAACTTGAAATCCTGGAGTTGTGCCTTGCCTACCTGGCTGTAACTGGTGTCTCATTAGTGTCAGGCTCTCTATTTAAAATCTTGTCCTGTAAGCAAATGTGTAAATTGGATGTAAAAATACGAGTTGCAGGCAGTTTGTCCACATAGTGTATTCAGATAGCTCTCCATTCTGGACCTGACAAATTGCTTGTTACTGAACACTACAGAAACTGTTAAGAAAACCTTTCAAAATGTAGCCTTGTGTGATTTAACTATAGGAAACCTGTGTACAACAAGGTGTTTTTTGTCATTCCTTGTTACTTTTTTTTTAAGTACAAGCCTTGCCATAGAGCCAGTCCTAATAAATGTTTATGGGAAAGTGTTTCTCTGTACTAAGTACTGCCTCTGCCACTGATTTTAAGAAACAAAGCTGCTGACGTTTAACTTGATTTTCAGAGCACTGGTAGGACATTGTTATTTCTTTGCCTATTTATTCAGTATACAGATGAATTCACCTTTATCATGCAACATAATTGCATATTCATAGATAAGCTTTATTTCCTTTACTGCTGGAGAAGTCTTTAGATTTAGAGAAGGGAGCTGTATTGCCTCTTTATGCTATGAATTAAATGTGCATATCTCCAACACGCCTAATCAGAAACAGGTAGTTAATTTGCTTGGATCACATAAGCAATGCTAAGCTCCTTATTGAGAGTTAACAAAAAGTTTCAAGGGAGAGTGGGCTTTGGGGAGAACTGGAACAAATATCAGTGAATAAATTAGGCATGGGAGTAGTAATCATCTGTAGGTTGGTCCAAGACCACTCTTGTTTATTTTAAACACTAAGGGCAGCTGCTATAGCCATGCTGTAAGGTTGTTCCCAGTCCCTACTGGTGATCTGCAGGATATGGCTCCCAAAACAAATTGTTTCCAGTTTCTGACTTGGAGTCATCCTTATTATTCCTTGTGTTTTTCTTTGACTTCATATATTTTGCATAAGCTATAAAATCTTACTATTACACAGTGCATCTTGTTTAACAGTATCCAACACGCTGAAACTAGGCAGCGATTGCTTTACTTTATCTTCTCTGTTGCTGTATTAAATGTTGAATAAAAGTGACTCATTCAGACAATTAGAAGCAGGGAAAAATCTTTCTTAATGTCAATGTTTCATGCAGTTTTTCTTTTGATATACTTCTATGAATTAATGCAACACTTCTGTCCTACATTCTTTTAAATGAATTCTAAAAAGTGTTAACTAAAGCCCAGAAGGGAAAAAAAACAACATCCTGTTTAATTGCCCATTATCAAAATCAAACCTGGGAATGGCCTTAAGAAGACAGAAGGAAAAAGGTCAATATTTGATGATATAATTTCATTTCTGGAATTGGTGGAAATACTAACTCAAGATATGTAGCACAGATGACTCGAATGAAAATGAACAAAACACTGGGGAATTTCCCTTTCAATTGCAGCAGTTCTGACTTGCGTATGATCACTCACATCACTGCAATTGCTTGTGATTTATAGGCGTGTGACAGTCAAAGCACGTTTATGGAGCTCAGCATTAGCAGATCCAAACTCAAGCTACCCATTGTATTGACAAGGCCATAGCTGCTCCCACTTCCAGATCTTTTTCCCTCTTCTAGGCTGAAGTTTCCCTGGACCCAGGCTGCCACAGCTAGCACTTATCTTGTAGGTTACAACTACAGGCAAACAATAGCCAGATGTGGGCGCAGCTTCTGCAAGTGCCCGAAGCCTGCCTCTGTCTCCTTCCATCCCAATTTAGTTAAATGAATATATCTTAACGTGACATAGATGCTTGCTAATTACACAATGTATAGTTGACTCCTTATTAACATTTTTCAAAATGTCATGTAACCACTGCAGTGATTCTCAGTGCCATGGAAAGCTGAGCAGCCCTTTCAGCAGAGAGGTTGATTTAGCTTGGCTTAGATGCCATCTCTGTTGAAACAGCTCTGCTTGGCCTGTGATTTTATTGCATTGTTTATCCTTGTGCTTACTGAACATAATGCATGAGTCAATGAGTAATATGTTTCTGCAGCTCAAGACTTGATGTTTATTTTGCTTGGGCTTTGGTAGTATTAAGGAGGTGGTTTGTGTAGTCACTCTGTCTGCCTGTAGGATAGTTCCCTCAAAGCACTTGTAACTGCTTGCTTAAAACAAGCTTGATATGTGGGAGGAAGCATCAGTGATACAAAGTTCCTATCAGATTGATCCAAATTATTGGATAAGGAGAGAAAACAGATAGAAATTATTATGTTTTGAGTCACGCAGGCACACTCTGTGATCAGCTTCACCCCTGCTTCGAATAAACTGAGCAGAGGTAGCTGTCTGGGAGAGGTGGGGAAGCAAAGGTTAACGGTGTTAACACTGTGCAGGGAATGAAGGACCCAAATTAATTATTCAGCATGACAAACAACTTCCTTAGTAGGACAATAAATATCATCCCTCTTTTGCTGTGTACTTGAGATGTGAGAGGTAACACTCGTTACTAGTGTCTAGAAAAAATATACTAATGACATTTTTCTATTATCCCCAATATCTTCCTCACTTTCCTTTCTTAATTCTCACTTTTCCGTACTCCTCTTCAGCTGGAAAATTCCTTCTTGACCTTGTTGTGCCCTTGGTGCCTTTTGTTAAAAATCATTTGCTCAATGACAGTTGCCTCTGCCATGTATTCAGTCTTTTTATCAAACAGGATTGAACTGGTGGCTGAGTAGTTTCTCTGTTGTTTTTCTTGTTTGTTTGTTTTTTGTAAAGCCAGTTGCCATGTTTATGTTTAAAATTGGAGTATTAATATAGTAAGAGGAAGTAAGTTGCCAGCATGTGGCTTAAACATCACTGTTCATCCCTAACCAAGTGCTGTGTGTCTCATGTGTCCAAATACCTGAATCAGCTGTGTAAGTATCCTTGCACTGTTTCCTTTGGGAAAGACATGGAGCTGTTAGAGCATGTCCAGAGGAAGACCACAAGGATGATGAGAGAGCAGGAGCATCTCTGTATGAAGAAAGGTTGCGGAAGATGGGCTTGTTCAGCTTGGAGAAGAGAGAGCTCCAGGGAATGCCTCTCTGTGGCATTCCAGTACTTGAGGGGAGCTTATAAACTGGAGGGGGGCTGACTTTTTACACCATCTGATAGTGATAGGACAAAAAGGAATGGTTCTGAACTAAAAGAGGTGAGATTTAGGTTAGATGTTAAGTGGAACTTCTTTTCTTAGAGGGTGGTGCTTCCCTGGCCCAGAGTGCCCAGAGAAGCTGTGGATGCTCTATCAACAGCTCCAGAGAAGATGTGGGGCCCTGGTCAGCCCAATCTGGTGGGTGGCAATCAGCCCATGCAGAGGGATTGGAATTAGATCATCTTTAAGGTTCCTTCCAACCTAAGCTATTCTGTGATTTTTAACAAGGTGTTATTAGGAAGATACTGAAGTTGCCATTGTATTTATTTACAGATTAACTCCATTCATTATATCCTTAAGAAAGGAGGACAGCAAGTCAGTAGAGGCAGATTAAATTGCCAGGATCTGCAGTACCAGTGAGGGAAAGAAAGGCTCTTCTGTGGTCATAGAAAAAGAGGAGGGTCAGGGAACAAACCACCAGAGCACCCGAACTCTCAGTATGTGACTCCTCATGGTAAATGTGTGGGTACAACGTATAGATGACCAAACAGACTTGAGAGCAGATACTGTGAAAAAGGAATTCATGGGCAAAGAGAGGGACAGCTGAGCTTGAGAAGATGACTGTGACACATCCAAAGGAAGAAAAGAAGTCAATCCAGCATCTTTGTTCCCATTGTGGCCAAGGGTAGGAATGACCTAGTATTAAGCATGGGTAGTGCTCAGAGTCTCTGGGCTCTGACATCCCTTTCTGTTGGTTTTTGGGTTTTTTTAGGACAAAAATTACATATTTCATTGTGTCCTGCTTTCAGCTGAGACAGCATTAATATTAATAGGACAGCAGTGTTGTGGTTGTTACTGAGTGCTGGGAATGCTCCAGGAGGAGAGCTGGCCTGAATTAGGCAAGGGCTTATTCCATAGCATGTGGGAGGCTATAGAGCTGTGAGGACTGGGGATCAGCCCCTGCTCAGGGATTGGCTGGACATTGGTGGGCTTTTGTTCTTGTTTTTATTTTCCTTTTCTGTCTTAGTAAATATTTTTTGTCTCAACCCATGAGTTCTGTTTTGCTTCCAGTTCTCTCTCTCTTCCCGCCTGGGGGAATGAGCAAACAGCTTTGTGATGCTGAGCTTCCTGCCAGGTTAAACCACAACACATTTTCATCTTGAGGTTGGTTCCTTTCTTGTAGCCTTTTCCTCCTTCAGGTCTATCCTTTGTGTCATTGAAACGTAAACTTATATCCTTGGAAGATTTATATTGAGTATTGGTATTACAGTTAACAATACCTTATAATTAAGGTTGTTTGACCTTTTCTTTTTTGAAACCATTTCCACTAGCTTATGATTTTGATGGCTTATCCATTTATCTCAAATTATTCCTTGCAGCTGCTGGCCTATAGGTGATTTTTCTAAATTTTTTTTTCCAGGTTAAACTACTAATCTTGTTTCAGACAGTGAGATTGCTTTGTCTGTGTGTAGGGGATGGACATGTAATCTTCCTTAGCATCTGTCCTGGGCTTCTTGATTTACATAAGGCTTTCAAGATAGGGGTAGGAATGCAGAGGGCTTGGAGAGAATAATAGGTGATCTTATGATTTAAAAGTTTTGTAGTTACAAATGCATAGAAAGGGGTTGAAGTAAGGTTTCACTGACATTTCTAACTGCGATTTTCTAAATCCTGTGTACTTGTTGTTCCTTCACTGTTTCAGATTTAGAATGTTAATCCACATCAGATGTTATGTATGAATCTTAGCAGCAAAATATTGTTTCTTTTCACAGATAATGTCAAACCTTACTACATCAAATATATTTTTTCCTATGTATTATGTATCCAGGGCTGTAGATAACTCTGCTGTGTATACCCTCATGCTGGAGTGTGTGCTCTTAAATATGACTTAAATTTCCCCAAATAAGGGATGCCAGCCACTTAATAAGTCCTAGGCTTTGTCTTTTTACTACCCATTTTGGGTTGGGATTGCATTTACACCCTGGGACTTCGGTTCCTTATGTTCCATGTCTGTTTTGGAAACTCTCACTAGAAGTGCTATTTCAGAATCTTAATTTATTGTGTTGTGGAGTCTTAAGTGCTGGTAATATGCTTCCCCTTATCCCAGGAGGCCATGGTTTGGCTACGTCGTCAATCCCAAAGCATGTGTGGTGGTAGACAAAAGAAGCTGCCACACTCTTTGAGCAATACAAGGGCAGAGAAATGTGTTAAATACCACAGGCTGATTATGCCTGATCTCTGCTGGGACAGCTCACTGATTGCACATAGGGCATGTTCTGGGAGAGTGATCTCCAAGTGCTGAAAGCATGGGTTGCAGTGTCTTAAGCCATTTAATTAATGCTGCTGTAAATTTGTTTAATGAGAGCTTCTTGCCACTCTCTCTTTTTTGCTTTTCCATTGCGGGCCCTGTGCTTTGGCAGCTTCCATGCTAAGATGCCAACCATCCTTCTTTCTCCACCTTGTGAATTTATTACAGATTACAAATTCCTATGATGCCTCCATTTAATGAATGGAGTCTGAATGCAGTCCTCTTTTTATATAAGATCACATGGTTAACAGTCAGTAGAATGGGAGAAATACACAAAGTTAATTATTTCAATATAACCAGTATTTTTTCCAAATAAGACTGAGGATCATTCTTAGGTCTATGTAGTCCTCAGCTGATCCATCCTGCAGGTGACAGCTGTCTCCTGAATGTAGAGCTTGATGGCAGGTTATGCCTGGACCAACAGTGATTGGCAAGAAGTGAATAATGCTCCTATCTGGAGGTGCAAACATGAGGAGAATTAGAAAAAAAGCAAGGAAGAGCAAGAAGTTTGGGTTAAGAAGGATTTTTATTTTCTATCTTCTGATTGAAGCTAGCACTCAATTAGAGTATGTTTAATGTTTACCAAAGGAGCTTTGGGATATAGTTGAAGTGCTACATGTGGGGGAAATAAAACAGATTCAAATTGCCATTGTTTCATATACAGAAGAATTTCAATTTCTGATAACTCTATTTCTTGTTATCTCATTTGAAAAATTAATATTTATGAAAACATACTCCAGAAAATAAGCATTTTGGGTCTACTGCCAAAAAAAAAAACCCAAAAACAAAAACCCACACATTAGGAAAAAAAATCCAGTTGGAAAAAGTCATGTGCAGCAGTACAAAAAAGTAGTCAGCTGCAATGTCTAGAGCAATGGAATAGAATAGCACCTTCCTCTTAAGTATATGATGCTTTTCTTTGACCTTTAAGCCTATGCACTTCTGTGCATAGGGCCTTTGACTGGTGCTGCTATGGAGCTGATGCCTACCAGCATGGTTTGAGCAGTGAAATGTGTGTACGTTCAGTGTACACATGCTGTATTTTCCACTGCAAATTGCAGCTGTTCAAAGTAGTCCAGCATAAAAAAAGATATCAAGGAGTGCTAAGCTAATTGGAAAATAGATCATCATCTTTCCTTTTTTTGTCAGGGTGTAAAATACAGATAAATTACAGATAAATATAATTCTAGAAGATACCAGGGAGAAACAGAAAAGCATTCATGTTTTCCTCTACCTGATGACATGACTGTATAATGATGCTAACTTAAAAGTTGCTCTAACATTTGCATTGGGATAAAAGGTATCATTTTGATAAAAGCTTTTCTTCTTCTGGTTTTCTGTAGCCTGTTTAAGCACTTTAAAGGCAATGATGAATGACCTCACCCTTAATTATCACAGCAGAGGAAAGGAATTGTTTGAATATTCCCTGGTCCCCCACAGTATGTCAAGAACCTCAGCATCCATTTGTGCATTACAGTTACTATCCTGATTGCTGTGGTAAAAATGGAGATGTTTCTTCCCATAGCAGTTAAGTCTTATGTCTTCTCTTTCTTGCTGAAGCACCTGCTTGCAATGGTTGTCAGAGAGAGGATGCTGAGCATGGCAAATGGTTGGTCTGCTGCCACAGAACCCCTTCCTTTGTGTGCAAGAAGCCATTCATTGATGTTCAGAGCAGCTTCTTGAAAGTTTGGGGATGAGAAAGGATAACTTTGTGGCTGTCCCTTTTGCACATAGCAGAGTACATCCGTCCAGTATGAGACTGGGTTCAGGGCAATACATATCTAGTGAGTTCTTCATACAAGTAATGAGTGAGTTCTGTATAAGCACTCAAAAATTCATCAGCTGGGTGGTTCAGTCTAACTAGAAAAACCTTTTTTTATTTTTTACTTACGTCTGCTTTGTCATGTGAAATCAAATTGAATCCATGCATTTCTCTGTTAATTTTTTTTTTTCTTTTTGCAAACACATGGAATAAGCTATTATTTAAGTCCTTCATCCTACTAAAATATGCATGCAACTTATTTTGATGGTTTCCATGGCCGTTCCATCCAAGTGGAAATGAACTCATAAGGACTAAATGAGATCAACACTGATACAGGATGCTATTTTTCTCTCCTTTCTTTGGATCTGACACTCAAGGTACATTCCCCTGTGCTTTTGTTAGGTAGGAGTTGAGTGGAAAGCTGCCCTTGTGTCAGCAGTACTGATTCTCTGAGAACAAAAATCAACCAAATAATGTCTTGCACAAATAAAACAGGGATGGGAAACAGAAGGGGAAAGGGCAGTACACCTCATATAACTCACGTAAATATTCAAGATAAACAGGGCTACATTTTGGTTCATATGATGTGATAGGGGAAAATTAGTACTGCTGTTTAATCTAAAGATGCTGGGAAGTCAAGGTGTCATCAAGTCCTTGACTACTTTTTCTCAATTTTATTGCTTTTCTAGATGAGTGTAATGCTATCAGCAGCAGGAAACACTGGTGCTATCTATACCAACAGAGCATGTAGATTTCTTTAGGAAAAGCATCAAAGGATGTAAATGTGAAAAACTTCCTGAAAATATGCATGTAGGCATTAGTACAAAGAAGTTTATTTGTGAATCTGTGAGTAGATGCTACTCTTGCAAAATTCAGATATCATAATTATAATGAACATAAAGTTTCAGCACCCGAATGGCCAAGACCTTGAATGAGTTAACCCTTATGTACCTTGAAAAAAAACACATCACCAATGCAAGAACTGTTCAGCTTGGGTTCCTGCAGACCTCAGCTGAGTCTTGGCTGGTTTTAACACACAAAAACCAGATACTTAGATACAAGTGGAAGGACTGGGGCAGGGAAGCCCTTATCAAACAGGAGGTAGATCAGGAGCTCTCCTTTTGACTTCAACAGGCCAAAGGCTGTGGTGGAGCCCTGACCTCTGCTTAATGTAAAATGCAGAGATCAAATGGTCCCGATGGAACATGAATTAAATCCCCAGTATGCAATGAAATACCCGACTCTTAATACAACTAGGACGATCCTTTACTGCTATTTAGCATACCTCTAAAATTCATCACACTTGTGTTCTGCTCATCACGGGTTTTTTCTATAGAAATAGCTCAATATTCCCATCTTGACTAAATCCATTCTTGGCAATTATAACATTAGCCACTGCCCTTGCAGCTTTGCAGAATCTGGTTCCTCTTATAGTTTCCTCTCCATTTGGGCCAGCTTGGTGATGGTCATTTTGCTCTTTGCAAAATCTCTGTCGTATTTTCTCACCTCTTTCTTCACTTACTGCTGAAGCCCTTTTTTCTCCAGTGAAATCCCTTAAACGAACATGCGTGAGGCCATTTCCATGTCTTGGAAATGACTTCTAAACTGCAAATACATAGCTTGTGTGTCTCTCTTAGCACTTGAGCCCTACTCACAGTGGGACCTCTGGGGTGTTTGCAGTGGCTACAGTCATTGACCAGACCAAGGCCTGGAGCCACACAGGGCTTCTGCCAAATGTGCTTTATGATTGGAGAATTACGCTATCTTTTAAACTGAATTTTATTAAATGACTTTTAAAATCTCTCAAGAAGCAGCTTGCATTTAACAATGAAAATCCCAGCTGCTTTGGAAGGTTCTCAATCAGAGGCTTTTCCTGGGGAGCTGGATTGCTCCAGAGATGACAGGAATTTATTATTACTTAATTGGTTCTCAGAAGTTCTCCTGCCCTTTTATTTTGGCTGACTTCTTCAGCCACAAACACAAATCTGTTTGTTTTTTTCCACTGCAAATTGCAAAATGCACTATAGTTTTGTCAAAGTTTTTGAGGCACCATGGCCGGAGAACTGCAACTTGTATGGCCCACCAAAGCATACAGGTACACGTATGTGCGCAGAGATAGCAAACCTATGCAAGAATCCCAGAAGACATTCAGATGGGTGGGAATTCGAGGTTTTAAAGAGATTTCCTTAGCTGTTAATACAGCACGGTTTCAGCATGGAGCAGGGAGCTGAGTATTTAAATGGATCAAAGAAGAGGAAGTAGCTGAAGTGCAGCTCCCAACCTAGAGAAGCTGTAGGCTGCTCATCAGCATAAAGCATTAGTTCTCCTGGCTGTTCAGCAGCATCCTGCAGTGAGGATGGAAAGGCCATCTGGTCTTTGTAGTGCAGGAGGGGAGGTCTGCAGGGAGGTGTGGGATCATGCTATAAAGTGGCACTGTTGTTGTACTAGGGAAACCGCTTTTTCCAGGTGGGCGCAGTCATGGAGTCATCCAGATATTCCTTGACATCCATGGAAATAATAATCTGAGGTGATGTTGTGCTGTTACCCCTCCTGAGATGCAGCTCTGGCAGAGGCTCTCAGAGCACAGCCTTAAAAATCTCTAATTATGACTTATTCTTTGAATGCCTGCAGAGATCAACAGAGATGATGGAGTTGTGAAATCACATTGTAGGAATGGCAATAACTTGAGAACAAGTGGAGACTCCTGTTTTCAGTCTGAGTCTTGAAGTGCAGTGTTCTTGTTGCAAACTTCATGCATCTTCCAAAGAAGTTTTAGCCTTGCCTGTTTGTCAGCTTCCTCTGGAGGAGCATCATCCTTTCCTCGTTATTATACAGTCCCCCTGCATTAAGCATCCCCCTCGTTAGTAAAAACCTCTCACCTAGCTCACTGCATAGAAAATCCTCTTCTGCTGTGATGTGGTTGGTATCAGGGCACATGGCACTGACAGTGTCATGGAACAGTTTTTTAGGGAGCAGAAGAAACACTGCTTCAAGCTTCAGAGTTTTTTTTTTAATTATAATAATAATTATTATTATTCTTCTGTAACAGTGGGTTGAGTGGAGATTAAATTCCCTTTGTGAAAACTCCCTGATAAGTTACTCATTTACAAAGCTGCCGCATTTGATGATGGGCACACCTGGTTGCTCTGACAGCTTGGATTAAAACCATCTCTAATCTATCTGGAATGTATTTCTGTACTATCTGTAAATGGATTTTTCATCCTGTCCATCACAGCCATAAAAGAAAAGAAAAGGAAAAAAAACAAAAACAACCACTAACAAAATAACCTGTGCTTTTGTTTCTAATCTTTGATGATTTCCAAGGTTTCATAGATGTGAAAAAAGGATTTAAAGAAATCTGTAACATATCATTTCCACGAGCAGATTTACAGATTCTTTTTTAAGAATGCAAGGTGGATTTGAAAGAGTGGTCACAGCAAACCTTCAAAGATCCAAGCAGATGTCCCCTGTGTGATCCAGCCACGTTCCAACACCCACTGTGTCACAGCAGTTTGTAAGAGGCATTGTAGCATGCCTGGATATCAAAACCTGTGGTGGGTTTATCTGTGTGAAGAGGTTGGAAGGTATGGACAAACGTCCGTCTATTTACTGTCTTGAAGTAAGTTGGAAAGTTTGGCACCATCTTCCTCCAGCATGATGGGCAGAGTACAGAATCATACAGCTAATAAAAGTCAAGTATTAATATTTGAACACTTCTGGGGCTGATAGCAGCACCTGCTGGAGCTGTTCTGACAGCCTGGACACATGCCCCCTAAGCCTTATATCTGCATCGATGAGGTATTTGCTTGGTGCCACGGCTTTGTGCAGGGGAGAATGAGACTGGGGGCTTCAGCTTGCTGTAATGGGAAGCCTGCAGGGAGAGCTCATGGCTATTTCTGTCCGGTGAGATCATCTTCTGTAAGCTTAATCTAATAGCAGTTTCAAAAAATGCCTTATTTTAACTCATATATTGCTGTTACATATGTACATAGGCTCACGTTGGTGGCAGTAAGCTTGCCTGACTTATCCCATTTTTGTTTTCTGGAACCAAAGAAACAAAATCCAACCTTATTTGCAAATGTTGCATGATTTCCAGTCTGTACCCCTAAATGGTATGAAGCAGAAAAAAGTGAATTGCTTCTAGTAAAGCTCCTTTTATCTTCAGAAGGTGCATTGTCTGCACTTTATCTGTATAAGCAGAAAAAATAGCAATTACGTTGAATATTAATTAATTTGGTGGGTGTTTTCCCTTTGATTTCAACTCTTTTTCCACTGCTTTCCTTATAGCATTGCCCACAGTGACACCTACTGGCATTCGAAACAAGGCTGGCTTGCAGGCTGTTGCCTCCTGGGCAAGTCATGCGGGGGGATGAATTAGTAAAATCCAGAAGATGGAAAGCGTGGCCTTGGAAACATGTCTGGCCACCTCTGGACCAGGCTGTGGGTGCTGCCTCCCCACTCTGTGCTGGACATCGTGCCTGGAGTCTTGTCTACAAGCTGAACAAGAGCCTCCAATAATGGCAACAGTCAGTGATAACAGCTTTGTGCTTAGAGAGTAAGCAAACATTAGAAAGGAGAGATGCCTCCCTTCCATGGGCTGCAGTGACTTCTCAAAGCATAACCCTGCTGGCAGGTGTTTCGGTTGCCAGGGAGTTTATTTTCCTTGGGAAATGAACTTGCCTGTGCCCTTTTGTGTAGCTTTCATTTTTGTGTCTGTATATTAAACATTCAATTAAGGTCCCGAGGTTATATGTGAGCTAACTTCTTATTTGCCACTACTGGTGTGGTATTTGCAGTATCTCACAGCTGTAATAATAGTAATCGAAAGTGTCTTTTTGATAATAGAAATCCATTTTGTCCTTAATCCATGAAATACTCGGCACTGGATATCTTAATAGATAACCACAAGACTAAGCTGCTGGAGGAAAGCAGAAAGGCATTAGGAATGGAGTTACTGATGTGGCAAAATTGAAATGGCCTTATTTCCATACTGAGCAGAATGCAACAAAACAGCCTTTGATATAAGTTTTATTTACATTTTTAATATGTTTCTGTCACTCTTAATAGGAAATTTTCAGTGAAGCTTCCCAAAGTGAAATTTCTGACTCTGTAGGGGTCTGATCCTGTCTCCCAGAAACAGGGATGAGTGGACAACAGGTGACTGCAGGGCTCCCTGTTGACCGAATCTGTGTGCCATCCATCCAACAAAGCCACCTCCTGAGCTTTCCATACCAGCCTTCACTCATCAGAGCCTTCTGCTTGCCAGCATGAAAAGCAGGAGTGCTGGAGGAAAGATGGAATGACACACAGCATCAGCACTCCCTGAGGAACTCATTTGGTACCAGAGGGACCCTTGGGCACATCTTTATCTACCTGCAGCTGCAGTCCTGATACGTCAAACTGAGAGTCTTCCACTTGGAAAACCTGCTGAGCCCACTGCAAGCCATTACTGGTAGCCTTTTTCTTGGGATTACAAAACCTGGAAATTGAAGTAAGCAACTGCCAATAAAACAGGTTTTCCTCTTTACAGTGAGTTTATCATCCACTGGAACAGATTGCTTGGTAATGGCTAAATCCTCCTCCCATGCAGCCTGTGAATGGAAATGGGCTGGCTGGCTGCTGTAGGAGTGCTTTGGTTCAATAATGGGTTATCAGGATAAGTGAAGGAGGTGTTGATTTTGGCTTTATGTGTTTCTGAGGATGGCTGATTCGACTAGTTCATACTGACCCTAAAATGACTTTAAAAATCTGTTCCTAATCCTCACAGCATTCAGGTAGTTAGGCACTGTTGAGAACTTTGGCCTTTCATTTGCAACCTTTGAGGATTATGGAAATAAGAGCTCTGAACTGTACTTGAGTGTCATGCACAGGATTGGGGTATATGGCTTTGGACCCTGTAATGGGGCAGGAATGAAACTTAATTCAAAACATGGTCTCTAGGGACCCCTGAGAGTTTGAAACTTTAGCCTTAAGTGGAACTGCTGGTGCATCCCACATCTGAAGGACAACAAAGCTTGGAGACTGGCACAATTCTGTCTTATGGTGCACTATCTTTGGTTTGGAAGGTTTGGGGAGGTGAGGGCAAAGCCTGGTCCTGTTGTAAATGTATCCCAGGAACGCTAGGTGGGATTTACAGGTTTTTCTCGTGCTGTCAAGTGGGAGCTTGGGGCATTCCATCATTGCTGTCTGTCAGGTGGAAACGTTACAGATGCTCGAACCAAGCTTGTTGGTGTGGCAGGAAGATGAGGTCAACTGCTTTCTGAACATGAATTTTACAGCAGATTATTTGCAGCTAGATCTCAGAGCTGTACTGAAAATGAGAAGAGCCATCTTTCCAGTGCATGAGTGCTCATCATCCTCAGGCTTACACGCCAGATGGGAGCTGATGGGTTAGAGCACACAGGGTTGGGTTAGCATCTCCCTAAAGCCTCCTGCTCTGCGCACCAAAGAGCACTTTGATCCCCTGCTCCTGTCATTTGATTCTTCATCAGCAGCTTTGATAGCAGATGTCCAGCATTAGAAATGAAATATTAGCTGCCCTTTGGACTCCGTATGCTTGGGGGGCTGTAATGTGGACAAACTGCTTCAGCTATCTGACTTACATTTTCCACATTAGGGTGCGAGTGGACAGCTGTGGTGTTAGGAGGTCACCCGATCTCAGCACATCTCACTGCATCTAGGCAACCCCAAAAAAGGGGGACAGTCCCTGTGAGGAGCAAGGCATGTGCTGGGAAGGCACTGACATGGATGACGAAGCCTGGAAGTCAGCTCCCTGCTCAGCTGCAGGCTTCTGGTGATCATCCATTTGGGCTGTCCTTTGTTCTTCATTAGAAAGTCCTGGGAAAAAGGCATGAAGGGATCTTTTGCTGGAGACCCATGTCCTTCAGATACCTCTCCTCCAATCAGTGTTACAGCTCGTGCAGAAAAATAAGGCTCCAAAGTATCTCAGAAATAATATAAAACGAAAATAACTGACTACGTTTGTAACTCAGAGGGAAGACAAGTGCAAAAATAGCTCATTGCTGGGAAACTTATGATTTTACTGAAGAGGAAAATGCTGATGTCCTAAATCGGGGCATCGGTGGAACAGATGCACTCTCCTGTTCCCATCCCTTCTGATTCCAGTTTGCTGTACAGGACTGGGAAATGTGAATACTGTGCCTGGTATTACCAGCATTCACTTGTGTGGGTGATCTTTTGTGGGGTTTATCAAGTATCGTGTTGAGCAATCTCTGTTGAAATAAGGTCAGTTCCACACTTGTACACCCTTAAATCCAATCCTGTTGTAATTTTCCACAAAAGATATATAATTCACTTTGCTTTGGAGTTCAAAAAACTCATGAAGTAATCTCTGGATCGATGTGCCGTCCCTGCCTGGTAAGGAAATAGTCAGCTGTCCATTAGCAGTGCTATGTCTTGAGCCAAAAATGTGGCCTAGATAGTATTTTCCAGTGTTGTTCTAATGTTGAGATAACTCCAAAAACACTTTAAAGCACACAGTAGATCTCATCAGTCAAATGCTAATACAGCCAGTCACTGCACGAGAGCTAGATGAAGGTGTTCTGATAGAGGGTTAATTCTTTGTGTTCTCTGTTGGTAATCTGCAGTTTTATCATGTTCTGAATTATTAATGTGATTTCAGTTTCATGTTTCATTACCCTTTGGACAAAAGTCTGGAATAAGTTGTAGGCAGTGGAAAGATCTGGTAACATTTTCTGTAGAGCAGCTTTGTAGCAAAGTTCAAAGTGAGATGGTTTGAACTCTTTTTATCACTTGGTGAAGTATTTATGTTGTTCTCTTTCCACTGACAAAAGTCATTTTTGCTATTTAAAGTAAGAGTTTTCCGTTTCTCCAGTTTCGGTGCACGTTCAGACTACAAGTTTACCCATCATCGCTTTAATGAGTATGTTTTAGGTTCTTCATCTTGCTTACAGCAATGTAATTCTCTTCCAAAACCTGTTGTAATCCAGAGCAGTTGTTGGCAGGGTGGGAGTGGAGCCTGCAATTTGTATGTGTGCGGGCTGATAAAACTGTGGTTCCCTTTGTATAGTTAACGAGAGAAATCTAGGTAAAAGGATAATATTTTCTATCAACAGACAAGACCCACAGAGATACAGAAGACAGCAAGAGCTGCAATAGGTGCTGTTTGATTGGATGCTGTAAGGCTTACGTGCTCAGTCAGAGCTGATTGTCACCTACTGAAAATCCTACAGAAGCTGCCAGGCTGGAAGAAAGTGGTGAACTCAATGGGCAGAATTACCTGCCTCAGTAAAAATGTAGTGCTTTCCATGCTTTTGCTGCCAGTAAATTCTGTTCCTGGGGAGAAGAAGTACATTTGCATATGGAAGGGTAGGCACTCTTTGATTCAGACTACAAAAAGAAAATATATTTCATTGGAGGTTACTTCAAGAGTGGCTGAGTATATTCAATTAATGTGCTCTTTTATTCCTCTTGATAGATTAGGAAATTGGTTTTGATCCTCATGGCAATACAAATAACTTCTCTGAATAAGCGTACAAAATTTGTTGCAAATTAAGAAAATATATAAAACGTACACGAAGATTTACAGTGTTTACTTCCAATTTCATTTTTGCGAGGAATTGATTGCCATTTTAATAATTGTGGAATGGCTTTTTGGATTTATGAAGGAGAATTAGTGTTCCATAGACAGTCTTCTACTAAGAAGAACAAAATAAATCAGAGATATTCAAGAAAGATGGGCAGAAGAGGGGCTACTTTTCGTGCATTTCAATGAAATTTAACTAAAAACCCATATCCTTACAAAAAGTCGCTTGCGATTTTGGAGAAATTTGATGGTGTGGCAACATGACATTATGTGAACAGTTGGTTGCTGGCTGTGTTTCCTCCCAGCAAAGCTGTCGAGGTCATTATGCTGTTGTACAGGAGGAGATCTTTTGATCCCTGTACTTGCAAAGCAAAGCAAAGCGCCTCCCCTTCCCCATCAGTGCAGTGGGAGCGCGCTGCTGTCCCCTTGCTGGGGAGCAGCTGGGGCAGGCGGTCCCTTGAAGTGAAGTGCTGTGAGGTGCAGCAGTGGCTTTGTGTTTCATGCATTCTGGAAACGTCATGGGACGTGAGTTGTTCAGATAGAGATTTCAGTTCTGCAAAAACTATATGTGAAATTAAACGTGTGTGGTCCATCATAGGTCCAGCACTCTTTCCTCGTGTTAGCACTACTGATTTCCAATGGGCGACTTAATTTCTGCCTCCCTCTTCCCCAAGTCTGCATCGACCCCATGCAATAGACTCGCTCTATCATTTCATTTTTTTACTTAAATTTTACTTGATTTAACTGTTCATTGATTTTCAGTCAGAGTAACTGATTAATTAATTCCAGTCTGTTGCCTAGGTATCCTCTTTCTAATTACTTACCACTCAGTTAATTCTTCACATTTCATGTTCGTTATCCGTGAATCTGTTATTATTGTAGTCAGCAGGCAAACTATTGGTTTTTCTACCCCTGTTCATTGACGGTCGATCTGTGACCTGACATCACCATTAACTTTCACCCAGCTGTCTTTCCTTGTCACCATCAGCTCTCCTGCATGCAGGTAGATGTCTACCTTCAGCAGTTCCACCTCCAAAAATCAACATTTCTGTATTCCTGGAAGCTTCCCCTATACAAAGGTGTTGGGCTGCAGCTTGGGCATCTGCTGACTCGGTGCCCTGTGCTCCCAGTGCTGGAGCAATCACTGACCAGGGGTCAGGATGTGCTGCTCCTGAGTGCCAGCTGGTGACAACAGCTTGCAACTCAGTGCATTTTCCAGGCAGAAACAGATGTTGGCTTCAGCACTGTGGATAAAGAACGGCTGTGGGGTGACTGCCTCCAGGCATAGGAAAGCTGATTTGGCTCCAGTGTCACCTGTCAGACCGTGGTTTGGGAACAGTGGGGATGGAAGGAAAGTTTAAAAGTGGTTTCTAATGCATTGTGTCTACTTTTAGAGCAAATTAAGGTAGGGAATTTATTTAGCAATAATGCATTAAAGTAAATAACGTATTTTTGAGATTCTCTTTCTTCTTCTTTCTCCCTTAAAAGGGCAGAGTGTATTTAGGAATCAGAACTGTTTCTCAGCTCTTCATTACAGCCTCTAATGGACTTAGCCAGCCCACATTGTCTGGGGTCACAGTGTGCCCCACTGTCAGGTTGATGTTCTATCCTTTAGCCTTAGATGCAGCTAAGTAAGATCCTTGAGGTTCAGCAAATCTTCATCTGCTCAAGCCAGAATCCCTTCAGCCAGTGCTGAGGGCATTGCAGAGAGTCCCTAAATATGCTCAGTTTTGCTCGAGACAGGGAAAGGAACTTGAAGGTAATGGCAGGGCTTAGCTTCTGCTCAAGAAATGTACAAAAGAATGAAAAAGCCCCAGTAGTAGGTTGATCACTTACAGATGGCATGGAGGAGACAGAAAGGCGCTGCTTCCTATAATGAGGCTGTCCTCTGCCTTGGGTGGTGAGGAGGAAGGTGAAGGTCACTGCCTTTACACTGAGAAATAGGAAGGGGAAAGACAGAAGCTCCTTGTATCACATACATGTTTCTTCCCCCTTGCATGCAGGATACTGGGCCAACGTTTGTAAAATGTGGGCCTTTGGACATCTTGTTGCCTTTTATATAGCCATGAAAATTGTGCCTCGTGCATTGAAGTCCAGTGGAACCAAGGAAGGAAGCAAAACATGTTTTCAATATGACGAGAAGATGATACCACTGAAGTTTTAGCCCTTCCTCATACCCTTTTTCCTCAGTGTTGCTTTGTGTAGGGCACTTCTTCAGTGGAGCACAATTATTTAACGTGAGACTGAAAAAAACTCATTTGAGTACTTATCACACACAAGTTACAAATGGTCCTTTTCTTATTGTCATGAGGAGAGGATGGATGTTTTGGTGTGATAACTTTTGTCATGTAAACCGAAACAGCGTTGGTTAGCTGTGCACCATGGGTCTTGGGAGGAGCAAGATATGGACTTCTTTCAAGTCAGTGAAGGAATGGAGGAAGCTCCTAAACTATCAGCTGCAATTTGTATGTACAAAATGGTGCAAAAGTTTTGCATTTGTTGTGAAAACTCAACCACTGTTTCAAGATGGACAGTTTCAACCAAGGAATGGTTGAAGCTCTGATTAGAATGGGAAATGGCAGTTCAAACATGACCTTTTGCTCTAAACCAAGTTTGTTAAGTTGCTTGGATTTGTCTAACATGTGCAGTTTGCATTTTTATTACCTTATTTCCATCACCTGTTTTGCCTTGTGCTGTCCAGAGCTGGAAGAGGACTGGTTCCAGCTCAGTGCCTTTCTGTGGGACTCTGGAAGCAAGGGAATTGTTTGAGAAGAGGAAGTAAAGAGGGGACCAATCTGTGTTGCATATTTCCTTTCTTTGTAGCTCTCTGTGTAACACAGTGAAATTCAAATTTATGGAGCAGTAATACCAAACCCCCAAAGAAACAAACAGGAAATTAAAGCAGTCTTTTAACCAAAGAAGGTAAAATTAGGAACATCTATCACATCGTTACATTTCAGAAGCAGCAAGGAGTGTTGTAGGACTGCTCATTTCATGTTGTACCCAGTGGAATTGGTGTAGGCTGTTCTTGTTTGCATTAATGAAGTAATTGTTGAATACGCCTCTTGCACTGCTGCTTGTACTCCATGTTATATTCCTTTCAGCTGGAGAAATCAATATGTTGTTCTCAGAAGCATGCATTATACCTTGGTGTTAGGAGGCGAGCCACCAATTGTTAGTCTAAAGTTTCTGCTGTAATACTGGTTGCTATTTGCTGTTGCATTGCAGCTCACTATTTTGCAGGGCTTACTATTTGCCTTTCTCAGGAAATGCAGTGAATTGTTGTCAGATTTTTGCCTCCTCTCTCGGGGAATGCTAAGACAACTGCAGTAGAGGGCAGATAAAGCAGCCATGTGAAGTGATGGGTATTATTCCAGCACAGTGGGTGTGAACGTCCGCATGCAAATAGTCCCTTTAGATGCATTGCAACTCAGGGAGCTGGTGGAGCATGAATCAGAAGCAAACTGTGAACAGCAGAGGACACCATGACTGGCCATGATGCCCAAGCAGTGCAAAATGTGCTGAGGAGCACACTGATTTCTCACCTGCTGCATCTGGATGCTCAGGCTGGCTAAGTAGAGGGCTGCAGTACGATGATGATATTGCCTTTCAACCATCTTGAGGAGCAACATTTTTAGGTGTTTCATGAGTAAAGCCAGAGAAACAAAGCTTTATGATTCCCCAAAATTCAGTACAGAGGACTAATATTTTCCTGAAGTTGTTTTGGCAGCATTTTCTAGCAGCTAAACACTTCGTTTTGCTAGCGTTGCTGTTGTTAGTTTAGACTTGGAAAAAATATTTAATACAATAATATTGTAAGTAATATTTTGAAAGCTGCTTATGTTTGGAGTTTTGCTGATGTTTTGTGGATATTTTTTAAAGAGCCAGCAAAATAACATACTTAGATGTATTTTAAATGTGTACTTATATATATATACCTTGAGGGAGGTGGATTATACATTCAGAACTGTCATCAAACCCCTGTTATCCTCCCTGGTTTATGCAGTGTAAACCTGTGACTGGTGAATGGAGCACTCGGCTGCCCAGGGTGAAGCTCTGAGCCTCAAAGCTCCCATTGTGCTTCAGTTCCCCTTACGTGACCTCGTAAAAGATTTGGGCCCCTCTACACCACAGCTGACGTGGGTAATGTAGCACTCAAATGTTCCATCCATTTTTTACCCTTTCAGATGTTCTCAGAGTAAACACAGAAGTCGAAGTCATCCAGCTGGAGGAAAATGAGGTTTTCTGAAGCTTAGCCATTAGGTTGGCTGGTGTCAAGGCTTCTGCTCGTGGCTTGTGTCACTACTCCTTAGGTTTTGATGGTGGCCAGCAACTGAAATTGGTGATGGGCAAAATGAGGTTGGTGGAGCAGAGCCTTTAGGCACGGGTGGATGATGCATCCTCTAGCTTGCTGTGGAGAAAGCCTTCAGTGCAACGTGGTGGTTTGCTGAAAGGGCAAGGCTTCTGGAGCTGGGGTGGGCAGTACAGAGGTGGTGGCACAAGGCTGGTCCTGTGCAGCCCTGCATCCCTGGCACACATCTGGGATACACTGCTTGGCAATTCCTCCAAACCAAGGTCTGGCTTTTGAGGTACAGTATTGGGAAGTAAGTAAAATTAGTTGAAAATTGTGAGTTTCTGAGCTGCAAGTCATTTCTGTACTCAACAGAGGGTCCTGACAGAAACTTTCTCTGAGAAGGACGAAGTGTAGAAATTCAGATTTCAAACTCTCTCATCTTGTTCTAGTTACACACTGCTGCAATGGTGATGCTGTGATGCTTAACAGCTTGTTATATTGCTTAACAGCTCGAAATAAATTGAACAAACAACTTTTTGGAGAGGGGTGGTACTGGTGATCTCTGACTGCACCTGGACTGAGATTTGCACGTGATCAGACAAGCACTTCCACTTGGGTTTGCTTTCAGTGGAGACTTTGCTTGTGGTTTCAGTTATGAAGAGCACAGTGATCCAAAAAAGCAGATACTGGTAGAACTTGGTGCAGTTTGTTGTTGTGGCTAGCACCTTGCTGCTTCTAATGTTGGTAGTGTTTAAGACTGATCTCATAGAATTCCAACTACTTCTCAAGAGAATTTCAGTTGCAGGGATGTTCCTCCATTGAAGGCTGGGGTGCTGCTGCTCTGCACAGGACCAAAGACTATTTCTCTTTCCAAAGCACAACCTGAGTGGGCTGCAGGATGTGCTGCTCCTATGCTAGCTCTTCTACAGAGTTTGCTGAGCACATCAGAGATGCTGACTAATGGTTCATTAAGTAAATGTTTTCCCCATTGGTGTAAGGGCTTCTGCTTAGCTTTAAGTAAAATTGATAGCAGGGAAAACAAATAATTGTAGAAGCTGCTATTACTAGGCATCTCCAGGAGAGAGGCACTTGTACTGATGAGGTACAAAGAGGAGGACTTGTTTTAAATTAGGTGTTGTGGTTTAACCTGGCAGGTTGCTCAGCACAGTTGTTTTCTCACTCCCCTCTTCCCATGGGGATAGAAGTGAGAACTGAGGGGGAAAAAAAAGATTGAGCCCATGGGTTGAGATAAAACTGTTTACTAAGATAGAGGAAAGGATAAGGAAAATAGCTGTGACTGTATATATGTATAACAAGTGATGCACAAGCAATTGCTCACCACCTGATGACCAATGCCCAGCTAGCCTCCAAGCAGCAGAAGAGAGAGATGATGAACTCCCCTGCCAAACTCCTCCTGCTTCATGTCATATGGTATGGAATATCATATTGAGGGATCATATATCATATTGAGGGATATGGTTTAGCGAGAACCATTGGTGATAGGTGGATGGTTGGACTGGATGATCTTATAGGTCTTTTCCAACCTTAGTGATTCTGTGATCCTTTTAGACACTTTAAGTCAGCCATCCTCATTCTGTTCCCTCCCAGCACCCTGGGCCCTTTGCTGTGCACAGCCTTGGCACTGTACAGCACTGCTTAGCAGCAGCTACCAACATGCTGTGTTATCAGCATTGTTTTTCTCCTAGAACCAAACACAGCATCATACCAGGCACTCTGAAGAAAACAGTTCCATCCTAGCTGAAACGAAGACATTAGGTTGCAAAAGATGCCTTATCCTTATGAAAGATTCAGGCTTCTCTGTATGCTGAGGTTGATTTTAATTTAACTTTACGTGCAGGCCATTTAGACAGAGTACTACATGAATTGGATTCAGATCTGTCTCTGAGACGTGGAGTTGTTGCATAGAAACTCCTCTTGTTTAGTTTTTTAACAACCTTAGTTTTTTAAGCAACCTTGATTTCCATTTTATCTCTTTTCTATGGGGAAATGGCAGTTTGAAATGACCATAGCAATCAATATGAAACTCTGACTGCTTGATACCTAGATTTCAATATGTTCCATTGAATATTGACTGTATCTACACCTGGCTCAGATGCACCAAATAGCTTTCATGTGTCTTTCAGCAACGTTTTCCTGAAAAATCTTGATTTTGTGATTGCATTCCAATGTTGTAAATATAGTATCCTGGGTGTGCTTAGGGATTTGCTGTAAGAACTAAACCTTGAAGTAGCTGGAGATGATGGTAACATTGATGGCAGTGAAGAACTCGAGGGACGGTGCAAGGAACAGTGTTCACTGTTTGATTCTGATTGAGATGATAAAATTTATGCTGTTCCTAATATCAAAATAAATGCAAATTAGCTGTTTTGTCTGAATTACTTTTAATGCAGCTCAAATGTTCAGTTTTCCACGATGGCAGCTGAAAACTTCCATTTAGAGCTGTAGCTATTGCCAGCTCTGTTTAGCTGCATCCTCTTAGTTAAACCTCGTAAGTCTGAAATACAGACACAGATGCATGGTCTAGCTCAGAACCCTTTCTAAACTGCTGCAGTTTTGTTCTGTTCAAAGCCATATAGGGACTCCTAATCTATGAACAGTGCTGTTTAAACCTGTCCTCTCAGCTTGGCTAAAGGTATGTGGTCACAAAGTGTGAGTGTAAAGCTTTGCCCAGATGGATTGTGTCTCCTGAAGGTGAGATCTTACCCGTTCCAGAATTATTTAGGTGATTCATGGATTCCCTTGAACTGTGAGGAAAATAAATCTGGATTAGTTTTTGGTGGGGAAATAAAAATACAATGGAAAACCAATGATTATGCATGTCTCTTTGTTACAAATGTGCTGTTACTTGTAAGAAGCCAATTAGATTAGGAAGAAACAGCTACCAGTTTAGCTTCTGAATGACTTACAAACATATTCTGGTATTCTGGATTAATCACAGGTGTTTGATAAATTCTCAGGTATTGTTAAAAATAAGGGGTAGCATGAGTCAGGTATGCAATCCTGAAACCTCTTGCTCAATACTGTACAAGCAACCAGAAGCTGGCAGTTATCCTAGCAAGGATTCTGGATTTAACAAGTTGTTGTTGTGCAGAATCTGCAGGAGAAAGAAAAAAGTCGGAGTCATAAAGGTTGGGAGGTCAGAAAGTGGGCTGCTCTGAAATGCTGGCAGTGCTGCATGACATTGGGCTGGCGTAGGGCACTCGAGAAATGCTCCGGTGACTTCGACATGCTAATTGGGCTGGCTCTCTAATTTTATTTTTCACATCACACTGCTCCTGTCAGTTCTGCCTTGGCACGCATGAAGTAAATTTAATAGGGATTTGAGTAAATGTAGTGTATATGTGACTTTCTCTTGCCTATATATGTATATTGAGTTTCATTCCTGTTAAAACGTTCTGGTTTCGGACCTATTCATTCCTCGAGGAAACTAATTAGAGCTGCTTCTTTCCTTAGCTTTGTTTTTTCTCTTCTGACACGTTCTTTCTGTGAATACAATTGAGTGGCTTTGAGCTAAGAGTTCTGCTTCATTGCAAAGACCTCAAAAAGCTGGAAGTCCTGTGTCCATAGCTCCTCTCCTTACTGGAGAACAGAGGGACTGAAATGCTCCTAGGAGTGAAACCACGTATGGGTCAAATTAAAATCAGAGTATTAATGGAAGGCTGGATCTTTGTGGGTTGGTTGGTTGTTTTGAAGGAAGCTCTTAGTTCTGAAGTTTGGAAACGTGCTTGCTAAGAAGGAGAAAAAAGATTTTATCCCTTATTTTCTCAGGAAGAAGCCTACTATCAGACATCAGGTATCCTGTGAGGCACACACAAGACACAACATTGTTAGCATTCCACAGAGCAATCTCCTCCCCATGGGCTTTTCTGCACTGGGAAGGAGAATGTGATCCCCCCAACTGATCTGAGTTCATAGGGAAACAAGGCTGAGGTGGATCCCTTCACCTGGCACAGTAGTTCTCCCTCTGGCTGGTGTTTTCCAGTAGAATTAATGGTGTCTGGGGACTTCTTACTTTGAAGGATTTGATCAGGTGCTTAGGACCTCTCATTCAAATAATGATAAAGCAGGTGATAAAGCAGCTCATGCTTGAGGAGTACCTCAAGGGCTGGTGTTACCTGGTAAAACAACAGTCTTGTTAGCACAGTGAACTCTCTAGATGTTGCGGCGTTTATAATTAATTGAAGCAAACCTTCATCTGTATTTGCCAGAGCTTCTAGAGCACACATCTGTGGCTTGCTGGTACTGCTCCCAGCAGTAATTTCTCAGCTTTATTGTGGTAGTTTTCCTCAGCGCTGACTCTCAGACTTTGATGGCGAGCCTCAGTGATTTGCCTCGTAACCCTTTTCTCCCTGCACACACAAGACCTTCTAACTACTGGCTTTTCCACCTGGCTATCTGGGCTTTGGCAGCTTGCACAGATGTTTCTGCAGCCTCCGTTTCTCCTGGAACTTTCCCCTTTCCGCATATATTCTAAACCTTCTGCTCTGCTTTCTGTCTCAAAGGAAGAAAATGTTAGAATGGTTGATAAGGTTTGGTCAACTATTCCAGCTAGAAATTCATTTCTGTGTATTCCTCCAATTCTGCTGTGGACTGGAGGAGCTTCTGTGTCTTTGGAAGAATACTCATGAACTGCAGTGACACTTGGGTTTCAGTGGAGTACAGCTAAGACATAAAATCAGCTTTTGTCACTGAGCTTTGGTCTTGCCTGTGAAAATGCAATATTCACAACAGAGCTCTTGGCTCTCTTCAGGGTCCCTTGAGAGGAAGTCAAAACATCAAAAAATACAAGCCCTAAACCTAAATACAAGGTGTTTCACTGCTCCCATTTCTACTTATTTGCTGGTGGCAAATGCGACTGGAAATATTTGTTAACTATTTTAAAGGCAAACTGGGAATTCTTTAACCAGTTATACCGGGCTTTGAAGCTGGAGTTGAAGGAGCTGCCAACTGATGGCTGTAACCTCCATCAAAAGGGTGCCCTTTGGTGGGCCCAGCTTTTAACAGCTTGCTGGAGCTCAGCCATTGCATTGCGTCTTGCAAGTGCAAAAATAGTGATGAAGTCAGTCTAAGGCTAGTAAAGGCATGTTTATTGACCTCCTTCCTTGTGATTTTAATTCAAATACTGCTCTTCTGCTCTTACGCTACTGTAAGGCTCTCAGAAGTCCTTGTTTTCTCACATTGCTCTCAGAGTGGTTTTCTTGGGTGCGATGGAGCTTGTGATGCTGAAAGCCATGCCATGAATTTATGCAGCACACTTGGCAAACTGCTTTTTGCACAGGATGCATGGTGGTACTGTGTGTACCTGAGAACACCCTGCTTCCTTTAAGTGGCTGGCTAAAAGCAAGGGCTTGTGATTATTTTTATTTGCATGTGCCATATGTGAGCACTTCTGCACTTTTCTCACTTTGCACAGTGCTTTCAGTCTAAATGGACAGAAGTAATTTGGTTAGAAGGGCAATGCACACGGATGATTGGCTTTGCGTTAGAGAAGGAGAGAGTGTAAGAGGTTGGGAGTGTTGCTGGAGACAGGTTGATTCAAGCAAAAAGAAGCACGGCGGAATTAGTCATCAAAAAAATGGGCTTGAAATACCTAGAAATGAAGACATGGATCAAAGGAATGGCTCAGGAAGAAGTGCCAAGGAGGAGGTCAAGCAAAATGAAAGCTCTGCATGGCTGGGAGCTAAACGAAGCACTGGGGGAAAATGGCTTGAATGTGGAGAGAAGGGATTGCAGTGGTTTGAATGAGCTAAGAGCCCAGGAAAAAGAAGATAAGGTAGGCAAGAGGTGCTGAAGCATCAGAGGCAGGTTGGGAAGCCTGAGTAGGAAGGCTGGGAGGGCTCAAGGGTGGGAATTACATGCATCTGCAGGACTTGGGTTACAGCTGCACCAGATGCTCAGTGCTGATGAAGTGATGAAGAGCAAGGAATAGGGCTGGCCTGAGGAAGAAGGTTTTGCTGTGTTGAATGTGTTACGTGTAGTAAAATCAAAAGCTGTATTGAAAATGCTAGATTCCTCCTTTAGAGGTTTTGGAGTGCATATGAGGTGCCACTTAAGAAGGCACAGTCCCAGCACCTTATAAAATCAGACCCTTTCAAGGATCCTCAGTTTGGGTGCTCAAAAGTGTACATCCTCAAAGTCTGTAAGCAGAAACCCCAGGATTTCTGCTTACAAACAAAATTGTGTTTGTGTCCACGGTGTTCCATGGCCTCCTCTCAGGCTTTTCTTCCTCCTCTCATTCTAGAACTTGCAGCAGGAGTAGTAGTGTGATTGTTGGAGCCCAGCATGGACAGGGCAACCCAAGCTCTTCTCGAAGTGCTTTCCAAAAGCATTTGTGACTCAGATAGTGGACTTGATTTTTTCAGTCATTTCATTCTGGAAAGTCTAAGGGTATTGTTTGCTAATGTCCTCCTTGGACATTCTGATTTCCTTCACCCCATTTTGTTTTTCTTCAATGTTGTGCACATGTTGTTAAGTACGAACCTAATTCAATACATACTATAGTTCACTTAGATATATTTTCTTAAGAGACTTACTTTCAGCAATATTACCATATGCCCAGTGCTTCCAAAGCAAGGAGTCATTTCTGTCAGATGCAACAGATACTTCACTGTGTGCCTTTACGTGTTTTCATGTTGGAGCCTTTTATCATTCTTTAAGTAGCACCAAGAAATTGAAGTGTAAAAAATAGATAAACACAGGTCGATAAAACACCGTTGGGATAAGAGAGAAATCCTTAACTGAATTCTAGCATTCTGATTAATTCCTCTTTCTTAGCTCAAATCCATTCTGTTATTTATACATACTTTGGGTTTAAAAGATCTGGCAGTCTTTTCTAGCGTTTTGTAGCTTCAAACAGTATCCAGCATCCACACCAGAGCTCAGTGCATGCTGTGTTTTGGGGTAGGTTTGGCACAGATCAGTGCTGGGGCACAGCAGAGCTGATACCCACAGCCATGTCTGCACTCTCTGCAGAAGCTTGATTAAACTGCAACATTTGTTTTACCAGCAGGAGGTTTAGGGAAGATGCGAGGTCTTTGCATATCCCTGTAGCTGCTTACTGTTGACGTGATGTTTGTTGAGTTTGCAGGGTGCAGAGCATCATGCTAGCTTGGGGGAGATGCTAAATATTTCTGTGGAGTCTTTATTTTTGGTGATGTATGAATGCATATTGATTTTGATGGGGCATTGCAAAGGATGAAGCTATCCTATTAAGTTTGTATGCAAGCTCTGATAAGGTGTGACATTCAGCAGTAAACATTCCATAAGATAAGACCAAAAAAAAAAAAAAAAAAAGACATGAAATAATGGGAAAAGAGCAAAAATTATTTTTTGAATAAAATCTTTGCTGGCAATGCTGGAAAATATTTAAACCACAAAAAAAAAAAAAAAAAAAAAAAAAAGTAAAAATGGTTATTGCAGTTTAATTCGTGTACTATATTCTCAAAAATGCCTGTGTCAGGTTTACTTAATACAAGTGGATTTAGGCTGTGAAGATAATTCATCTGGGCAAAAGCTGGCAGCAGCACAGTAATAAGAAAAATGGGCAAGCCACAAATGGTTTCTTCTTAATTATTACGTTGCTGGACGTAGGGAAATTCTTAAATCACAACCAGTGTCAAACTCAGATAAAATCAGTCCAGAGCTATGTTTCCCTAAGTGTTATCTTGTAGAACTGCCAAATTATCAGCTGAATAACAGTCTCTGATTATGTTTGTTCCTGTTCATTTTATAATTTTTTTTTAAATATATTTTTTACAGACACACTATGAAAGTGGAGAGTATATTATCCGACAAGGTGCTCGGGGGGACACTTTCTTTATAATCAGCAAAGGAAAGGTAAGTTGACACTCTTGTAAGGAAAACGTGATGGTCATGATGTGCTCTTAAAATTCAGTGCCAAGCCAGTGCTTTCTTTCTCCTCCCCAAGGCACAAATGTTGCAACACTTGACATTTAATTAAACTTTTTGGCATTGTATCAGTAGGGAAGAGTGGCCTGAAGGGGGAAAAAAAAAAAAAAAAAAGATCTCATGCTGTTTTACACGTGTTCACCCTGAACACTTTGGGATTTGAAAAGAGCTATTAAGTCTCAGTAAATGACCAAAAAGCTCTGTCTTTTTTCTTTGGATGGGTTATCTGCACTGGGGAGTTCTGTGCCACCCCAAGCAGCTAGCTCAGTTTCTGTATGTCATGTGTATCTCCTGCTTTGTCTCTCTTTTCATTTTTGCTTTTTTATTTGATAACGGATGCTCCCTTACTCTTCTCCGAGTCCCTGCAGGCTTCTTTATCCCATAGCCTTTTTCTTTTTTTCCTTTTTCCCAAAATACCCTGCAATAGTCAACTTTTCTTTGCCAACTGTCCCTCTTGGAAGACTGACTTCCAGAGTTTATTCCCATGACTATCACTTTATAGCTCTTCCAAATTAAATAATAGGAACCCGAAGCAGTCTCAGCTTTCTCTTCGGGGAACTAAAAAAGGTCAGAGTTTTGCTGCTTCACTGCTCAGAGGGAAAATTTGCTTTTTGACCTCTTTTCACATAAATTCCTCGTGGGATTTTGTAGATCCAACTTTTTCCTTCCTCTTGGCTATTTTTTTTTAAGCTGGCGTAATACTATTACACTTGAAAAACACTTGGCTTCTTTCCACGTAGCAGGAGATATTCAACAGCATACACATTGATTTCCCACTGCAGATCAGATGTGATACATGAAAAGTAAACACAAATGGGTAAATACACTTGAAAGCAGGCCAACTCCAGCCTCCTGGTTCATGGGTTTGATGTTTGCACCAAAGCAGATGTTAATATAGTCCTTGCATAATTAAGGACAGCAAAAACAAAACCGTGTCATCTAGAAAGGAAGAGTGTGAGTGTGTTGTACTGTTAGCTCTCAGATATTAAAAGTAGTTTTCACCATCTTTTCCTCTATCTCTGGGAGCTAATCTTTGTCAGAAGAAAAAAATATGGTCTTTTTCAGGTGAATAAGAAGATCACAGCAGGTTGCTGAATTGAAGCTAATAATGGGCTGTCGAGGTGCAAATTTGATGGTATTTTCTTGTGCTTTTGAGCAGGGTTTCATCTTCTTCCAGAATAAGGACAACTATGACATACACTAAAAATCCTCTCTGCTCAGACCATGTCTGATGCACCTCCCTTTCCCAACAAGTGTTAAAAGTCCTCCTTGGTACACAGACCAGCCTGTTGGTGGGGATGCTTTTGACCAACTTGATCTGGTGACTCCATCCCTTCCTAGCAGTCCTCAGTCCTCAGAGTCTCTTGGTTACAAAATTCAAATCCCTGTTGTTGACATCAGCTGGGTAACCAGTAGTTGACCTGCCTGGTCTGTCCACTCCTCCTCATGCCCCTGCAGATCACCAGCAGGATGGAGGAGAAAAGCAGCTGGTCCCTGTGTCCTTGGCCATTGCTCCAGAGCTCTCTAATCCCCCTAGAGAAGCTCATTGGCTTTATCTCCCAGGCCTCTGCTTTTTTATCTTCGTGTATCAGCTGATGGCCAGAAAAGAGAGTTCAAAGCAATTCACATGGGCTTGCTGAGAAATTCCCAGAGCCTCAGCTGGATCTTGATGGCTTGACAGAAGTTCCCAGAGGGACGGTTAAATTCAGCCTAGTTTTTTTCTTCCAACCTCACTGAATTGCAAAAGAGATATTGGTGACTGAGGAAGGATGGAAGTGGGAGGGTGTTTAATTTTAATGCCTGTATTTAGACATGTGAGCTATGCAGTGATATGAGAACTTCTCTGTGCAAAGGGTACAGCCCAGGATAGGAGAGTAGTGCACTGGCAGTGCAACATGGAAAAAGTAGCTATGAAACACAGCATAATCATATCAATATATGCTGAATGGGACTTTCCGAGGCCGAGACATGACTCTTATGCCTATGCTGAAAGCAGACCCAGGAGGCTTAGCAAGCCAGAAAAAAGGCTGGCTCCTTCTCGCGCAACTGGGATCTTGCATGTACTTCCTGCATTCAGCAGCATCTTGTTCTAGCAGCAAAAGCTACTTTTGAAAGCTCTCTCCTGCCTTTTATGCTAGAACTTCTGTAGTGACAGTCAAGTCAAGTGATATTCTTTAAAAATTTCTGAGCTCAGCGTTTTTTCTTCTGTGGATGTTTCTCTTCGTAGCAAAAGCCTTTTCCCTTTTTTCTCCCTCAAATCCATCCACCGCACTTGTCCTGTTGTTATTTAGTTGTGTGGGGCATGTGGCTACTAATTTAACCCATCCAACGTTCCCCTGTTGGAGTCAGCCTGTGATCAGCAAGCAGCTTCTTCCAGAACTGGGAAGGTGCAGGAGCTTAGTTGCTTTTAACACTGCACAAATGTCTGGGGAACTATTTCTCATGTTTATTAGAGTGTGTTTCCTCAAGCCCAAGTGAACAGAATTCGACTTTTGTTCAAAACAGCCCACGTGCAGAAATCTGTTAAATAATACCTTCGATGAAAACAGTTTCATCCCTTCTGATTGCTGCCTGCTGCTGCTCTGTCCTGTTTAGCATCCTTCCTTTACCAAGGAAGTGTGTCATGCTGTGCCATTGTACACCATTTTCCCTTTAATAGCAATGGTGTGGCACCAATTTGATACTATATCGTGCATGTTTGTCAGTGGTACTGTTGCTGTTCAGATGTGTCATCGTATTGAGCTGTGCAGAAATTACACTCTGGTAATCCCTTAGCATTCATGTTTTAGGATCAGCAGAGGTCATGGAGAAGGAGCTTAAATACACATTACAGTTGCCTTTGTTTGTCTAAATTTGTTTTTCATCAGCTACAAATCTTCCTGGCTCATCTGTTCCGCTCTCCCTGCTCTCATCTGATCTCCAGTGAGTCACTGCAGGTGTTAAATGTAGTATGTACTCAGTGCTCTCCAATGACTCAAACCCTCTGTTTTACCACCCGTATAAGAGAAGGTGCAGGGCAGTGCAACTAAACTAGGATGTGTCTAAATCAGAAGGGTAGCGTCTGAAGTCTCAGATTTTGGCTTTGTGAATTTGAGTATCCAAAAGCTCTGATGAAAGCAAACGAACAGCCTGAAACAGAGGAGTGAGATGGGGGATTCTCCCTTGTAAATCCTCCAGAGGGTTGCTCATCCATTCTGAATTTTGGATAGCTCAGACTTTGGAAATGCTGTTCTACTGACAATAAACAGAACATGGATTTATAGTTGGTTCATGGCAGCGGAGAAGATCCCCACTGCACCCTGATTGCTGTAATTCACCCACTTAGATATGCCACAAGAAACATGAGTTCCTTCTAAAAGTTAAATGAAAAGGAGAAAATATTTCTCATAGAGGGCCACTAGATACATAACAAACATCTGTCATGAAGTCTTGGTAATGAGAATGAGCAGAGATGCCATGCCATCCTCGGCTCCCAGCAGTGTGCTGGGGCTTTGTCATCACACGGCTGCTGGGATTTATAGCCCATGCTGGCTTGGGCCACTTACAGAGATAATACAAAGTAGATGTCTGTTTAGATGATCAATTACTGTTTTTCTTCTGATATTTTTGAGAAAATAAAAAGGACCCCCCATGATAGAGTGTCTTCACTCACAGATGTGAAGCCATCTGCCTGTTGTTGCAGTGTCTTTTCATACTTGGGCACTAGGTTATATGCCACCCAACAGTGGGTAAAATTATCCATTTCAACAGCTCTTATTGCTTTTTTTCTACTGCAAAAATAAAAAAATAAAAATAAGATGTTATTTTACTTTAATGTGTGATTTTTGCTCTAGCTAGAATTATTTCCTCCCCGAATTCAGTACATGATGAAAAGCAAGGGAGCCATTTTTCAGTCCATAATGCTCCCAACTGTTTCATTTAAGTTATGACTAAATGTAGATTTTTTTTTCCCCTTAAGTGCTTAGCAATGCAAAAAATCATGTGGAACAAAGCTAACAGAAACCTGTGCCATGTATCTGTCTTATACACATAAAATATTTGGAATCTCTTTCTGCTGTCGACTCCATATGGCCGGTGATGGTACTTGTGCAGCCAACTCCATGTTTAGAGCTTAAAACCTTTGAATGCACACAAGTGTTGAGTTTTTCCAGGAGTGGTAGATATCTTAGTGGAAAATAACTATTCATTTTCTTGGATGGTTTGAGACTGGCTTATGGAGAATTAGTAATTGCTTGCTGATGGGGAAGAGTGCAGGCCTGGAGAATGACTTGATTCACAGAGAGGATATGGACCAGAGAGTTTCCTGAGGGATGTGGGAGATGACTAACCCCTCTCTGAACAAATAGGCTTTGTTCATTAATGAAAAGTTTTCTAAATGCTGGGGGTTTTGGCTTTTCAACAGGTGAACGTCACTCGTGAAGATTCCCCCAGTGAGGATCCAGTCTTTCTCCGTACTTTAGGAAAAGGAGATTGGTTTGGAGAAAAAGCACTGCAATGGTAAGTGCTCCTTATGATGTAGCAATTAGTTTGAGATCATTTTCCAAGGACTTCTGTGATCCTCAGAGGGCTCTTGCAATCTGGAAATAGCCTAGAATTACATTGGAAGTGGTGTTATGCCTTTGAAGTTGTGCTTTGTCCCTTAGTGCTGCATATTGCAGTGAGGCTGTGCCTTAATGAGGGAACAGAATTTCCTGCAACTCGGTGGCCGAATGTGGAGCTTGCCTTGTTTGTAGGCATGAGAAAATAGCTTATCTTGTTGCCGTTTCTGATCATACATTTGAAGATCTGAAATGTTTGATATTTTGCAGTTCGACGTTCTGCAATTTGGGCATATTTCTCATGGGTGTCAAGGACATCATTACAGCCTAATGGAGATGGGCTAGACAGCTGAAGGCAGGGCAGTGGTGGTGTGTTTCAAATTGTCTTATTGTGTATCTAGGATTTTGATGGAGGTGGTAATTGTGTATGTGTGACCTGCTTTATATAAACAATTTCCTCTGGGGATGACTTGGATCAACTAAGAGAATAACAACTATAAATCCATATTCAACAGATTATAAAAATACACTTTATTTCTATAGGGAAGGATAAGAAAAAGAATAGGAAAGCATGATTTAGGCAGGAGCATGGGGCACCCATTAATCTTAGCTGACAAATGTTTCATCTCACTCTCAGTTCTTATCTGTGCATGCAAGCTGTTGGTCTTCTGGATACTGTGGTAATGTGTTCTCTCCCTCTTAAATCTTCCAAAAAGAAGCCAGAATGCTTGAAGACCAAATTTTCTGTCACTTCTGGCAGCCAGCAAGACCTGTCCAGCACAAAGCTTGTCTTGCCTCTGAAAATTTCTGCATTAATTCTAAAATAACATAGTTGCTCAATATATGCTCTTATTTTGGTAACTTCCTTTAATACTAATATCAAGAGCAGGCAAACCTTCCATCTTTTGAAGACCAGATACGGGAAATAAAATACTTGCATCCCTGAATAATTGTAGCAACACACAACATCACCTTTAGGATAGTTTCTCAGCGTTTGTAATAAAGGTTTTTGGCTAGCTGACTCAGTCTGAAATGAGTGAATTTACAACAAATACTCGTCTGTGTGTATTTGAATTTTCAATATATAATGAGTTTGATCTACTGAAACTGTTAGGTCGTATGTTGTGATTCCATGTGTGGAGGATGTAATAACAACTAAAGGCATTTCTTTCTGGGCAGTATAAAATAAAAGCTGCAGTGTTGATTCTGCATATTGCAGCACAGAAGGAAGATGGATAACAAATATTGTCTAATCTCTGCTAGAAATATTTATACTGCCATAGAAATCCAGCGCTGATATACGTTATTCTGTTTCTCTCACTTGCACCAGATGGTAGACATTACTTCACAGTATCCCATTTCACGCCAGCAGGAACAAAAGAAGTCATGAAATTATCAGCCCCATCACCTTACAGTAATACTCAGGGCTCCCAACTATTACACTGCTCTCTTACCTTCCTGGCTGATTAAATCTGAGATCACAGATGTATAATTTACAGTTTACCAGTATGTCATTTGCAATTACTCACAATCAGTTACTTCTCGTGATATTTTCTTAATTGAAAAAGATAACTTCATGCCATTTACAATAATTATTTGTATCAACAGGGAAATAACAAATTCATTCAAATAGGCAATGGAAAAGAACTCAGTGCAACCTTATGGCCAATTTACTTTTTACTAAAACTGGCTAATAGTTATGTGGTGCTGCCTTGGTGGTATCACAGCTGAATTCCTGAGCAGGAGTATCATCTGTACTATGCTGCATAGATAGAAAACATGTTTCAGTCTGCATTGGACGGTCCTGGGGAGAACAGTAGAGGAATTAAAAAGGACAAGAGGGGGAACTGGAAATGATTTTCCATTGGCCAACCCCAAAGAGCAGCAGTTTGAACCATTACTTCCCTACTATTACGTTATTTTTTACATCATGTATTTGGATAGAACTGTAACCTCAGATGCTGGGTGGGAGGGTTATCAAGTTTGGAAACCAGGTTATCAAGTTAGGAAATCAGCTCCACGTCTTAGGACAAAATAATAATGGCACATGGCAGAGGGCTGCTGTTTTGAAGATACAGTGTGGGAGCCTGCCTTGGTGAACAGAGCAGGGATTCTGAAAGTAGTACTGATAATTTGGTTCGTAACACTTTGAGTTGAGCTGGAAACTAATGCGTCCAAAGATGAAGTCCAACAAGTGGGATTTTCTGATGAGTGCTTTGCTTTCTGGAGGAGAGAACTTTTAAAAGCTCTGCAGGGGTGGCAAGAGCAGAAGACTCAGGGAAGAGTGTGCCCAGTTTGCAAGCCCTTGGTTGGGTGCTCTAAAAATATTTATATACTTATATTGACATTACTAAACATGCTGAGGGCACATCATACTGAAAAAGAGTAACAGAACATAGAAGCTATGCTTTGATTTAAACTTTCACAAAAACATTACACGCTTCTTTCAGAGATGTTTTCCAAAAAGTGAGATGAAAATTGACAGCTTGCTAGTTTCAATGCTTTTCTGCTTTATTTCTAGGCTGTTGCCTTTGAAAGGTGTGTTTTTAAGGTGTTTAGCACCAGAGGTATCTAGTTCAGTGTGGCCGAGGCAGATGCTGGGGAGGCAAAAGAAGTTCATTAAAACAAAACTTAGTTTGCTAATTTCAGCTATCTTTGAAAATGATTTGTCTTTCACTTAGAGTTTATCATCTTCAATCATGTTGATTTATAAATCCCCTAGAAAACGCATTTGCCCTGTAGATGATTTTTTGTGTCATTAGTTAAGCCAAAATGAAACATCTAAGCAAGTGAAACTATAGCAGGGTGACAGCCTGTCAAAAGAGACAATGATGTCTTAGCAGCTGGTTTTAATTACTTGCCAGCATGGCATGTTGAAAAGGTGTGGGGACTGGGAGAGTTTCCCTGCCTCCAGCAGTGGTGGAGGGTTGGCCCAGGGTGAGACCTGGAGCACTAGTTCCCGGCCAAGGCAGGCACAGCACAGGGCTTCCTCTGCCTTGCTTCCTCATTTGTAAGGAATAAAACAGAGGGTTTACAAAATGTATGATTTTTTCAATGTCTGTGGTGCAGGAGGTGAAGAAGAAGTGCTGGCCCTCAGGTCATGGACAAAGTGCTCTGCCATGGTGATAATTTTAATGACATTTCAGCTCCTACTGTAACATACATTTTTTGTTACCTTTGTGTTGATCTGAAAATGAGTACAGCAGTACTAGTCTCTCATGGGACATAGCAGCACATCTTTCAAAAGGGTTTTGTGCTGCTTTCCATTTGAATCTCCAGCTCTGCAGGCTCCTGTGTAGTTGCGTTCCTGCTGTTACAGAAAGCACCTGACCTCTATCTACCTTCCCAAAAATCTCTGGTATGTTTTGTGTGCTGATGATTCACATACATTAAATACATGAGCTGTTGTAGTTGTGTGTAGTAGAGTCAAAAGAAAATTTCCTTGCTATATACATGCAGAGAAAACTGTGATGTGAGGAGGGAAAGTGGCATGCGAAGTAATGAATGTGGAAATCATCAGAACATAGAACGGCTTGGGTTGGAAAAGACCTCAGAGGTCATCTGGTTCCAACTCCCCTCATAGACAGGGTCGCCACTCACTAAATCAGGCACTAAACCAGATTGCCCAGGGCCCCATCTGACCTGGCCTTGAGCATCTTCAGATATGGGGCTTTTCTGGGCAGCCTGTGCCCAGGGCCCCACTGCCCTCCCAGTGAAAAATTTTCCCTGCCATCTAATCTAAATCTCCCTTCTTCTGTTTAAAACCATTCTGCTTTTTCCTATCAATACTTACCCATTTTAAAAATTGATTTCTCTCCTCCTTGTAAACTCTCTTTAAATACTTGTAGTTCACTGTCAGGTCTCACTTGAGCTTTCTCCAGGCTCAATAAGCCCAGCTCCCTCAGCCTGTCCATATGAGAGGTTCTTCATCCCTCTCTGTGTGAAATCATCTTTGTTGCCTCCTCTGGACCTGTTCCAAAAGTTCCACGCGTGGGGGGCAGAATAGAGAGGGACAATCATATATCTTATGGTGCTGGCCACCCCTCTTCTGATGTAGTCTGATACACTGTTTGCAGTTCAACCTCATGAATCCATCTCATGTCTGCTCTGCTTTATGGTTAGAGGGATTTTGCCCTACCAAAAGGTTAAGGATGTGAGGTCCAGGGATGAGACACATGTGAAGCGTGGCTGACAGTGAAGGCTGGAACTCTTTGAGTACCTCAGCCTTCTCTGTGTCTGCTGTAGCCAGTTCTCCTTTCTCATTTACCAGAGAAAATACACTCTCCTTGGCCTGTCTTTTCTGACCAATGTACATGTAGAGCCCCCTCTTGTTATTTTTCACATCCCTCACCAAGTGCAGTTCCATATGTGCCCTGGCTTTCCTGATTCCCATCTCTGCATGTCTGCACAGCATCCCAGTATTCTTCCTGGGTAACACATCCCTGCTCCCACTGCCTGTTCATGTTCTTTTTTTCCCTCGGTTTGACCAGCACAGAATCACAGAATCATAGGGATCTCCAGAGATCATCGAGTCCAACCCCCCTGCCAAAGCAGGTTCCCTACACTGGGTGGCACAAGTAGGTGTCCAGGTGGGTCTTGAATATGTCTTGAATATCTCCAGAGGAGACTCCACAACCTCCCTGGGCAGCCTGTTCCAGTGCTCCGTCACCTCACCTAAAGAAGTTCTTGCGCACATTGGTGCGGAACTTCCTATGCTCCAGTTTTCAGCCATTTCCCCCTGTCCTGTCTCCACACACTGCTGAAAACAGTCTGGCCTCGCCTCTCTGCCCCCCACACCTTAGATATTGATAGACCTGGATCAGGTCCCCTCTCAGTCTTCTCTTCTCACGGCTAAACAGACCCAGCTCACTCAGCCTTTCCTCATAGGGGAGATGCTCCAGGCCCTTCACCATCTTTGTGGCTCTCCGCTGGACTCTTTCCAAGAGATCCTTGTCTTTTTTGTACTGGGGAGCCCAGAACTGGACACAGCACTCCAGATGAGGCCTTACCAGAGTAGAGGGGGAGGATCACCTCCCTCAACCTGCTGGCCACGCTCTTTTTAATGCGCCCCAAAATGCCATTGGCCTTTTTGGCCACAAGTGCACACTGCTGGCTCATGGCCAACCTGTCGTCCACCAGGACACCCAGGTCCCTCTCCGCAGAGCTCCTCTCCAGCAGCTCATCCCCCACCCTGTACTGGTGCATGCAATTATTCCTCCCTAGGTGCAAGACTCTACGCTTGCTTTTGTTAAACCTCATCTGGTTTCTTACTGCCCAGCTCTCCAGCCTGTCCAGGTCTCGCTGAATGGCAGCACAGCCTTCAGGTGTGTCAGCCAATCCTCCCAACTCCGTATCATCAGCAAACTTGCTGAGGGTGGCCACTACCCCCTCATCAAGATCACTGATGAAGATGTTGAACAATCTTTGCTCAGCTGTGCTGGTTTTCTGCCTCCTCTGCTTCTTTTCCTATGCTAGAGGATAGGAAGGGGGAAGGGGAAAGGCTTCCTTAAAGAGCTGCCAGCTCCACTCCACTCCTCTGTCACTGAGAACAGCTTCCCAGGGGATCTCATCCAGTGATTCCTTAGACAGCCAGAACTGTGTTCTCCTGAAGATCAGGGTCTTGACATTGATTTTTGCCAGGCCTATCTTCCTCAAGATGACAAACTCCCAGGGCATGGTCATTACAGTCCAGAGTGCCTCCAGTCTTAACCTCTTTAATGAGCTCCTCTGCATTAGTGAGCACCTTTAAAGCATCTTTAAATCAGCTGACAACATCAGAGCTTTACTTTTCCAACTAAATTAATACAGGAATTAAATACAATCCCCAAAACTTTTTAAAAGATCTTTTAGCTGGCAGCTAAGATGAAAATTAGCCATCAATAGGGCATTAGAGTATCGACAGTGGCATTGATTTGCTTATTTTTCTGAAATGCTGCTATTTTCTCTTTGCTATGACTCGGTTTATAAGCAAGCTTCCGAAATAAATCATTTTTATTAAGTTCGTTTAAATACTGCAAGAAGTGCTGGGATTCTGCTAATGTTCTTTGCCTGCTCCCTGCAGTAACAGCAAGTTTTTATGGGATTGTAACATTGCTCCTGTTCAACTTACCTTTGTATTAATTCTTCCCCAGATAAGAACCCAATAGTTATTTTGATCAAAAACTGAAATACCAAAGCCCAGAAACCTGTTTAGCTGACTGCCTTGCCACCCTGCTGTCTTTTCTTCACTTTCTGCCCTTTTACCAATTTCTCTTCTGTTCTTCCAGAAATACTTTTCTACAGTTGCTCACTTTTGAAGCACTACCAGGATTTATTTACTTGGTTTAAATTACAAAGGAGCAAATCTGTTGCTCAGCAGTTAGAAAATAGCTGATTTGGATGGTAAAACAGATTTGTGATCTATTTGAAATATTATTTTCTGCAGTGCAACACCCCTCACCCATATAATTCACAGCAGCTGTAGCAACCCTGCAAAGGAAAAGTACCAGCTGTGGTGGCTGCTATTTTTAATTGTTTTTCAGTTTTATTTGTTTTGTTGCTTTGTTGTTGCTGTTTTGGTAAAATGGGTACTCCTGTTTGAACTGATCCTCACAGTAACACTGAGTATGTTTCATAATCCCTTGCTGTCACATGTTTCCTATTTTACCCCATCGCTGGACACACAGAGGTTTCTGATTATTACAGATCATCTGCTGGGACGCATCTAACAAGTTGCAGTTTGCTAAATGCCCTGTCATTGCTCCCAGCCCTCGCTGTGCCTGAAGAGCTGTGGACAGGGAAAGGACGGAGAAAGTCCTTGGCTGAACCTCCCAAAGAACACAGAGTCATGTTTCTCCTTGATCGGACACTTTGCTCTCAATGCTATGCTTCCATTAAAATGTCACCATCTGCTGAGCTATTAACCCAATTACCTTGATTTTTTTTTTTTTTTTCAGAGAAGGAAAAGGTAAGGGCAGCTGGAAGTGCTTATTGCTCTGAGGCATTCGTTGGCAGGCAGGTGAGGTGCTCACACAAACGTATAAGTGGCAAACAGAAGTGTCAGCACGGGTTGGTGTTACAGGTCAGGAGCTCAATTTCTGTTTTACCAAGGAGAAGTACCTATCCTTCTCTTTTTTCTCCTGGGACACATAATGTGTACCGCACAGCAGCTCTCTGCCCTGTTCTGATTTTTGAGTTGCTGTTTTTCAGTGTTTACAGCTAAGTCAGGCTTCTTTACCTCTACCTATCCTATGGATATAAGCTCCTAGAGACTGGCCACTTGCCTAAAAGAAAGCTGTGTGCATTGTAGCACTGCAGAATTGAAAATTACCCATCCTTTCGTGGGGTTCATCACAGTCCTTGGGCACAAGAACAAGCCCTTATGGCTTTCAAGTTCCCAAAATACCAACCAAACAATGCCTGTGCTCCTTCCCACTGCCTGCTCTGGCCCCAGCTAAAAGTATGTTGGTTGATTCTTTTTACTTTGGAAGCCATCAGTGCCCTTGGGAAGCAGGTGTCACACCACTGGCAGCATGGAGGGGGCTGTAAGAAAGCAAAAGGAGCCTGTGATGGGGACCAGGATGCCCACTGGGATGGTGGTCATAAAACTGAAGCAATGTTTCAAATATTGAGGCACAGGGGAGTACATTTAAAAGCACAATAATCTTTTATCTTCGGTTTATAGGAGGAAGCACACTTCATCACCCTTGTTGCTAAATAATGGGATTTTTACTCTGACTGTTCAGCTGCCCTTCTCCTGTGTAGCTCCCTGACCGTACATCCGGCATGCAGTCTCCAGGGACCTGCAGGAAGTTATTTTATCCATTACATCAGCTACTTTTTCCATTTATTACCAGTGTTAGGCAATCTTAAAAGGTATTTCAGCCACGATGGCCTTATTTCCTGCCCTCTCCTCCAGATAAGATGGATCTGTGTCTGTAATGCCATGCAGAGCCTGGGAGCAGCTCACAGGGGTGCAGGCTGATGGGTTTTGATGGCAGAGGAAGCTTGGGGTTTGGAATAAGGTTAATGGTCTGAGAACAGCCCAGGGGAGCTGTGATTCAGGCAGCGTGGCACTGAGCGGTTTCATCCCACAGCACTGGGAGCTCCAGGAGTTGGGAAGGGGTTCCGGAAAGCTGCTGGCAAAGACCTGAAATAAATCCTCTGAGGTTTTGGGAGAGCAAGAGCCCTGACAGCTGGAAGCAAGGAGGCCAAGTGACAGCTCGGGAGTGTCACCATCTACTGCTCCCTAGGGCTCAGCATCCTCCCCAAGTATCTGGCACTGCTGAAGCCAGGGGCAGTGCCAGGGAGACCTCTGCATTGGTCTTACGAGTGCTCACCACGTTTTCCATTAGGCACCATTAACTGTCTCTGCATCCCATCTGAGCTGGTTGCCTGGGTCAATGCCCTGCTATCAGGATCCTCAGGCAGTGTTGCTCTGGAGCAGATGAAGACATTTTATAGATTAATTCCCAAAAACATAACTACTTTTGGAAAGTAAATTATGAAATCTTCATCAGGTCCTCGGCAATCTGTTTAATTATTGCAAGCAAGCAGTGGTTGCTAGTGCAGTATCTTTGTTTTCTGCAGATGCTTCACTCTGTGTTCACCATAAAACACCATCCAGTAGTACATTGGCTTGCACAGGAGCTCACTGTGGATACCTTCAGCCTGTTGCAAGGAGCTCACAATGCACAGGGAATGACTGTGGCAGTGATGAGGCTCCCAGTTAGGGGCTCAGCCTGTAAATGAGTAGGCAGGTTCATACCAATTCCTGTTATACGTGCTCCAGCTCGCAGCTACAGAGATGTAGCTGTGCCTTTGTCACCTGGTAAAAGTCAGAGTTTCTTTTAAATCCTTTGAAGAAGCTGAGGAGCAAGGGGATGAAAGGAAACAAAGGGACGAGAGGTATTGGTTTTAACAGCATCCTGTGAGAGCAGCATTGCAACTACAGCCATGAGTGGTGCATTATGCTTTTCAGACAGCAATGAATTGATAGTATTGACTCTTGCTGCCTTAAGTAGAACCATAGATTGATCACACTCAGTGAAACCAAAGGTCCATCTAGCTCAGAGTCCCTTCTGCTTGAGCAGCCAAAGGCAAAGTGAGAACATCCTGAACCAGAGCTCTGGCTTTGATTTACAGCCCTTGATGGATTTTCAATTTGCTGTCAAACTCAAGTAAGCATTTTTAAAATCCATGGCCTTCTGTGGCAATTAGTTCCACAGTTTAAGTATGCAAGATGAGAAGAAATGCCATTTGGGGGGTCGGTTCTGGATGGGGGAGGGTTGTTCATTTTTGGATGGGCCATCTGCTCATCTCACGAGATGCATCCCAGTTCTTAGGCACGCAGTTGACTGATTGGCTGAGAGCTCAGCAGCCCATCGTCTGAGCCTGCAGACAGGCAGCAAGCTTTTTACTAAGGCTAATAGTTTTATCTGACTGTGTTTGCAGTGTCTAGCATCTCAAATGACTTGCTAAGATCTCTGAAACTCAATCCCTCTTTTTTTTTTTTAACGAGAAGTCGAATTTTTATATAAAGTTCTTTACAGCAAGAAGAAACTGAGTGCAGTAGCTTCCTGCATTTTGACAAACAGCTATTCAATCCATAACTTGGTTTTTAGTAGTTCATGTCCCTGTGATACAGGATACTCAGGCAGGTATTGGTGAGTTTTCCCTAGCAGCATTTTAGATCTGTGGCGAGATGTCCAGGAGCTGTTCTCCCAGACTTGCATAGACTAAAGCTTTCTTTAGGATCAAAGCAATACAACAATGAGAGAAATTGCAACTCCATCTGATTTGGGTGTGTTAAAAGGAGAGTCATACGTGCAGTTTTTGGTACTTCGTTTTGTGCTCTTTGGTTTTAAGATGACTTCTGTTGTGTCGTTTAAAGGTCTCACACCTGACATTATATTCCAAATACTTTTCCTAAGCTAAACTATCTTGAGAGCCGTGAGAGTTTGTCTATATCTTCTCCCACCTATCGTAAAGGGGAAGATTTGAGGTGCACAACTACTGCACACCCAGATTACTGCACCTCCCTCCTGGCTGTGTGGTGCTTGCTGAGCCTGTGCTCGGCTGCAGGATGTGTTCTGTCAGTTCTCTCTGCTCCTACATCCACACTTTCAAATTGAAAAACTGAATTAGCAAAAAAATCGTATCGACAAGGGGTTTTTCAGTGTCTGCATGCAGACAAACACTGAAAAAGCTTGAGTAGGGCTGGATTTAAGCAATGAAATTGTGAAACTGGGGGGTTCGGCTGCTTGATTTTTTCATTGTCAAATATGGGTCCACATTTCTTGAATTTCAGGGCATTTGGCTTGGAAATCACACGCAGCTTTATTTTGTAATAATGCTGAACAAAACCCATTCCAGTTGAATAACAGTAAACACTGCAGTAAGATGGGAAAACAAATGATTATATACTTAAGCAAGATCAGTGAACACCAGAATTGTAGTCTTTTGTGTCTTATCAATTGCTTGCCTTGCTCTGCATTCTGAGTAGCCGCTTTGCATTGCAGAAGCCTGTTTACATCAAATACATAATCATGGCAATACATCAGTTATTGAAGGAACGTAGACAATCACATTAATAGAAGGCCTTTGCACAAAATCATCTGCTTTTTTGTATTGTCTGAGGGAAAGAAAACAAACATCTGGCTTTTTATTTAGTCTGTCCAACAGAAATGTTCCTTTGGAAAAAAATAGCCATTAGGAGATAATAAGCAGTGAATCCAAAGTACTTCTTTCCTACTCCTAACATAGGGAATATAAAGTTGCATCAGTTTCTACAAGGGAAGTTATGCTCAGAGCCAACGTGATGACTCGACTCAAGTTCGTAAATAAGATTTTTCTGACTCTTAAAGATAATAATCATTAGTTTATAAGAGCACATATTATTATTAGTTCTGACTTTTTTTTTTTTTAAAGACTGAATCATACCCTGGGAACTGAAACTGTCTATTTGTTTTCCTTTGGAAATACAGTCCTACAGAGCAAACATGCTATTCTTCCTGCTGAGTTTAATACATATGTATATACATATATCAGACAGGGCAGCAAGATTTTGCCAAATGAAAGCAAGCAAAATTACAAGGATTTTATTGTTATGAATGTCCACCTGCTGCAGTTTCTGTCTCTGAATTTTCTTGTGATGGCTTTATCCCTTAGCATTGTTTCAGAGCTTGGACCAGAGCCCTGTTGCTGAAATAAGTAATGTGCAGGCAACAGCACAGAGGTATTGCAACTTTTTGTTAATGTCTGACCTCCTAGATTGCTGTTCATAAGAGGTGTATGTTCTTATAAGGCATTAGAGCAGCACAATTTGGGGGGGTGTCCCCTCGAGCGGTGAAACCGGTTAGCAATAGAAATGATTGCAGGGATCAGAACTGGTAATTCTTGCTTGTTTAAAAGAGCGTAAGCCTTAGGCTGCAATTTGCTTGTCTGCCCAAGGAATGTGAAGTAGCCATGACGGGCTGCAGGCTGCTTCTGGTGCAGGCCGAGTCCTCCAGGCTGTCCTAAAGGAAAGGAATGCTGATTTCTGTCTCACAGCAAATTTCACTGATTTGTTTTGTGTGTTTTGAACAGCGTTGACATTTGTGTCGAATCATTCATTCGAAGTGCTGGTTTATGACACATGTTTCTAGCTGGGAGAAAGAAAATCCGTCATCACAAGCGTGCTGATAGGGAGGGGGGTTGAAAACTCCCATAGAAGGAAATCACACATTTCCTTAGCAAAACGTTTCCATGAATATCCTCCTGCTAGCTCTGCTCAGGTTTGTAAGCGTTAAGTGAAACCGAAACATGCAGCACAGCTTTATAATTCTCTCTTGACTGCTCTAGAGTAAACAAATAACATCGCTTCCCGGGGATGCAGAAGCACAAGCCTGAGTGTCTGCAGGGTGAGCGGTGCGTGGACTTGCAGCCCTCCAGCTGCAGTGTGTGCTGCAGACAGGATAATTCATGTTGGCTAACCCTTAGAGCAGGTTTACCACCGTATGTAATCGTAGGGAAAAAAAAAAAAAAGAGCAAAGCTTTCATGCTGCATCTCTTTCCTTTGCCCAGCTCCTAAATCGTGTAAGCAGCAATGCACATCTTTACAGTACAGCCCCGAGTATCACTGCACCCATGGCATTCCGAAAATGATGCTTGCTTTTTCCTCCTTCTGGGATGGCTGCGTCCCAGGGCAAAGGACTCAAAGCATAGATGAGCCCAGGTAGGGCATGCCTTGATGTGTCTCCTCTTTGTGATGAGGATGGATTTGGCCTTTCGCATCAGGCTTGTGGCTCCCTTTACAACAACTGTCCTTTATCAAATTTTCATACGTAGAGAACTGAATGCCTTTCTGCCAGCGTGCATAGCAACCTGGTGTTGGGATGCAGTACCGAGACATTTGGTGATCGTTCTACAGGCTCTTTGATAATAAGGCTTGTGATTCAAAAACAGAATGTTCCTTATAGAAGCATATCAAAGTAATTCTGAAACAGGGAGTAATAAATTTTTGTGGCTTTCATTCTGAATGCCAAGTTGTTCAAATAGAAAGAGTAGGCCATTTAAATTGGTGATCTTAACACAGTCGTGATTTAGCCACAGTAAAAATCCTCATGCTTGGAAGAACAAGCTGTTGCAAGTTTGTATTTAGTACATATCATCTGTTATTTGCTTTATTGTGTTCTCATACTGAGTTTTATGAACAATACGTAACCACTTTTCGCTGTAACTTTTGTGACCCAGGATGTTCAGCGCTGTGGGAAAGTGGATCTGCACTTTGCAGTTTGTAAGATGACTCTTCTGTGGCTGTACTGTGTGTGTGCACAGCCTGTTCCCCTTCTGATCTCTCAGGCAAGTCAGGATCACAACGTTCTTCAGCATCAGATACTGGCTACAGGTTGTCTGTTATCCTGCAAACCAGGAGATAACCTGTCTTGCTCTTAGCAAAACGCACATTTATGAGTTAAGAAGAAGGAAAAAATGCAGCAACAGTAAAAACTAAATTAGCACTCAAGGAATGTTAGATGGCTTGCACAGTTCTACACCACCATGAAATAATCTCTGTTCCAATTTGTAGACATTTTCAGGGTGCTGCACATCCCACCGGGCTTTACTTAGGGGTCAGTAGGCTGTAGTTGTTTCTATGATTTACAGAGATGCAGTGGCCCTTCCAAGGGATATGACTCATGCTGTAGTGAAACTCCTCTGGGGTCTGTCCCTTCCGGAGTTGCCGTCTGTCCGTGGCACACAGACAGATGGCTGGACAAGATCCCTCCCTTTTAGCAGCCTAATGGAGAGCAGCTTTATTTCCTTTGGGATTTAAAAAAGAAAAAGCCTCTGAGTGGCTGCTTGTGAATACTGCCAGTGGGAAGCCTAATGTTGAATATCTATTCTCCAGATTTCACGTTACTCCTATCCAACCGTTCAGTAACACAGTTAACTGCCATGGACATGCTCAGAATTAAGGATGAAATATTTATAAGGCTGGAGCTGGCTGTTTGTCTGCATGAATGCCTATTTAATTCTAGTTTGTTAGGAACTCTACTATATTAAAATGCCATTTGAAGATCACCCTTTTCGAGTGATGCTCATTGAAATCTGTAGTAAGACATCAAAAAAGCAATGCTCTCTTGTAGAGCACGGAATCCGCTTGTGCCTGGAGCATCCAGTTGTGGATTTTTTGGAGGTTTTTTTCTTGTTCTGTCTGAGGCATATGGTTGGTGATGAGCTAAAATGTCTCTCGGTGGCAGGGCGTTAGAGATATAGTATCACTTGTACACGAAAGGCTTCAAAGTTGTATTGCCAAAAGTCTAGACAGGAGAATCTGATGCTCTCATACAAAGTTATGACTCAGCTTCATGCCTCAAGGAGCATTTCTGCAAATAATTGAGCTTTTCACAGACCAGGCTCTGCACTTTCTTTTCCTGAGCAAGAACAAGGAGCAAAGTTTGGGGCCGCCTGCCCTTCATCAAGAGCCCTCTCCCATTTTCTTGGGAGCAGGGGAATTTAATTGCTCTCCAGACCTGAGCTCAACCTGGCACTTCTCATGTAAAACTTAATGAAGCAAACGAAGCTCTCTTTCTCCTGCTGTTTAGCTGCCTTTATCTTCTTGTGCATCCCATCCATGGCCCTGCTGTTATCCCTCAGGATGCTGAACCTGTTTGTTTTTCAGCCAACGCCTGCCAGCATTTGATGCATCCCAAAAGGCACTGTGCAGGCAAGGATGCCTATGGCATAGGGAGCAACTGTGAAAGCAAGCAGGAGAGCTGGCAAACTCAGAGAACACAAACATGAACTGCATCTTCTAGGAAATGCAGACCAAAGTAAATATTTCAGTGGGCCACAAAGGCTTATGCGCTCCACCGTAATATATAAAAATGTTGAGCCATGCAACAAGAAATCCCATTCTGTGTGTTGCTTTTGCATGTTAAAGAAGTGGCTCCTCTTCCTGGGCGTTTTCAGTTTTAAGTACTGGAGCTATTTTCTGTTGAAGAGCAGACGTGGTTCTTGCAGCAGAGGATGTCAGGTAAGCAGCTGTGGCTGCAGAAAACCTGGTATGTAATTATGGGTTGGTACTGTGTCCTGCAGCTGAAAAACTATTCAGCCCGTGTGGATCCATCTAGCTAATAAACTGAAGAGAGAAATGATTTCTGCAGATGCATTTAATGATATCTGCTGAGCTAATTACCCTTCCAGCTCATGCTATGCCACCCTGCAAAACGTATCCAAGTTGCCATAGACAAAGAGTCGCTGAACGTGAAATGTCAATTAGAGAGTAGTGCAGGGATGGGCCTCTGTGCATTACATCCACCCTGCCAGTGAAAAGCTGCTATTTAGCTCTTCTCAATGTGGTAGAGAGGGGAGCTTTGCAGCCCGAGGGGGTCCAGCCACTGGTCAAGCAGTGCTGGGTGTATGAGCAGTGGGGAATGTGTGCACGCTGGAGTTGGATGATAGGTGCAAGGCACTGGACCGGGTTTCTTGAGGTTTGCTTTTTCCCTTCATAAGCACAAGGAATTTCCTAGAATGTCTGCTACTCCTATGCCATATATATTTGTATTTTGTGACAATTACCTCTCTACCAGGCTCCTGCTCTGAAATTAATTCTTGTCATCAGCACTGTTTTTAAGTCCTGGGATAGATCTTTTCCCAGTTTCAAGACTTTTCAGTGGAACCTTTCCACGTTAGCAATGCAAAATCAGGCTTTAGCAGCTCCAGTTTTGGTTGCAGCCACTGGGCACAAAATAAGTGTCATTGGCTGTTCCTGTGAATGATACAGTTAAGCTTGTAAGTACTCAGTATGCATTAAAGCAAATCCATCTTGTTCAGCCTGTCCCCATTTGGTGCCGGTGAGGTTCCCAAAGGGAAGCTGCAGCCAGCAGAGCTACAGGGAGTATGAAGCATGGAGACCAACTGGAAATACCACCCTCAGTGTTTTAACATTTAAAAATAAACAGATTGTGTTTATCACTGAACAAAGTCAGGTTTTATTTTAGGCAAACATGAAATCTGAGCATAGCTTTTGAAAGACACTACTGTGCTCCCGTTACAGCATCGGTACTCCATGTGAAAAGCTCATGTTACATTTATGTTTGGCTCCCATAATAAACAGTCAAAAGCAGATTTTTGAAAATGGTTTTCCCAGTAAGAGTGTATTATATATATATATATATAGTTGATGTAAATATCTGCCTAAGGTATCTGTTCACTAAGCACAAAAGATTCAGGTTATATGAGGCGTTATTTAGAACCATTCCTTGCTGTAGGTGATTAATGACCTACTAATATTTTTCTAGGATGATCCATGTTATTAGTGAGCCTTAAAAATTTCATCTGGGACTCTGAGTTTCCATTTAAAATTTGCTTTTAAGCAGGCAATGAGCTGTAACTGTGCCAATTGTGTGGGACATGGCTTGAACTGGTCCGACCCCGCTGCTGGAATGGGAGCCGTGCTGCCAACCTTTCCTTTAACCTTCATAGCTGGGATGCTGCAAAGCCCTGCAAACAGAACTTAAGGGATGGTTTATTATTGTGCCACCCTGGTAAACAATGATGTTTCTTTTTCTTCTTTTTTTTTTTTCACCAAAAAGTATCTACCCAGATGGGAGGGATGCTCTCTGCATTGAAGGCTGCCTTAATGCGTGCCTCAATGCCTGGAAATTATTGAGAGTGGCAAAGCAATTGTTTTTTTCTGATATTTAAAGTAGCTCAAGTAGAAATAAAGTTAAAATCACAGCCATCTTCAGCTTATACATATCTCTTCACATGCTAGTTGTGTTGTTCTGATTGAAATAAGCATTTAGAAATTCTGGTCTTAGTTAAACAAAATATTGGCTTTACAGTCATTGAGTTTAGGAAAATTAAGGGGACAGTGTGCACTTCTGTGGGTCTCAACCTTTATGCAGTATTTTAGGAATGTTAATGCTTATCTGAGAAATAATCCTTCCATCCTACACCAAGTATTTTTAAAGTGAATACAAATAATCTGTCCAAATGCAATAGACTTGGTTTTGTTTTTAAAGAGATGAAGCCAAGAAGCCCAACCTTAGCATTAGGTTAACCCTTTATTTCTGGATCTTTGTGATGGCAGGACTACTACTGAGTTACCTACTCTGTTAAAGCATCACCCTCGGATCAGCTCTGTTAGCAAGCATTTTGCTGGAGGGGAATCCTATCCATCCCTCTTTGGGACCACCAAGACTTCTTTCCCACCCATGGTCCCGTCTTTCTCCCTCAATCCGGCAGCAGGTGATGCCCTCTTCTCTCTTTCTGTCCTCTAAGTGTAATCCTTATCCTCAATTCCATTTGCTCTCATGCTGCCAATCTACCCTGGCACAAATGCTGCGGCCATACTGATTTCCTTAATTATGATTGTCTTCTCTGTTCTGCCATCTCTCTAAGTAAACAACAATCCCCAGCTGTCTTTTCTTTCTCTGAGTCATTCATCAAGCTCACATCTCCTTTCTCTGTCCAACATTTCACTGCTTTTCTCTAAGATAAATGGACAAGACACAGCCCTCCTGACTTGCTATCCCACCTGCCACCACAGCTCCATCCCACCTCTTGGCTGTTGCGGATGCCAGAAATTCTCTCCTGCTCTCTTCTAACCCAATGGAGGATCTTCATGGCCACGTCTAAAATTGCTGCAGAAAGCAGTGGGAGAAAAGAGGGGAATAAAACCAGTGTAGCAGAAAACCAGGAAGGGACAAGAGTGCCTCGTGCTCACTGCTGCTCAGCTCTCCTGGCTGGGTGGAGATGTGCCTGGCCCCTGTATTTTGCCCCCATTCCACCTCTCTACTAAGCACTAAGACAGAGGCCAGCCTTCCTTTCAATTTTTTCCTGGGTTTGTTCAGGCTGAAACAAATGTTACACATTTATATGGCAGAACTTCCCTAATGAAGCAATTTCCCTGTGGTAGCTAAAGGGGCTGAGATTTAAATTCATATGATTTTTATACTACTATAAAATTCATTTTTTCCCCCAGCCTCTGGGCTTTGTAAAACGAAGTTCTTGATTTTTGAAGTCTAAAGCTGTAAAACGCACATCTTCTAGGCACTTGCTAAATTTCATTATTTCCTCAATCATGCTATAATTAAGTGAAAAAATGTTTTCAATTATAGAATTGGGAAGAAGCTGGAACATTTTAGAAAATTTTCCGCCGTGATCTTATTAAGATGATAATGATTATTAAAGCAGGCCAATCATCATTTATCCTAGGTGCTATTTTATCTTCCCATTCCATAGTATAATTTTAGGTACAAGATGTTTGGGAACTTCTCAAGTAAGTTATCCTGAACTGCATAATAATGTAACTCTTGACATTTTGCTTCCAAACAGAGACCATAAGCCATTGAAAAGGTTATAAATTTGGCAAGAGGGGCTAAGCATTAAATATGGAAGGAGAGATGGTGGGTTTTCTGGCTTGACTTTGATTTTTTGGGTCTCAATCCATTTTATATTGTCCTGGTATTGGCATTGGCTGTGCTAGTATCACAAAAAGAAGTTTTCAAATTAAGGTATCTATTCCTTTCAGTAACTTCAGTGTTGTGACCAGCCCAAGTAAAAGCTGTGTGAGGAATTAGTAACATTAGCAGGAGCCCAATAATAAATTAGCTACAAGTCAAGAAAATGCATTATTTATTTCTAATTCTTACATCTGACTTCTGCAGTGTCAGAATGACTTTTGTAACATGCTGAGATGGGGATGGTGATGTCAGATATAAAGGTGAGCTGCTTTTTGTCCTGGGTACAGTCATGGAATCACAGAATCAAAGAATCCTTAGAGTTGCCCTAGCAGCCACTTTCTCATCATCATAGGATTTCATATGCACTGCAGCGTTGCTGGCACCTCTCAAGGCAGTGGGTCCTTCCTTGCTAGCAGCCTGTCCCTGTACCATCCCACAGCTCATCCTGGGAAGGCTCGCTATTCCCCCTGTCTCCTTTCAGACTTAAAGCCCTCCCAGTGAGCCCCACTTGCTTTTCCCCAAGGACCCTTCTCCCCCTTGCAGAAAGGCAAACTCCATCCAGTACCCACAGACCCAGTGCCATGTTGGCCATTTGGTTGTCCAAATATTAATCTTCAAAGTGGTTTATCATCTTCTACATGTGAGTAGGCAGGGTCACATGTAACACAGGGGAAGAAAAACTAATTCATGAAGAGGAAAACATATACAATTATTTACTAAGGAACTGATAGGCTGAAGACATACAGCTCCTTCATATCAAGCTGGTGTGCAGTCTCTTTCTAGAGCCAGCTCATCTACACACTTGATTGCAGAGTTGGTCAAGAGCACTTTCTTACCTCTGCACTGATGACAGTAATTAAGCAAGGTAAAACTTGATGAAAATATTTGGAGATTAAAAGAAGTGTAATCTATGATTCAGTCCATAAATAGCTAGAAAGATTTTGCAGAAGGTATGCATAGGCTTTTATGCAAAGCCGTGGACTAAAGCTTGTTCCATCTCTTGGAGCCTGCAAATAACTGGGAGGCAATGCGCTTTACCCCCCTCCTTTGCTGGCAAAGACTTCCCCATGATTTTTCTATCCTGACCCCTGGACATTTTGAAATTTCCTTCACTAATAGCTGAGGCCTTGCAGAAAGAGATGGAATGAATTTGAAACTCAATATTTTTCTGTTTTGAAGCTGGGTATTTCCAACACCTTACATTACCATAGGTTAATGTAGTATTTTTAAAGTAAAGATGATTCTAGTGGTGATTTTCTTTCCTGTCTTGCATCTGCAGTCCTCATCTAAAATTCTCTTAGTGCTCTCTTCAAGATTTGTCTGAATATATCTTCTTTAAGGAAAATGAAGATGCTGGCATAAAAGGCCTATTGTTCAGGTGACCCAAACTTGGTATCATGGTTTTTAAGGCTCTTAGTACCAGAGTGAAAGTTTTAGTCTAGAAAGTAACCATTGTATTTTCTCGTAATGAGTTGAATTGCAGGTGCTGCATTCAAATAATTCTCTGGGAAGAAATACTAACAGATGTAATTTAAACCAAACAGGCTCTGGCATTCAACAGGGATTATTGTTGCTATTGGCTTCAGAAAGCTGCTGAGCCCACTCTTTTGTTGCAATGGAAATGGGAATATATCTCATCTGCATGGGTTTCAGGGGGGCCACAAGAGCTGAAGGCTTGCAATATGTTTCATGATACAAATTTGCGTTGTAAGATTTGCATCATGAATCTTTCTCTGGAGTCCTGGAAACTCTGAGAAAGACTTCAGTAATCTGGCATTTTTTGAGAGATCCCTCTCTCAAAACTGCAAAAAGCTTCAGCCTTTTGGGCGTATGGCATATTGCCCAGCTGCTACAAATAAATTATCAAAAAATTAGGTTTTAATGAACCCAGGCACATGTCCTTGAGCAGTCTGATGTTTTACAGATAGATATTGCCTTTCTAAGCCAGGACACCCCATAGGACTGCAAGCTAATTTATGAATTGTTTTGTAGTTCTAAATCTGAATTTTTTTGTTAACATTATAGCCCTGTTTTTCCTTCGTTGTTTTTTGTTTGCTTGTTTGCTTGTCTCTTTCCTTTTATGGTCATAGCAGATACTTTTCCCATATAGATATTCTGGGTTAAAGATATTGAAAGAGTGGAAAGGAAGTATTTTAATTGTCTGGTGCTTTAATGTAGTGATGAGACGCTGCCACCATGACACTACATCTCTCCCAGCATTCTCAAGTTCTCCAAAGAATGATGGGAGTGATGAGGCAACCACAGAATAGGGATATTAATTCAAACCCCCAAACCCAGAAACTCTCCCAAATTTTGTTACAGCTGCAGAAGTCCTCAGTTTACTTATGATTTTAGCCATGGTGTTGTTAGCAGTATTTGCATTCTCAAGCAGTTTTGGTGATGAAATTAATTGTGCTTCAATGCCATGCTTGGACTAGATGGCCTTCAGAGGTCCCTTCCAGCTCTACGGATTCCGTGATTCTATGTTCTCTCTCATTTCTATAAACAAAAGAGGAAAGCAGTCATGCTTATTTGAAAAATGTCACTCCTACAAAAAGAGAAAAGCACCATGTTCAGGGAATTAGTGAACATATGTGCCAGCAGCCGTATGGGAATCCAGGGTTGCAGTTGTGTCCTTACGAGCCCTGTGGCAGCAGAGCGAGACTTTGCAGTCCCCAAACTCATTTAAGATGTTCAAAGTCAGCTGGGTTATCTGCACAGCGCTGCTGTGCCACAGAGGCAAACCTCTGCATTCAGATTTAGCTGGAATAAAAACGGCTCACTGCTTGGAGGTTATTTTTTACAAACGGCAGATGTACCTTCATAGTGGGAGCTGCTAGAACTGTACCATCAGATGGTATTTATTCACAGCCATAGGCATGGCTTATTGGATCGTTTCATACGTGATGAAGTCCACTGTGCTGGAATTCATGGTTATCAGTGTGAATTTTATCTCACTGCCTCGTTATGAACATGTGATGAGCATTATGAAATTAGCTGATAACAGGATCTCATGTGTTCAGAGGCCAACGAGATCTGTGCTCTCTTGTACTCCAAGCACAAAATCGAAACGAGCAGCCCAGCTGATAGGAAGCACGTAATTGATGAGCACACAGTTGGAATAAAGGAGGCTAGTTTGATGCTATGCTTTGGTAAGATTTGTTTGCACTGCGCATTTCTTCTAATCACTGCCCTGATTCTTTGGAAATCTTCCTTTCTGACTTAGTCTTATAGTAATAGAGAGTAGGAGAAGTAACCTTCACATTGCTTTTCCAGTTTTCATTTGAGAACGTAAAGGCTCATTTGTGCATTTCATCTCTATGTCACAGACACAAAGAGTGGTGCAGGACTTCTGTTTCTTTCCTGTGTCTGTGGGTCTTGCCTTCGTGAGCAGCAGGTCTGTCCTGCAGGGTCTGAATAAGCTGCAGAGAAACAGGCATGTAGCAGATCCCTCTAATTTCATTCAAAGACAATATTTCACTAGACTTCCCTGACTGATACAGCTTAAGATAAACTAAACAGAACCCCCAAGTTCTTAATCTGATTGTTCAGTTCTGTACAGGTTAATTGGAAGACCATCTGTTTTTATTAACTAGACTTTGATCTCAGATTTTATCCATGCTATTTAGCTGGATGAAATTCTGCTCATTAATATGTTTTGAAAATTAATTGGTTTACTAATAATAGGACTTTGCTCCCACCAAAATCTTTGATTCTTTAACAAGGTTAAAATATCAATCTATCCCAACAGGAGGTAATTATTTGAAAGTGTGATTTTTTATCTATTCCCTGTTTGTATTTATCTCTTGTGACTTATTAAATAATATGCCAAAGAGCAGCTCTGGAGTGCTTCCTAAAGAAAATGGGTCAGACCCCTTCTCATGGGGCTCTGTATGCTGAGTTCTGCTGCTGCTGTTCTGCAGATTACTTTTCTGCGAGTAACATTTGCACAATTCTGTGCTTTGCTACTTTTTATTTCCTTTCCAAAATACTTTCAAAAGAGCATTTTATAACGTTTAAAATGTAAAATGAATTAGAAAGTAATAGTAGTGTACATGTGCAGATAGGTTTATGACTTACATTGTTCACAACTTAAAATATGATGCCTACCCTGTTCAACCATAATGCCACTTCTCTTGAGGAAGTCTACACAGACAAGTGATTTCCTCTTTATGCATGCAGGTTTCTTTGTCTGTTGGCTTTGTCCAGCCTTGTGCTGACAGATCACAGAATCACAGAATCACAGAATGGCCAGGGTTGGAAGGGACTTCAAGGATCATGAATCTCCAACCCCCCTTCCACAGGCAGGGCCACCAACCATCCCACCTAATGCTAGACCAGGCTGCCCAGGGCCCCATCCAATCTGGCCTTGAACACCTCCAGGAATGGGGCATCCACAGCCTCTCTGGGCAGCTGTTCCAGCACCTCACCACTCTCGATCAAGGATGGTAGATCAGTACCTTGTGCAAAGAGGGTGTGCACAGCTCTATCTGGTAGCATTCTGACTTGCCCCATTTTTAATTGATCTTGAATGGGATAATTAGAATTTAATATGCCTTAAAAACAGTATTGTTGCCCACTTGCTGTTTGGAATAGAGACGTAACGTGTGTGGTAGGACACTAGTGTCCTTAATGGACAGCTTTTCTTTCAAAGAAAACATCAGTCATTTCATACTTCTGAGTTGTTTTACATGGGGACCATCTTAATTACTCGCTAGTCACTGATCCACTGTGATTTATAGGCATAATTGGTTTATGATTTGTTTAAGACATTAATAGGTGTGGCAAATAAGTAGGTATTGGCTACTTTGCAATGGGAGAAATCCAGAAGGATGTGGGGGGATCTGGGAGAAGCAAGAAGAGGTTGTGTTTTCTCCTCAGCAGCTCTATGCAGGATCACACAAGCAGAGAAAAGATGCAATGGAGTTGAATAAAACCAATGAAGATTCAACAGAGTAGAAAAAAAAAGCCCAAGGTCTTTGTTCTTGTGATGAGAGTTAAATAATGAAGCAGGAGGAAACAACAGTGCTTCCAGTAAAGAAAAGGCTGGGGTAATGCTGGTAGTAACAGACACAAAAACCAGCAGTTGTACAAATCTCCTTTGTAGCATGCTTGCAAATTAGCATTTCTAGGAGGAAAAGTTGTAAATGAGCGAGGTTTTGTTCCTTAGGCACTCAAGGCAGCGAGCTATACATATTAATAGATATGAATCTAACAAATCCTTCTTAGCTTCTTTTTGTAGAAATTGAACTGGAATCAGTTGTTCTAACTTAGGTCCTCGTCATATAAGCTGGTACAACAAAGATCTTTGCTTTGGAATTGGTCAATAGAATGGGAGTTGTAATCATCCTGTGCAGGCCCAGTGCTGAAAGTAAATATAGGAAAGTAGCAAATCCCTGTATATAGTACAGACTGTGTGGTCCTGGTGCAGGAAATCTCCTGAAAACTCAAACAGTTACTAAAAATCCTGAAGACAGCGAATAGGAAAAGAGAATGTTAAGGGGGGGAATGAACCAACCATCACCAAAGACCTGATTTCTCCATGACAAATCATCTGCAGAAACTGAATCACCGCAACTTCATCCAAAAAACTGGGCTGGAGCTGGAATTGAGGCTGTGCTGTGCACCTTCGTGTGCTTTTCAGGGTCATGAGTCTGCTGCTGAGATGTGCTTGGAGTTTCAGCAGAAGGCTGAGAGCGCTGCCATCAGTGCTGGCACGGACTGCGGTGCGCTCAGCAAGTCGAGCTGTGATGAGATTGGAGCAATTACAGTGTTTTAAGCCAGATGATGTTCCATGCACGGCGCAGGATAAAGGAGATATTTATCTCTTTTTCCTCTTTGCTCTTAGAAGACTGTACAATGAGAACGATTTCAGCTGAGTATCCGTAGTGTATTTCCTAAATGCATTCTCACAGCTGTTTTGACTTTATTGGATTTCCCTTACCAACCAGATGGATTCCCCAAGGGACAGCAGGAAGCAAGGCGTTGTGCAAGTTACTCTGCTAAAAAGGCAGAGCAGAGCCTGCCTAATAGCCTACAACTACTCTACTTTCAAGTGTCCTGTGCACCCTGATGTTGCCAGTAATCCCTTTGTTTCCCTAAAGCAACAAGAAAAGCTGATTAAAATTAATAAAGAGAGGGTTTTTTCAAAGTATCTCTTACAGTCTGCATGCTCCTGTGCTCTGGTAATTGATGTTTTGCTCTTTCAAGTGTTAACACCTGGGTGAATAGCTGATGTGAGGATAGCTGGTAGCACTTCTTGCAGGTTTGTAGGCATGCTTCCCAGGTTCATCTGATATGTTCCCTGGTGCTACCTGCCCTTAGAAAACTGATTTTTTGGCTTCTGCAGCTTGGCTGACTCATATCTAATTCACCAGCCCAGATGTAGTGATTGGAAAAGCCAAAGGAAACTTTGTTCATCTGGCTTTGGTTAGCTGTTGTTTGTAACTCCTGGTAAGTGCTGTTTGCAGAAAACAAATGTGGTACACTTTCTTGCATCTTTAGCAGGATGCTGCTGGTATTTGGCTTCCTTATGCAGTTGGTGAACACATGGATGTAAGATGCAAACAAAAAGGGATTCAGATGTGGTTTTCTTTTGGAAAGGTAGCACTGGTACAGGGATAGAAGCTTTAACACAATCTTATTGTTTGGTTCATTTGAGTTTTATTTTTGTTTTTCAGAAAACAGGGAATAATTGTGATTTAGTCAGGAAAGGTGATGAGAGGGATGTTAGAACGTATTTTCTTACCTTTGGTGTTTCTTTGTGGCACTTGGAATTCCTCATGGATTGGTTTTCTGTGCTGTTTCTGCTCTGTGATTCCATGAGGGATGGAGCTCAGTAGTAATACTCCATTCAGATTATGGCCCTAAGGTTTGAAATAACCCCCACCCTCTCTTCAAACACATGCAAACACGTATACAAAACCAGGATGAATAAAAGCCATGAAACAGACATTTCAATCTTAGCTTCTGGTTGTATGCACTATTTGGTATGATGTTGTTTTATGGATGTTGCTCAAAAAAGAAAAAAAAGTACTCAGACTTTTTTATTTAATGTCTTAGATTAACACTTAACAAGCTTTTTGATTCTAGGGACGTCTTCATTTTGCCTCAATAAACCTAATAGATAACCTTAGTGGAAATATTCCTGTGAAAGTTTAGCACTCTGGGAAGACAATTTTATTTAGTCAATTTTATTTAGGGTTTTTTTTAATCTATTTTGCTGTGTGATGAAGGCATCAGATTTTCACATCTTCAGAAAAGCAATTGAGCAGAAATTAACTGTGGTATCTTGAGAACACCCAGTGGTGTTAGCACTGCCAAGCAAAACCTACGTTGTGTATGAATATATTGGTGAATATTAACATAACAGGAGGAAGATGTGTAACGAGATGTCATTCTAGGTGTCCAAATCACTTCTGCAGGTCCTCATTGAGTCTTAAACTACTGTATTTGAAAGCAGTCTGTATAATTTGACTGTAGACCTCAGTTCTATAACTGAGCTCCCTGGTCTTGCCACTGCTGTCAGGTAAAGTGAAAATTGCAGGCAGGTTCAAAAACCCACCAGATATCTGTCGTTTAGTGCAGGGTTTATGCTTTGCTGTTATGGAAGACGAAATAGGCTTCAATATAGTAGAAGAGTACAAAGTAATCCTTGTCAGAGTAATTTTGTAAAGTTTTATGAGTTCGGAGAAATGATACCCATAAATTACAAGTGTAGCCTACTTAAAATTCTGTTCCTCTCAGCAGCGATTTGCTGGCATTTGAGCTAAATAATGATTATAGGGAAGAAAGCCTGGGTAATCTTTCTGTTGCTGAATACATAAAAAACCTCTCCTTTTTCTTGTTCTGGAGCTGCTGTTACCAAAACAGTAGGATTTTAACAAGTCAGTATGACAACAAACCATGAGCAAACCTCCAGCAGTTTGTATTAGGTAACTCAAGTTTTGTTTTTAATAGGTTTGCTGTCCAAATTCAGATCTTGTCTGAACTTTGTCTCTTTCCAGATCTGGAAAGTGAGATTTTCTTCATATATATAGAAGCGGGTTAGTGTTAAATGAATTAAGAAATGGTTGCAATCCAACATACTTTGATGTTCTCAATCATTTTATTTAAGCTTAGGCTCACTTTTCTTCTTCATCCTATCTCATTTTTAAGCCTTTGCATCTGTAATCAAATTTACATAAGAGATTGCCCATTTTAACACTGGAGGTGTTGTAATGCTGCTCCAGAGAGGTACTTCACCCAGCAGAGGAATATCTCAATGCAACAAGCTTGCTTGCATCCATGCACAAGTCACTCAGGCCTTCAGGTATTGGTTTGAGTGGTTTCATTTCACATCCTTCCATCCTTCCAAGTTTGGGTTTGAATTACAAATACTGCACATACTGAGGCACATTTGCCCTACCAAAAGAGGTAAGTCCTCACTTGATTTAGAGCCACATAGCACCCTAGCATTGGTGAATGGGGCTGCAGCATATGAAGGATTTTGCTCTAAGTGATGGTGGTCCAATAAATTGTCTATAAGCCAAATGGTTGAGGAGCTGTGGTCCTGCAATGCAATACCTTTGCATGCTGGATGCGTGAAGGAAGGGGGGGAGCCTAAATTTGCATCTGCTCATTCTTACAGATGGAAGTAGTTCAACTTTTTCCCATGTTAATTGACCTAGTATTTAAACATGGCATTAGGATTCATCACAGCTTACTTTATCTAAGTTATGGAGGAAAATGTAAGTTTGTTGAAAAACTGTAATAGTTTTAAACTGTCCGTAAGACACTAGGTAATTGCCTGGGCTTTTACTGTGTTCCCAGTCACTGTCTGCTGGATCTTCCATTTTGGTATTCAGGTGTTCGTCAGTGCACGTCATACCAAACTGGCCCTTGAAGCAATAAAATCTATCTTACCAGGCTGGTCTGTGTTCATCCAGGACAAGAGCAGCTCCACAGTTTGCCCAGCACTGTGCTGAAAGAGCTGCTATAACAACAAGGCCATCCCTGCAGTAACATGCCTAAGCTGTCACATTTCTCCTGTGCAGCTTGTCGGGCTTCCTGGTGAAAAATGTCAGAAGCAAAGCACAGCAGGGCACAGCCTCCGTGTCAGGGTATGGAGGGAAGGAGCTCTGGCTGCCGCCACTTTCCTTGTGCATTAAGGCAATAACAAAATTCGTCACCAAGGCAGCAAGTAGGACCGAAGGCCAGGGATGAGAATCCATCACTTTCCTCTTGGGAATATGATAGGTGACAACCCTAATTGCTCTCTTAACACTTTTATCATACTCCCAGCAACATAATTTCCTGTAGGTCAAACAAGTGGCACCCCCACTGGGGCCAGAAACTAATTCGTTTCTCTTTATGTCAGCTCGGTTCCCTGGTAGGATGCTCACAGTGACAGAGGAGAGCTGCTCACAGCCACTATTTATAACACTTTTAGAAGTGTTGGTTGTAAAACTTAATTTACTGCAATGTTAAGAAAACGGTCATTTTTATCAGCATATTACACTCACTCCTAGCAGTTGTAATATTCTCAGATAACAAAGATGAGGGATATTCCTTTTATAAGAATGCGTTTATCAGAATTCATTTTGATATTATTTTTAAAGCTGGTCTGTAGAGCAGACTCACGGAGAGTCAAAAGCATCTCAGATGCTTGCTTTGTGACTTCTTACTGGGATTTCCTAGGGAAATATTACTGAAAACGAGGCTGTGTAATACTGTGGTATATCACGTCCCATGTGCACAACATTGCTTAGGAGCAATAATCTTCTTTGGTTGAAGATCAGTTGTTTTCAAGATGAGGCTTTATTTTCAAGTGTTACAGGGCTCTCTGCTACTGGGAATTTTGTCTAATTCCCAATTAATTTTGTCTTTGAAGACTGTAACCCAGATGTTTGGTGCAATACTTAAACCAATCTTCTCCAAATACTTTTGTTTTTATCTCAGGAGCATAGAACAGCTCCGATCTGGAGCTCATATGGAGCAATGCACAGCCAGCCAGCTCCTGTTTTCTTCATGAAACAATCTTGAACAGTCTTGTGACTGAGATGCAACCAGGCTGAGTAGCTATAAGAATTGAGGTTGTTTTTATCAATTGCAATTTTTTTTTTTTTTTTTTTTTTAATACTAAATTAGGAGTATACTGTAGACATGAGATGGTTGTCACAGCTGGCCAGGATGTGACTGTAGGCCAAGAGGAGAGTGAGTGATGGGACATTATTGCAACTAAAAATAATGAGAACTTCATTCAAAAACAAAGAGAGCTTAAGTTTGGAGGGCCTCATGACTGCCAGCCTCAAGTTCAGATCGTTCCAGTTTCTGAGGTCACACATGTGATTCTCATAGGAGCTCTCATAACTGGGAAAAACACAGGACCTACATTTAAAGCCCCAGCAGAAGCTGGGGTGATTCAGGCAGCTACAAGCTGAGAAATGCCAATATTATACATTATTTTAATGATGCTTTCCTTCAAAAGCTGTTGTAGTGGCTTGAAGAAAGACACGTGTCTGTGCAGAACCATTTTTTAGGATGAGATAATGTGGATTGTTTGGCTTGAATGTGGGGTATTATGCAGCCACACGAGCAGATGCAGAAATTAAACAGCATGAGATGGAGATTAGCGTATGGAGCGGGTAGTATGAAAAGTTCTTGCTGTGCTGGAATAGAATCTGATGGATATTGTTAAGCAGAGGACTTAAAACTTAATTAACATCATTTGTACCATTGTGCAAAACCCTGGTGAAAGCTAATCTGGAGTATTCCAAACCACAAAGGACTCTTCTGTTCATGGAGAGTGAGCTCACACTGGTCTGGGTCTGGAGAATGGCTAGGGACTAAGAGAACTTAGAGCAAAATAGCAGGAGACCTAGATTCCTTTATCTGGAAATATCTTCAGTGGCTACTCTGGCAAAGCTAATTTTACTTATAATATGTAAGTTTGTTGAAGGTTCTATATGGGATATCTGAAATGGCAAATAAATTTTTCTATCCATTAAAATCTTTCTGTGAGATTTGGGAAATTCGTGCTGGATCCAGATGTCCTACAACCTCAAGAGAGGCTCCTTTTCCCATCCTGCTCCAGAATTCACAGTACATCAGCTCTGGTGGACATCTGTGTTCAGCCCCAGCTCTATAGACTGTAGAATCTGAGATTGAAGTCCAACTCAGTACACTAATGCAGTCAATAAAAATACATATCTGCAGTACTGCGTCCAGGCCTGGGGCCCCCAGCACAGGAAGGACGTGGAGCTCTTGGTGTGGGTCCAGAGGAGGGCACTGAGATGGTCAGAGGGCTGGTATGAGAAAAGGTTGAGGGAACTGGGCTTGTTTAGCTTGAAGAAGAGAAGGCTCCAGGGTGACCTCATTGTGGCCTTCCAGTACTTGGAGGGAGCATATGAACAGGAGGGGGAACGGCTGTTTGTGAGGGTGGATAATGATAGGACAAGGGGAAATGGTTTTAAACTGAGCCAGTGGCGGATTAGATTAGATATCAGGAGGAAGTTTTTCACCCAGAGGGTGGTGATGCACTGTTCACAGGTTGCCCAAGGAGGCTGTGGATGCCCCATCCCTGGAGGCATTCAAGGCCAGGCTGGATGTGGCTCTGGGCAGCCTGGTCTGCTGGTTGGCAACCCTGCACACAGCAGGGGGTTGGAACTGGATGAGCATTGTGGTCCTTTTCAACCCAGGCCATTCTATGATTCTATGATATACCTGCTTTTCTTGATGGTAAAGAACTGTTGCGTTACAGGTAACACGTGGGAACACACGTGTGAATATGCATGGCGAAAAAACAGCAGCAAAGCTGAGAGTATCTCCTGGATACAAAGGCAGCCACACCTGAACTAATATCAGATGTAAGAAAGGCAAACCCGTGCTTTTTTATGCGCTTACATGTCATGTTCTGTGCTTTTATAGGATGTGAGCAAGGATTTACTTTGACAAGTGGAGGTGATCGTTACCAGCTACGAAGCACCATGTGTATTTCCAGTGCCATTCAGCTTTTAGATGTGGCTAATAATTTCCTACTGGAATAGATGTAGGAAAATAAATACATCCACCTCCAGTGTAATTAGCATTAACTACATAAACGTAAAGTGTCATGCAAATGAAGGTGGGTGCTGCACAGCTGCTTCGCCAGTAGAAGAGCAATGAAATACTCTCTATCACCAAACAGCACATTTTTCCACAAGCTAAATTCTGCAGTGGTTTTTAATTTGTGTAGCAGTTGTGGTTATAAATCAGATGGGACTGCCTAGAGTATCAGCAGCTTAGGGGCTATGTTTGTTTTAAGTTGTGGTATATTCTTTGTTGTTGTTACTGAAAGAAAACTGTAAAAACAGATTTCCCATTGCTCCTGCATGTTGAGTGGAGGCAGAGCATGAAATCTTGTTGGGCTTGTCAAAGTTTTGGGTTTCTTTTCAGGCTGCAACAAATCAATTTTTTTCAGATTTTTTTTTTTTACTTTTATTTTCTAGAATTGACATATGGTGCTCTCCAGGCATTATGCAAGGAGGTTTGGGTTTTTGTTTTCTGTTTGCTTGGTCTTTTGTATGTGTTTTTTTTCTTTTTATAGTAAGTCTGTTATTGGTGATGCAGCATATTCAGGCTTTTGTTAACAGTGCTTTACAAAGTGTACCATCTCTTTTTGTTACCTGTAAGTTTGTCCATTAAATTCAGGTAATGCTTTCCAATGGGTAAAAAGAAAATAGGTTTGTGACTGCATCTTTCACGGGCAAAACATATCGTTTTCTTTTTGCTTTGGTTGCCGCACATTTTAAGCAGTTGCACGGTGGTGTTTGATCTCAGAAGTGCTGCCTTCCCATAGCTTGCAGTTTGTCAGTGGTCATTCCTAAAGGGGGGAAATTACAAGGGAGCATCCAAAAGAAGTTAGGATTTCTAGTCCCAGCTTCACAACTTCAGCAGCCTAGACAGGAATAAAGGCTTGGCCATACACAGACAAACATAAACGATTCAGGATGTGCTTATGCCATCACCTTATGTGAGTGTGTAACTGTTGGAGCCAAAGAGACTGGCCCTTCCCTGCTGACCATGTGCTCCCACCTCATCCCCAAGCTCAGCACCAGTGAGTGCTGACTTCGGGGCAAGTTGCACTGATCTAGCAGAAGACTGAACCTGCAGAACGTTTGATTTATCTCAGACCAATTGAAGGTGGTCACCGAGCTGCACTCTTGAGCAAACTATAAAATCTGCTCTACCACTGTGTGCGCAGAAGGGAGAAAATAAGGCGAGGAAATGAACAGCTTCATTTCATGTCTTTACCGATGATAAACTTCACCCATAATTTTCCCTTCTATGGCTTCACCATTGTAAAATAACACAGAATGATAAATTCAGCACTCAAAGTGAAATACAGTCCTACCAGCACATCAGTGCTGCCGACCAGGATGTAGCAGAAGGATGTTCAGTTTTGCTTTATGGGCTTAAACCCGGCCAATGAAGGAGCTGAGCGTGGAGCAAGGCACAGGCTGATGAAGCTTTTGCAAATCTTTTGCACCTGCCAAAATTTGGGTCGAGCCTCTCCGTGCAACAGCACTGAGCAGTGCTCAGAGGAAAGCCCAGGCTGCATGGAAGCTGTCTTTCAGTCTTCGAAGAGCTAATCACATCAGTGGGAAGCTTGGAGAAGTTTTTGGAGGATGCTGATTTCTCACAGGAGCCCTGATAGCCAGTCTGGAAGCTGTCTGTGAAACATTGCTTAATGAGATGTGAAAAGGCCTCTGAAGGGAAAGCAGCAGCAAGTGTCTGCCAGCTCCCTTCCTGCTCGTATCCAATGCACTTGTATGAGCAGGTGCCAACGTGGGCCTCTACGTTGTTAACTGTTAGTATGCAGGGTATTAATTGGGTTGTTCCATTTCAAGGTGGAGGCTTTGGGTGCTTCCTGCCCACGGTGCTTCTGTTCTCATTATTGGTGGGATGCTCCATGCAGTGTCTATGCATAAATTTGAAAGCAGTGAGAACTGTTGGGTATTGTAGGAGAAAGTCAGAGGATCTGTGGGGAAACAGTGGGATACAGTGAGTTTGGCCAGCAGAATTGAAGAAAAGACGGGTGGACCTGCAGTAGCATGGAGATGAAGGTAATATGTGCATGGTCAACAGGTTGGAGGTAGTAAGGTCCAGTGGTAGAGGCAGATCAGTGGCCATGGGAAGACCATGATGCCCCTGCCCTGCCTTAGGAGGAGTTGCAGTAACCTGAAATATGAGGGAATGGGAATATGGTACCCAAGCAGAGGGCTGGTAGCGTCGGCTAAGGGCAAACACTAGCAAAAAAATAATCTCCTGTGGCTTCTCATCTTCATCCCACTGCTGATACCCATAAAGGAGAAGGTTCCCTTCTTCCCCGAGCTTAGGAATTTAACAAAAGCATTGCTTAAAATGTAATTCTTTTCAGGAAAAAAAAAATAATAAAGTGAATTCACAGTAAATCTTTACAAAAAATGTTCTCGATTGAAAGAGCCTCTTCTTTTGCTGCAGATAGGCCAGATATCCTTGCTCTGAGACATGGCTTCAATAAACAAATCCATTGCTTATCGCTCCAGCATGACAAGGAGTGTTTGTCCCAGTACTCTGAATGCACAGAGCTGAGGAAGAAAAGAAAAAGAACGGTCAGAGAAGTGAGAAAAAGAAAAAATGCAGCTGTTTAGGGACCTGCGAGAAGTGATTAGCACATAGCAGGCAGGTTGCTGGCCCTCTGTCCAAGTGGCCCAGTTCAGGTTAACACGATCCCTGCCCCTGCAGCAATCCCATGCGTGCAGCCTTAGGAGCATGCCAGCCTGGTAAGTACATTAGGCCAAATTGATGCAGTGTCATTAATTCCTGATGAGAAGCCAAATGCCAGCATTGTTACTGTTGAGGCTGATCGCTGGCTATATAATCCAATGCACTTCATTTAGGCTCCTTGTTCGTTGGCTTACCCACTTAGAGAATGTGCTTACAAACATTATCATATGCCTTGACTGCTCCTGAGATTTAATTGTGATCGTGAGAAGCCCTTCCGTGTTTTAAAATGGCATTACGTAAGCACAGAGTTGATCTAGTTAATGTGTAATAGATACAACTCATTACTTTAACTCTCAGATCACATGTTGATTTGATTTTAATGCGGTTGTTTCCAGCAGTTAATGACAAAATAGTAACTTACTGTGCTGGGAAAGTGAGTGTTGGCTAAATTAGTCATGATGGAAGTCATAGATTATTTCCTGAGTAGTTAGCAGTTATCAATTTTAGATTAAATATGGTGAGAATATAGTGAAAGTGATAACTCATTGTTAATGCCATGACCCATGTTGCTCGTAACTCTCGTATTGCTGCAGTGAAGATTACCTTGCAGAGAGGAGTTGGCAGCAGAACCTGATTATGCCTCTCAGCAAGGGGAAGATCCCATGCTGGCTGCCAAAGTAGCAGGTACTGCTAGCTTGATGCCAGCTTCTTAGTAATCAAGTGGCAGCAAGAACCTTTTCCTCTGCTTTCAGATCACAAGGCACACATACCCTTCTCTTCTCGGGATAGTTTTCAACTGACAAAATCCCCTCTTGGTTTGCTGAATTGCCAGCAGCTTTAAATAGTGCTTATAAATATGAAGGTGGCAGGCAGAGGCCTGGTTCAAACCAGCCTTTAAAAATGCTGTTGAAGTTCCCCATATTGTTAATACTTCTAGCCCTCTGCATTTTCCCATTTGTTTTCTAAGTGGATTCCTTGGGGCTGGAGAAGCACAACAAGAGGAGATCCTCATCAGCTTTCAGAGCCCTGGCATCACACAGCTCGCTTACAGTCTGGGGGTATTGCTGAGCTTCCCAGGAACTAGCTTGAATTAAATGCAACTGTTGAACCATGTTGTGCAACTTGTATTGCAGAGGATGCAGGATGTAATTGCAGTTTAAGGTGGGTGATGATAATGAGAAGATACCTACGAGCTTTCCATCACAAGGTAATCAGGCTGGAAAGGAAGGTGTTTTGTGTGAACATTGCTTGTCACAGTGCCTCTACTTTAATTAGTACTATTTTTAGCTATATTTATCTGTATTATAGCTCTTGGTATGGGCAAAGGTGTCTCGATAATGTAACACTCATTAATTCAGCAGCTTCACTATGTCAGATTACAGTGCCAGTAACAGCAGATGTGTTTCCTATAGTTACTTCATGTTCACAATGTTCATAAAACAAATTATTTTTTCTCATTTTTATCTGGCACTCAGATATAGGATAATGAAATGGCTTGTTCAGGGCTGTGGTGGAAAATTTTTGCTAGGGCTCAACTTTTCTATAGAGGCCACTGGGCTTATAGCCTGCCAAGGGGCTCTTGGCTGTAGTAATGTAATATTTTGTTGTTGTTGTTTTTCTTTTTTCTTCCTCTAAAAATGCCAGCGACAACCCGTTTTTTCTTTGACACTGTGACTAAAGGACCAAACACTAAGGGGAGGTGGCTCAGCACGTGGCCCTTGGTGGTGGCCTTGCCAAAACCACTGCCAACTCAGAAAGGGCTCTGGTAGAAAGCTCACGTCCTGTATGACTTCTAGAAATGAGACTTCAGATTGTTTCAATTAGCTAGAAATTGGGCTTAAAGAGGGTTTTTGAAGAAAAGATTGGAAGAAAAAATTAGACCTTTCCTGGTCTAATTTTGCTGCAGGGAAGCTGTTTGCAGATCCCCAGTTTGCTGATATTCAAATTCCTTAGTGCATTTTCCCACTTCCCAGCGCTGCACTCTTGACCTTGTTACAGCATTTTTAATAAGCTTGATTTAAGGTTTTTAGGACAAGACATGATTGGAGTGAAAGGAAAAAAGTATTAAGGGAAAAATCGGTTGACAACTTGAATTTCAGAGTAAGCAGCTCATAAAGCAGCATCTCTATCTCCCCTTACTGCTTTGTTGGGTATTGTCTGATTGCATCGTCACTTTCACATTGGAGGTAAGAACTGCCTTCACTGGATATTCTAAGAATTACCCAAATTTGGTGATCTTCTGAGAAGCAAGTCTGTCCTTTAAGGAGAAGGTTTTGCCTACCTTCAGCACATCTCTTCTGTATTTCAACTTGCCATTTGCCAAGCAAAATGCTACACAAGGGGAAGCAAAAGAGGCTCAGCTCCAAATTTGACATTTCCTGGGTCTGTATGCTCACACCTCCTAAAAAATCCTCAGGAAAGGACTCAGCTCTCACCTTTGGGTCCATCTTCTGGAAATGTTAACAGTGATTCCATTGGTTGGAGGAACAAGTTTCAAGCCAATATGATAACATTTGCTGAGTGGAATAATCTAAACTGTGGTTTCTGTTCATATGAAGGATTGTGTGGATGTTATCGAGGGGCAGTGTGTGGCAGGATGTGAGAGCTGGAACAGGGCTGCGATTCAGGAAGCCAAAAGATGGCAATCATCTCCAAGATCTTAAAATCTAAGTTACATTTTTACAGTCCAAGTAGGTAGAATTCCAGCAGAGGCTGCCATAGGACCTTCTCTCAGATCCAGGCTGCCTGTGTTCTCTTGTTTTCCAACATGGCTTTGTAAATATGGTGTATCAGTAGGTTTGTATCAGAAGCCTTTCCTGGGAACTGTCAACAAAACCATAGCTCCTAAATTAACCTGCTGAAAGCTTATCAGGGTGAAAATGGTTGAAATTTCCTGAGATCTTTGCAGCAACGAATTGTAACTAGGAAATATTTCTGTGTGTTTTCTGCTAACTAATGCACCGTTACAATTTTTTAAGGCTGGAGGGAGGATGCCAGTGATCTTTGGGAATGAAATATACCAAATTGTTCTGTAACTAGATAGTGCCACTGAGAACAGCCAGAGACCTGCTGTGTTGCAAAAGGTGCTCCGTTACCCCGATTCTCCCATGGGGTTAACACGTGGCAATTGAAGCAGCGTGGTGACGGCTGTCCTACTGTGCCCGCTCCAAATTCCACTGCTTGCATTTCCCCCCAAGCGGCGGTGACCTTTTGCCAAGTTTGAGGCTGAAAGGGCTGTGAAATACCGGAGCTCACCCAGAGGACAAAACAGAGGAGAACTAGCTGGAAGCCAGCAGGCATTTCCTGGGAGGAGATGGTGAAGGCAAGCGTCAGCCATGGGTTATTCGGACAGTGAGAGCGACTGCTCTGACAAAAAGCGCTATTTCTCTGGGAGCAGTGATGAGTACTCGTGTGATGAAGCTGAGAAACTATTTGAAGCTGAGAAAGTATTCGAGTCAGTGCTCGCAAGCAGAGCTTTCCAATGCTTGCTTGTTGCATATAATGCCGTGTAATTCACATAGCTGTTTATCGCACTTAATGCCCCGCGCCACAGCTTTTGCAACATGACCTTTAAAATGTGTACTGACCATTTGTTTTGCTGCGAGGTGGTTGAGGTTAATGTGTAGGTGAGTTGCATGTCTTTGGATGTATTTGCAATCTTTAAAGAGCAGGCAGTGTTTAAAACTCAGCTGGTGTGTGTAAAAGATTTCTACGTAGAGCTGAAAATGCTTTGGCCTTTTTCTTCTGGTTTGTCCTCCTGTTCCTAGGAACACGGTTAGATTTTTAATCCTGCACGGTGGGAAAACCCCCATAATAACAACTTAAAATCGATGTAGAGCAGGGGAACAAGGCTGCTCAGCAACGCAGGAGATCCTGGGACCTGGTACTTTTGTGACCCATCTCCAGCTCGTGACAACGATTTTCCCTGGAGCAGGTGATAGGAAGGCATTGGCACCGTGGTGGTAGAACGCAGCCATGCTACCACTGGTGACAGACCACCAAAACTCAAAGTTGGCTGGCAGTCCTTTTGCTGAGCTGACCTTGCTGCCAATGGCACCTCTGCCTTCCTCCCTGCCCCTGCAGAAGGAGCAAAATGCTGTTTTCTGCAGGGAGAACATCCCTGTTGGAGGCATAGGGAGGCTTTGTAGCACAGAGGGAGCACCTCCGAGCATCCCTTTTGGATTAATGCTTTCTCCCCACATTTGCAATTTCATTATTCCCCTTGAAAAGTGCTGGAATGGGGGGTTTTAGGGCTGTTGGGTGTGCAAACCATGTATGGAATGGCTTTTGTGGCAGCTCACCCATAAGCTTGCAGTGCTTCAAGGTATTCAGAGGTGCTTGTTTCTTGACTTAACATTTTCTGTCTGAAGCACTATATAATTCATAAAAAAAAAAAATTCCCCTAACTTATCAGTTATTTCTGCTTGTGCAGAACATAAGGAAGCCTTAGAACTGCATGACTTTCTGCATTATAAAAGCCTTTACATCTCTGTTTGTGCTAAGCAAAATGTCCTTTGGAAAAGAGCCTTCATTCCACACTAATTTCATGCTGATTAAACACACGTATCAGGTACAATGCAGTGGAAACCATAACAGTTATTTGTGTATTTTAATCTTTAATGTTGAAGTTTACTTAAAACATTTGAACTGAAGCCATAAACACCTGTGTTTTGCTTCTCTGCAATCTGAGAATATGTAATGGTAAACGTTTTGTGACAGGCATCCAAGATAGCAGAACATCTATCTGAACTTTTAGTGGGAATTAATGCACAACCAAAAGCATTACATCCTTGTTTAATAACACATTAATATCTGAGCAGAAGTTGGCTACAGCAACTTAGTAGAATATTAAATATTATAATTTCTTGCCCTCTTTATATTTACCGAAGTTTTAGAAGTTAATAGAAATGTTTTTCTAATGCTGTTGATCTACTTTCTTTAATTTGTTTTAAGTGACAATTTTGTTTGTTGGCATGGATAAATTAGCACTAACACAATTACTTTTATTGAAAATGATCTCAAAGAATGCTTTGGATTGAACATTAACATTTATTTCAATTTTATTTCTGCTCGCTCTGCTTTAAAGGTAGCTTAAAGATAAATTAAATTGAAGATAGCTTGAAAGCGATGAAAGTAAATGTAATTAACAATTAAAGGGAGAGTACCTGGTCCTGGATGGGTGTACATGCACCACTCTCCTTTTCACCACGCTGCTGCTTTAATACTTCCAGTCTTTGAAGAGGAGAATTGCTCTTTCCAATGGCATTTCTAAATCTCATTTTCTACTTCAGTGGAAATAAGCAGTGGTTTTCCAGTCTAAATGAATTAGATGTGTTTAAAAGAGGTGGATCTATTTTGCCTGTAATCCCTTTATATTTAATAGGTGGAAAGATTTTGAGTGGATTTGAGTAAAGCAGTGATTCTGACTCCTGCATTCTGGTTTGGCAGCACAGAAAGTGCAGTGGCATTCAAAACACGGTGGAGTTCTAAAAAGGTCTGATTGAAATTAACTTATTGATTTGTAGCTTGGGCTGGCCGAGGCCAAACTGTGTGGCAGGAGAAGGAAAAACTCTGAATATCTAATAATGAAGATACATTGTGCCTCAGTGTCCTTCTTAACTGCCTACTTGACCTTTCAGCTGTGACATATTGCCCTCTGAACCATGGCCAGGGGAGACAAAAGGAAGGATTTGGGGGAGGAGGACGTAGGTAGAAGTCCATCAATACATCGATGCAAATAGCTAATATTTCTATAGCTATTTCTGTATACAGAAAGATGGAAGACCTTGCCAAACAAAATGGCATGGGCCAATACATGGCTAGATGACTATTCACAACGGGAGCCTACTTCTGGTTTTCTGCATGTTTTTTTGCTCTCATGTGCTTGACTCCTGTACAGGTGAAGAACATCTTTCCAAGGAAAAAGTTGTGTTTTATTCTTGAAGTGCTTAGAATGAAGTACGTTCAGAAGTATAAAGTTTGCTTAAGAAATGTATTTTTCTTTCAGGGAAGATGTCAGAACTGCCAACGTCATTGCGGCTGAAGCAGTAACTTGTCTGGTCATAGACAGAGAGTAAGTACACAAACTTCCTGTCTTGGGGTGCATCTCCAGCTCACACTTTTTATAGGTTTTAACTACAGCCTTTGATTATTTTCTGTAAGGTTATTTAATTTTGAAAAATATATTCACAGCATATTACGTGTCCTTGATGAAGTAGAGCATTTCCCGAGATAAAAATTCAGTGATGACAAATACAGAAAATTAAGAAGTACAGAATGACAAAATGGAAATAAATAGAGATCTAAGCGTTATGGTGGTACATAGATTGAGTTAGTATCAGCAAAGTATCGTGAACAAAAGAAATTTTCTGACAAATGCTAGAAAAACATGTTATTCTTTTCCATGTAGGGTTGGAGAGCCCTTGTCCATAGGACCTAGCCCTGCTTAAAGCTCTGAAATTCCAAGAGGATAGATCAGAAGAGCAAAGTAACATTTTACCTACTATGCATGGAAAATGTTGAGGAATTAGGCATTTTTTCATCTAGGCAAGAAATGCCTGCACTCCAGGAAAACAGTGTGGCAAAGGGACTGGGGAAAAAAATAGCATTACCTTGAAAATGTGACTCTTGGGGTGGTTTTCCAGTGATGAGGGCAGTGAGGCACTGGGATACACCATCACGCAGAGAAATCTTCCACCTTCACAGTGGAAAGTGTTAGTTGTGATTTTTATTACTGCATGGGGAAGATTGGTTTTGTAATGGACAGTGCCACAAAAAAATTACCAGCTCAGAGTTCAGCAGTGATTAAAAAAATAAAAATTTTTTTTAAAAAATCTATTGTTAGGCATTAATAGAATATATATATATATATATTAAGTAAATCTATGGCTTGTCTATGCTTCACACTCTGTGTTGCTCTTGTTTCCTCCAAAATGAGAAGTTAGACCAAAAAGTTGTTTGGAAACGGGTAGAAAAAATGATTGATGGGGAGAATGGCTTCTGTTGGAAAAATAAGCAAGTAGGTTGAAAATCTGTTCTGGGAAAGAGATGATGAAATGAATTTCTCACTGCGTCCTCAAGCATGAGAACCCAGAGGTAAGCAGGAAGGAAGTGGAGCCAAAAGGAGGTGGTTCTTCACACGGGGTGGCTCATGGAGCTCCTCCCTATAGAAAAAGAAGAAGCTTACAAGTGTTCAAAAGGAAAAGAAATCCACTGGATTTATTAAATATGCAGGAACTCTACTGCTGGCTCAAGGGAGTCTCTGAGAGGTGTAAGAGTATTGAGACAAATATAAATGCTGGATCTGTTCTTGAATTTTTGAAGACATAAGGAACTGATGTAAGACAAAGTCAAAGGGCAGCTGCTGAGTTACAAGTGACTTCTGAGGCATTCTTGTAGTGTGATGAGATTAATAGGAGATGCATCTCATGTTCTCTGGTAGGCATGAACTAAATGCACCCAATCCTTTTTAATACAGGAGTTTTATATTCAATTATCTCTTATCCCCAAACTTTCTTGTCGTGTTCTGAAGTAACAGAACTGAGGAAGAGTACTTAAAAAAATCTTAGATCTTCTGATCTGCTAGTTCATTTATCATCAATTTAAAAAAAAAAAAGCCAAGCAACTAAATGATGGTTTAGCTGTTGAAAACAGATGGTGAACTTCAGGACTGTCAGCTGAATGGCATTCTTCCACATATACAAGCAAGGTAGCCTGACAGATAAAATACATATTATCCCTTGTTATTCTGTGGGCAATAAGAAGAATCAGCAGAATTAGATATTGTAGCAAACATTAATTCAGAGAAATATAAAGCAAAGAGTCATTTCTGCATTTTTTCTGAACTACTCTATGGGGTCATTTTTGTTTTCCACCGTAAGCATTTTAGAAATGAATTAAAAAAATAAGTAATCCCAGATTTAATCTTTCCTGAGTATTTTACAGACCTCATCTAATATCCCTTTTACTCTGTATACAATGACCTTGAAATAGTAAGGAAGTACAAGTTAAATTTAACTGATGAAGCTGTAGATCATCTACACCAGGGATTCTAGTAATGCTCAGCAATTAGTAGCAGAGTAACACTATTTATAAGAATACTATTTATAGATCAAGAAATGTAATGCTATTTATATCACTATTTATAGTTCAAGGAACTCTGTTCTCTATCTTGACCAGTTCTAACTTTCTTGTTGTAGCTCTTCCCTTCCATTATTGTATCATGGTTTGCAGATAACCATAGAAGATAATTTTAATATGGAGAAAATGCAGTAAGACTTATGTAAATTTGGAAAATTGTGCAGGCACTGTTCTGCTAATGAGGAAAATAGCATTTTTGTATATCCAGATATACTGAATATTAAGACGTGTGGTTTGTTGTGGTGGTCAGCATAGAGGTTTGCACTGAGTCATATGCAAAGTAGCAACAGAATCTGGGAGTCAGCTTTACTGATTATGGTTAGAAGTTCTTCTGCACAGAATGCTTGTCACTACAGTTTTTTAGTATTTTCTATTACAAGACAAGCTCTTTGCTTAATCAAATGTACCTATTGAAGCAGCACTCTCATGCTCTATATATCAGGCTAAAATGATGCTCAAGGAACGTTGGGACACTGCTCTTGGACACAGGGTTTGGGTTTGTATGGTCCTTTGTGGAGCCAGGAGTTGCACTCGATGATCCTTATGGACTCTTCCATCTCATGTTATTCTATAATTCTATGTGCTTACAAAGTAATAAGGAAGAGAATGTAACAGCATGAAAGTTAATAGCAAAAAGGGGAAATATATATGGAGTATACTCGGGGAACAGAAGTTACTGAAGGTGAGAGAATGTAATTGTTGAGCTGAAAGCTGTATATGGACAACATATCTCATGGTATGGTTTCTGAAGGAGGAAAAACAGGAATGTGATTATGGAGTTTGGGTTGGTTTTGGAGACGTGGAGAAGAAGATGTTTGAGGGGCTGAAGAGTTACAGATACCAGTCAGACATCAGAAGTCTCTGAACAGACCACGATTCTTGGACACAAAGAGAGAGGAAACATGAGCTAACAGAAGGAAGAAAAAGGCTTAAAGCAGTAAAATTCATGCTGGAGAGTGAACAAAAGTTGCAGGCAGTTACAGCAGCTGGGAAAGAAAGGAGGAAACCTGGCTCCAGCTAAGAACTGGAAGCTGTGAAGAAATCCAGTCTGTGGCTGTACAAAGAAGGAAGATTTTGCAACCAATATGGGAAATTCTGCAAAACCAGGAATTGTGTATGGAGCCAGAGAAAGCAACTGGAATCCTCTTAAGGGAATCTTTATCTTGTCCTGAAAGCAGAAAGGCATGCTGTGTTTCAGGAGTAAAGATGCTACATTTGCACAGAGATAACAGAAATGTGGTAGAGGAGCAATGAACCATGGAGTTCGTTTCCTAGGGATCCGAAAGGCTGCAACCTATTAAGGAGGTGTCCAGGATAGAAACCTGGTGTGGGTCAAAATCACTATGAACAGAATAACAGAATAGTGGTGAACAGAGATGTGTGTTGGAAATGGGTGCAATCAGGTATGGATAGAATAGATGTGAAAAAAAATGTTGGCTATGGAGGTGTCTGGACTTACATCAGTATTGAATGACTATAAATTTCCAGAGAAAAGGAAAAATAATTGCTAGTAATAGTAGAAGGTTGTTGATTAGGCTTAGAGAGAAAGTCTAAAAAGTAAGTTAAAGAGATTGTAGGAGAGAAAAGGGGCTCTGTGAGATCAGGTAACAAGGGCACCTGTTATTCTTTCCATGTTCTTAGTAACTTTCTTCAGTTCTCAGAAACTTTCATCATAGAAAGGTGACGTATTTAGGAAATGATTTATAGGGAATTAATGTGTGTTCTAAGTGTTTGTTTCGGGGGAATGACTGTAGAGGGTTGGCTAGTTGGTTTGAGATAGATGTTCTGCCAGTATTTAGAAAGTGCAAAGAAAATGTAAGGAGCTTCAGATGTGGGATCTCTAGGCAGGATGGCAGCACTAGTATCTGCCCCATAGTGGCTACACTGGGATCACCATTGATTTTGTTCACCCAAGAAAGCTGGCAATCCATTGGTATAGAATAATAGAGTGGTTTGGGTTAAAGATCATGTAGTTACAAATCTCTGCATGGGTGTATTCCACTATAACGTTAATCACAGAATCACAGAATGGCTTGGGCTGGAAGGAACCTCAAGGATCATCAATTTCCAACCCCCCTGCCACACGCAGGGCCACCAACCTCCACATTTCATACCAGCCCAGGCTGCCCAGGGCCCCATCCAACCTGGCCTTGAACACCTCCAGGGATGGACGGGGCATCCACAGCCTCTCTGGGCAGCTGTTCCAGCACCTCACCACTCTCATAGGAAAGAACTTCCCCCTGACATCCAACCTAAATCTCCCCTCCCTCAACTTCAAACCATTTCCCCTTGTCCTGCTGTTATCTATCCTTTCCAAGAGTTGATTCCCTTCCTGTTTGTAGGCTCCCTTTAGGTACTGAAGAGTTAAGAGTTTACTTCTTGCCATAAAAAAAAAGAGCGTATTTGTACCAGTTCATGTGTATTCTAAAAAACAAGCTTTGTAAAAGGTAGGAAAGATTTCCATAGAATTTCAGAATATATTCCAGGTTTCAACATGTCTGTGCACACTGTCCTGGAGGAAGAGGTTCCATTAACCCAACAGGGCAAACAGATGCAGGTGGTGGCAAAGCTGACCATAAGAGGATAACAGCTTTGTAGTGAATTTGGACAGGCTATCTTTCTGGAGCAGGTGCTCTTCTTGCCATCACTGAAGCTGTGGGAATTGGGAAATCAACTTGAAAACATCAGCAAAATCCACATGTTGTTCAAGGCAATTGTCAGGCTACTCAGCGCAGTTTCTGACCATTTGTGATTTGTGGAACCATTATGTGCATGAGGAACTAGAAAGCTTTTTGTATTTCTTTCTGATGGAAGATATGATCTCAGTAAACATATTAATATTTTATAACAGTTTTCGTTGTCAGATCTCATTTATTCTTTTTTGGTTTTTTTTTTTTTCCTTAAGAATTCATAGGTGTTTTTTTTATTTCTAATCTACTAAGGCCCTATGTGAAACAAAGCAGAAGCTGGTGGTTTCATGTTAACTACTGTGGTACTGCAGTCATTTATCCTGTAGGAAGAAAGTAATGGTGGGAAGTGGACAACATGGTTGACTCCAAAGTATTTCAAACTTGGCCTTGACGTGACTTGTCTTAGTGACTTTTTGGGCTCCAGGAAGGTGTTTTTGGGTTTGTTGTAGAAGTAGAATGGACTGGCTGGGGGAAAGTTGGTAATTCAAATACGCTGAATGTGATAGATGCTTTAAAGCTTTGCAAAAGGCATCTGATAAAAACTGTGTAGGCACAAGTGGGACAACCTTGAGCATCTGTTTCGTAACTCAATTTGAATAAACACGTACAGACGCTTCACTTGTGACTGCTTTGCATGGACTTAAAACAGGAAGAAAACTTGCAAAACACGTTTGTAAAACTTAGATCATTTTTGACACCCCAGGAGAGCAGTTTGTGCAGATTAATCTTTTATTTATATGTGATTTTTTTTTTTCCTCCGTATAATTTATTTATGTTGATAAGAATATTTTCCTGGAGCACCAAGATTTCCAAGGTGTAAATGTTGTGGGTGCTAGGAGTACAAAATCACCCAATGCAAATGATGAGCTGAGACTCAGGGCACAGCTGCTCCTGACAGAGGCTGGCAGTGCTGCAGAACTGCCTGGTATTTGCAGATATTGAGCGCTAAATGATCTTTTTTCTGCTTACTGTCTTCTTCAGTTGTACGTGCTCATTTAGGGGCAGATATTTTTAAGGAAACCTTTTAAGTATTTCGGCTATTTTCAGTTTGGATTTTACATTATTGTCTTTATTTGTAAGCCTTCTTTTGGTTTGTGGGGGGATCGCTCTAAGGTTACTGTGTCAAACCTCTTGGCAATGGAGATCAGAAAAGAAGAAAAAAAAAAAAGGTATTATCCTAGCATGACTGACCTTACACAAGCTAAGCTGAATGCTTTCACTGGAGATACTCATTTCTGCTGCTTTACTATTTTTCCCAGTTGGGGTGAGATTTATCCATGGAGAAAATTGGTTATGAGGAGAGAATGGAAAAAAAAAATGAAAAGAGAAGGCTGTGCAGAGAAAAACTGAGCAGTTCTCTGATGAAAGTCTTGGGGATGTTACAACCAAGATGACAGGCAATAAGAGAGTGACTCCAGCGGACTTCTAAATCCCTCCCAGTCCAAAATCTGGTTCAGGACAATCAAAGAAAAACTGAAGGGTATTAGACTGACTGTTGTTACTCCTTCCTGTGACTTCTTTTTTGCCTACGTACTGTCTCACTAGACAAAAATCTGTTCCCATTGCCAAGAAAAAAAAAAAAAAGTCTAACCCCACCACATTTTCTTAACCACATGAAAGCAACCCCAAGCCTTGCTATTTTAAATTGCATTTGAAGCCTTAGGTCATGCCTTGTAGCATGCCAGGAGGATTACAGTGTTGCTCAGTTGCCTAAATAGCAGTTTGTGAAGCATTAACATCTACGTCTTGCTTTACTTTCACTGCTGTCTTGCAAGGGCTTGGCTTCATCCAATGACTCATATTCATCTCTAGACTAACAAACCTTGCTGTGTCAAACCCTGGAGCTGAATTTTTTGTGCTTTCACTGCTGAGTAAGGGATTTTGCATTGAAAAGATCCTCACATCCAAATAGCAAAGCATGCAACCTGCTTAACTTCTGCCTCGCTAGAAGCTCCTAATGCAATTTCAGTGGAAGAGCAAAGGGATCCTTTCCTTCTCCTCTTCATTAATGAGCTCTTGTAGCTTTGCCTGTGCTGCGTAAACGATTCCCTAGACTGCATAATTAATATTACAAATTAAGCAAAATTGCACCATGAGGGAATTTGTGTGGGTGCAGGGTATTTCCAGAACGGTGATGACTATAATTACACAAAAGGCCATGGTGGGAAGCCCTGTTACAGCACGTAACTCTAGATCCAAACAGTATAAATAGATCTCCCGACTGTGACCTCTTGTCTTTTATTTATTACAATAATGGCTAAAATGCAGCTTTTTCCAGCTGCCATTTGTAAAGCAAGAGCAGATAATAATTAAGCCTTACTTCATTCTTCTGGAAATTGTATCCTCCACTCGTAGTGCACACACCATGCTACTTCTCCTAAGGTCAGACATCTCCTGATGCAGCAAGACATTTAAGCTCCCCCTTAAGAACTTGCAGAGTGTTTGAGATTATTCAGCAAAGCACGATCCAAACAGCTTCACCACCCTTAAAGGCAAAGGGAACGCGATGTCACAGGATGTAATGTTTTCTACAGATACATTCTATTAAAGCCAAATGCATCCGTTGGGTGAAAATACTTCTCTTTATCACCATATTTTCACTAACAGCTGAGATTCATGGCTCCTTATCCTAAAATGTCATGCATTCAGAAATCAGATCTTTAGAGGGAAAAAAACTGAAAACTGTTACCTTCATCTGCATTCATCATCTGATGAATAGCATTAATTCTCTTTTGTCCTGAAATTCTTTAGTAAGACAGGACAATGCGAAGTATTTTCTTCTTACTTCTGTGTGTGTAAATATGGCCCTAGGTGGTGGCGTTCTGTTTTTTTGATGGTTTTTTTTTTTTCAACTTTTCAATTACTTTTGAAATTTTGTTTGATTAAAAAGCCATTCTGTTCTTCTTTTCATACCTCATGAGGGTCAGGACCATATAGAAAAATACTGCAGGGTTCTCCATTTTGAAGCTGTGGCCTTAGGGCTTGATTAGTCACAAGGCTAAGCATTGTAGTTGGGAGCAGCTCATCCTTCCAAATTAGCTTAGCTCTTTCCTTGTTTTGCTAGTTCATTCTTTAAACTAAAATCCCACCCCATGCGAGACACACGCATGCACTGGCAAACAATGCAAGAGTGTAGAAGGGAAGTATAATTTTCACTCGAAATTTTCAGTTATATTGATTTCAGTTATTAACATTATTTAAAACATTCAAACTTGCATTCCTTTTGTAGTTCCTGACGCTGTGTAATACCACTTCCACAGACACAACAGTCACCATTTTCATTGTTGTTTCCTCTGGAGCGATGCTTGTTACTTGATTGACTGGTCATCAGGTCCATTTGTTTGAGTCACTCACGATATAAAAAGATTTTCTAAGTCTTTTTTCCATATGTTTATGCCTTTTGCACCTCCCTTGGGGCAGGGGATGGTGTTAGGGGGCTGCTCAAACTACTGCTAGCTTGTACCAGGGATGGCTCAGGAGTGCTGATTGTCTCTCTCACTCAATGTTCAGCCTAATTAAAGCCAAATCTAGTTAAGCATTCCAGCTTATGATAATTTGCTTATCTTTCTCCCTTTGCTTTCTTTTCCTTCTCTGCTTTTTTTGTTTTTTGTTTTTTTCCCTCTTCTTATTTCTCCCTTCTCTGTTTTGGTTGCTGCTTCTCTTGCACTGAGAAAGCTTAGATATTGAAGTAAAGATTATCCTTCACTTCAAAAACAGGGATTTCTTGGGTTTCTGGTTGGAGAGCAGGGTATGATAGTGGCACTTCAACATCATGGGACTTATCAGCCAAATTGACAATGCCAGATTTACTGTGAAACTTGTTGGAATTGGGTTCAGTCCCTGAAAAAGCTGGATAAAGAAGTTTGGACATTCATGGTTGTTATCCAGGGTCATCAAGGGGCACCCCCTGGTTGCTGCTGAAGAGCCACATTGGCTTGCATGGCTCCCTCCAGATGGACATTGTTCTCTTACCAAAAAATGCACCTTTGTTTTCTTTCACAGCTCCTTCAAACATCTGATTGGCGGCCTAGATGACGTTTCCAATAAAGCCTATGAAGATGCAGAAGCAAAAGCAAAGTAAGTGTTGGCTTGTTGTGTTCAGCATGGAATCTTCACCTAATTTTTCTTTTCCTAATGGTTTTCTTGATAGTGAATATTGCAATTCCAAAAAACCTGCATTTTCTCAACATAGCAGTGTAAAACAGCTTAAACAAGCAGTGAATGAAGTGCTTACTCTTAATTTCCCTCTGGATGAGCCTAATTTTATTTCCCTGGTGCTCTCTGTGAGTATGGAAGGGCCAGGTGAACATCGTGTCCCCAGGCAGGTGCCCAGCTGGGTGGTCCCAAAGTCACTGTGATGTGTGAGTCCAGAGAAGCCTCAGACCCTAAAGAAAAATCACAAAATAGTTCTTCTGACAGGTGGGAAATTACAGGTCTTGAAGACAGCAAGTAATGAGGGAAATTGCTGTTTTATATGAGTTTTCTTTAGAGAGCTGCAGTCTTTCCGAAACATTTTCATAGTGTCAAAACCTCTTCCGAGACAAAGAATGGTAAGTGAAGTTTGTCATTTTTGAGTGAATGCTACAGTTATTTTGACATGAAGCAATATATTTGTCTGAATTCCTAGCTATAAATACTCATTTGTTTCAGGAGCGAGCTGCAGTGTACTGTGATTTTAATATATTCCCCCCCAAAAAACACTCATAATTCATTCGTGATGTACAGTTGGTTTTTAAATGAAAGATTTTTGTATGTCCACAGTTGATTCTATAACAATAATAAAGCTTATAGAGAAGAACACATTACAATTCAAGTGATGGTGAGTATAAACCAATAAGATTCAAAAGCCAGAGTCGTTTACAAGATAACTGAAGTTGCTATGTAAAAAATGATTTTACTGCTTTTTTTTCCTTCTTCCCACGTTAAAGAAGGGGTTGGGTGTTTTCTCCAAATCACATACTCAGAATGAGCATCTTTTAATCAGTGGTCGAAATTTAAGTCTGCTCTGAAGTCACACATGGACTTCTCATCAAACCAAAGTGGATTGAAATAGAGTATTGCAAAGGTATTCACACTTCTACAGAGAGAAAACGAAACAACCTACATGATTATTTAACTAAAAATATTGATTGTTTGCTTCAGAAAGCAAATATAAATCCTAAGAAACTCAGTTTCTTGGACAAGACTTACTAATTTTGCAAAGTACCTGCAAACTAAGATTTTTTTATTTTATTATCATATTCGATTGATACTAGAAATACATTTTTAAACGTGTTTTTTTATGTTGTGGGGTACTAGAAGACACCTTACGGTTTCATTATTCACCTGCCTCCAATCAAACTTATAAGATTATTTTCCAAAAGCTGAAGTTCCCCCAAATCCTTCTCTTAATTAAAAAAGGGAGGAGGTTATCAGCCTCTTCTCCCATCCCAAAAGGCAGGATGATTGGAGCAGAACACAAAGTCAGATGGACAGCATGTTATCATAGTGCTTAAATGGCTATCATGTGTTATAGAGAAATGTACTGTACATTGCTATGCATGCAGTCTAGTAGTACTAGCTATGAACTTGAAAATAATGCTACTGGTTTGAAAATTAACCTAAGTAATTTAGAGAGATGGTCTTAAGTACTCCAAGGCAGTATGGTTAGGTTGCAGTTGGACTTGATGATCTTGAAGGTCTCTTCCAACCTGAGCCATTCTATGATTCTAAGCACTTTTATTTTTTTTCAGATTTGATTTTCAGTGTTACTGTTCAGGTTATTGTGATTTCTGTCTGAAAAAAAGGTGGAAAGCACTGATAATGAAATTGGGGATTTTTTAATTTTATTAATGAGATGATGATGTTTTCACAGACACTTTAAAGAGTCACGCCAGAATCCGTTGGCACTAAGCAAAATTTACCAATAGAACTTGCCATTTCCCATTTCATCATCTGTATTCTCACATTCTCAGTTCTGAGCTGCATTTTTAATAGGGTATCATGTAGTCATATATCTTCACAATGTTTGTGTATGCAGGTTGTAACGGAAAATTTTTCATGCTGGATTTGTGACTTTTAGGGAAAGCTTTCAGGATCTGTTGCACAACTTACCTCTAGGAGGGCTAATTTTGGACCTATTTTGGATAAACTCATCATAGAATCATAGAATCAGCAAGGTTGGAAGAGACCCACAAGATCATCCAGTCCAACCATCCACCCATCACCAGCAGTTCACCAAAAATTCATTTGATTAATCAACGTTTTGTTCCTTTATGTTCATTTTGTCAGTTTTGAGCTTTTACATCCTTTATGCCTGTCCTTTTCTTCTAATGCCAACTGTTTTGTCCAAATGAAAGGAAAAAGCAGAGGGTTGCTGATAATAGAGGAGTTGTTTCCTCAAAGGAGGAATTGATTGCTTTTGTTAGCAACTATTCCTGCCATCTTAGAGGCCAGTGCTTGAGTCCTGTCACTCAATACTGTAGGGGACAGCGACATTATTAACTGTCATATATTGACTTCTTGTCTTTGGAAAAGCAGAAGGGATCAGTGCTGTCTGCCTTGAAAAACATTACATAAGGAATGCTTTTTCAAAATAATACGGCATTATTTAGTCGAATACCACATTCGCATTTGCTTGCCCCTTGAAAGCAAGTGCATGCCTGCAAAATGATGAATAGAATAGGAAATAATGACAAAGTTACTCCAAGGCTGGTGTGAGATACATTGCAAAGTTTTATCCCTCGTATTATTGTTTCTATATCTCACAAGATAAGACTCCTCTGGGGGAAGAGTCTACTTGGCAGAAATTTTAACCTGGATTACTTTTCAAGCTGCAGTTAATTAACTTTAGCTAATTGTCCTTCAAGAGCTTATCTACTCTGAGAAGTTTGCAAAATGGAAGAAAACAGCACATAAAGCACATTCAGGTACTCAAATTACATTAAAAAAAAATTCCTGTTTTTGCATCCTTGTAGCTAGAATCTCATTTTCAATGTTCACACAGCAGTGACAGAAGGCATTTGGATGGAGAGAAGTTTTCTGTATACCCTTACTCACCATGTGCCAGGTGGATCCATGCAAAGCTCAGACATTCAGCAGCCATAAACACACAGAGTAAATGCAAAGGACATCATTCTAAGACTTCATTACAGCTTCAAACCCTGCTTTTGGTTGGTGTGGTGGACACATTCGGGGCTGATGTGTGAAGGGTGTAACACTTCTATCTATTGCTGCCACTTAAGAAATACAAAGCAAGTTTTTAAAAAATCTACAGATAGCAGCACATATATTTTCTTATAAATCTATCAGTATCAAGATGACTGTTAAATTCCTATTACTTTGTAAATGCCTGATCTACAAAAGCACAAGTGTAGACTACATCCACATCCAATAAAGGGTCTGTGTTCCTAAAGTAGGACATAGGCCCTGGGCAGGTGTTCATTGCAAAAATGAGTACCAAATTGGTAGCACTGTATTTTATTTTATATCTGTTTTAGAAGATGGCAAGAACTTTGTAGGGCAGAGCTGATGGTCTGAGTGCAGGACATGTCTGAAAGGTTGCTGGGCAAACGTTACAGGGTCCGAAGAGCTTTCCATGCATGCAGAAATCCTCCAGTTCCAAATGGGCAGAACAGCTTCTTGTTGAGTTCATCTCTTTCCAATCTGATGTTTTCCCAGCCAACCCTGAGATATGGCTGGTGTGCTCCTAGAACCACAGAAAACATGGTAGCTGTCAAAGCAAACAACACAGGTACTGTCGAAAGCAGTGCCATTCAGTTTCTCATGTGCTCAAGCTGAGTTATCTTCAGTACTATATTATGAGTTGCCTTAAATTCATGTGACTATAAAAATTCTAGCTTAATATATCTTCTGATGTATCTTTTAGTTTTATATTTTGGAAGGACTTTTTCCTGTTTTTTTGGGTTTTTTTTGCAAGCTTGGGTGTGTTAGTTCCCCTTACATCCATTCTCTGTGATCAGTTTCTTGATTCATAGAATCAGTGATTGATGTTTGAGTTGGGAGGGACCTTTGAAGACCATCTGATCCAACTCCCCTGTAATGAACAGGGACACCTTCAGCTAGATCAGGTTGCTCAGAACCTCATCCAGCCCAACCTTCGGTGTCTCCAGGGGTGGGGCACAAATTTGATTAAATCACAAATAACCACTATAGTTAATATTCTGCTCCTACAGTGTATTCAGAGTTAATAAATCCATCAACTAACAAATGTTAGAGTTACATTCCTGCTGGTGTCGAGCTGAAGGCAAGAGGCAAGCTTTTAATTTGGTTCATGTTCTGAGAAAGCAGGAGTTTCAGAAGAGGACCACACGCTGTATGTGGAGCTTCATTGCTATTTGAGGCAGGAAAGAGATACCTAAGCAAGCAGACCAATCTAAGCGTAGATTTGTTCCAGATGGAGTCACTAGTGCAACTCAGAAGTCCAAGAAGAAACTGGTGGTTTCTACTGCAGTTTTTGGTGCCATGTGAGGTGAGAATTCAGCAAACACTGCTCCCACCAGGCAAACAAATCTCTTCTGCTGAGTCTTCCCCATCCAGAAAATTCCTGAGGTTAATCCTGCAGCCTCCTTTATGCACTGACATGGCCATCAGATGAGGTCAGGCTTGGTCCCACTTGTCTTTGACACGGCTGTGGCAAGGGAGAGGCCCCTGCCATGAAAGCAATGGGGACAACTGCAAGGTGCCCCTCACCAGCACACCAGGAATATTAGTGGCTGCCTGGGCATTGCTCTGCCAAGCAGAGCATGTCTGCCCTGATGGCCAGGTTCCCCACGCTCCTCTTCTCCCATCACAGCCAGAATTGTCTGCTGATGTTGATCTCCTGTGGCAGCGGGGCTTGAAATTAATACCCTATTGAAATCCAGACACTGGTGCCTTTATGATATTGCTCCAGGCTCTCTGCAGACATGGGCTATTTTGATTGCACTTTTTGCTTTCTTTCATTCGAGTTCCATGACAACCCTGAGGGTAAACATTTGATACTCACAGCCAAATTCGTCGTCTTTTTATGAGACTTGAAGGAACAGGGACCTTTGTGTAGGTATACAGAGGCCTTTTCTTTTCCTAGCAGCTCTGGCCCCAGATGCCATCATCTTTACTTGTTCCGTTTTCTAAAAACAGCTCCATCCAACCCTTTTATTTTATTTGAGCAGTCATCCCATCTGTCATTTTTAGCCTTTGTATTTCACTACATTTTTTATAACAAAGCATCTCAGCCATTTACTGACTTATGCAGAGTGTTATTAATATTCTTTAACGTTGTATGCATACTTTCTAGGCATTTTTCCCCTTCCATCCCAGCTTTAAAGATAAATCTGATGTTATTCTAATGAGAAAGATAGAGGTACCTCTTTACATTTCCAAGTAGATAAGGTGACATGATGCCCCATCTTCCAAAATGGTAACATGTAGGGTACATTTAGCACTAGCATTCTCTGCCATGCCAATTTAGGAAGACTTTTTGGCTCAGCGAGTACCTGTGTGCTTGGTTGGTGCAACCTGCTGGTGCCTCTTGCAGGGTTTGGTAGCTGATGCACAGGTGCCATCTACTGTTCAGGACTTCCAGGACGTGTTAGAAGGAGAAAGCATGTTCAAGTATCCGTTGTTCCTCCTCAGTGGTGCATCTTGGAGGGCTACTGCTCTGTATGTGTTTCCTACCTATGCAGCCTTTGCCTATTTATTTATTTATTTATTTATTGCTTTATGAGGTTTCCTCTGGGAGCCATTTTTGTGGTTGAAATTGTCTCTGGGATTTGCATGCTTACTGCACTAGGTCTGCGTGAGGAATTAGCACAGATTGGTAAGAACGGATTTGCAGAGGAAAAAAAAAAAAACGTTGGTGGCAAGCACAGACTGTGCATTTCAATGGAGTTTTTTCTTTCGGAGTACTTCAAAGTCCTTCAGACTTGATGTTCAACAGTGCTCGGGGCAGTGCAGCACATCTTCCAGGCTGGCATTACCTGAAGGGAGCCTAGATCTCTTCTTAGTGTGGAAGGGAGCTGAGGATTTGCTTCAGAAGCGTGCTTCTCATCTGGGCTGAGAGATGCTTCAGTGCACCTTGCAGCAAAGACTGTTCAGTGATTCTCTCATTGCAGTGTTTGCCTGCAGGTGAGGCAGCTCTCTGGTGACACTTGTTGGTGTCCCTGTAGCACAGACATCGGCTCTTCTGTGCTTTGCAGTATCAGGGTGTGAGCTGTGGGCAATGCCTGGATGCATGCTGTGAGGCTGGAGTTGGCCCTAATGGTGTTCAGCTCCAAAAACGTGCCATGGCAGAACACAGCTTATCTGCCTGCCACCTCCTGTTCTGGTAAGGTGGCCAAGCTTTGCATGCAGGTACTGGGTCTGCAAGCATCGCTGCACATGGTGGTTTGGTCAGTATAGCCAGTGCATGGATTTTGTGTGAGTGATAAAAGGATTCTTTTGATTTCTTTATTTTTTAGAAAGATGAGCCAGGAAGGATTTTAAACCCTGACAAAAGTGAGATTTTTCAGTTAGAAGTTCCAAAATGGGAGCTACTGTATAAAGAGAATGACTCGGTAAAGGCTTGACTTCCTGTTGTCCACAGCTTTGGAAAACTTTGCTGAAATAATCCACTGTCCCCCCAGCGTCAGTGAAGTGTTGTGTGTGAAGATTATTGTTCTGCAAGAGAAAATATTTTCTGGCTTCCAGCATTCCAGAAGTTGGATGGAGCAAAGGCTGCAGTAATTGGCTCCGTCTCCCTCTGTGTCAATTGTTTTCTGCATTGGGGACCATATGGGAACTAGCTTTTGCCTTGGCTGGGTGCAGTGGGGGAAAAAAAGGCTATGGTTATTCGGACAGGGAGGAAAGAATCGCTCATAACTTGCCATCATTTCTTTTAGGCTCTATAAACAATTCAAATAACTCTTGCTATTTTGAGAAAAGGGAAACAAAAAAAGAAACCACTGAGAATGTGACTTTGCCTTTACATAGCAGTGTCTGGCCTTTGGTGTTTGGGACCTTTCTTGGAGTTTGGCATTAAATAATTTGTAATTGCATCCTGAAGCCAATGACAGTTTGCAACCACGTCTACCTATCAGTTCTTCCCAATTACCACAACAAATAGTTGTCTGCTTAGAAAATAAGTTCTCAGAAATTGAGATCATCCTGAGCGGTATCCCTGCATGAAGGCAATGGAGGTGGCTGAACTGTTACTTTTTTTGGCTGTGAATTGATATTTACTTGCAGACTGGCATTACTCATGCAGAGATGTGCGCTGAGTAGACTTTATGGCTGCTTTCCTCTGGAGAAAATGCACTGTGTAATGTACTGTGTCTCTCACAAGGGATAGATTAGATTAGCTTTTAAAAACAGGTCATTTTTATTTAGGTAATAATCTATATGCTTCTTCCTCGCTAACTTGACCTTTCAATATGATACTGGGCTGTGTCAGATGGCAGATTGAAGCGTTAGCAAAAAAAAAAAAGCAAAAAAGTACTTTTGAAGCAGGCTGCTATTATAATATTCTACTGCATTTGTTTTATAAAATTAGAGCCCATCTGAGCTCAGAGATGATGAAATAAAAATGCAGCAGGAAGCTTGCTGAAGATTATGAGTCTCATTCCAGTGGAAACAGAAGAATATTGTTGTGAATGCACCTAGACACTCAGCAGCTCAACTTGTACCTGCTGGCATTCGATGGAGGAGGAAAGGAGGTCTCTATGTATAAAAATATGAAACATTTTGGCTTTTATCTGAATGTTTTATTCTGAAACCACTGGGAATACTTTGCTAACCCTAGCATGGCCATTTGTGTAACGTAGTCTTGGGAGCTCTGAGCAGAAACTTTGGTACCCTTTGGCATCCATAAGGAATGGAGAGGCAAAGGTAACGTGAAAACATCATTGCAGTTTCCATCTGATGCTCACTGTGTTATTGGTTACCTCTGCAGCTCTCCAAGTGTTACAGCACAATGAGATGGGCTATTTTTGCCCTACTTTCCTCAGAGAGATGTCAGCAACGTGGGTGCTTGAATGGAGTCAAACATGGGACAAATAACATTGTGATTCTTCTTCTGTAGGGACCATCTGTTTTTGGAACTGCTAGGAGTAGTTTGGGCTTATTTCTGGCTTTTTTGGCACCCACTAGTGCAGTTGTCCATGGCTATACCTGACTTGCACTTATGGGATCTACCAGGATTTGGCTTAGATCTTACTTTCAGAACACTGGTTCTGAAAGCTGTTAAGGAAAGAAAGAAACATGAAGCCAGGCACCAGGAGGAGGTTTGGGAAGAAGAGATCTGAGCTGCAGGGAGGAGAATGAGGGGGGAGAGCACCATCTCCCCTCTGCTGACATTTCCTGGCAGATCTCTGAGATGAAGAAGTTTCTTCCTGTTTACACATGCAAGTTCAGACTGCGATGCAATGGCATCAGCTATAAAGTTTTGAAATTTTGGTGTATGCAATTATTTAAACACAAGAGAGAGGAGAAATACAGAACTTCACTCTCTGCTCTTTTGAAAATGAATTAATATTGTTTTCCCTGGGAAGGTAAGCATGGTACCCAAAAAATGCACAGCAAATTCTACTGACCCCTGAACAGTAATTGTGTCACATTCAGAAATGAAATTCAACCACTGAACTGTGAAATGGAAGAAATCTAATCCTGCTGTAGGTGAAAAACTCTACGCAAGCTTAACTCCAAAGTTACTGCTGACACCTCCATCCCACCTGCACAAGAGACACCAAAACAAACCTTTTGTCTTCCCTTTACAGTACGCAGGGTTGGTTTTCCTGAAGGTTCAGATTAATTTCTGGAGAAAGCTTACAGTGTAATGGAGCCCCCACTCAAGTTGAGATTTCTGCCCATGTCTCACCCTTATGTAGGGAGCATGAGCAATGGTGGAACGTTGCAGTACTGGCAGTGCAGTGCCTATGTTGCAGGCTGCCAAAACTCAACTGCAAGTGCATTTGCTATAATTTTTTCTCAGTGCCTGACTGAATACTCCATTAAATGATTTGGGAAGTGCTGAGCTTTAAGTATTTAAATTGCCTCCTCAAAAAAAATAATAATAATAAAAAAATACAGACCAAGAGGAAAAGCTCATGATTTAACTCATCTCACAGCTCTTTCATGTCTACAGTAAGATAAAATGTCAAAAATATAGATAAAGTGAAGTTTAGTATATGTGAGAAAGCTGAGTCTCTGCAAGCCTCTGGAGAGATGAGAAAAAGTCTGATCTTGCCCATTATTTTGGACATCAATGTAGAACTACCTGGAGGTTTCTAGTAGGGCGATTATAATTAAATTTCTGATGTAACTTTAAAGGACATCATTCACAACTGTATTGAAATTCATGTTCAGTAATGGGAATTAAGCATTTCCAGCTCTATCTGCTCAGCATACCATCACATGCAAACGTTTTTGTGCTCTGTCTTTAATACCTCGTAGGCTTTGCTGCTTCGTTTTCAGGTCTGATTTTCAGGGCAGCTCTGCTGAACGCATCAAACAACGCAATTTGTTGATAGCAAAACAAGGGATTAGTCTGATACAATCTCAACAAATTGTGCTCGGGAAGCATTTGTGGATTTGCAGTTGCAGCTCCTGAGTGAGGAAGAAGATTTGCCTGCCTGCTGATTATCTCCTATAAATGACTGTGCTGTACCTTCACCCACACCCAGCACAGCTGCAGGTGCATTTTCAGCTCCCTGTACTGACCCTAGGCTCAAATTAAATCAGGAGATTTGCTGCACTTGGTGCGTCGCCAAATCTGTCGTGCTTTAGGAAGATGCTTTCTAATAAAGGTGCATTTCTTGCACACTGAGGTTTTAATGGATAGCTGTCCCTTATTTCATTTAGAGCCAGCTTCTGTGCCGAAATGCTATCATTCATCTTGGATGGCAAAGTATATTCTTATTACTTGAGCTTCTTTTGGGAACTGGTAATAAGCAATGTGCTGGCAGTCGGCTGTGGCTCCTGTAACGTGTAGGAAAGCTGCCAGTCGGTCCCAACAGATGCTGGCTGTGCAGAAAAGCTAGTTACTTGGATGCTTTGAAAAATGAGCCATCTCTTTAAATTTCCCCGGCTTTCTAGCTTTCTGATTTCATACACTTAAGGAAATGAAGGTCTTAAGTTTATCTTTTCAAGATTTCAGAACTGCCTTATGATCTCATTACCAACCTGACTGCTTAACAGATAAGCTGTTTTAATAAGAATGCAAAAATCGAATCGTTAGATTTTGTATCTGGGTCAGGTATGGCCATAAAAATGTTTGTTAAGCACTGAGCATGTGCTTGGTAAAAGCATTAGCTCCTGCTTGTGACAGATAGCATTGAAACAAGAAAATAAAGCTCCAAAGTTCAGAGCTCAGGAAAGAAAGTCCTGTATGAAATTATTGCTGTTTCTAATGCACCCTGGCTAAATGATGAAGCTGACATTTAAAAAAAAAAAAAGGACTTGCTTTCACTTTTATTGTTGCAGCCTCTGCAAAGGGTAAAGTCCTCCAAGATTGAGTACCGGGAGCAGCCTCCCTGGCCCTGGACTGTGCTCAGCATTTCACAAAGTCCTCTTAAGATTAAATATAATTGCATTTTTCCTTCCAATCCACTAAAATAAAGCTCTACTTAACCAGAACCTTTAAAAGTTCACTTTAGGCGAACTTTTAAAAAGTAAGTAAGTGCAAAATTAAGGTATTTTCCTTTGTTTCTCTATGCCTTTTTTTTGTTTAAAGCGGGCAGGTTTTTATCATTGTCCAGAAAATCCAACTCCTATTGCTCCTGGAAATGGAGAATATATTCAAGGGAGAAATACAAGACATAAAGGCTGGAAGCAAGCAGTCCTGTTTCCTCGCTTTTTCCTAATGTGTTGCATAAAGGTTGGTGACGTTTTTGGATGAGTTAGGAGTCCCCTGAGTGAAGGGCACTTTTATAGCGAGCCTCTTTGAATGGCTTCAAGCATTCTGCAATATTGCTTTGAACATGGGTGGAGGAGAAATTTCAAATGTTTGTTTGACGGGCAGCATCTCCTGTGCCATTTTAATAGAGGAGACTCACATGAAAAGGCTGAGCTCTGGGTGTGCCAGGGGCCATATCACTCAAGAAGTCAACAGGAGCTACAAATAATGAATTCCCTTTTCAACATAATGATCGTTGGATGTCACATGTTGGATTGGAGAAAAAAAAAAAAAGAAAGAAAAAAGAAGAAAGAATTCTTACTCAGCTGAGATATTTTAAAGTTTTCCTAATTTCCCAGAAGTTTTTAGTGGGTGAAATGCTAGGAAGCTGAACGTTTTCAGTAGAAGCTGGTACAGTTACTTCTGCTGGGGTTCAGACCAGCCGTCACCCTTAGAAGGCAGCAAGATGAGGTGCTTGTAGGCATTCATAAGGGGAATGAAGTACGTCTATACAGGGCAAATATTTTTTTGCCTGAAAGCATGTTTAGAAAAATGCCTGTCAGGCCAGGCAGATGGCTACAGCTCCATCCTGGTTGGGCCACATGGGCTGCTTCCATGTGGATCCAGCAGGGCTGGAGGCTCAGCTTACATGGCTTGGAAGTCAGGAGGTCACTGCAGGGGTTGATATCAGGGAAGCTTTTTGGCTGTGCTTTGAGCTTTGTGTTCCATCACTCAACATAGAGGGATTTCCTCTGGCTGCACATCATTTTTGAGCTGGTTTTGCAAAATCTGTTCCACAGAACCTACCCTACGCTGTTGGCATGACTGTGGGAGCTGCTTATAAAATGAGCAAACTCATATAGCAGATAATTAAAGCACAGTGCACAATCAGAAACAGTTATCCAAAGAAGAACTTCACTCTATACACCGATGCTCATTTAAAATGATAAAATCCAACTTAAAACATCATAAACATCCATGAAATGAGTGTTTGTTTCTCCATTCCTGCAATGCTAAGCTCTAGGGTAAATATATGAGATTCAGTAATGATTTAGCTTGCCCAAGGAATTCAGGATCAGGCCCGCAGGCATTTTGGTTGTTCTGCAAATGAATGCTGTGAATGAGTTTTGAGGCCACAATGGCCTCATCTAGAATGCAATTTGATTCTAGAATGCAGTTATCAGCTGTTCATAGTCAGCACTCATTGACTCCAGTCTTTACAATTTATATTCCTTCTACTTTTTTGATAGGCTGAGCACTATCTAGCTTTTCTATTACAAGAGCACTCGTACCCAGTGCCTGTTGTTCATATTTATACGTCTAATAAAACATAACACTGTCAGCTTAGACCTGTTCATTTGTATTTTACACTTTCACTCTTTACTCTCAGTTTCTATGGGAACCCAGGCTGATGTGACAATAGAGAATAAAGGACTGAAGAGCAATCTTCAAACCATAGCTCCTTTTCTGTGCTGAATTGCCAGCATTACAGAGCAGGCACAAACAAGTACAGAGCCAAATAAACTTGGATGGGAAAATCAAGGCAAGTTAGACACAAGAAAGTTGATGGTAATTGAGTTTCCTCGTGGAGGAAGCACAGGGAGAAGATCCTCCTTCCTGAAATATTTTGCTTCGGTGGTTCTATGCTTTTTTGCTTTGAAAATCTGAGTTTGAAAACTGAAAGTTAGGTTTACGTTTTGTAATGAGGAGATAACAATGTTTATTGCCTGTTTTTGCAGCAATTTCAGGGCAAGGTTCTGCACTATAAGCGACAAGAACCTCTCTGTTTGGTGAAATTATTTACAGCTCATGAGCTGGAAGCATGACATATGTGTGCAATTCCATATATTTTGCTAGGAAGCATTTTCTAGTTCATATATTGCTGTAAATCATTTAGCATCCACTGCGTCAATATCTGCAGGTGAATCAAGGTGAGCAATATAGATTAGCTGAGATAATTAGCTGAAATAATTAGGAATTAGTAGGAAATAATTAGGAAAACCTCCTCAGGACATTCCTCACAGCAGTGTTGTGTACACAAATTTCCTAGGTGATGCTTGCATTTCAAACTGTCTTGGTTGAATGTGAATGTGCATTACTTTGAATGCAAATTGCATAATGCTGTGATTAATGAAAGAAAATAAGTGTGTCTTTCAACAGGTTTGGCTTTAAAGACAGTGCTTTGCCAAACTTTGCTCTTATGCAGAGTCACATAAACAGATATACATGGAAAAGGTCTGTGAAACTGAGCTTGGTAGGGCTAGCACCAGTAAAACTTACAAGCAATTCATCTGCACTGAGGTGGATTTTCACAGCTGTGTTGCTGAATATCAAGAAATGACTATAAAGAGACAACAAGATGTTCCTCCCACAGTCAGCTGAAGCAGGGCATCCTTTGGATGCACGGTGGTATCAATGCTATGCTCTTTTTTTCTTACAAGTGCTTGTTTTGAAGGTCAGTTGATGTGGCAGTCACACTGAGATAACCCTGCTCCTGATGGATACCTCTCCCTCTCACTACTCTCTTGAAGTTGCTTTGCCCTGTGCTTCCTGGTTGCTTTGCTTTTGCAGTAAAGGGATTTCAAAATGATCTTTTTATGTAACGTCTGAACTGGGAGGGGTGAGCATTTCACCTCTTAACACAGCATCTACTCATGCGTTTTATCCATGCCATGAAGTTGGTTTCTCTTTTCAGGCATCTCTTTTCAGTTTTACCCACATATTTATATATGGTTGTTATCTGTTGGCCATTAAATTGCCTTTGCAGTTTCAAACTGACTTTTCCAACAGTAGAAAAGCTTCAGTCAGCTCTTCTCTTGGGCAGATCTATATAATTTCTGCTGTCACTTCCCCAGATGATGGTCAGGACTTTCTGTCCTCTCTACCATGGTGCTCTGCAGCCCTCTGGATGTCCCTCAAAGTGTCTCTCAATTGTTCAACAGAAATGAATAAAGAATGCAGCAACTAGATTCTCTTCCCTTCTGGTAAATAGATGGGGATCTATGTTTGTAGATGTTCATTGAGATAAGCAGTGATGTAGCTGCCTTGGCCATCAGCTCTCCATCACTCCTTTTGGTGCTGCACATCTCCATGGTGGGAGAGAACCGATGCTCAGGGCAGAAGTCTCCAAAAAATGGTCTCCTTCACCTTCACTGAAAGCTTTGGACCTCCCCAGTGGGTTTTTTTTGACAACTTCATGTGGGCTTACTAATGATGTAGCCCTCTCCAACAGCTTGTAGCATCACAGCTTTGGAAGTAGCAAAGAACAGGTGGCTGTGCAAAGAGGCTGACTGTGTCATAGCGTTTGAGGACCCGGGCATCAGATTTAGCCCTGTTGTGAGAATTCCTAAAGTAAAACGTGGCCTCTTGGTTCAGATCACAGGCAGCCTCTGGGAGGTCAGCCCCCTGCAAGAGGCACAGGATCTCTGCTGCAGCCCCCGCAGGAAGAGCCAGGGAAGGAAAGCTGCCATCATCTCACACCTCTGTCCTGAATTCAGAACTGTCACCTACTGTGTGCTGCCCATACATCTGAGCTACTGGATGCTCTCAGCGTTTCGGTTTGTGGAGAAATGTGATCTCCTGATTCCCACACACATCCGAACGTGGGACACCGGAGCTCAGGGATTCCTCACTCCTTTCCGAGAAGGGAGAGAAGCAACAGAGCTGTATCTCTCCTGGTGTGCTTAAACCTCTTGGTTCCCACTGTGAGACTTGCATCTGGAGCTGTGCCTGCTCCTGGGGAGCATCCAGTCTATCAGAAACCATCAGGAACAAAAGGAAATTACTCAATATTGTGTAGCATCCTCAAGGAGGCAGGCATTTCTGACAAACCTCTTGCCCTTCCACTCGGCCATAGCAAGGAACTGCTATAAAAACTGAGGGTTAGATGAAAAATGGCAGAAAGGATGGGTTGAAGCTGCCATAGCCCAGTGGTGTCAGCAGCGACAAAGAATAAATTGAACAGGATGAAGACATGGAATCAATTAGGGAATAATATCTTTTTTACCCAAGCCTCCACTTCCTTTGCCTCTGCAATTTAAAAATAAAAATAAAAATGAGTGGTGTATAGACCTGATGTTAGAAAGGCAGGATTTTTAGGTCAGTTTGGAGCCCTACACCACAACTGCAGTGAAGAAGGCACTTGCTGGTCTTGGCTAGAAAGGACTGAAAGCCACTCTACTAGCAAATATGTATAAAGATGAAACACTGTTATCTGCATATGTGGTTTTTTTTAACACTTTTTCTAATTATTACTGTTTTGTCCTGCTGGATGCAGACATTCATAATACCTGTGTATCCCTTAGAAATGGCTCTGACCTTCCTTGGGCTGCCTGTTTTTAATCAGGAGTCGGTGGCGTTTGACGCCACAGCGCCTTACGGTAAAAAATTCACAATTATGCTTGTTGGGCATGTAGCTGAGTTCAGCCCTTTTGTAATTCATTATCAATTCCGTGTCATGGCAAGGAAAGCTAATTCAAAACCACTGCTGCCAATTCCAGGAAAAGAAGAAGGCATTAAGTCTCTTTTGGGAGTTTCAAGTGACAGCATAGCCATTAGTGGAGGGGAAATGCAGGAAGACAGTCTTTATCAGAAACCAAGTTTGTCTGCATAATTCCTCCCCAGGAGTCACTATTTACCTTTTGGCTAAGTATTATTTTTATTATGTGGAGAAGGAAGTGCTATTGGCTCTTTCTGTCTTATTAGTGAATAGCAGTTACAACTTTGTTGTTTATTAAGGATGCTGACAAAGCTAGAAAAAGAGCTAATTAAAACAGTGTGTGATTCTCTTTGAGAGCAGGAATGGATGAAAGATTTTGTATGTAAAGTAACCAGTGGGTGATATTGGAGAAGTGTTTGCAGTACAAAAATTGCTTGCTTTGATCTGATCTTTGTATCATATCATGGAATAAAGAGGATCATTCCTTTGTGACTGCTTAGGTTTCTGTTGGAAGAAGTGTCCTTGTGGCACAAATCATTAAACTTAAGACTTTAATGAGAAAAAAAAAGCACCTTGTATTTATTAGATAATGCAAATGGTGGCATAGTCCTCTTCTTATTATGGCCAGTGAGATGCTAAGCTATGCTTCCTGCTCCTGAAGCTCTTGTTTTGGAACTTTTTCTGAGGGTGATGACTCCAAGGATCATCTTGGTGTCAAAACTCTGCTTCTTCATGTAACAAATCTGTAGTAGCTCCCGTGAAACCATTCAAGGAGCTGGCACTGCAGGCTTGCCCTGCTGTCCCTCAGCATCCTCATGGCTGTTCTCCAGAGCACACGCTGAGCTAAATGGGCTTTCGAGCTGATCCCACACATTCCACAGATGATCCCTTCTTAAATAAGTCTCCCGGCGGGTCTTCATTTTACAAATAAGGAAACAGATGTAGAGAGATTAAGCAAATGAACCAGAAGTCAATAGAGAAAAGCCAAGACAGAGCTGGAGCTGGCACCATCCTACTGTTTCCCATTCATGAACTGAAATGGAGCTGGCAGAAAAAGAAACAAACTGGGAAAAATTTTGCCTGCAGAACTGCCTCCTACTTTAGGGACTAACATAGAGCCAGTGTAGAAAACAGCAAGACAATTTTGTCATTTCTAGTTTAAATTGTAGAAGAATTAGTTTGTAAAAGCTGGGAACTTTAGTTTGGAGAAGTGTTCCCAATAGCAGGCCGTGCTCACTATTACCTAGATATTGCTCAGATCATAATGCTGAGATATTAAGCCTTTAGGTGCGTGCAAATATGAAGTAAATCTTGAAAATGCCAACTTGCAGAGAGTTTTCAGGCCCAGGAGTCCTGGCTTAGTCAATCGTTATTCATGTAGAAGTCTTTACCTTTAACCAAACATATTTCTCAGCAGCACTGTGTCTGTAGCAGGGTGAACCAGCAGGGCGTGCAGCTACTAAATACTGTTGGTTTGCACACAGACATGCTGTTCCCTGTTCCTTACCAGTAATCCTTGACATTCAGTTTGTCTTTTTGACAATCCTTGACTGTTGAACCATTCCTTTCATGGGACTGGTTGATCCTCTCAGAGCTCATTGCGTGCATAATTTAGGTTATTTTTTCTATGTACAGAAGTTCAGCTCTGTTTTGTTTATCTGACATTTCATTGTCAAACTGCTGAATCTCATCAGGTCTTTCTGCGTCTGTTTGTGGTTCACTCTGTTTTTTTTCTACTTTTCTGAATAGCTTAATGTCAACAGAAAACCTCATCGCTTTGCTGTTGAACCTTTATCCAGATAACTTTGAAATCCATCAGATTCCAGCACAGTGCCCTGCAGGATGGCAGGTGACTGACCTCCAGTCCCTGCAGCAATTATTTCTCCATTAGATCTTCCCTTGTATCTCCTGACAGCTTAGTGGGCAATCTTCTGAGATGCCTTTTGGAAACCAAGTAAACTCTGTCCAGGGAATCAGCCTTATCCATCACCCTTCCAATAACTCTAACGTGTCCCTTTTCCACAGTATCAGATTTGTTCCTGTGTACACTACTTCTACTCTTGATTATAGTTTTCACTAATTGAGCTACAGACGTTACAGATCAACTCTGCAAAATGTTTTTACTGCCTCCTGGGTAAGCAGTGAGGTTGTGACCTACCATTCAGCACAGTACTTCCAATACATTTGTTATCTCCAAGAAAGGTATTTGAGAAGCATAGGAGACCTTGGAGTGCTGCAGGTAATGCAGGCGTGGTGTGGGGGGGGGGGGGCTATAATGAGACATAAGGGTAAACCTAATGTTGTAATGTTTTTTGGAAATAATGATGTTATTTAAAAAAAAATATATATATATGCTCATAAACATAGAAAAGAAAATGAATTAATCTGTAATCATACAAGAAAGTCTTCTGAAGGCAAGGCCTTGCTAGAGCTTTTCTGAGCATCTAGGTCTGTGCCAATGAGCTGATGGGTCTCGGGTGGATAAGTGAGATATTCCTGCCCTCCAGTGGAAGTATGGGAAAGTGCCTTTCAGAAGTTGTCCCGGCTGGAAAACGGGTGGGAGTTTACAAAGGGATGTTAACAAGCTTCCAGCAAACTCATTGCTTTTGGTTCTCTGTCAATTATTATCAGCATTTGTCAGCAGAAGCCCTTAGTCCTCTCCACGTCTCCTGTCCGTATGTGCTGGTACACCCATCATTACATTTACTGAATTTAATTTTCTAGTTTTGGGGCAGTGAACCAAGTGTGGAACCAGTGACATTTCAGCAGCACAGCGTATGATCACTCAGCGATGCCAGTCATGTTCCACTTTTGGCGTGTCCTGAGCCCCCCTCCGAAATAAGCTGAGCACCTGGGAGGTGTGCTAGGAAATACTTTCCTCCATTACAAGAACGGCAAACGAGTTGTTGTACTGCTAAGATCTGAGGAGTTTTGATCCTTCCAGCTTCCTGACGTTCCCAAAATGAGACAACTTGCATCACTTTTCAAGCCACAGAATGATCTGCAGTAGAGAAACTTGAGTGGTTTGTTTGGTTTCTTTTTTTTTTCTTTTCTCCAATTAGCACATGATAATATTGAAATGTTGACAAAGCACTTGGCAGTTTTCTCAAGTGGTGAATATAGGATTTGAGTCAGTGAATAAGTGAAAACTCTGCTTCTTTCTTTATGTGAACCACCATATGTTAAATACTGTCTGATAAAAAACTTCCTTTTATCGAGTCAAGACAAGTTGTAAGATTGAACAGCTCATCTCTCCCCTTGTAGAACAAAAACAGACATCCAGATCAGGCGCCAGGCACAGCTCTCTGTTACACTCAGTGCTTTTATACATTACAAGAAGGGTCCTTGAGTTCCTCAATTTATTCCTGTCTATTTATATACAGTTGCTTTGGAAGTGCAGATATACAGATGGCTTCACTGGAATGGTCAGACAAAAGATGTTGTATCCTGTCTCTATGCTCAACAGCAGATACCTAGGAAAAAGAGCCAATGAGATGCTTATTGATTGGTGATCCACCATTCCCCAGTTATTTTAGACTCAGGGATTTCCTGCATATGGCTGCTTTCTATCTAAATAGAAGCCCTTAGTAATTTTTACCCTTCAGTCTGCTTAACTACTTCCCACATCACACATAAGTTCAAGAGCTTTTTTGTCTCCTGAGCTGCCTGTTTCCCATGAGGAAACCCTGAATGTAGTTATTCCTGCAGCAGAAATCAATCTAGACCTGTGCTCCTTACAGTTATACTTCTTACTACTTTTTTCCAATTCTACTCTACAGTTTTTGAGATGGGAGGGGGAATAAATGGGCCGAATCAGCCCATTGTTGCATGTGTAAGATTTGGATTTTTTTTTCCTGATTTTCATCACCATGTTTCTTCAGAATTTAGAGCTTATTTAATATCTTTAAGTTCTTCTGTATTTTTTCACATTGTGCTGTTGTTTGCTGTTGTTTAGTGATTTAGTACCCTTGACATGTTGTCATTTTACTTATTCCTCCCTTTTACAGATCATCTATAAAGATGTTGAACAGAAGAGACTTGAGCACTGTTAGCCTTCATCCATTAGGAAAACCAACCATTTATTTCTATCCACTGTTTCCTATTTTTAACCTATTTATAACCAATGCAAAGACCTTCCCTCTCATCTCATGGCAGCTTAATTTCTCTAACAGCCTTTCGAACTTTGTCAGTTGCCTTTTGGAAATCCAAGCCAACTCTATCGACCAGACCTCTCCTGCCCATGTGCATGTGGACTCCATCAAAGAACTCCAGTAGACTTGTGGAGCATGTTGGCTCTTCCCCAAAGCAGTTGAATTTTTTCATGTGTCTACTCATTCTGTTAGGACAGATGTTGGGCTCAGTGGTACACAGCACTCTGGATCCTATCAAAAAGACGCTTCCATCCTTCGGTGAGCAGAGCTGGTTACAAACCACAGCTCGTAGTTCGCCTTGAGTTCATCCAGAAGCACTGGGTGAGCACCAGCTGGGCCTGGGGATGTGTTCATGATCATTTAGTGGGCTTGGATCCTCTCCTGGCACTTGGACTAGTGCTGTTTACTCCGGTAAGAGGAAAGAGTCAGCAGGATGTCCCCAGGATCTTCCTTGCTGAACCCAGGGGTAAAAGTGCACTAAGCTTTCCTTCACACAGCTTTGTTCCTCTCAGCGTGCTCTTTGGAGAGCACGAGCCTCTGGAGACCCTACATGGTCAGGCTCCTTGCTGTTGCTGTGATTGAGAAGGATTTATTATTTGTCTTCAAGGCTTTTGAAGTTGTAACTTCACGCTTTTTTTTTTTTTTTTTTTTTTTTGCCTGCCTTATGGTGTTTTCCCTTTTAACCGGACAGGGTTTGATTCTTTGTTTTCTTTTTTCTTTTCTCTTTTTTGTTTTGTTTGAAGCTGCTTCATGTTTGATGGATGTCTTGCTTTTAATATACCATCTTGTCCCACTGTTCAGCCCCATCAGCTTCCTTCTGACCTATCCCACGTCCATGTTTGATGTGTGTTTGCTAGATACTTGCAGCCACTTCTGAGCTGCTGCTATCCATTGAATTACTCTTTTTAAGTTTTTAAGTGCAAGAGTGGTGCTTTTATTTTAAACCTCTTTTCAGACCTTCAGTTATGTTAAATGTCAGAACACCATAGTTCCTTTTATGGGAGGCTGTCCAGTGGTAGAGCATTTTCTTCTTCCTCTCCCTTCCTGTCTTTGACTTCTTGGGTGCAACCAGAGCATCACCTGCCCCCAAACATCTGGGAGTTCTCCTGTTCCAGATGGAAGACCATTCTGATGACTCTCCAGGTAGCTGTGGACAGGTCAAACCATTGACAGTGAGCACACTGCTGTGTGTCCTGTTGCAGTCACCCACTAGTGGGACAAACCTATGCGACCTTTTGGAGAAAGCAAGTATTTGTGTACTTCAGGATGAGCAGAAATCTTCCAGATGGTATTGAGATTGACTGAAGTGGCAGCAAGCACAGTCCTATTTCTGTGCCACGTAGCATCTTGAAGGAGGAGGTGACCCCAAGAATAGTCTTTGTGATGTTACAGGGTGTTTCCAGATTGCCAGGACACAGTGCAAATCCCAGAGAACAGAAGTGACCTGTCCTGAATGACCCTAGAGCCTACTTTTATATCCCACAGGATCCAAGATTATCCTTTTGAAAGTGATACTCACAACGAGGATGCAAAATCTTAGTGTATAAGTCAAATTAAAAGAAGATTTAGTACAGGATAGTCTGGGGACAGGGCTGCTTATGTGGGACTCAGTTTCAGTGATCTCTTCCCACAATTTCATCTGCCTGCCAGAATAAACAAGCGGAGGGAAAACCTCCCTTTGTACGCACACGTACTTGCTTTGTAAGGAAAAATCAGCTTCCTGCCTGCTCCCACTTCTTCAGTAGGATCTCATGTAATATTCTCTTCCTCCCCGCCTTCTCTTTATATGTCACCTTTTTTCCAAGTAAATTAGGATGAAACAAAGTAAATTAGGATGCAGCAACTTCAGCAGTGCCAGCATGGCTGGAGCATTGTGATGTTTGCTAAATGATAGTTTTACAGTCAAGCTTTTGTAAGTTTTGTTCTGTGACCCCAGCACAATGATTTAATGGTTTAGGGATATTTGGGGGGAACCATTTAACTGAATAAAGAAAAAAGTGTATAATTCACTTATCAGCTCCAACGAAATCTCCAGGTCCTAATGCTGATGGATCTGCTTGAGAATTTGGAAGAGGTTCCAGGAAACATTACTGAAATGGCTCTGGGCAGCCCGTGGGGAAGGGGCACAAGTTCACTCAAGGTAGACTAATTCTGAGCAATCCCCAAGCTGGAAGCCTTCTAGCAAGTGATTTTCTCCTATAGAATTAGGGCCATGTAAAAACAGGAAAGAAAATCATACAAATCACTGGGCAAAACAGTGAGCTCAATGTTGCTTGAAACCTGCAGGACTTTAACAAATATGCCATAGATAGAAAACGTGGTGAGCTGGGCAAATAAATAATGTCTAACGTCAGTAGTACATCAGTTTGTTCTCCACGTTTTTTAAAAGTCTGGAGAAAGAATACAGCAATCAAGTCTGCTTAATGAGATTGCTGTTGCCATGGTGAGCATTTACTTATGCAAGCAACACAGTCCTACATTAAGGGTGGAGGCAAAAGGGCCATTAAGTGGTTAGGTGGTTAGATGAGCAGATTTGGGATTCATGGAACTAATTAGCAGATTGCAACACATTAATTAGATCATGAGATTTTGTAAAGTAGAAGAGCAACAAGCAGAATTAAAACTGTGATTTGTGCAACGTGAAGCTGTCATTAGACTGAATTTTCCTTGAGATCACATCTCACTTTCCTAGGAAGTGCTTTCTAACACTGTAAGCTGGCCGTGGCTGTTCCACAGTGACTCTGATACGTTGCCTTAAAATAACTTTAGGTTTGGCTGTGATGCATGATGACACGTTTGGACCAAGCTTGGTAGTTGGGGTTCATTGACCATAAAAAGTTCAGTATGGATTTTAACGTGAAATGCTTTTTTTTTTTTTCCCTGAGAGCTTCCAAGCATGGTGTTTTCCAAAGGGGGAAAAAAAAGAGTGAGAAATCTGTAGATATCTCCTCAAAAGTAAGTAAGAAGGGTGAAAAGAAAAGCCATCCATGCAGCCTTCTGTGTGCAGATCCGAAAAACAACAAACTGAATTCAGAACTAATGAAGAAGTAAGAAGTTTGTCTCCTTCTTTACCATAACCCTGCTCTTCTAAATTATTGAAGGATAGTTGTCAGGGAGACAAGCAACCATTCACAGGAGGTTCATTTTTCACTGACTTTATATTACTTGAAAAATTCACGTTTGAGGGCTACAAAATAATTCAGTATCACTCTTTGAATCAAAGCTGTAGCTGGCTTAGCTGGTGAATTTGGGGATTTCAGTCTGAATTTGATCTCAGGACTGACCCGTGACTTAGGAAGAGTAAACCAGGAATTAATACGTTATGGGCAAAAAGTCCTGGGCAGTTCTTCAGTCTGCATTGGACTCAAGCCATTTCAGCCTGCAATGGGTTGTTAGAAATTGTGCTGCAACTTGGCAGCATAAATTGAATATTTTAGTCCAAAAAGTTGCTTATTCACACTGGTGTGAGAAAAGTGCCGAGAAGGCCACTAAGGCATAATGCAGCAGGGTGCTGGAATAGCAAAGATTTTAAAAGCCAGCTGATTGGGCTCTCAGTTTATTCTCATCAGCCAGATAGAAGAGTTTTCTCTTTGCAGCGTATGTGTCGTGGAGCACGGGAAACTTTTCTTTGCAATTTGCTCCTAACCCCACCACACCTGTAATGAGCACAGCCATGTAAAACGCCAACCACAGCTTTCTTAGGAGTGGGGATGGGGTGGCCACGACATGAAACTCAGTGCAACACCATGAGCTAAGGCATATAATATCTACTTTTGTCCAGTCAGAGTGTTGGAGGTACAATGCAGTGTTTGAAGCACAGTGCAAATTTTGCTTTTCCATAGAGTTTTGTTTCCTGTGGAATTTCAGGTGATGCTGTTGCTGCCTGTCTCAGAATTGGAGAAGGTTGTCTGTGTTTTACTTTTCCACTGCTAACCCCCATCTTAACCCAGCCTGCCATACACAGTAGCACTGTCAGTGCTGAGCCAAGATAGAGATGCAATGGCAATAGAGCTGTTTCTTTGCTCTCTAGCTAGCAACACCCATAATTTGGGGTTGTTTTTGTTTGTTTGTTTGCTTGTTTTTAAGAAGAAAAAGAAAAAAGAAACCAGTCCTTGCACAATGTCTTTTAATACTGTACAGAGCAGGAAACAACACCAAAGGAAGGAACGCTCCATTTCCTCCCTCAACCCCTTTTAACTGAAATTGAGCAAAGTTCTGGTTTTGTAAGTCTATACTGTTGTTTGAACTATTTCAGGATGTTCTTGACATTAGGAATACTACAGAAGTGGAAATGTTACTTTCCAAAGTGGGACACTGAATGAGTCTTGTAGGAAGCATCAGGCTGTTTCATTAGAGAAAAAAAAGGAGAACCACATGGATCTAGAAGATATAATGCACATTTTGGTGATGTGTCGGTGGCACTGATACAGTTGGGAAATGGAGCCCGGGCTGATGTAATACCCACCTGTGTTCAGCAGGGCATTTGCAAAGCAGTGCAGGTCATTTGGGTGGGCACACTATGGGCACAGCAGTGCTCTGTGTTGCTGCTCTGCTTCCCACTGCCTGCACACGTGGTGGGAGTTCAGAGCTCAGCACAGCACGCAGGTAGGCTGGCAGTGACCTGAGCTTGTTGGTGATTTTTCAAGCAAAACTCTTTGGGTTTTTACCTGCACCTTCCTTTGAATTTTGCTGAAAACCAAGAACTCGGTTCCCTAAAGAACACCCTGATAATCTTGTGCTGTGTTGAAAGAACTCTTCTTCACATGCAGCGTTGTCAACCCCCACTCAGCTGATGGTTTATATGCCAGTCGAAAGTGATGCATTTATTCTTTTGGAAACAGACCTGTGAGTTTTCTCACCTGCTTGCAGACCCAGGCCAATGCCAAGAGCTGTCAGATTTCTCGTGCCTGTGACGCAGGCAGCAAGAAAAGGAGATGTTTGGAGAACTGCTAGCTGTATGCAACTGCTTCAGTTCAGGCTTTTATACTGCAATCAGACATTTGCCATGAGTTTTTATTAGCAGGTATTTCACAGTTAACCTTGTTTTTCTGTTTAACAGAGGAAAAAAAAACAAATCCTGTTAATCAGTAATACAGAAACTCTGCTTATGCAAACCGTTTCATCAGAACAGCAAGAGAAGAAATGATGTTTGGTTCATCCAAGAAAATTTTTGTTCTTTCCGGCATATGAGTGAATGATGTTGTGTAGTAATAACAGGAGGCAGGCAATCAAAATACACCCACGTTCATAAGAGATTGTTGCATCTGCAAGAGAAGAGAAGTGTGGGGGGGTTCTGATCAGGTTGATTGTGAGCATAGACACATATGCATGTGTAGATGCACTTTAAAGAGGTGATGCATTGCCCCATGTTACAAGAGGATGGGTTCCTTCAACAGACATATGGAAAACTGTAAAATCTGGTCTGTAGGGTTTTTTTTCTAATGAAGTTCTTCTGTGCACATCCTGTGTTCAGATAAAGTCCCACTGCAGTACTCATGCTTGTGCTAGGCAGAAGGCACAGTAACTAATAGGCCTAATTTGTTTAAGAAGATATTACCAAGCTTTTGTCACATTTAGGAATTCAACACTATTAGCTTCAAAGTTAAGATTTTATAAAGAGCTTGGATGATGAGTAAGTCTTTATCAACTGTTGTAACTGACTGTATTTGAGTACATTCAGTTACATTTCTCAGGGAAATTGGCCTCTGTGTGACAGAAAGTCTTTAAGACCCCATAATTCAAACAAATCTCTTATTTGCTTAACTGTTGAAACAACTCAGAATGAGCATAGCTTAATAAGCACTGTGTTCACTTTGCAGAGTTCTAATTGAAAAGTAACATACTTTTAAACAGGGGGAAGATCGTTTCTCTGGTAGTTTTTTAACTTTATGTTTTTAATTTCAGATCTCCTTCCCCTTCCAGAGGAAGTTAGAGATGCCATAGCTTTAATGTCTGTTTTAGCTGCAACTCAAACGCTCACTTTCTGTAAGAAAATCTAAACCAGGAGGTATGCTATTTCTCCTGATTTGAAAGTCATTAAAGGCAAGTACACGGCAAGTTCAAGTGCTGGTAGGTCAAAGAGAAATTCACAGCCCTGACAGCATGAACTTGAAAAGAAAGTCCACCTTTCTTTTCAGTGCAATTGTCCATGCAGCTGCAGCTTCCAATTGCACATTGCTTCTAAAAATCCAAATGAAATCTCTCTGATTTGGATTTTCAGTCAAAGGTATAAGACAGAAAGAAGTGGTAGCAGCTAAATCAGGAATTAAAGCCACTGCACTGCTGACCACAGACAGGTGGTCTGGAAGAAGGAGACCTGAATTAAGGAGAAGCTATGTTACCATTATCATACTTTTTCCTTATATCTGTCTTTCTACAGGTGACTTGCCACTGAGGATTTGCTGCCCTCCACCAAGCAAGAGCAAGGAGGAAATTACTGTATTGATCTTCAGTCTTCAATTTTTTTCTAATTGCAAACAACACTGGAAAAGTAAAAGCTATATTTCTACCTACATGTGTCTGTAGATATATACAGATAGATCTACATCTCCATGTATCTGTAGGCAGATAGTTATACAACTACATGTATCTGTAGGCACATAGATACCTTCTAATTTTTCAGTGTTGTTTGCAGTTAGAAAAAAAAACAAAACACAGAAGAGTGGAAGATCAGTGTTTTTATTCCATGCTCTCTCCTGATGGAGGGCAGCAAATTCTCAGCTGCAAGAAAATCTGCACCCTAACAGGTCAAAATCTGTGGATAACATCCATCTCTCCCGGGAATGGGTTGACATTAGGTTAGCAAGTACTGTGCAGAAAGTAATTATGGACATACTAACCTGTCAAAGAGCAGAAAGTCCCTTTTGGGGTTAGGACGATGGCACATCAGTGCCCCTGGCTAATGTTGTGCTGATGGGACAAGCCACGTTCGTTTGGTGCTGGTACTTTTATCCAACAGCTTGGTGTCTCTGATCAGTGTCTTCCTGCTTTCACTCTTCATAGAGATGTCCTGGTACAATTTTGTGATTATGTATTTGTGAACGAGCTAATAAATTGCAATAATGAGTTGGAGTTTGAAATGAATTCAGCTTTTCTGTAATGTTACGTGACTGACGGTAAAGTAGGTAAGAAGCCAGTCTTTTTCTTGCTGTTTTTGTTCTTACTGATCACAGCACGTGTCTGAAAGGGACATTTGAAAGCAGAGAGGTGCTTTGCATGTCGTGAGAGAGACAGACAGCTGATACAAGAGGAAGACACACCAAACATAGATGTTTCCCACACAGAGGGAGGGAGGGGACTCAGGAAATACTTAATTCTCTGCTACTGTTGTTACCTGCCTGTAGTTTTGGGATGAGCATCTCCCTTTTGCCCAATGTAAGCCTGCTCTGCAGCTTGTGGGATCAACCAGACTGCAGTTTTCCCAACAGGCTTCTAGGTTTATACCCTTGGTTTTGGGATTTGTCCAAGGGCATCTCCCCACCCATAGTATGTGCTGAGTCCCATGGAGCTGCATCTTGATCAGACTCTGGAACAGAAGTGTTTTGCACAGGGGTGGGACCTCGGAGATGAGGAGTGGCAGCACCATAAAGGGATAGAGATTTGCTCTCAATGCCTCTCCAGAATTTGCTTTCAGGCATTTCCAGGCTCTGGATCTTGCTGGTTGTGTAAAATACAGTGTCGCTGTGCCATGCTTCTGTCTGTGGTTAAACCTGAGCCCCACACAAACAGGGCGTAGCTGAAGGTAAGGATCTCAAGGAAACGCATGAGGTGCTTTTTATTGCTCTTTCACCCATATGACCATTCATAGACCTCCTGTTCTCCCAAATCACTCCGAAATGCCTGCTTTTTGGAGCAATCATAGCAGGCAGGCAAAGGGCTGGCCAGGGAGGGCTCGGGAGCTGTAGGACCATTTGCCACATGTACTCCCCTCGCATGGCTTTCAGACACGAAGCCTCGTCGTTACGTGAATCCGATCCATATCTTCTGCCACTCTTCATTCATGTTTGGAATTGCATCCCTCTTAATAGCATTAATCTCTCCAGAATTTTTTCCGTGACTTCAGGATAGCGGTCAGCCAAACAGCAGCTGGATGCCACGAGTAGTCCCAGGTTGGTTATTTTGCCAGTGCTAAAACGTGTATGTTCAGGAGTACAGAAAGAAATAGTGACAGCAGTGACAATTTGAGGCAGTTTTGTCTTTCACTTATTACAGACTTTATTTCTTAAAGTGCAGCATCAGTTGAAGCAGAATGCTAAAAAGAAAGTAGCCATACTGCAAGAATGATGCGCTGAGATAAAGCTCTAATTTAGCAGACACCAAAGTACAGCTTGCTTTTGTGAGACTTTTTCCCCCACCCAACTTGTGGCTCCCAGGCTCACTGGACATGTGCTTCCTTGCAGGCTGGAGCTGATCATTGCTATCCAACCATTGCAACTCAGGTTATTCAGGTCTTTGCGGAGATTCTGTATTTCTGTTTGCAAAAGAGCATTGCCTCTATGATGGGTGCTACAGAGACTGGACCAATAAAACTGAGTATAAGGCCAACAAAATAGCTGTTAAATGAACAAGTGTCTCAGTGAGGAAGGCTCCAAAATCCTGATTTTTATCCAACCAAAATTACTACGTTTGCTTATGGAGGAGCTGGTGGTTGGTTCCCATTTGGTTACAATTTACATCTAGTTGGCAGCACGCAGGTGGAGAGAAGCCAAGTTTTATATCAAGATGACTGTTTGGTAACAGATGTCTAATGTTTCCCAACACATTTAGTTCATGTGATAGGAATCATGAGCTGGTTTAGTAAAGCTGAGCAGTTGGGTGATTAACAAACCTTTGCACCCATCATTTTCTCTTCTATTCTTTTTAGCTGCTGGTTATGATGCTTCTGATTTATTTATTTATTTTTTTTTTTCATTTATAGTTTTGGGAAGGAGAGCTTAAAATCTATTTCAAAGCAATCATTGTCCTGTCAAGCAATTGCTTATTTAAATGGTTGGAAATTTCCAGCAGTGCAGAAAGCCACATTTTCCTCTCCTGCTCTGCATAACAGGCGTTGCCTTCGACACCAGTGCTGCTTTTTCAAAGTAAAGGACATGTGGACAACAGTATTTAGTCATGATCTCCCTGAGAACTCTTCTTTCTCACATGTAATGGCTGTTCACACTGAAGATGAGCCAACATCAAGTCCTTTTAATCAGTGACTCCTTAAGTGTATTTGTATTATTTGGAGAGAGAGGAACAGTGGTCCCACACCCCAGCTCTTCCATAGGAGAACAGTTCTCCTATTCTCTTCAGTTCTCATTGCAAACTATTGTTTGAATGAGATTTCAGCAGTTATCACTGTCACTCAGATTTGCAGGAAACCTTGCAGAAGAGCTTGGTGGACTTAGCATGATGCTCACATGTGACCTCACTGTGATCATTTCCTCCTCTCTGCTGTTCTCAGCAATTCCCAGTGGGAAAGATACTTCTCCTGTTAACTGCAGGAGGAAACTGTGAGCCCTGGTCAGACTGGTTCTTCCATAGGGTAGGCTACAAAACAGTGTTTATGTTATACAGAAGAGTCCCATTAAGAGTGGGAGCTGATACCTTGCTCTTCTGAAAATCACAGCCTTCATTTTAAACGCTCTTTACTAAAGGAGAGCAGGCACTTTGCAAAGATACTGTGAAACTGGCTTTTTTGTGTTTGTGTGTGTGTGTGTGTATGCAATTAATGTAGGAATTTAAATTAGGAATATTTTCCATCACCGACTCATCCACAGATCAAAAAACCATTATTTTCTTTTCTCTCTGACAAATTTCGGATTACCTTTACGTGGCTGATTATTTAGAATATTTAGAATGAGCCTTGCTCATTAGACTTCTGAGTACCAGATGGGAAGAGACCATGGCATCTGCAAAGCAGTGCCCAGAGTGAATATGCCCTGACCTGACACACAGATATTTTTCCTACAAAATGCTGTGTTATTTCCCCATTGGTGTGCAGGTGTGGTCAGACCTTCCCTGCCATTCATCCTATCTCTATTATGTTCCCAGGGAATATGCCAAACATCCTCTGAGTGTAGCAGGTCTGAGCATATTCCTATAGACACACCAATATTTTGGGGGAATTTCTGTATTTCTTTGCACTGCTCTCCTAATGTTTTGTAGGTTAAAATTAAGATATCCCTTATATTTTTTCCTAGATTTTTATAAAGGACGTGCTACAAAGCCCTGGTAGTTTTTGTTTAGAGAGTGATGTGCTCAAATGAACAGTTCAATACATATTCTAAGTTTTAGGATGTGGATTGTGCTCTGCTGTTTCACTTATTTGATGACTTGAGAGTATTCAAACTTGGAAACTAATTATTTAAGGGACTGAATAGATTTATTCCTAAGCTTTCCGTGACTGAAGTATGTCACTCCTGTTTGTTAGTCTGTAGGAGTTTGATTTGAAAGGGGACTTTGACCTTTGTTGCTGGGGATAAAACAGAATTCAGCTGTGACTGCCATTAGTAAGCGTGTGAAGGGCTTGCATGCTTGATTTCACACTTTTTTTTCACTGTGTATTTTTTGAATTTCTTTTGTTTCCAAGACGCCTAGAAAACCGCATCCAATTTGTTTTGTAGGCTTCACTGCCTTGGCATTTCCAGGGGAACTGGTGAAACTTGCAGGGACTGGAGTTAGCATCCTGCTTGCCCTGCCAGTACAAGGGCACATTTTACCTACTTTTGTCCTATAACAACACACAGTGTGTGTTGTGCATCATCTTTGTACAGCCATTACTCAGGATAATTTTCCTCCTTCCCTCCTGTATTTGGAGACCTTAGCCCTTCTGACATGCTGCTGTTTTGCATGTGCCAACTTCTTCTTGCTCAGCATTGAGCAATCCTCACGGCTTGCCCAGCAGAGAAGATGGGGTGGCTGGTTCCCTACCTCCCTGAGCACGAAGGATGCCTTCCTCTAGCATCCCAAGCCCTGAGCGAATTTAACACTGCTTTTTTGACCAGCAGTTGTTCTGCTGTTGCATGGAGATTTTCCAAGCTGGGATTTCATCTTTCTAGCAATTATAAATCATTTGAAGTATTTAACTGGTCAGGAAAGCAAAAGATAACTCATACGCTGTCTATACATTCAGCATGAAAATTAGATCGGATCTCATTGCACTGTCACCCCTAAAATGATGTGTCTTTTGTGATTCAGAAGGGAACGTACCAATGTGTCTTTCACTCAGCAGTGCTTCTTTCAGCTCTGGGTTTAATATGCAGGCACCTCATGATCAGAGTGAAGTGATCAATAAGCAGCTGTGGCATTCAAGGTTATCCCAAGTTCATAGCAGGCTCGGAGCTGATTACTTTCCAAAATCGGATGCGGTCAGGCTGCTGTGGTCACAGGAGCAAGGTCACAGAGGGGATCTGGTGACAGTATAAATAATAAAGCAGAGCTTATCTAGTTTGTTGACAGTACCCCACCCCCCACGGGATAAAACTCTGCTTTACTACATTGTTTTGCAGGCTTTTCTGGGTGATCTCTCACCTTCTGTGACACCTCTCTTCGTTTTTCTCTTTCACCGCAAATGTTTTTTCTCACTTTCTCCCCCGGTGCCATTTCAGTTGTAAATAGAATAAAGAAGTTGTTTGGAAGGGAGTTAAGTCAGCAAATCAATGCCATCCCATTACTGAATTAGATCAGAGACAGACACGATGGATCAAATGCATTAAAAAGACAAGTAGCTCGTGGCTGACCCTACGATATTTTATCTTTGCTCGAGCATTTATCATGCTCAAGTGAAGCGTTTGGCTGAAATAGTGGATTACGACCTGTTAATTGCAAGATAATATGCTAAAGATAAATACGGAAAGCTGCATTTGCAAGCCCCTTTCCACCTTCCATGCCTCTCTTCATGATACCATCAGTGCTCTTTTCCCATACAAGTCTGTGTCACTGATAAGCCAAAGGTTGTACATGCCCGGGGACTCCTCCGGCAGCTGAATGTCAAACTTTATGGAGTGGGTGGATCATCCATTTCCCTTCCGAGCTTTTCTAAAAATACCACAAACCTTGACAAGGAGCTATTTTTGAGGAATCATATTCATGAGGATAGTCATGGGAAGCTTATTTTGGCAGGCTTGCATGTGTTGCATTTGCATGCTTCCCTAGTTAAGAACTTTGTGAACTTCTGTTACGAGCCAGTTGCACATGAGCTAAAGAGTGAGCATCTGGATTTTGGGACCTCCTGGGCTGGAATTTCTACTCCAAGTTGAGCTTATAGGAGGAAAAGAAGTGAAGATATCCTTGTAGGAATGTTAATATGTGACTGAAGTCATTCATTTCAGGCATTTGCACACCAGCCCTCAGCTTATCGGATCTGATTTCATAAAACCTGGCTGTGATTTCTCTCCAGGGACCTTAATGATCTTGCCACTTTCAATAAACATTTATAGAAAGTACTGCCGGCCTGTGGATAACAGAAACTCGTACGAGAGACTTTTCTTCCAAAAATACTCAAAAAAAGTGCCAACCTTCTCTTCGCCAGAAGATCTGTATGTCAAAATGTAGTGTTTGTCGGGTAGCTGGAGCTGAATTGCAGTACCAGATATGTGCACTGTAGGCATGCAGTAGGTACGTTTGCTTCTCTCACTTTGCAAACCGTGCAAATCGGAGTTATGCTCTAATTGGGACCAGTGAAATGACGAGCGTGAATAAAAGCAAACTCTAAGAGATAAGATGGAAATAAAGCAGGTAAACGCTGTTCCACACTCATGCCATGCGGGTACAGTATTGCGCAGTACTCATGTTTGCACCTCTAAGAAATTTCCATTTTTTCGCATAAAAAAATCCAGATATGAAGCCGAAGCTGCCTTCTTCGCCAACCTGAAACTGTCTGATTTCAACATCATTGACACCCTTGGAGTCGGAGGTTTCGGACGAGTTGAACTGGTAGGTAACCTTTTCTTCTCTGAATTTTGTGTGTCCTGGAACCAGTGCTGTGTTATGAGTGCTTTTTTTTTGCTCTTCATGATTACACCAGAATTCCTGGAAGAGAACTATGTGACAGGATTCTGTGTTTTGTAATGGTTGAAGAATGCTACATCATATTTCTGGGTAGATACAATTGAGTGAACAGTCTGCAGTGATAGTGAAAAATCTATTTGTTCATTTTAGGAGAGAGGAGTACGTGTCTTTTCTCTCCAAGTGGTCATACATTGAAGCAGAACTGTTTATGACATTGGCTTCCATTTGACAAGAACCTGAACAGTCATACAGTGTTAAAATAGAAAGAGAAACCTAAAATCTTATGTAGCCAAAACTGGAATAATTGTCTGATGTTCCTCTGAGCAGTTTCTAATTCAGGTCTAGATGTAGATCTACAAAAGCTGTAGCTTCAATGTCTGAACTGTAATAACAATTCATAGCAAAATGTTCTTTGCTGAATTTTAGTGGAAAGGCAAAAACTGAGCTTGCTTTTTTGCTCTGCTTGGATTTAGAGCTATACAGTCTTCATTAAAGCAAAAAGTCTGAGCAGGAGGAGACCGTAAAGGCAGCCGCTATGTGCCCACTTATAATCTAACATAAAAACAGAAATTTATTACAGAAAAGAAGGAGCTTAGTTTCCATCAGCGTGCTAACCAAGGAGGAGTTTCTGATACTGAACAGCAGTACCGTGTGTTAGGATCTCCTGTAAGTTGAAGGCAGAAAAGTGAGCAGTTATTGCTACCATCACAAAATTCACTGGAAGTCCTTGCTCTGCAATTGTATGGGAGCCTGAAGTACTTTTTAATGTTGTGCCCTTAGTGCTGAGATCTGGAAAACCTGCAAATTAAGTGTTTTGGTAATTACTCCTGATGTGATGGGTAAATTCTATGTTAAAAGTTCAACTCAGTCTTCTGTGTGATTAATTTCTAACTTTTCCTATTTGGTTTTATGTAAAACAATGCAGAAGAGAGGACATCAGTGAGAGCTTTGATTTCTCCCTGGGTTTTTGCTTTCCTTTATCATCTGTTCATTGATTTAATATTAACAACTGTTATGGGGAAGGCAGTCACGAGAGCTCATGCCCTTTCCCTGCTCCTTCTATAGCCATCTGCTGCCGAGGCCACTTCAGAGCAGGAGTTTAATTCAGGTTGCTCTGAACCTCCCTCCTGAAGGCCCTTCCACATCATAAAGCTCAGGAGATTTGTTTCCTAAGTTAGCAACACCATCAGCTTCTCAACCCCACTTAACCTGTAACGAGGGACCCAATGCTGTGGGGTTTGTTTTGCAGCTCGGGATGGAGCTTGCTAGGTGTATTTTCATTTCTAGCTTTTATTTTGGAGGTGTATTGTCAAGCTTTGAGTACGGCAGGGGAAGATGCATGAGGTTGTTACCACGAGAGGTTGCTCCAGGAACCCTAAAGCCACACAGATGTGAAAATTGGATTGTGTTAGTGTTGGTCATGAGTCCTCTTCCTCGGGCTGCAGTCAGACTTAATTTAAGCTCTAAGGTGCTGTCAAAAAGTAAATAGGATGAATGTAATGAACACGTTGTCACTTCAACTTATCAAATCAGAATCTGGTGGAAATACATTTAGAGATATTTCCAAATATCAGAAGCCCCCAAGAAGCCCTAACACCACCAACAAAACGGGAAAGTGGGAGAAACATTCCCTACATCACCTTTGTAGGAGTTTCTAAGGTCGAGTTAACCTTCCCTTGGCCCTGCTCTTAGAAGCAGGGGAATGCTATTAGGTCATTTTCTGGGCAAATTATAAGTACACCAGTGAATCAGACAGAGCCTCCAGCCTTCTCATCAGCTTAAAGCACTCCCCATATTGGTCTCCTGTTGTCACTTTGTTGGTGGCACTGAAGCTGCTGACGCGGAGCGGTGACAGTTGTTCCCTGCATTGTGATCCTACCACGTGCAGGAGGAGAGGACAGAAATAGAAAAGTTTTCCTTTGGGAAAGGTGTTTTGGTAATCAAGAGAAAGGAAATGGGGAAGAGGAAGATGTGAAAGTATCAAAGGGCTTCTGTGGGTACTGCTGTAGTGAGTGTGAGAAAAACATGCACTTAGTCACTAGGAGCGACGGTATGGAGAGAGAACCTTAGATTACAGTTCGTGAGATTTTAGTTACTCAGGAAAAGAGATGGATTACATCACTAAACAGTCCTATCCTTCTGCTAAAGAGACTGTAGCTGTTCCTAACTAATAGTGAATTACACACAGAAGGATGCAAATATTGAAAAGCTTAGCTTAACGCTCTGGATTTCATTATTTTTCTTCATTACCAAGAAAAGCTATTTTAATACTCTCTTGGCTTTAAAAAACTAATTGCCTTTCCAAATTACTGTTTCAGTGCTGAGTGAGGTCATCATGTTATCAAAGCAAGAAACTCTTATTTTCATCAAAACTAAGCCTAGAATTGCTACCTCTCACAGCGTACATCTTTGTACAATTTTGTACACTTTGTGTACAGAAAATATTCGTTATGGCTCAAGACTATAAATGAACTCATGTAAATGTGGTGCAGGACCTGACTCTTTTATTCCCCGAGTGTGTTAGTGCACAGCACTGCTGGAATTTGTTCCTGGGAAACACTCCAATTTCTTACACTTTTCAAGAGTAAAATTGATCAAATTAACCAAGTGCATTTTAGGGAGGAGGATTTTTATAGCTCCACCTTGGCTGCTGTAGGCAAGCCCCTGGGCATCTGCATACCCTTGAAGCTGGTGGTGTCTGGCTGTAAGCTGGAATGTCTGGGCTTTGCTTTGCTGGCCAGGGCCAAACAATGCTCCCATTTGCCTGCGTTTTAGTGCTCAGGTGTGGTTTGTGTAAATAGGCTTTGGTATTCCGGGCACCACTGTGAATGCTGTCTGTCTTCAGAATTCATCCCATCAGTGAATTTATATGCTGGTACGTGTTTTTTTAAGCCAGACAGTGTGTTATTTAAGCAATTTTCAATTATGTGGAGATGACACTCGGAAATATCTTTTCGTCTTGATTTTATTCCTCTAATAGAAAGCTTGTTCCTATGGTCTCTTGTGGTGGCCAGTCAGCACATCTCTTCTGGGACCTTTTCTAGGTCATTTTACTTTCTGCATATTCCCAGCAGCTTTGCATTGCTGCTGTATGTAGTTGGCTGGGATTTTTCATAGCTATCTGCTGCCTCTATGACATGCCTTGTCCTTACAGATGTTGTTTAGTTGTAGAACAATAAACTGTTGTTCTGCACCTTCCTCTGCAGCTGGACTTTGCCACAGCTTCAGGCAGCTTTGAGAGCCCACAGCCTGCCTGGGCTGCCTGGTGCCACATTCCTGGGGCAGCCCTCCTGCGTTTCCATCCATAGCACAGCAGAAGGGAAATAATAGGACTGGGATCCTTGGTTTTCATAGCATGGATTAACTGAGGGCATCCACTATTTTTTGCTACTCGTCTTCTGAGCAGCGTCAGCTGAATATCTTCTATGTTGAGGTCTGGACACCTCAATAACTCATGATAGTAATGAATGAATTTATTGTCTCAGATTTGTGTCCTGTGAAGCACCATGTTGCAGAGCATGGAGATGTAGGTCAGGTGGGCTCAGCCTTCATAAATCATCTCTCCTGGACTTTATTGCTCTTGTCTTTGTTCTTTAATTTCCTTTTAATGTAAGCCTTATATTTCTAATCATCTGTTCCACATCAGGTGTTTTGGATTTAAATCAAGATTATATTAGACAGCTCTGAAATAAATGTATCAGGGTGTCTGAATGTACGGGGTTAGAGTCATTACTGCTCAGAAATCAGTTCGTATAGGTGATGGCTGAGCATGGGTAGCCTAAAAATCAGCCCAGGCCTGCAGCCATGTCTTGCTTCTATTGACGTGCTCAGTTATTGCTTCGAGCAATCGCTCAGATGGAGGAAGGAGATTTTAAATTGCTCCTGTTATTACAAAAGTGCACAAATCATATGGTTCTTCCACACCCAATCACACGGCTCGGGGCATTCTGAAAGCAATGGTGGGAAGTGACAGACTGAGGATGAGTCCAGCACTTAGCTCTGACTTGACAGAACATCTCAGACGTTCAAATGTTCAGCGGTGTTGCAGAAGTCAGTGGCATTTCCAGCATATATTTCAGGCTGGAAGGGACCTAAAGGGATTACCTGTAATCCGGTGGCACAATCAAACACATCCAACCAGTCTTCAGTAATATGTCATTGAAAGTCTATAGGAAATGAGGTTCCCAAAGCAAGTTATCCCAGTTCCTACCTATTCCTTGCTGCAAAAAAAGCCTCCTTGCCATTTAACACCTCCCAGCTGTAGCCAGCCTAAGCTGTTTTTATCTCAAGCAGACTCGGAGGCAGTTTCTTCTCTTTCCTTGCAGTATGGTTGTATATATTTGAAGACTTCTCACATGAATGCTATCACGTAAGACTGTTATCACTGAAATATTCTTCTTTAGGAAAAATAAGTGTCCTTCTTTTGAGTTTCACCAGTAATTCACGCTTTCTGGGACAGCAGTCATCATGTTTACTCACTCCTTTAGAAGTACCCCAAACTGAGTGCTTTTATCTAACACGGGCCTTCGCATGGTCAGGTCACACAGGACAGCTGCAACAAAGCGCCTGTGCTGTGACTGAATCGTGTCCCTTTTATTTCAAGCCATCACTGCAATTTGTAAAATTTAAATTGAATTCCCTTGCTCTTCACTAAAGCACTTACCGTCCTCTCTGGCTTGGCTTTAGTAAGTGCAAAGCTAATAATATTCTTCTTATTTTATTACCCAAACCATTAATGAAAGCAGTTAATGGTGCTGTATACTAGACAGATGCCTTTGAAGTCCTCCTCAGAACATCATATCAGCTTAATGATGGACACTAAAAACTGAATTCCTTTGTAACGGGGAAATTAATAAAGACAGATGCAGCAAAAACAAGCTTTGATTTCTGCCAAATTTCACTAGTAGCGTGTGAGACCTTTCTTAAATGGATAGTATGGCATTTCTCATTTTTATTTATGTTTTAAGAAAAATCTAGCTACAGATGATGTAGTGCAATCAAATTTATTATAGCCTCTAGCCTTTTTTTGTAAACAAAAGCATTAGAGAATTAATTGGATGGCAAGGAAAAATACCCTATAATTGTCTTCCAATAGAGTGACAGATGCATAATTCAGACGTTTATTAGTGGAAATTTCCAATTCTGTGGCTGTCGTTTTGTTCTAGCTATTATGAAGCTTCTCATTATGGAGATCAGTCTTCTCTTTGAGATCTTTGAAATATTAATTTTTTAATTGTTGAAAATCCTTTGGCCTCCTCCCTTTTAAAAGATTGGGTATTTTAAGTGCAGTCAAGGTGAGAAAATTGATGTTTTAGTGAAGGATTTGAAGATTTTGCATCTCAGCAAATCCCACATTCAGATGACAATGAAATTACCTTGACTATGTTCAGAGTGCTAATTTGAAACTTTGAAATGATACTCTCAGGTGGGAATGGAAGACAGCAAAGATTCTGTTTTTCTTTATTTTCACTTGAATTTTTAATTCTTTATGGATTTGAATAAAGCTGAGCAAGTGTTGCTTTGTAGATTGAAACATATTTCACTGCCCACAGCAGGGAGGTTGGAACTAGATGATCTCTGAGGTCCCTTCCAACCCAAGCCATTCTATGATTTGGTATTTCTGAAGTTTGTCTGTTAATAGAAGGGATGCTGCCAAGAGCTGGAAACATGAGATGCTATTTGTAGCCCATCAAACAGCATCAGAGTCCTCATGAGGTTTCGAGCTGTTAAGCTGAAGACTTGGGCTCAGGCTGAAGGTGGGAGTAAGACACAGAAATAGGTGCCATTTTGCAGACAAAGCCAAACTCAGGAGTGTGGCCAAAATCATGCATGGCATTGGAGGCTTTAGGTCTTTTCCAGAAACCACAGTAGTGAATGTTTCCATTAGGTTTAACACATCTTAGCTATACAACCCTTCCTCTGATATTTACTTTTTATTGAAATGATTTTATGCATGAAACGGTTTACATTCCTCACAGGTTTTTAGCCTTTTCCTTCTAGACATCTTTGAAAAATAATATTTACCTCTGGGGTTTAGAGAAAGGCAACGATTTTAGTCTGTTTCCCAATGTCCTTGCTTATAAAAAATTTAATTGTACATGTTGTCGAGCACTGAATAGCAATTTTCAGTACAGGGATCAAAACTTAGAGTTACAGATTTTGTGTTTACTTATGTGTACTCATAGAGTATAATCCTGCAATTTGTTTTCCCGTGGAGTCCCATGGCACTCAGATTGTGCTGTGTGGTGGGATGTGGTGGTGATTTCCCAACCAGTTGAATCCAGATGTTTTCAAAGCAAATGAGGACACCAGCACGGACAGTTTCTCTGCCACCCGTTCGTAATTCATTCTTGATTCAGCCTTCAAAACTTGGTGCATCCCTAAAAGTTATTTTTCACACTTTGATTTTTTTTTTCATCTTGAGATCATTTGTTTAAGTCTTCGGTCTTATCCAGGGCCATCATCGTGTCTATTCACACACAGACCCCAAAAAGCACACTGCTGTTTTTAGGGGAGGTGAACTTATCCCACCTCTTCTTCCAACAGCTGTGAGCACGGAGCTAACCAAAAATTTGTCGTGTGACATGATGCACGAGATGGAAAGGATATAGGAAGAAGCACAGGGTAGCATGCTTGTTGTGATTTGGTGATGCATGCTACGGTTTCTCTCTAAGCCTTAGGTCAGGAGAGCAGCTGAATCTTGCCTAAAGGAGGTGCGCAAAGTATCTGCTTAATGGAGACATCTGAAGTACTTTGAAGCATAAATATGTGCAAGATATTTCCTATTAAAAAAACAAATTCCACCCAAAAGAAAAGCAAGGTGTAAGGCAACAAGTGTTATTATGAGGAAGTCAGCTTCGTCCAGAGAGAACATAAACATATTTAATACTAAAAACAGGCTGTACTCTTCTGCTAAGGGGAAGAGCCTCTGCTTGGTTGCTGCAGCAGCTCAGCTGTTGGGATTAGGGGCTCTCAGTTTGCCTTCTCCTTAGCCTGTGTGCAACCCAAGTGCTGCACTCAGCAACAGCTGCTGCTATTTTTGTTGGTTCAGAAGCATCTATCTGGAAAATAAAGGACCCTGTACATGCCTAGCAAGCAAAAGCATTTGCGCTTCAGCTCCCAAGCTGTGACACGAAGATACTCACATTTCACAGTAGCACTGATTTCTACATTCCTCCAAATTTTGCACACACGCTGCAGCTAGCCTGCATGGGAAAGTGCCTGAAGTACCATTTTTGTTGGTATCAAGGAATCTCTGTGCCCACAGGAGGTGTTCAGCAGCAGACGGCAGCAACAACAACTTGCCTGTGAGTGATGTACAGCAGATTTCAAGAAAAGGCTGTGGCCAGCTCCTAAAGAATCACTGTTGCTGAGCGTTTAGGAAAAGCCACATCTCCAGAGTAAAATAAATATTTTTACTCACAAAAACTCTGCTCACTGTATGTTCTCATTTAGCTAGGAGCCAGGCCAGCTGCCCTGAGGATTAGCAGAACACTCTGAAGCTTATGAGCAAAGTTTTTGTGATCCTAGTGTCCAGGAGCTGAAAAAGTTCATGTTCAAATACATCCATTCTGCCTGTTAGAATCTGGGGATTTTTCAGTGTAATTTTAAATTGCAAAAATGAAGGAAGGATTAAGTGTGTTCAGGCCTGCTTTCATGTACATGAGTCTGTTGCTCTTTCATGTCTTTCACAACTTTAAGTGTCTGGACAAGAGTATGACAGAGGAAGACATCTGCAGCAGCTCTGTAGGGAAAATGCACAGTCGTAGGGCTTCTTGGAAAACCCACAGCCAAGTAAGAACTGCAACCCAGAGGCACAACATCTGCAGTAAAGGGGAATTCGAGAGGCATTCTTTATGGTCTGCTCCTCCAAGGAGATCATGCAGGAACAGAAGACAGGGCAAAGTAGTATGTCCTCAGTCTACGTCTGGAATATGACAAGGCTGAGGTATCTCACTCGTCTTCATTGAGAGTAAAACCTTCTTTGGGGGATTGTTCTGGTGAATATTTATCAAAGCGTAAAGGTCAGCTTATATTTTATCTGAAAAGTTCTCACTTAAATTGCAGAGAAATTGCTAACACCGTGGGTTTTATATAATGCACATACATATATGATTTATTACAAATAAACATATAAAGAGAGAGAGAAACTTACGATGAGGGAGAAAGAAACAGAAAGAGGAAGGATAAGGAACACTTAGATACATGCTCTTTCCTTTGAGCCTTAGGTTATGTGTCCAGTTTTCCCAAAAAGCCTGAAAAGGCACTAAGGTAAAACCATATTTATTTGTAAGTGAATTATAGCTGCCTTAACAAATCAGGCCTTGAATGCACTGCGTTTCAGAAGCTGCAGAAGTTTGTGCATCATAAAGCAAAACAACATTTTTGGAGTGGTTCCAGTATTTCTATATAAGCTCAGAAAGCCCAGGAGAAGCCCTTTAGAGATAAGGAAGGGAGGCTGGATCTCTTCTCTTGTCCTGATTGTTTTCCTTCTCTTTCTCCATCGCTTTCTTCACTTTTTTTCTCTTCCTGTTCTCTCCTCACCCGTGTTTGCATCTTTTCCCATCCTTGCAGCATTCCACTTCTGCTGAACTCTCTACCAGCACATCTTCACCCCACTTCATAAGGGATTTTTTCAAGTTTCTTTACCAAAGCAGCATTCTGAAAATTTAAATGTAGTCCTGTGACTTGAAATTACTAGCAGCAAAATGAAGCTCATTTCCTTGACCTCAGATCCTCCTCAGGGACTTTCTTTGAATGTATGTGACCCATCTGTTTGGGTCGCTTCATTGTGATGACTCAGGCTGCCAAAAAGTGCCTGCTGACTTGGGCATGGGCATCATGCTGAATCACAGCAAAGAGGAGAGGGGAGGCAATGGCTCAATGGGAATGGCAGGGGATTGGAAGTGGATGGACTTTGAGGTCCCTTCCAACTCGAGCCTTTCTATGATTCTATGATAAAAGGCAGGATTTTGATTGTTCCCATTAAGCTTCCCAGTTAGTACCTACAGAATGGTGCAGCTGTGGCTCCAAATCTGACTGTGATATCCCATCTATCCCATCACTGCAGAGCTTGGGCCAGAATATATTGCAAAATATGTATGCATGTATTTACGTACGTTTACATATTTGTCTTATAGGCAAAATACCTATGTATGCAAAATAAAAGCAACTATTTCTTTTTTATTTTATCTTGCTTCAAAAATGGACTCATTTAGTTGTAGACAAGATTTCTGCTGTTATTTTTGTCACTGAGATGCAGATCATTTCCTGCATAAGAATCCTGCAAAATGACCTGTTCCAATCAATTTTGCCTCTCCTGTCTCTGGTTTTGTACATCACTTCTTCATTGTGGTGCTTGGCTTTATGTAACCACGCTCTTTATTGAATTTTCTTGTCTTTTGAAGAAGTAATATATTCCTATTCAACAAATGAAAAGGTTTATGTCTTCCTCCAGAGATTCATTTCTAACACAGGGCAAGAGGTCACACAGATTCACCATATGGGGGTGGTGGGACCTCTGGAACCTCAGTAGCACCTATAGATTTACAAGGATTCAGTATTCTGGGGACTTTTGCACCAAATAGGGTGGAGGTTTGCTGTTCAGCCTCCTTTTTTTTTTCCCCCCCACCTTTTCAGTAAAACAGACAACATCAATTTTATCAGTGAGCATGGACATTGACACTGGCAAACAGTGCCCTAACCATTACTGCACTGCATCTCCCAGAGAGATCATTCTGCAGAATTTTGCACTGGTGAAAAGGCAACGAGGATTTAAAGACAGAGCGAGGAGTGGAGTGAAAAAACTGAGAGAAGGGGCCAGAAATTCTTTTTGCTTGCAAAAACACAGATAGAGGCTGGTGGTTACTCAGGGCAAGTTACTCAGATGGTGTCAACCATCTCACCGAAGAATGATTGAAACTGAAGGCTCCAGCAGTTCTCCACCAAATCAATAGTCCCGGGGCCTTTGATATTTAAGATGTTTCTTCAAATTGTGTCAGCTCTGATCTCCCGAGTGTGTAGCAAAGATGGCTCCTTTGCAAGCTGCCGGCCTTGGAAAACTGCATGCTTTTCCTCTTCTGTGAAGCATTGAGGAGATTCTTGTGGTGGGTTTGTTTGGAAGGCTGAGCTTCCTGCCTGGCATATCCAGCTCCTTCTGAGATGGGAGACAAAATCTTTGTGGTTTTGTGGCTTCATGTGCAATCATTTTTCATTACATTTGAAGGACAGGGTGTTCCAAGCCCGTTCTCAGCATCTCAGCATGAATCTTTTCTTGTGAAGTAAAAAGTCCAGGTAGCTTCTGGGTTTTTTTTTCTACTTTTGAAATGAGATTAAGATTAGACACGTTGGTTGTTTTTTTTTTTTTTTTTCTTTTATAAACTATCAGGAGCATAATAGTAAATATTAGGAATAATAGGAATAGTAAAAATGACGTGGAGATCACCAGCTTTACACTGTAAAGCCATCATCACAGTTATCACATTCGGCAGTGGCAGCAGAAACCCCAAATCAAGGGGGAGAATAAGGCGTGTTAAAGAAGCAGAGGTCTGCGTGATTCGTTGTCCATGTGGACAGTGAGCTCAGAGAAATACATAGGAAGGAAGATGATCCAAAATTTAAGCCTCAGATTGAGTAGCTCAGTGGTATGTTTCAGTGCATCAGCACATTTAATGCAAATTAATCCCCCCGTGCTCTCAAACTCTTGTAAATCCTCTGCATTATGAAGCACATCATGAGTAGCAATGGAAAAATTATCCAATTCTCCTGTGGCATAAGGTCAGAGTCTTGCATTAGCTAATTGTGGTTGCATGTTTGTTCTATATTTAAACATTTATGGCAATGATAACATTATAAAACACTGAATACAAACGCTGCCTTTTGCTTCCCTATAGTAATTTCTTTTCCTGTACTTCTTTTGGAGGTATACAAGCATCCCTGAAAAAACAGGATTTTTTTATTATTATTTCTTTTTTTTTTTAAGGAAGAAATAGCAGTCAAAACCTATGGTATTAAAATGATACAGCAGAAATGGACAAATTGAGATTTGTTCATCTTACCCTTTATTCTACAATGTTGGAATGCAGCGATCTCAGACACCATTCGGTTGTCATGTTTATTTTTAACACTGACGTCTAATAAAGATTAACATTAGAGAACTGGGGATTTGTGTTCTGAGTAAGTTTAGAAGTGCTAAATATAATTTTATTAACAATGCTTCCTGTTCAGATTGCCTGGGAAGTGTTCAAATTGGCTAGCACAGCTACTTTCTTGGCTCTCGTGTTCACTTATTGTTTGTCTCTGGACAACCTAACTGTGAAAAATACGTGCTAAAAGAAAACAGATCTGATCTGTAACACATGATACAGATTTGCATGGACTCTTGCTTGAAATAATTTTCTTGGCATCTGATTCACTTCATTGTGTGGGTGAATCTGAAGGGAAGTCCAGCAATCCGAACTGCCATCAAAAGCAAAAAGGGTGAGTTTTCCACAACTGACATTTTTGATCATAATAAAAACTGAATTTATTATTTTTATTTTTTTTGCAAGATTTGGTAAATTGCAGTCAGCCTAAGTTGTTCCTTACTTCATTATTGTTTCTTTCTCCGTGTCACATCACTGATCTCCCCACTTCCATCAAACAGCCTGCTTTGATTTAGATCAATGTCAAATAACTTTGTTCAAACAGTTATACTGAAGTTCACATGCCTTTTATTCAAAATGAAAGAAACTAAGAAAAAGCCTTAACCCCAAACCAAAACCATTTTTATCATCTTCAGTCTGCAGTAAATGCAGAATTTCATTCTGCTTTGACCTGTGGTCAGAACGCATCGTTGTAAAGCAGAGCATCATTGTACAGCATCAGCTCAATAAATAACCAGAGAACTCAGTAAACAACCTCAGAGATGAAGGAAAATGTTTTTCTTTATTTTATGTGGATTGTTTAGGCTTTGGTACCCTGTCTCCATGACGATTAAATGGTGATCACAGACTTCGTGCAAAGATAATGAGTCTCTGCGTGAAATGCAGAATTGTGCCTTTGGAAAAACAAGTTTCACGTGGGACTGAAAATACTTGTGGCTGCAGGGAAAATGAATCGCCACAAATGTGAGGACAGAAACCTCGAGTGGTTTTTAAAATGGATAAATACGTGCATATGTATGTACATACATACTTACTTATTAACACGTATACTTGAGCACACCTATGCCTAGAGCAGTGAATACAGACCTGCCAGTCAGATCTTGCAACAGCAGGCTGCTTTTCTGAACGCAGTAGCAAAGCTGGCAAAAACTGAGATGTCCACAGGTGTTTTGGGAAAGCTGTGAGTCATCAGGAAGTTCATTCCATCTTCTTTCCTGACTCGGTTCAATTCTACAGTCCTAAACCGTGTCATACAAACTACATGTCGTGGAGTTGTGCAGCTTTGTTTCTAGCAGGCAGTAACAAGGTCTGTGGTGGTGATGGGAGCTAATGATGAGGCTTGGTAGGCCAGTGATGAGGTTCTCTCTTGTTTGCCAGTGTGCAGAGGCAGGGGCAGCTGGGGATGAGGAAAAGGCTCTGCCCCAGAGGGCGGTGGGCATGGAATGGGCTGTGCAGGGCAGTGGGCACAGCCTGAGTGCTGGAGCTCAGGGAGTGTTTGAGCACTGCTCTCAGACACAGGGAGGTGCTGTGTGGAGCCCAGAATTGAATTTGATAGTTCTTGGAGGTTTCTGCCAACTTGAGATATTCTATGATTCAGCGATGAGGAGACATCCAGAATGGAAAGGGTGACTCAGTTGTAATTCTTTTGGGGATTCCTACCTGTTGCTCAGAGCTGGGAATGACTTGAGGCTCAGAAGTTACCAGGGTAACACTGGTGAACAAGCAAACAGCTTCCCTTCGGCCCCATCTCTGGAATTTGGGCTAAAAATAGGTGGCTGAGGCTTAAGGTTAAAAGTAAAGACGTGACAAAGTGGTGCAGTTATAAAGCCAGCTCTACTCATCCCTTAAAAACATCCAAAGACTGCCTTTCCCAGTCAGAGGCAGTGCATGTGTTACTACTTATAGGAGACTTTACGAAAGCTGTACATTAGCTAGAAACATCTTTTGACTTGAGAGTAATGCCAACAGTTGTGTTTTCCCTTCAACAATGAGTTTTGGAAATAGTCTTTCAACTTAACAGCATGCCCTAGTAGCAACCAGCACTACCTGGGTTGAGTAGCAGTGGTTTAAGAAATCTGGCTTTACAGCCAAGCTCTTGTTCAACTACATGGTGCTTTCCAAGCAGGAATCATGGCTTTAAACTTTTCTGAAGGTAGAGTGGTGGGCCCATGCAGTTAGCTTAGGACCCTGCTTCTAACCAACGTGTTTGCCTACTTTTACCCAAGGTCCAGTTGAAAAGTGAAGAGACGAAGACGTTTGCGATGAAAATCCTGAAGAAACGTCACATAGTGGACACGAGGCAGCAGGAGCACATCCGCTCAGAGAAGCAGATCATGCAGAGCGCTCACTCAGACTTCATCGTGAGGTACTGTCCGTCTGTCCATGCTGGAGCACAGTACAGCCAGCCACAGCAGCTGATCAAACCCCATAGGAGTAACCCATGCACCATTAAAAGGACACTTCAGCCCTAGCTTCGTGCTACTGACTGCAAATGCAGTTCATAGAATAAGGTCCAGGCTCATAGGGAATGGGGAAACTTCTTCCCAAACCTAAACTAAACCTGTGCCATAACTGGTTTGCTTGGGCTCTTGCTGACATGGCTTTGTGGTTTCTGGAGCAAACCCACCTGCAGCACAGAGTATGGGCAAAGTTTGCTGATGGCAGCGTGTGATGCTCCGTGTAGGCATACACACCATGACTCAGGGTTTGCCCTGATCAATAAGCATTTTCCTCTTCATTCTGAATTTTCCATGGCACAGAAAGGAAGCTGGAAAGCAGGATTTAATCTTTGGAGATCCTGCGCTGCCACGTGAATAAATAGCTCTTTAGGGTATACTAGCTCATTAGCTTCAATTCGGGGTCCATTGACTCATCATGAGGAAATGTGCTAAAATCATATGCCTCCTGAAAACTTAAACAAATGCAATTCTTCAGTGAATAAAAACAGCTGCCAGTCATTTTTATTTGTTTTTACCCTAGCAGCAGAGTTTTCTGATGCTTTAAGATTATGACTATCTGTCATCAGGAAGCAGAGACAGTTCCTTATGTTTTAAGTCAGGATCAGAACTCTGGGTGATCAGAACCTCTTACGAAGTAATGCATCTCCCTAAACTGGTGCTATCTAACAGGAAGACATCTTGTGTAATTCAAGGATGCTTTAGGATGCCTGAAGCCCTTGACTTTTGCTGGAGATCAATCCCTCTCCCAAAAAGAGCTCCAGAGAGGCACACTAACTCAGGATGGAAACCAAACCCTGTGAAAGAGTGCAAGGGCAAGTGTGTGGCAGGGCTGGCCACCCATCAGCTGCTAAGGGGGTATTTCCTTCACATGCAGAACTGCTGCAAGCATTGGCCAAAAGCCTGCCTGATCCCTGGGATTCCCCAGAAGCCCAGGCTTCACCTATGTGTGATTCATTGGTGACAACTGCAACGCTGACATCGTACCCAGCTGCAGTTTCCTTCACACTGTAACATTCGATTCACAAACACGCTCCTGTTACCTAGGCTAGAGCCAAATATACCTTGCAGGCTATTTCAGCAAATAGATCTATTTTCTGAAGCTGAGCTGGCTTAGTATGTCGATGTAAAGGGAGGTGAAACGCACGGGCAGCAGACTGGAGGGATATCATGACACCATTTCCAAAATACCCACTCCTAAATAAAAGGCTGAGCCTACGGACATTTGCTGACAGAGCCACTATGTTCATGGCTAATAAGATAAATACACCAGAGTTTCTTCATTCTCACTTTTTTTACTCTTTCAATAGGCAAGTGGAAAAAAAGGATGCAGTAGCCACAGGTCTAGGGCAGAGGGCTGAGAAACAGTGATGCAGTGAATGATCCCAATTTTTTTCCCATTCCAAACTAAGCCCAAAAAGGGAAAAGGTTACAAGAAGACAGGGTGAAGGAACATCCTTTTCCTCTGTTTCAAGGCCTGGCAGTTTCAATCAAATCAAAATCCTGCTTTTAGCTTTATGCAGGCTTCCCAACATTCCTCCCAACTTCAGTCAGTCTGAGTTACCTGCTGCTGCTGCGTCCAGTCATTCATTCAGATGTGTCTCTTGTGCCTGTCTGAAGCTATTACATCACTATATATATTGATATGGTATTACACTTTATGTAATTTTATTTGCAGAGACAAGTAAAATGATTGTGAAACACCACTCACAAAGCAGGCGATTCAGATGAAGGCAATATCCCCAAACTCCATCTACTCTTTTCTTTCCACATCGTGCACTAATTCCTGTTCTTTATAGTAATAAGCCTCTCCTAGACACTTTTAATACCCCTTGGAAATCCTGTGCTGGGATGGGACTTTCTAAGCCATAAAGCCCAACTTTTTCTTATTGCATAGGCTGGAAACTAGAACATCTTCACTGATTTATCAAACTCTATGCCTGCTTTTCCCCATTGCTTGCAGCTCCAAGGGGATTTGTTATTATCTCCTAGTTTGTGGCCTAAATTTATCCATAGCTTGTTTATACCCTTTTTCGGGCCAGGCCTGTAGCTGAGCTAATTTTTTTTTCTGGGTACTGAAAAAAATGTTACCATTTTGGTAGACTAATTGTGTTTTGAGATGTTGGGTGAAAGGTGGATTTAAAATGATCTTGAAGCAAGGACACAATCTCTGGAATATCAGGAGGAGGAAGACAACGTTGCTGAAATAATATTTTCCTATTTCATCATTAAACTGTTTGTGAAAAGTCTTGGAAAAGTATTTTATTAAAGTGATTTAAATGCATTAAACCAGGCAAGATGGCAGAAGAGGTCGAACAGCCCTCAATAAAACTTACTGATACTGAAACTGAGAGCTTTACAGAGCAAACCACAGTGTGTGGATTTGGTGAAGGGGCAAACAAGTGTTGAGCCACAGATGTCTGCAGGAGTTCTACAAATATTTAGGTGAGGAAGAAAATGAATAAAGGATTGAGTTCCAGTATTGTGACATTTCAGACATCAGACTGCTTGATCTGCTGAAATACTGTGGTTTCATACTTCACATTGTACATTCCACGTGTAAACTTTGTGCTCCTATTAAAGTAAAAAAAAAACAACATTTGATTGGCCAGATTTGATGCCCTTAATGTTTTCTGGAAAGTAATTTTTCAGTAGAGCTGCCTGAGCTGGAGAAAGTAGTGCCTTATTTCAGTAGCCTTTAAACTAACAAACTATCTAAAATATTTAGTTATTCATAATCCATAAATTTTATGGAATGGTCAGCTAGTTTGTTTCAGCATTTCTGGGACAGATACCTGAGGTTTTAGCTTCTAGATGTCAACATGGGTAATCCCATAGTAAAAGAAGCTCTGAATCACAGGTTCAGTTTTCTTCCACGAAATTTTCTGTTGGCCACAAATTTTAGGTACAGAATATTTCACAAGTTGATAAGCACTGAGTGCATCCAGTGATTTGCCTTTTTTTTTTTCCTGTAACCATTAATGCACATGAAGGCAAGGCAAATTAGGATTGATCCAGGCAGCAGCATCAGACCCTGTCCTAATCAGTACATACCCAAAGCCTTGCCTACATCACTTTCAATTGTTTTTTTAACCTCTGGACTATCACATAGACCCATAAAAAAGTGTATAACTGTATTTATCACTAACTTAAAGGACCTGATAGATTCCCCTCCCCTGCCAAAGCAAACTCCTTTTCCTCCTTCTTCCCCTGTCCTCCTGCAGGTCTTTGAGATTCTGCTGCTTCTTCTTCAGAGCTCTGGGGGGGAGAACTAGTTTGTTACTAAAATTTAATAAAGCAGCTGACAATGAATTCCACGTTAAGCTCATTTCCACAGTTTTCTAGTTGTGCTGTTTAAACCATCACATTAAACACAGAGCTGGGATTTCGCTCTGTGCTCTGGGTGACAGCTGAGAAGGAGGATGGGTTTATGATTGTGTCTTTAGGCAAGTTTTCCTCCACATTGAGTCCATAGGAAGAAGTGAAAGGGCACTTTTAGATACCTAAATGTCAGCAGCTCTGTTTAGTTGATCAGATCAGTGGTTTTAAGGTCTGAAATGAAAAATCAGACAGCACTTCCTTTAAATGGTTGAAGGCAGCAGATCTACAGCTGTAGCTGTAGTGTGAAGAAAAAGATTACACAGACATGACTAAAGTGGTAGGGAAACTTCTCTTTCAAGAGAATCTGGAAAGCCAAGTGTCAGGTTGTGCCATTAGAAATGTCAGACTTTATTTAGTACTCAGAACAATGATGACCTCTCCTTTTCCTGCAACACACTTCATTCAAACTCTCATCCTTCTCTGCTGAACTATTTCCCTCATGATACAAAGGACTGATGAGGATTGAATTGACCTCCCTAAGACAGCAGCAGCTCTGTAAGATCCCCCTCATTCTTGTGCTTCCTGACATGAAGCACGTGGTCTGTGAGAAGTGGGAATGATTGGCGTTTGACTTTTATTGTGAATTTTCTATTATTTTCTTGTTCCCCATAGGCTCTACAGGACATTCAAGGACAGCAAGTACCTGTACATGCTGATGGAAGCCTGTCTAGGTGGAGAGCTCTGGACAATTCTCAGGGACAGGTGAGTTTTAAGCAATTGTTGTCATGACAAGCGGAACATTTTTTAATATGCCTTCAGATAACCAAGAGCCTTTATCCTTCACCTGGGTCTTACCATTCTGGGTTTAATTTACATCCCCCAGAAGGTGAAGAAATGATGTTCTCCTATGCAGTTAACTAGAGCCAAAGGGAATCCTGTTACTACTGAGAATACACTCGGAAAACTGATTTAGGTTGTCACCAGCATGGGAGCTGAGATTGAAGCCATAGCTGTGCACCATGGGGTTGGGACGCAGAAGTGCCATGGAAAAAAATAGCCTGAAAGCATGTAACGAAATACCGTGTCGCAGTGCACAAGCAAACGTGGTGCTGGTATTTCCTGTCCTCAGAGGATTTGACCTTGCAGCGTTTTGGTTTGGATGTGTGTGTGTGGAGGTGGCTGTGCAGTGTGTGTGGTACGTGCACAGGACGGCACCGCGGGCACGAATCACTTACAGCTATGTGGTAGAATTTAATTGGAACCTAGTTGAATTACATTTGAAAAGCAAAGGAAATGCGTTGTAAAGATGGATGAAAAAGCAAATATAAAATTCCTTTTAATTTATTATCCGTAATGAATTTTTATAACTCTTTCCTTTTCTTAACACCATCTCTGGACCATTAAAATGAGCCACTCCGCAAAGTTAGCAAGTGCTGGAATGTATTCTTCATCTTTGTCAGAGCCTGGTAATTCCATCTTGAATTCTCTCAGCTGTAAATTGTGGTTCTGCTGCCACCTAGCTTAGAGCTGCCTTTGAGTTCAGCCACCAGTTCAAGGCAGGCAATGGAATGTGAAAACTCCTTGCAAACTGCACTGAAACCAGCATCTGAATGTGCACCTTATGCTGAATTTATGATTAACGCTTACCAACAACTGTGTTTTTCTGTCTTTTGTCTCAGTCGGGAACATTAGTATGGGAGCTCTTGATTTCCATAGCTCAAAATCCTTTTCTCACCCAAGTGTCAAAGATTATTATCCAGAAATCACCTTTTGCATACAAGATACTTACCTGTAAATTTTATTTTTTACAAAATGTAAAGGAAAACATTTTAGATTCAAATGTTTGATGTATGCTAACTTCAAAAAGAGACATACATACAAATGGATGTGCAAAAGTCAGTGTAGAGGTCACTTTCCACATATTAAGTGATTCTTATGACCTGTGTAGATATTTCAGCAGCAGGATGAGGTCTGCTAAGTGAAGAGGTTGGGCTGCATGGTTTTAGGCTGTTCAGAAAAATAAATTGTAAAGGTGAGTTCAGCTATAGGTAGTATAAAAATAGATTAATTATGGGTAGAGTAGCTCACTCCTTGCAAGAATCAAGCCCTGACTTCACCACAATGGCACTGATAAGGGCATATTGTAACAGCTCAGTCTTGTATGTACAAATCCCTTTATTGTCTTTCCCTTTCTTGTTTTACATAGAGGTTCGTTCGAGGATTCAACAACCAGGTTTTACACGGCGTGTGTAGTTGAAGCTTTTGCCTATTTGCATTCCAAAGGAATCATTTATAGGGACCTCAAGCCAGAAAACCTCATTCTGGATCATCGAGGTTATGCCAAACTGGTGAGTGCCTGCACTGTCTAGTTTTGGAAAAGGAAAAAAAAGGAAAAAAAAAAAAATGACATAATCCCTGACTTTTTTCCAGTGTTACACAACTAGTATTGTGGGAAAGGAACATAGAATTAGCCATGAGGAATCAGAAGCAGAGTCCACCCAGCCCACAGTCCGGTTCCTTATGGTGGCCGCCAGTAGATTTTGAGTTACAGTCAGGCCAGCATGTCGTCACTCATCACTGGAATGTTTTCCCAACCTCCTGCAGACCGAAGCTGTGACTGAGCTGGAGAACACTAATTCTGGCTCTGTAGCCAGAATTCAGCTTGAAACTCAGGGCAGCAATCCTGAAGTGGAAATGCTTAGAGAAGAGAAGCAGAAGAAATCCATCCAGCTATTTTTGAGCTACTGAAAAGCTGAAAAATGTGGGTGGGAGATGGGGAGGACTTGTATTTGTGAGCTTTATAGTGAAAAATATTTTGCAAGCTGTTGTTTCTGGGTGAGTTCCTTTGTGTAAACAAACAAAGAAGTCATTCTTAATGCAGATTTTAACCGTAGCCTTGTCGTGGCAGTAAATGGTCTATCATCAGACTTCTTACTTGAGAAAGGGGGTTGTAATTTGGTTTGTCTTTATTTTTAATAACATTATAACTTCTGCAAGCTACAGAGAGAGGAGAGGAAAACACAGACTTTCACAGAAGTGTGGTAGGCACTGGAACAGTGCCCAAGGAGGCTGTGGATGCCCCATCCCTGCAGGCATTCAAGGCCAGGCTGGATGTGGCTCTGGGCAGCCTGGTCTGCTGGTTGGTGACCCTGCACATAGCAGGGGGTTGAAACTAGATGGTTCTTTTCAACCCAGGCAATTCTATGACTCTTTGATTCCCTTAGTAAGATGTGCTGCCTCACAGGTTTTTGGGAACCCCTTTTCTAGCTAGGGAAGATCTGAGCCCTTGGGAAGCTATCAGTGAAGGATGCAGCCCTAAGAAAGCTGTATCCCAGAGGAGCTGATGCCTTCCTGAGGGTCTCAGTGGGGCAACATCTCTGCCTCTTAGGCTGGAGACTCTTCCCTGTCTTTGGAAACTTGGGACTGGTGCTCCCAGGGAGCAGTAAGTCAGATCATCATCATTGTGGGCCTTTATGGTCCAGCAGCAACCAGCATGTGTTACTGTGACCCTCAGCTTTATGAATGACAGCAGAGTTTGTCCTCTGCAGCATTCCAATGAGGGTTCTCGTGAGGTGGGTTAGGTACCAGACTGTCCTTTTATCCACCCCATGAGGATCTAGCCCAGGAACTGCTACTCCCATCACCGTCCCTTATCTCCTTAGACATTTTGATCTCCTTGGTTGCATCCATGATAAGCAGGGAAGTCTCTCAGATCCCGCAGCATGACTGATCCTGCTTCTTGTGGGATTGTCACTGTTTAGGATGGCAATTTAGGATGCAGGTGCAGGAAGATGTAGGAGCATTTCAGCCATCAAGGGGCAGCAGAGTGTGCTACAGACCACAGCTCTGGGCAAGAACAGTACGAGGGCAGGGGAGGGCAGAGCTATAAATACACTAAGCCTATTAACCTGAGTTCAGCTAAGGCCCCAAAGGATGGCTTTGGTTCCCTATGTAATCTCATTTTCCTTGATTGCCTGTAGCATGCTATGCTGTGCTGTAGGCTGTAAGCTGAGCCCACCAGTGCACTGCAGTGTTTTCAGATGAGTTGATTTTACCACTCTTTGATGAGAAGAGAAACCTGAACTTTTCACAGGATATTTCAGAAAGTATTTAGCCCAAACAGTTCTTTGCACAGGGACTTTCAAAAAAAAGTCAACCCAAGCTTATATGAAGTTACATCTCCAAGAAGTGTTCAGCGTTGTCATTTGTTCTCCTCCCCTCACGAGGATCTTCTCTTGGCATAATGAAGGGTAAATCAGCAAAAAGGTCACTGCAGTTGTCTGGTTCTTGAACAGCCCGCAGTGTTTTGGTTGCAATAATACTCCCACAAGGAAATCTTCTTTCTGCTTTGCTTCACTTCAAGAGAAGCCGAGCACATGGCTGAAATTCCTCCTCTTGCTCAGCTCTGATGCTATTCTCCTCCATTTGCAGGTTGATTTTGGCTTCGCAAAGAAAATAGGATTTGGAAAGAAAACATGGACTTTTTGTGGAACTCCAGAGTACGTAGCCCCCGAGATCATCCTGAACAAAGGTCACGATATTTCAGCAGACTACTGGTCACTGGGAATCCTAATGTATGAACTCCTGACTGGCAGGTATGGGCATCAGAGCTGGCGTAGCTGCTGAAAAAGGATCCAAATATTTCTGCCATTGTCACCCTGATTAGATGACAGGGAAGATTCGGAGCAGGCGTGTGCTTGAATGGCACAGTGAAACTTCAGTGCTGTGCTGCTGAACCTGATGATGAATTTTGCTTTTTAAGTCAGTCTCCATGCAGATCTCTTGAAAGGCAACACATGAGCAGGCTTTTTAGGAAATGTGTGAAATGACACTGTATTCTACTCTAATTTTTGTTACTGAGCTCCTGTAAACTGAAAATGAGCTGAACATGATGGGGAAAAGGTTTATAATTCAACTATGGAAATAAGGAGCATGTAGCAGCCCAAAGCAAGCAGATTGTAGCATTCAATTTTGGGGGCACTTTATCTAATTACTGTTCTTCTTCACTGAACTTGTCCCTTTTCTGTTAAACCACTGGAAACCTAATTAATCCCCACTGAAAGCATGTCACAACATGAAATAGAATATAAGGCAGCAAGCACATCTTGGCTCCTTGTTCCTTAGGTTACTGGGACATGGGCTGTCTTGGAAACAAGACATTATGCATTTATTGCTCAAGAAAACATGACTGTACTCTTTGGTACTTCCTTCCAGCAAGCATCACTTAAATCCAGAATATAGCAGAGCCTCTTGGATGTGAAACTGTCATAGTCCATTGCTAGCTGACATCTAACTTTCCTCAGTTCACAATTCCACAGTAGGATACTGTGTTTTGCTTGGTGTTTGTTTTTTGATTGTTTGTTTACTTCTTTAATCAAGCTTCAATGCTATTCTAAAGACAAATTTTTAACCCTTTTTTTTTTCTTTTCCCTCTGAAGTCCCCCTTTCTCAGGCCCAGACCCTATGAAGACCTATAACATAATATTAAGGGGAATTGATATGATTGAATTTCCAAAGAAGATTGCCAAAAATGCTGCTAATTTAATTAAAAAACTATGCAGGTAAATGCATGAAATATAATCCCTTCTCTCTTATTTGTAAAGAAATGCATCGTTGGAAGGATTAAGAAAGTAACCCAACTTGTTATTGATTTTATAGGGACAATCCATCAGAAAGATTAGGGAACTTGAAAAATGGAGTGAAAGATATCCAAAAGCACAAGTAAGTGACTTCCCAGCCACCCAACATTTTAACCCCCACAAACACACATTTCAAACACTTCCATTTTCAGCCAAGCCTACATTTCTTCAGGTCCTTTGACCTTCCCCTCCTTTTGTGCTTTAAAGTCTAACTGAATTTGTGTTGGATGTTTTTTTCCCCTGTGTTTTGGTACAGATTCCAGCCTTGCCTATGACCAAAATGCATTGTGCATTGACCATTATACTTGAATTACTTGAATGCAGAAACACGTTTGGAAACAATCCAACTCTGCCACTGCCTGCTTGGGTTTCTTTGCTTTGCTGAATAATTTCCCAAAGTTTCCCTCCTCCCAGAGCAAACTTAATTTCCACCCGTAACATTAATTTATCAAAGCTTTTGGTCTGACAGGAGAGAGTTCTTAAGTTAAATTTTATAAGCTCTATTTTGCCACAGAGTTTTCACACTATTTGAGAGGAAAAGCCAAGTTAGGGACCACCACAGAGGTGGGTTACCTCAACCATCTGTGCTCATCCTTCTCTCCTCCCATCCCCAAAGCAACAGAAGTGCATTGGATGGACATTTTGGGGTAGACTTGACTCACAACTCAGCTCAGAGCTCACCATTCAAACTGCATTAACCCATTAGCCCATCAGACATTAGTGTCTGACTATATGGGAGGGATTGAGCATATAGGAAGGAAAGAGCAGCTGCCAGACACCTGCAGTGAGGAACAGTTTTTTTCTGAGCACTGATAATTTGTACTTGCCCTGGTGTCCCCACTGAATTGCAACACAATCCATTTTCAGCCAAGAAACATGATTGCAAAAATGATGAAGGCTAATTAGGCACTTTGAAGAACATGGCTGCAGGAGTTAAAAGCTACTGTTTAAGCAATTTAAATTTCACCATCTGATATTTTAGCCACGTGTCTAACTTCCCGACCTGCTTTATTCTTCTCTCCCTTCCAGATGGTTTGAAGGCTTTAACTGGGAAGGGTTACGAAAAGGGACACTGACACCTCCTATAATACCAAGTGTAAGTTTTCCTGCTTTTTTCTTGTTCCCAGCCAACGTGTCTCTGTAACATGAATTTTGTGAGCTTTGGACACTGGTATACTATAGTGAAGTGGCGACAGCACATGGTTTATTTCATCTGAGCCTGCTTGTCAGAGAATAAAATAAAGCAAAACCTGGTTTAAGAAGTCAATTCAGATACACTTCCACTTATACTTTGTCTCCTGGCAGTTTCTTCCAGCAGACGGCTTTTTAGGGGCATGACTGTGATGAAATCCTCTTTGCTGCCTGGGCAGAATCACTCACTACTACATGGTTTTCTCTTTTTCACCTGCTGCACATGTTTCTTCATCCACTTTGCACATTTCAGCAGGGAGCTGCTACTTTCACCCCTTTTCTCAGATGTGTCCTCTTTTTTTTCTCCTTTACTCTTTTTTTTTTTTTTTGATGGGCAAATGGGATTTGTACGCCATCTCCCTTTCTTTTGCATTAACCTCTCCTTCTTTTCTTTTGTGCTTGTTACCCTCTTCTCCTGCGTCCATGTCCTACATGAAAAGCCCTGTTACTGACTGGTTTATGTTTAACTGGGAGCAGACTCAGAGGTACAGCTCTACTCGTTTTCCTTTGCAGCAGAGCTCTTCCTTTGATGTCTTTGTGAGCTCTTTACCCACAAAGCCTGCTGCAAAGGGAAACCAAACAGGATTAGCTGATAGAAATTACCTTGGCCCCTTCTGTTTGGCAGCCTCTCCTCCTTGTTTCGACTTAATCCCTTTCTCTCCATGCCTCTCCCAATGGATCAACGAGAGAATGACATTAGCAATCGTGTTTAATTGCACGCCTTTGCTCAGTCTGCCCGTGGTCCTGTACCTTCTGCAGCAGCAGCAGGAATGGCTCCGGAGCTGAATTTGCCATCCCAAAGTTCTCCTAATGTCTAGGAAAGAGCAAGGGGGTTTTGTGTCCCCCCTCTTCCCTATGGGCTACCAAAGTCACTGGCAGTCAGCAGAAGAAATGCCTAAGGCAGAATCCCCAAACAGCCCGTATATGTTTTATAAATCAAAACTTCATTTTTTTCCTGTTAAGCTGATTTGTAACGACTGTTAATTTTCCAATAACTTGCTTGCCACATTTCAAGTCAGACAATGAAATCAAGTTTATTTCTTGATATCTAATTTCAGTTCCTGATTTACCCGTGCATTGTGCAGGATGCTAGCGTAGATGAAAATGCCCAGAGAAGTTTTTATAATTGTTTTAGCAGATTTTCAACTTAGCAAGAGCATTTTCAATGCTGCTTTTACCCAGTGCATGTATCAACCCTGCATGTCTACCGCTCCAACCGAACAACCACCAGTGGTGACTTCAATGGTACCTGGTGTCCACAAGCATACATGGCTCCATGTCACAGCTCCACCACCAGAAGTGGTCTCTGCCCCTTTGGCACTGCCTAGAGGAAGGCCATTCTCTGGTGCTTTTTGCAGGAAGTTACACTTCAGCTAGAAACAACATGATCTCAGGAAAGGATTGTGTGAGCGCCAGCACACTTTGTTAGGATTATTTCTTGGCATCCTCTCCAAAATGTACTTCCATTACCTAGTGAACCTCACTGACATTTTTCCAGCCCTGAAGCTGTCAGTCCCACACAGCCTGGTTCTCCACAGCCAGCTCAGCTGCTTTGGCACAAATCCCAACTCTCATTTGGGGCCATATCTGCAAAGCCACCCAAAACATGAATCTCTGGGAGAAGAAATCAGATTTTCCTTCCATCAGTGCACCTTCCCTCCTTAGCTGGAAAGGAGTCAGGACAGCTAAACATGGAGACTAGCTTTTTTTGTTGTTATTATTTATTTATTTCAGAAATAGGCCTCTCACAGCTCTTTAACTCTTTAGTACTACCAGTGAAGCAATCAAAAGCTACTCCTTAGCCCTCGCTCTGTGGGGTTTTAGGATCAAACTCAGTTTACAGCCTGCTGCTGGGATGTTGCTTCAGGGAGCAGCTGACCCTCGATGCCACAGGTTCAGTCCATCATGACTCTTCCAAAGATGTGCTGTCTTGTATCACAGCTCTTATTTTTGAGAAAGAGGCACAGATCTCTGTGCCATAATTCTTCACAAGATGTTGGTAAGAGACCAGACAGGTGGTACCAACACTTGTGCTTTATCCTCTTGGATGGAGATGCTTCTCCCAGAGATAGAACTGGCATAGGGATGTGCTGAAGGAAGCAGAGACACATGGGTCAGCACAAGGGACCATGGAGGAAAGCAAAACTCAGAACTCACCAAGGATAAGAACCGTATGGGTAAGGGTTCTCCAACTCAATGGTGCTGTTACCAACAAAGTAAGCAGACTTGGATAACTAAAAAAAAAGAAAATGAGCATATCCATAATACAGTTGTATTGCTTTTTGTTTGTTTTCACAGTGAGTTGAATATGCAAGGAGCTGCTAAATGCAGCTGAGCAAGTGAATTATCCAGTATCAGATACATCTCATGGACTGTAGGTTGGCTAAAAAATAAAAAATAAGGTGTTTCCTGCTATGTCGAGTGCAGTCCTCTTCAGGCTGCACTATCTGCTCAAGGTGCTGCTTCAGTATGACATTGATTATTTTGACCTTGCTGGTCTATTTTTTTGTTTTAATTTTTTCCAATTGTTTTGAATATATAATGGTCTCATTGTAAGAAAGTTTAAGTTATTACCATGAAGAGAAAAAAAAACAAAACCAAAACAAAAACAACAACAACAAAAGACCAACAACCAGACACAATCTAGTTACAATCTAGATTTTAAATAACATTATTTAAAAAAAAAAAGAAATGTACGTGGCCTTCATAAACCTATTTAGAGGTTGAAACTCAGTCTGGATAATTGGAAATTCAGAAATGCTCTAGGAATATCAGTATCTCAAATAGGCTCCATGGGCTGAAGAATACTCAAAGGCACCAGAGGCCCAGCTCACATCCTCAAATTCAGGATCCTGGAGGCATAAATTGGGAATTCTGGGCTTTGGGGAAGAAGGGTGTGCCTGGCATGCCAAGTCTTTTCTGGCAACCTTATCCCAATTGGTAGAAAAGTTCTTGAGGCCTCTCGAGGCCCTAGGTCATTCACATCAATAGGAACTACTGGCCTGTTGCAGCTAGCATTTTCTGGTCCATAGCTGTATTTCTGGGAGCAGAGCAAATAAAAAGAGTAAAAAATCCCCACTGAATACTTTTGAATGATTGCTGCTGTGAGATGAAGAGATCTGTAGAGGTTCCCAAAGACAGCTCTGATGACGGTCCCCATCTCTTCCACTCTGTCCTTTCCACAGGTTGCATCTCCAACAGACACAAGCAATTTCGACAGCTTCCCTGAGGACAATGATGAACCACCTCCTGATGACAACTCAGGATGGGACATAGATTTTTAATGTATTTCTCTTACCTGCTTCTGCCTTGCTGAAGACAGCTTTCTGGGACATGGCTGCCAGCGAAACCGAAAGAACCGGGGAGGATTCGTGCTCGGGGTCACCATGATGCCTTGATTGATGCTGCTACAGTAACTACAGTGGCATTAGGACTTATTGCTTAGATGACAATAGTGCTCTTCATGTTTTATGTTCAGACTTAATCTAGCAGTTGACATGGTGGTCCTGACGCAAAGCCTTTCACCAGTAGAGAAATATGTTTTTTATCACTGCAACGATCTTGCTACGCTCTAATTACAAATGTTGAAAGATTCATAGCGTAAGACACAATTAATTCTAGCTGCGAGGTACTGGCTTTATCAGTAGGATCAGTAGTAATTTATTAAGTGCTGTAGCTAAATACAGTACAGGATTTGGGCTTCTCCCACACTCAGCTCGGTAGGTCTTCCACTGTTGGCCAGTCCAGGAACAAAGGAGGACCACAACAGTACTGGTCAAAGAGTTCACGTCAAAGCAGTGGTACAGTTTGTCCTTTTTCTTTCCAAGCAGTATTTCACGACGAGACTGAATGTTACTCTTCGTCTTTCTTTCTGAGATTTTTTTTTTTTAACCTGGTGAAACAAAAGCACAACTGCTCTAGATCCTGTTAAGGCAGATATGGGTCGCTTCTCTCATACGGCCGAGGACGTAACGTAACATGACGTTTGTGTTTTTTTCCTTTCCTTTGGTAGAAATATGTAAGTGCATGAAAAAAAAAAAAAATCATAAAATTCTCAGTTTCACATATAAAATAGTGCTTAAATTATGGTCCTATAGTAAAGCGACAGCAGCCAACCGGTCTTATCAGTGAGCTATTAGGCATAAAACCAAGCTTAACTTGTAACTTTCCAGAACCCAAAGGAGAAATGTAAGGTCCATAATGCGTTTTATAGGTGCTATGTACGTCCCTCATCTGATTAAGTCAGCCACCCTTTCAGAAATATGTAGCAAGAGGCATCGTTCTCCATCATTCCCTTAGAACAGATGAGTTTACATCTCCATGTCTGCATCTCTTCCATGTTAATTACAAAGCCAATGAAGACAACAGAATATGTGATGGAGGGCCAGTTTGCTTGCTCTGTTTTTAAATTGCCCTTAAAAATGTAATCCTAATGCCTCAATGAGCTAAATCAGAAGGAGTTTCGCAGGAAAGTCGGTTGAATGACATGGAAACCTGATATTTCGTGTGTTTGTGTGAGATTTACTGGCCTGCCTTTTGTCCAGCACACCACGTCCCCAGCGACCGTGTTTAAGGCCTGGGGATGGCCAAAGCTGAGTCAACTCGTACAAAAAAAGAGAGGAGGAAAGGATGGTGGTGTGTAGACGTCTTCCCCTGGCTTCCACTACTTTTCCTTTGCTTTAGTGACGCCTCTTCTCATTTATACATGCGTAACAAGGGAATCCTGTCCTATATACCTACTTGTGTAATACTTGGGACGTGAAGCGTATCCCTTTGCACCAACAAGAAACATCAGATTTCCATCTCTCTAACGGACCTCTCAATTAGCAAACGCTGCCCCATTTGATCTCAAGAGCTGTTACATACACTGGCAATCAAAAGATCAACTTTTGCTAACCAACGCTCAGAAAAAATTATTTCTCCAATGCTGAATCTTTTCCATGTTCCTATTGAAAGCGACCCACTTAATAGAGCATGTTAAAAAGATGTTTCCTCCGCTTCTTTTAGAGCACCTGCCGTGTCTGCTGCCTGCCAGCAGCCTATAGAGCTCACTTGTCATGGGCCCCTTCAGACCCACTCCGTTGGCTGAATTTTCTCCATAGTTGTGCAGAAGGGAGGAGCAACGACATCCGCTCTTGGACACCAGGTTGTTCCTGTGCTCGCTCATCTCGCGCAGCAGCACGTTAAGATTTGTTTGCTTTGAAAACTGTAGGGTAAAGAGTGTCACTGCATCTACCAGGTATCTCTTGTATAGGACTAGCTCTTGCTTTTCCACAGAAAGGTTGAAAACACTGAAAGCAAACGCTGAACACTAGGGCTAAAATATTCACCCATTATCCAAGCAGATGGGCAACGGCCGCGCTACGGCTGAGTTGTTAATCCACCTCCTTCCAGATTTTCACTCAAAGCTGTGGGCGCCACGGAGGAGAAAAGTTGGATTATCTGTTGGCTTTCTGCAGAACAGACAGGGTAGGCTGCCTCAGTGCGTAACTGAGTAGCAGAGGTTCAGTTGCCTTTGAGCAAAGGGTGGCCAGGAGCGCCACAGCTCTTGGTGCAACTCAAATCCTTACGGGAAGAAAGGTTTCAAGGGGCTGATGCATTGTTTTCTTCCTTCCTGCCCGTTTTCCTTGTGCCACACACGAGACCTGCATCGTGTGGCATGCACTGTACTGAATATAGGTTTATTTTGTTATCAGACACCTCACTCAACTTCTTCCATCACCTCTACTCGGCACCCTTTAAACAACAAACTTAGCGTATGTATATTATAGACGCCTTCATTTATAAGTAATATATTTGAGTTGCATAATATATATATATATATATATATATTCACAACTGATTGCCTCTGTGTTCCCACTTACTGTCCTTTCTTCTTTGTCTCCTTTTTTGATATATGGGACGGCGGTGTATTTACGTAAGGGGATATCAGCTCCCGTATTTAAAGCAAGTGTATTACGGTCGGTGTCATAAGAGACAGATGATCTGTAGCTTCTTACAGTGCTGCATTATTCATTAGCAAACTCTTATTTAACAACAGGACCACGAGCAAATATTTCTGTAAATAGGTATTTTTCGTGTTGATATTTTGTGGTACTCATATAACTTTTTATTTAGAGTTCCATGGCATTACTTCTTCATTTTCTTATTTGTAATGTAATGTTTTTAGATCCAAGTAGACTTGAATTAATGTCATAATTGTCAGTATTATTAAACTTTATGTCGACTGTACTGTTACTCATCGTCTCATAGGTTTAGAACACGATAGCTATCTGGCATTGTTGCAAGTGCCTTAAATCCATGGCATCCTATAACAAAATACAAATTTGGTGTTATGCTGCATGACAAAGACAAACACACCTCAAAATGTTGTCCTTTCTTAGCTTGCTGCGTTTTACAGTTCTTTCTGCTGACAATTTATAAGCCTTTATTATATAATATTGATGAATTACAGAAATGATGAAGTCGTTCTCTTATTTCTGTTAAATGTACCAGAGCTGTGTATCCGTTAATGAGATACAGAGTCATTTCTGTGAAATGTATAAATGTATGTGCGGGTCAAATTAATATATGACATTCTATCAGTCTGTACACAGGTATTCCTGTTCCGCTATGCCGTGCAGCTCCAGCCCATCATGCAGTCCAGCTCCCATCATCTTTTATAAAGCCACAGTCAATATCCCACCCAGAAAAAAAAAAAAAAAGATGAGCACCTGAATGCGACTTGCCACCGAGTCTCTGTCATGAAACCAAATGCCCCCACAAAAGCAAATGCCCCCCTGGGGGACGCAGCACCACGGAGCTGCCCAGAGCCTCCTCACTTCTCCCACTGGCCCAGCAGGTGCTGTGCTGAGACATGGGCAGCTCCAGGCATCAGCAGCCAAAGGGAAATGTCATTCGGAGTTGTCTCGTCCTGAGTCCAATCCATGCTGTTCTGACACTGGTCCTTTATTTTTGTCTTCTTATTTCTCTGGTTTTCGTATTACGATGGATTCTACATAAAAGAGTTTTTTTGTTTGTCAGAAAAAAAAAAAAAAAAGTCTGTCATTCAACGGTCGTCGACCAGTTGCACTCTTTTGATGTAGATTTAAGAACTTTTTTCATGAACTTAACCGCTTTTGTTTCGCTCTGTATTTTCCCTGCAGCTGTAATTGCTGAGTGCCTGTTGTATACTTTATAGAGTTGAAATAAAAATAATTACTTTTGAGCAGCGCGTTGACATCTGTCTTCAGCAGGAGCCAGCTTGGGGGTGGTTGTGCTGTTCAGTTGGGTTATTTTGCCCTGCTTTGTGGCGATCTGCAGTAGGAGATAGTTAACCAAGCAAAGTGTTGTGTGGCACTGCAGAGAGCTGTGGTTGCTGTGATCAATAGGCAGTGGCTATGGGCACCCCAGTGGGCAGGTGGGGTCCTGCACTGCACGTCATGGGCATCTCCAGCCCACATTACTCCATCATCACGCTGAGCAATAAGCATCTTTACAGCACGTTTGCTCTTCAGGGGTGAATATTACACCCGGTGCTTTATGTGCTGCCATTAGGATCAGGAGCAGGGCATGCAGGGCACAGAGACCCGATGCCAGTTGTGATCAACACCTACCCCAGAGTGGCTCACAAGTGAGGCTGTCTCTGTCCCTGCTGTCACGTATGGCCCCCTCCTTCTGAGCGGAATGAACTGGGATCGCACGGCGTAAGTGTGGCAATGGGGTGCAATGGCTGCTAGCAGCTGCAGCGGACACCAGGTTTTGGCCCGGTGGGACGTGATGGTGATGGGCCTGATTCCCCCGGGGCCTGCTCAGGCAGCACCACCACGAGCCCAGCATCGCTGGCAATTTGAGCTGGGGCTGCGTTTTCTCCCAGAACATTCCATTTAAAAAATAAACGAAAATACAAAGAAACGAGGAGCACGACGCTACGGCCGCGCGTGGCCAACGGAGCTCCCCTCGCCGCCGTTCCCCGTCGTGGCCGCCAGGGGGCGCAATAACGCAGCCGCGCCGTCGGGGGGCCCCGAGGGCGAGGGGCGGGGGGAGCCGCGCCCCTTTGATCTCCGCGCATCAAAGGCAGAGCCTGGCCCGGCCCCGCTCCCCCCGCCGCGGCGCGGCCCCCCCGGCCGAGGTCAGCCGAGTGCACGGGGGGGCTCCGACGGGGCGGGCTCTCTTCCAGCCCCCCCAAACTCCGCGGGGCCGGGGGTGCGGAGCGGCCCCTTCCTGCGGGTCTGCGCTGGCGCCAGGAAGGGAGCGCGGCGGAGCTGCCGCCGCCGTTGCGAAATCCCCTCCCTCGGGGGGGGGGGAACAGCGGCACAGCCCCCCGGGGCCCTTTGAAATCCCATCCCTCCTCCCCGAAGGGCGGGCGCAGGAGGCAGCCCCCCGGGTATAAGAAAGCGGCGGCGGGCAGGTAGCGCTGCTCGGGGGCACGGAGCGCAGCTCCGAAGTACGGACGGGACGGGGCGGACGGGTCGGGACGGACGGGCGATGCGGGCTCTGCTGGCGCTGCTGGCGGCCCTGAGCTGCGCGGGGCGGGCGGGGGCCGGCGGCGGCCTCAGCTCCAACGCCATCAAGGTGGGGGCGGCCGCCAGCGCCGCCCCCGCCGCCGCCGCCCCCGCGCCCTTCGACGGCAGCAACAAGGCGCCTCCGGCCGCCACCCGGCAGGTAGGAGCGGGGAGGCACGGGGGCTGCCGGGGGTTACCGGGCGGTGGGAAGCGGCGCTGACCCTCTGCCCGCCCGCAGCCCTTCCCCTGCTCCGAGGACGAGGATTGCGGCCCCGACGAATTCTGCGGAGGGGCGGCCCGCGGCGGCGGCCCCCCGCTCTGCCTCGCGTGCCGGAGACGCCGCAAGCGCTGCCTACGCGACGCCATGTGCTGCCCGGGCACGGCCTGCAGCAACGGTGAGGGGCGGCCGGGCCGGGGGACGCGCGCGGGGCGGGGAGGTGGGGGGACACGCGGGGCTGACGGCGCTGCCTCCCCCTCCCCACCCCGCAGGGCTCTGCACGCCCCCCGAGCCCCCTCCCGGCGTTCCCGAGCTGGACGAACCCGGTCCCGAGGCGCTGCCCCGACGGACGCCCGCGCCCGCCTGGCCGCCCGACGCCAAAGGTAAGCACGGCTCCGGGGAGCGGCGCGGCCGCGGGCGCCGTCGGAACTCGGCGCTGATCTGCCTCCCGTCCGCAGGTGAGGAGGGCGACTTCTGCCTGCGCTCGTCGGACTGCGCGGCGGGGCTGTGCTGCGCCCGCCACTTCTGGTCCAAGATCTGCAAACCCGTGCTGCGCGAGGGGCAGGTGTGCACCCGGCACCGCCGGAAAGGAGCCCACGGCCTCGAGATCTTCCAGCGCTGCCCCTGCGCCGAGGGCATGGCGTGCCGCCCGCAGCGCGACCGCGGCGGACCCGACGCCTCCCGCCTGCACACTTGCCAGCGGCACTGAGCGACTCCGGGGGGCAGACCGAGGATGGACGAACGGACGGAAGGACGGACGGGGGGATGGACTCTGGCCCCGTTCGTGAGAGCTCCCCGCTGTGCGCACAGCCGGAGCAGAAGGTTGTTTCTCGAGGGAACTACTCTTAAGCGACTGATTGCAGTACGTTACTGTGTTGTGAATATGGAGGTGGCACTTAAGTGTACAGACGTTCTGAGCGAGCCGCCCAGACGCTCCTCCAGCCAGGACTGGGACGTGGTACGAGCTGGGTTTCCAGTTGCTCTCGATGGACGCGGCCACCCCTTCAGGTGAAGGGCAGCCCACGCTGCGCTGTGCCACGCTCCGGGGCGATGCCCCACGGAGGCGGCGGGGTCGCAGAGCGGGACCTCAGCGGCCCCGGCCCTGAGCCGTGCGGTCGCGCCGCTCTGGGCACAATAAAGTTTATTTTTCGCTTCAGCTGGCAGTACGTCGATCAGTTCTTCCCTCTGGGGTGGTGGTGTGGAGGGTGGGAAGGGTGCGAGCTCTCCTGGCCCCTTGCAGTGCCGTCTGCAGGGATGCTCCCAAAGCACAGCATCCCTTTGGTGTTTTACCGCGATGTGACCTCCGGTATTAACGCCTGTGGCATTGACTCTCCTGCTTAGAGACCTCTGGGTCTGCCCAGAGTGCTGACATACCAGGAACAGAGCCTGACAGAGCTACCTGCAGTGTGTCCATGCACCGAGGGTGGCTGCTGTCAGAGAGTTGGCAGCACTAACACAAGGGAATGAGTTCAGGGCAGCTGTGCACGCAGTGCAGGGAATGGATTTTCCCAGTGCTGCAGCCTGAACCGGTTCTTGGAGCATCCCGGCGAATGAGGTCATGCTTCAAAGGCTTGAGCACTGCAGTTACTTTTGTAAGTAGCTATTGTTTTACAAAGAAAGCATTGTTCCACAACACAGCAGTTGCAGTTGTGCCCACCACCAGTCATTCACGCTGTGTGCAGAGGCACAGGTGGTATTTGGATGCACTCAGCTCTGGTGTCGAGGTGACGTATTTCGTCTCCGTGACATACGAAACAGTATGCTGAAAGCTCAGCATCGCAGCGTATCAAACCTTTCTCACTCACCTATTCACTTTTCACATCCTCTCCGCGAGCACCGCCCTTGGGCCGCCCCTTCAGCCGCCGGGCAGCGGCTCCACGTCCCCCTGCAGGGGGTTTTGGGGAGCTGAACACGCGCTGATCAGACTTGGAAAGGACGGGCTGAGGCGGTCCCCGTGCTTTGAATTTACTGCTGCCCGCACCCGGCTCAGCTCCCGCGGCTCGTTGACATCAGTGTCTCAGGACGGCATCGGTGAAATGATTCACCGGGGAGAAATAAAAGATCAAAGCATGAGCAGGAGACACAATAAGCAGATTTTGGTGGGGGGGAGGGGGAAGGGAGGAGGAAGAAGCTTAGCACCCCTTGCTTATGCACTGCTCCTGAAAGCATTATCAGAGGTGATCTAAGAAGTTATATATCATTACTGGTACTGATAAACAGTAAAACCGTTCTGCTTTGTTTCTCAGCATCTAATAGACATTCCCCATTTGTCAGAGGTGTGCGTTATTGCTGAGGCACCGTGTGCGTGGTTTTGTTTGATGTGTGACATCTCTGTAAGAGCCTATGGTGTGCCCAGTTCAGTACCACGGTCCGTGCAGGGCCGTTCTGGAGGTGCCTGCATAGGCTGGGCTGGACTTGGAGCCCTCTGAGAGTTGGCTGAGCCTTCCAGAGGGATGATTTAGCAGGAGGGGGCTGCTGGAGGTCTCAGCCTCTCCAGAGTGATGCATACCACTGTTTACTGACTACTGTTTTTTTGCAGCTTCCAACCCCCCCCTCCCCCCCCACCCAGTGCCTGAGCTGTGTCCCTAATTAACAGCAGAGGATGGGACGAGGAGAAGCCAGAGCCTTTGGGATGCTTCTGGGCAGAGCCCGGGGAGGGACCAGACCCGTTAGCGGCTGATTGAGGTGAGTAATTAGGCATCGGCATGCAAATGGACACAGCCCAAGGAAAGGCTTGGCTGGGAGTGAGGGATGCTTGTAGGACTGAGCCCCTTCCGTCCCAAGCTGGGTCAGGAGAGGATTTCCCCCCCCTTTGAAATAACGAGGGGAGCAAGTAATTATTGCTTCTTGTCTATTTTTTTAGGTACTGGCACCACAGGGCCCTGCAGTTAGCTATTGGCTCTTAGAGAACGTGCTGTGGGGCTACAAGCACGTGGGTGTCAGGCACACAAAAAGTGCTGCTCTACTTTTTTCTTTTCTTCTTAATTTTTAACTAAGCTTCCTTTCAGGATGCTGATTTTCAGAAGGGTAAGTAGTTGTACAAGAGCTCCAGCACTGGAAACGTGACCCTTGGCAAACCAAGCCTCCAACCCATCGATCCTCCTTCCTGATTTCCTCCTCAGAAAGTGAAAAATCCATCTTTGTCATGCCTGATGGAGGGCTCCTAGCAGAGCACTTTGTCTGCCTGCACCAAAAGGGGGATGTGCTTTCAAAAACACAAAATGGAAATGTTTGATTCTACTGCACACTTCTCAATTAATATCCATGATGGGGGTTTTATGAGAATTATAATTTTGGCATGTTTTGAGTCCCTCAACAAAGAATGAAAAGCCTTCTCAAGCCAAAATGTAGCAGAATACGTTCAAATATTGATTTGTTTGTTATTTTTTAATGCTGGGGACCAGTGCAACACAGGCATTCCTGTATTGTTTTGACCTTGTGCCTTACTGTTAATTCTCCATCTCCTATTGATTCCTTGTGCTGCTCTGCAGCTTTCCAGCTGGCCCCATGAGGTTAGAGGGGCACTTCAAGGTGACAACCCAGTGACAGGTCAGATGGTCCTGGCCAGGTGGGTTCTGGATTTTGGTTCTGATGCCCGGGCTCTTTTCTCTGGCTCTCCCCCACGCACTGCATACAAACCAGCTTTAGGCAGTCCTGATGGCTCAACCCATGCTGACCTTTCCTTATGGCTCTGCTGTCCCAGGCACTGCACGTTTCTGAGGCTCAGCTGCACCAGCCAGAGGAATGCCTGGCCATAAATGTTCATGCAAGAAACGCAGCTCCTTCTGGCCAAGGCCCAGCCTGTGCAGGGGATGAGCAATGGCCTTGATAGCGAACAAACCCAGATCCCTTCCCCTATTTGGAGACTTGCATCTTGCATTCAGGGATGCACAGGCTGTGTTCAAAGTGAAGAGCCCAGGAAGATCCCTTCTCCCTCCAGGGGGATCACTTAATCTCTAATCCTCTTTTTTTTTCATCAAGACAAAGAACTGATATAAGCAATATTAAAGTATTTTTTATCCCCATGGGCTGGGGAGAACTTCCAGACCCTGCTTGGAGAGGTGCTTTCTGGGGGCAGAGAGGGACATATCGTGGAATGACAGAATCATACAATGGCCTGGGTTGAAAAGGACCACAATGACCATCTAGTTTCAACCCCCCTGCTATGTGCAGGGTTGCCAACCAGCAGACCAGGCTGCCCAGAGCCACATCCAGCCTGGCCTTGAATGCCTCTAGGGATGGGGCATCCACATCCACAACCTGTTCCAGTGCATCACCACTACTTCTAACCCATCAATCTTATGTCTGATAACAAAAAAGCAATAGGGGTGTGAAAGGGAAAACCTGGCAACCTGAATTACTGATGTCTTAATTCTTGCTTTAGGGTTTTTATATTCTCCCAGGAGCTCAGAAGCATTTAACATCACGAGTTCATGTCCTGCACGGAGGCATCAATGGGAAAAGGTAGGGTGGGTTCCCAGAGGACTCACACTAGGATTTCCCAGGCTCTGTCCTCATGCTTCTGGAAGCCAGAGAGATTGATGGGGAGAGAAAAATCCCTGCTGTAACTCATGGCACTGAAATACTAGTCATGTGCACAGAAAATTTCCTCAGATGAGGGTTTTCTGGAGCTATAAACACATTCACATATATTTTTAGGTATTGTGTTCTTAAAAAATATCATTCAGTCCATCTTTTGTGTGTAAATCTTGCTTAGGCCCCTTTTTAAGCCCATCGAGATTTTTCTGGTTGACTTAAGTTGTGGCATCATGGCACATAGTTTTGCCAGGTTCCTTATTTCCCAGCAGAATCTCATGTTCTTTCCTCTGCTAGAAGCTTACAGACCTGTTGAATATTCAGTTGCTTGCTGCCCTGTAGGTTCTTATTTGACCTTTTGTTACTAGAGTTCATAAAAGAAAAGCCAGGAAGCCAGTAGTGAATATTTGAAAGCTGTCTAATGCCTATCAAGCAAGCCCAGGTATTATTTGCAGCCCTCATGTTTGCATGTGTTTTTTTTTTCCCCTGTTCACAACAGATCAAAGTCACTACACTTTGGTTCTGTATTTGGGAAAAGCCCACATTCTGCCCCAGGAGTTTTCTAACTTCACACAGGGTCTCATTGGCAGGACCTGTGGTGGTGATGTGTCCCACAGGCTAATGGTGTTCCCCACCTGCTTCATAGATATGAATTTGTCTGTGTAACACAAGCACTGCCCTCAGACCAGAGGATCTGAGTTCTTTAAGTATTTAAACCTGTGCTGGCAGTGGGGCTGGACCCACAGTGGTGTTTCTGATGGCTTTCTTCAGCTCCTCTGTTTAGGTCATTCTTCACTGTGCCAGAAATGCTACAGCCTAGGAAGCCAAACTCTTCTTATTTAGGTGTCTTGATCTGTATTTAGATCTGAGTCTGCCTTAAGCTGTGGGAAAACATTGCCTGTGGATTTAAAGAACGTTGTTTAAGTAATGTAAATAGTAAAGCAAGATGCTTTCAAAGCTGGAGTTTCCTTTGTTGTCACAACTTCTTACTGCTGCACAGTCTATTATTGTTAAATACCTTCACTGTCATTAAAAACCAGCACCTTCTCATCATAGAGTTAAGTGCATTCTGTAGGAAAGCGTGGGTAACTCAATGATCACAATTTTTTATTTCTTTCATTTCTATTATACTTTAAATAGAAAAAAAGACATTGGTTTGCATATATTTCAGTTTGTTAGCATCACTTTGATAACCTCATCTGAGGATTTAACACCAAAAGCTGTCAAACAAGATAAGGACCAAGGGCATGTGCTTCTTGTTTAGGATGAAGTTCTGCAGCTTGTATTATAAAACGTGTGCTGCTGGGTTTGGGTCAGCACTGTTCTGTGCAGAGCTGTTGAGATGGGAGAAGTCAATGTGGGAATTTTTAAAATGAAGTTTATGACTTTTTCACTGAGACAAATACAAAACCCTCTGTGCTGAGAAAGAGGAATGTATGCAAAATTCCTGAAAAGAGGCACTGTGAGTGTATTGGGCTTGGCAACACACAACAGACACAGCAAATGAAAATGAATAAGAAAAATCAGACCTTACTATGACCAACAGTTAGACAAGATTTTGCTGAGTTCTCATTTTCACTTACTTCCTTGGGGTGTTCTAAGGCAACAAGCTGATGAGGTCATGATCAGTTGTTGTCATATGGGCAGGCTAGAGAAATAGCTGCCTCATCCCATTCCCTGAGCTTTTTAAGGCGTGAATCAGCCTCCCTATCTCTCTTCTTATCATTCCTAAAGCTAAGATGACTGATGTGGTATTTCATCAGAGCCAGAGCTCCTGTTGTAACCCCCAGCTAAAAAAGCTCTTAAAGCTCTTAAGCTCCCTCAATGTTCAGGCTGTGCTTCATGTTACAAATCTGCTCATCTCCACTCTGGTTCCCAACATGAGTCCATGGTAGTTGTGTCACTGTCTCATGCTTTTCTCCTTCTCCTACGGCTCTGACTTGATGGTCTCACCCAACATCAGCTGTTGAGTGATTGTTTCCCTATAATTTAATTCTGGCTTCTTGGCTCTCTTATGCCCACTTGACAAGTTTGTGGAAAGACCCTTTTCTTCTCCTGTTTTTGATGGGATTTGTGTCCCTTGTCCTTCTTCCTCTCCAAGACACCCTATCTGACCATATCAAGTGAAAGCAAAAGAGTTTTCATTTCCAAGACATCCAACTTGATATCCCATGCCAGTCCCACCTGTTGCATGATCTTTAAGCGATCAGACAGGGAAAACTTCCAGCAAATAACCATTTCCTATGCCTGCCCTTACTGGAAACCACCCAGAAACATACACACAAACACTTCACTGTCATCCTTTGAATTATTACTTGAACACCTGAAAGCTTATCCAAAATACTCAGGGAGCAGGAAGGGAGTTAGGTATTAGGAAGGCTGCTCCTCTCGTCTGGGAACATGAGGATGTGGCACTGTATTGGAACAAACATGGTGACCATCCACTGCAACAGCTGGGCTGAGGTAGAAGGAGGGAGGAATATGGACCTGGCTAAGAGTGGAGTCAGGATGCTGAACTTCAGGAGAGCAAACTTGAGGCTGTTTGAGGAATTATGGGGTGAGATCTGCTGGGAAGCTGTGCTTAGGGACAAAGGAATGTAACAGAGTTGACAGCATTTTAAGGATGCCTTTCTGAGACTGCAAGAGCTCTCCATCCTGCAGAATAAGAAACCAGGCAGACGAGGTGGGAAACCAGCATGGCTGAGCAAGGACCTGCTGATCAGGCTGAGGGAGAAAAGGGAAAAAAGGGAAAAGTGGGAATGAGTGACCTGGGAAGAATATAGGGATGCTGTCCAGATGTGCAGGGATGGCGTCAGGGAAGTCCAGGCACAGGTGGAATTGAACTTGGCTGTGAAAAACAACAGGAAGGGATCCTTAAGCTACACTGGGCTGAAGAGAGAGGCTAAGGAGATTGTACCCCCTCTGATAAATGAAAAGAGAGAACTGGCCTCCTCACACATGGAGAAGGCTGAGGTACTTAATGAGTTCTTTGCCTCAGTCTTCATAGTCAGTCAGGTTTCTCACATGTCCCTGAGCTTCTAAGCAGGGGTTCGGGGAGCAAAATCCCTCCCACCATAAGAGCAGAGCAAATCTGAGACCACCTCATGATGCTGTATGTGTACAAGTCTTTTGGGCCCAATGACGTGCATCCTGGGGTTCTGAAGGAACTCGCTGATGTGGCTGCCAGGATGTTCTCCATCATATTTGAAAAGTCATGGCTGTCAGACAAAGTCTCTGGTAACTGGAAAAAAAGAAACATCACTCCCATTTATTAAGAAAGGGAGAAAGAAAGAACTGGAGAACTACAGGCCAGCAAGCCTCATGTCTGTGCCTGCAAAGATCGTGGAGCACATCCTTATTGAAGAAATGTTAAGGCACATGTGAGATGTAAAGATGATATGAGACAGTCAGCATGGCTTCACCACGGCAGTCTAATGGCCTTCTACAATGGAGTGATGGCATTGGTGGGCAAAGGAGGGGCAACTGATGTCATCTACTCAGACTTGTGCAAAGCCTTTGACATAGTCCTTCACCGCTTTCTTATCTCTAAATTGGAAAGACATGGATTTGAAGGCTGGACTGTTTAGTGGATAAAGAATTGACTGCATGGTCATCGCAAGAAGATTGCTGTCAACAGCTCTATGTCTAGGTGGAGGCCAGTGATGAGTGGTATCACCCAGGGACTGTCTTGGGACTTGTGCTGTGCAGCATCTTTATCAAGAAGATAGACAGTGGGGCTGTATACTTAGCAAGTATACAGATGACATCAAACTGAGTGGTGCAATTGACACAATAAAAGGGAAGGACACCATCCAGAGAGGCCTGGGCACACTTGAAAAGTGAACATATAAGAATCTAATGAGATTTAACAAGGCCAAGCACAAGGTGTTGCACTTGGGTCAGAGAAATCTCAGATACGTGTACCAACTGGGAGAAGAATTCATTGAGAGCAGCCCTGCTGAGGACTTGGGGATCCTGGTGGACAAGAGACTGGACATGAGCCAGCACTGTGCTCTTGCAGCCTGGTGGGCCAATGGTGTCCTGGGCACCATTAACAGAGGAGTGGCAGCAAGGGGAGGGAGGTGATTGTCCCCTTCTACTCTGCCCACATGAGGCCCAATCTGCACTACTGCATCCAAGCCTGGGGCCCCCAGTACAAGAAGGGTGTGTTGCTGTTGGAGTGGGTCCAGAGGAGGACCGCTAAGGTGATCAAAGTGGAGAAAGAAATGAAGAAAGGTTGAGGGAGTTGGGATTGTTTAGCCTGGAGAAGAGAAGGCTCTGGGAAGATTTTTGTTGCAGCCTTCCAATACTTGAAGGGAGCTTACAAGTAGGAGTCGGGCTGACTTTTTACATGGTTTGAACGAGGGGGAATGGCTTTAAACTAAAAGAGGGGAGATTTAGGTTAGACATTAGAAGATTTTTTACTTAGAGAGTGGTTAGGCACTGGCACAGGCTGCCCAGAGAGCGTGTGGGTGCCCCATCCTTGGAGGCATCCAAAGCTAGGTTGGATGGGGATCTAGTGTTGTCAACTCTGCCCATGGCAGCACAGTTGAAACTAGATGATCTTTAAGTGCTTCTCCAACCTCAGCCAATCTGATTTGATGACTCCATGATGATAATAGATGGCAATAAATGATAATAAAAGAATCGAGAAGATACACTTTGCATCAAAGCACGTATGCACGCCTATTGTGTTGAAACAAAAAGGGCATGTGCCCAATGCGAGTTGGAGTACATGAGAGAAAGAGCAGTCTAGACCTGAAGTGTACCACCCACCCATGTATGTTTGGTAAAAAACAGCTCTGCCTGCTGGATTTTATTTTTCTCACTGAGGTACATGTTGCTTTTAAATAAACATAATTATACCCTCCGTGGAGCTGCAGCTTCGTCCAAGGGCTATAAATAGTAGGCAGAAAGTAGAGACATCAATTAGATGCATACTGCTCAACAATTTAACTTCTAATTGGCTTGTGGTTATTCCCCAACTAGGAACCAACCCTGTTGTGTTTAAAGGATTGACAGTCTAGCAAAACAGGGACCCAAAACAAATTTTGTTTTAAAGTGAAATGACCCCAGAAAAAAGTCATATATGTTGCATGTCGAGGAACTCACATGTTTGCATGCTTCTTACTTTCAGCCTAGAGCATTACTGCAGCTATTCCCACCATCATAGGTTACACAGCTAGGTTCAGCTCTTTACGCTCTCTTCAACTCAGTTTTTTAAAGTTTCTCTAATCTGATTAAAGTTAGATTTGGTTCCGGATCAGCTCATTGTGCAGTACTGAAGGAGTGGTTGTTGGAGGCATCCCAAGAGCATCTTGCTTTCTGCCCCAAATCTATTTTCTTTTCAGGTGGCAAAAGCAAAGCCTCTACCATCTCAATTCCCTCCATTTGTATTTCTATTTAATTCTTCTTTATGACTCGTTCTGGGCTGGGTAAAACAAGAGAGCTTGGTATGTTTTCTTGCTGTGGAACCTAGAATTGAGAGGGCTTTGTGCCTAGCAAAACTCATGTCGTGTTTCAGCTGATGATGCACACAAACACCTCTCATCAGGGGAGTGTTTGTCAGGTGCTGGCATCACATCGTTCCTCAAAGCACATTAATCAGGGTGCAAAATGAGAGAAGGCCAACAGAGCTCAATTTCTAGCAGAACAGCAAAACCATGCCACAGATTAGCCAAGTTTTGAGCCTGACTTGGACTTGAAAGACCAAGCTCTTTCAAAGCTCTACAGGGAGAGGTACACCAGCAAAAACCCATAGAGCTGCCCATGTGCCCACTAAGAGTAGAGTAGCCTCCCTACAACTAGGGCATCAGTCCTTTTTCCCCAAGATTCAGGAGAGTCTTTCCTTGCCCTTATTTCTAAGCTGCTTCTTCCTCCAACTCAGCACCCAAAGAAAATCTATCTGCTGTGGCCCCATGATGACCAGCAAATCATGAAAAATAAGAGGGAAAAGAACTATAATCATCAAGCAAAAGTAGCATGTGCATTGCCATGTATATTCTATAAGTGGTAAGAAGGTAAATTCTTTGCATTTTCCCCCAGTGCTGCACCCCAGGGGATGCCTAAGAAAGCGTTTGCGCTGTTGTACTCACAAAGAATGCACACAAATAGCCCAGGTTTGCTCTGGTTAGGATTAAATTAAACTCAATCCTTCTTGCCCAAAACCATGTCTCAGCAGCAGCCAACCCTTCTTCATGTGAGTAAATTTCACTCAAGCAAGAAGCATCCCAGAAACCACGATGGCCTGAATGGTTTCAATTTTGCATTATTTGGTGGAGCTCAGCCTTATAATTATCTGACTTCTTGCCAGAGATGTCTGCTTACCAATGCTCACACACCGGGCAGGATAGCAATGACAATTATGCTTTTTTTGGCCGTGGTCTTACACTGAAAGTGAAACTATGCTGTGTGTTGATAGAAAGCAAAGAAAGAGTCTCGCTGCACTTGAAGTGCATTACTACTAATTAAGTAGTAATGAAGCTACTGCGAGATGAAAAGTACAGTTTGGGGAGAATGAGCATCTTGAATACAGTTAACACTGAAGGGCAGCTTAAAGAACGGAGGGCAATGAAGAGATTCAAGATGGTGTTTTGTCCCATTAAAAAACCCTGCATTTCTATAATACTTAGGTCTTTTATTTAAAGACCCGATAACTCTTAATTTGCTGCATCAGAACTTTCAGTGCAGTTGAAGAAAAATATTCAGACCCGTGTTTATAACATCACTTTTGTTTTGGTGAAATAGTAAGGTGAAAGAAAGTGCTGAAAAGAAAGCACTGAAGTGAATTAGAGCACAGTACTGAAATGATGATTAGATTAAGGATGGCTTGATGATCAGCCAAGGGATGCTTTTTTTTGTCAAGCAGCACTCCTGTGTGGTCAACACCCTGGGTGGCTGCCATTTTAAAGTGCTTTTTGGCCAGCTGTTGCATGTGGGCTTGTTGGTCTTCCCTTAATTTTATTGATTTTGAAAAGAAAGCAGAATGCCCTGTGCTCAGCCACTGTGCAACTCATATTAATAGTCCTTCCACAGCGTTTTACAGCACTGCAGCATGCAGAAGGGCTCAGCCTCATTGCACAGCTTCACTGCAGAAATTAATCCCTGCATCATCATGTTTGTTGGCAAAATGGAAAAAAATTCGCATATCTCACCATACACAATTGAACCACAATTAATGCCCAGAGGACTGGTGAGCACACCAGTTTTTTTCAGGAACAGAATCTTGGAAACTGAGGTTCTGGTTACTGCTCAGGAGTGCTTGCAGACCTGATACCCAAACCCATGAACTGAAGTTGAAGAGCCCACATTCTGCTGCTGACCATCACCACAAGCCCATCTCAGGATTTTCAAGTAGCAGAGCTGGTTGCCACTATTCACAGAGCAAGGCCATCTAATCTTGTTCCCATATAGATTTTCCAGCCTAAAGAGAAGAGATGTCTGCTGCTACAAGCTGCTGCATTAACTCTGACAAGCATAAAAGCAGCTAAATAACAGGAACAGGAAATAACTACCCAAGGTTTGCCAACTGCCAGCCAAATTCTAACCTGCTCGAATAATTTTCAAGCCCAATTTACTAAAAACTGTGATCTAGAGTTAAACATAGCAAGATACAAATAACACAGGGCAAGAGCTGGCTTTGGATTGGATCCTTGCTCTGGTTTGCAGACCTTGGAATAACTCTCCCTGTTTTTGCCTGGTGCTGCAAAGTGCTTAGAGACTTCTGGGAGCTCCAAGGGAGTTGCACCACCCAGGAACTGCTCCACATTTCACAGTATCTGGCCCTTGATGGTAGGTTACCAGTTCCCCAGGATGCACACAGTATACTTAAGGATGCATTGAAATGAGAGACTGCAGATGAACAGATTTTGCCCGGGATCCTTTCATTAAACCCGACACGGATGCACACGTACTAAAGTCCATCAGCCATGGTGCAAAAGGTAGCTGTTTGCAAACCCTGTTGTAGGGGATCCCAATGTGGAAAGTACACTGAAACAGCATCCCCATTTCAAGTCCCCATCGCCTTCGGTCATGGCCAGTAACATAGAGCACCCAAAAACTTGCTCTGTGTTGACACCTTGTTCTCTGGTAGGTGAGATTGGAGGTATGAGCTCCCCATGATGAAACAGTTGGAATTTGACCATGAAATTCCCAAATGCAGACTACAACCTCTTGAGTTACCACTAGCAGCCAGAGCTCGCCCCAAAGTGAAAAGACCTCTTGGCTTTGTAGGAATTGGACACACACTCAAGGACCTTCTGTGGAGCACCATTACATGGCACAGCTGAATTTTCTTCAAGAGAGACCATGTGCAATTTGAGACCCACAAAGGTGGGCTGTGGGCTGGGCTTGTGGGATTTGTGCACTTTCCAAATTAGGGATAGGGGAAAAGCATTTTAAAGAAAATGATATCGGAGCATCGTAATTAAAGAAGGTGATAATTGGGAGTGGGCATGCCAAGTGTCCTGGGGCTTGTATCAAATTCCCATCTGGAAATTCTGGGTTCACTGGTGTTAAAATACTGAAGGGGGTACAGCAAAAGACTCTCTCCCTTGGAAGAGAAAATTTAATTCTGGGGCCAAGAAGATGCTAAACCATCCGATCAATCAACGAATGCCTTTATTTATGGTTAGGATGCCTCATTTTCTACTAGATGCCCAATTTTGCCAGAAGGTGACATTTAGTAACGTCATTTCTACTATTTAAGAGACATCTAGCCAGGCAGGTTGGGATGTGATACTTTCAGAGCTGAAAGAGTTCAGACTGAGTACTTTTATTTCAGCTGTGGCAGCTTAGCACTTCTTATTTCAAGATCTTAAGGAGCAGCCAGTGATGGGTGAAGCAAGCAGGAAGACTGCAGGCACAACTACATCCAGACAACAAGGAGGAACAGTCACTGCAAATTGTTTTAACCATTTCTATCATCATCAACAAGCTAGCCCAAAGAAAAAGAATGGCACAGAGTGATTTCATGGAGAGATATGTCATCTATTAGCAATTAGAAAGCTTTGATAGGCTCAGTTATTGTTTTCACAGCTAGTAGCATGGCTTGCAGATATTGACGTGGCTTGCCAGTGAAGCATAAATGGTCTTAGCAGTGATAATGCTGAATATGTGCAGTTTATTGTGAATCTGTGCATCTCACACAATAGCTCCTGGGAGGAGAAAGCAAGAACAGAAAAGCAGGGGAAGGCAAGGATTTCCTCAGACTTTTAATTGCATTAAACTATGGGTTTTTTATTTTATTTTTAATTTACTGGCTAGGAACAGATTTGTAAATGCTGGGGATGATTCACCAGGAGGCCTGTGACTGCCAGAAGCTGCTGGGATCCAGCACTTGGGAACTCAGAGCTCCATCCACAGCTTCTTGTGAAAGGCAAACAGTTTGCTCATTAGAGCCTTTTATTTGCTTGTTTATTCATTACAAATGAGCCCTGTGGGTGTATTTCATTTGGCCTGGGACATCACTTCCATCATGTTTCAGGTTTTTTTTTGTTTGTTTTTTTCTTTCTTTTTTCTTCAGAACACTGTGAGATTTTTACAAAGACAGGATTTCTTCAGACAGCAAAATATGTTTATTTTATTTTATTTTATTTTATTTTATTTTATTTTATTTATTTTATTTTATTTTGCTGTAACAAACATCCTCTTCACACACAGCTCTTGATATATTGAGATGACTTTTGTGTTCAAGTGAATTTGGTTGGCACTTTCAAAGCCATACTCTCATTTTCTCCTTAAATTTGACTTCAAACAGCGGCAATAAAGCAAGGTGATGCATGAGAAATGCTGCATGAGTTGTCAAACTCATACAATTTCTAAAATGGTGTCAGCATTAGAGCATTCGTTTGGAAACTGATGCAAATGCACAGCAGAACAGGTGTCATCGATGGATGAAACATGCTGGTGAACATTTTGGAGGTCCAAAAGAGATGGCCAACATCATGGAAGGGAATAAAAATACCAAGCCATGTTTCTTACATGCCAGAGTTTGCATTACAGCCACTGCATTCATTAATATAAGCTGTATGTGCCTGGAAATAGACTTGAAATTCCCACATACAGAGATATCTAGATGTGTTAGAACATCTAAAGGTTTAAAAACTCAGTCGAAGCTGATCACTGTAATGGAGGCATGCAGCCGTGCTCAGCAAGAATAAGTCATACTGTTGTCAGTGAAACTGTATTTTGGCAGCTGAGGCATCAGCCCTTCAAGCATTGGATTGTGGATAGTGGATTGTTCTTGGTGCTGCGTATGTAAATAAAGTGATGCTGTTAATAACAAACATCTCCGCTGCCCTTTTAAGAGGGGTATTTCTTTGACACATGCAGAAAGTTAAAGTTACAACTCTGCAAAATTTCAGTTTGCGTCCTCATCTGTTTATCATTTACTCTTTGGATGCTTGTGCTAAGAATTTAGTCTTTCAGAATAATGTTTATGGTAGGTGGTCCCTTCAAAGCTGTTTTGTTTCATTGAAACATTTTGATTTGCTGTGGAAGGCTCATGCAAACTTTTCCTTTAACTGCATCCAACACCGTGATGAACCAGTGCAAGCACTCCTGTTGCAGTATTTCCTGTCTCAATACAGTCAGACACTTTGAAGTGTTATTTTTCATTCAATTTTAGGGAAACTTGTTGTTTCCCTCCCTCATTCAACCTTAAGTGAAAAATGAAATGCTTATATTCCTGATGGTAGTTTAAAAATATCTGTATATAATCCAAATTTAGATACATACTTAGCTTTTATTACATACACACACATTAATATCATGGTAACTGCCATCCTACTGGCTGTCCCAGCCTCATGACAAAGGACTATTCTTTCTCCTTTTTTTTCTTTCAGAAGAGATTTAGAATCATGCTGATGATATGGGAAAACCACACAAAATTAAAATACTTCACATTTGCTTGCTTATCTAAAAAGGGTAACAGCACATTCTCTTTAATAAGGATCACAGAGTCACCAAGGTTGGAAAAGAGGTCCAAGATCATCCAGTCCAATCATCTGTCTGCACCAATGCCTCCCCACTAACCCATGTCCCTCAGTACTACATCTAAATGTTTCTTGAACACCTCCAGGGATGGTGACTCCCTGGCAGCCCATTCCAGCACCTGACCACTCTTTTGGAGAAGAAATTTTCCATAATATCCAACCTAAATATCCCCTTGGGGGGGGGGGGGGGTGTTCCATAAGCCATGGATGCTTTCATCAGGGTGCTTGTTTAATGTATAAAAGAAAAAGGATGTGAAATAAGAATTTAATCTTTCTTTACCAGGATTTATGCCAGGGCACATAAAAAAGTAACAGGGATCTGCTCTTGTGTGGATCAGACTTTGCATGTGCAGTGTAGAGGGATGCAGGCTGAGCATAGACTTGTGTGTGCAAGTGATGCAAGTAAGCACCAAAGAATCAGCAAAAAGGAGAAAAAGTCAGAGAATCAGCATGAGGATCCTTTTCTCAAGCGAATCTTTGGCAGTAAAATAAGATAAAAATAAAGCAGGTTTGTTTGCATTAGTGGAATGCTATTGGACAATTAATGCTATCTCGAAAGTAGATCAACCCCAGGGTACACATGGGGAATACTACATTTCTGAAGCTTTTGTTAAACACTAAAAGTTATAGAGACTTAGGGAGCTAATGTGAAATGTGGAAACCTGGGCCAAGATATGGCATCTCTCATCCTAGACATATGGGCGACTGCAACCTTTGGTTTGTTCAGCTGCAACAGGCACAGACCCAACAGTGCAGAGGCAGCGAAGGAAAACCCAATAGGAATAAAGCAGGTGGAGGAGGATGAGGGCTGACGTGGATGGAAAGGTGGGCAGCGGAGGCATGGGGAATCCTATGGGATGCATTGCTCCCATTGCTGAAAGGCAGAAGCCTCTCTACAGAAGAAGCGACCGATAACAGCGGTGAAATATCAATATTTCAGAGATTTTTTTTATTATTATTATTTTTTGTAACTAAAAAACACAGAGTAAACACCATTCCCAGTGCCATGGCCTCATCTGTGCAGCAGCTCAGCCCCAGCAGCCTTGAAAGCGCAGTGGTGGGAGAGCTCCAACTTCCGCCGCCCGTCTTTGTGCGCGGCAGCAAGCCCATAAATCATCCCGCTCACGCTGTGTGCCCCTGCCACAGCGGGCGGCAGGAAGGTGGGAGGGTGAGCGGCAGCCCCGCTCAGCAGGCGGCCGACGGCTCTCAGGCTGGCACTGAAATGCTGGCGTGCAGAAAATTGGATGTGTTTTGTTCCCCTCTGCCCTTTGCGGGACCAAGCGCCCTTGGGGTCCGAAGCACAGGGGATTTTATTTTATTTTTTTTTCTAATTATGAAGTTTTTTTTTTTAATTTGACTTGAGATGCCAGATGTCATTCACAATCGTTTTCTTGCTGCGGATGGGAAATCGTTGAGAGTGAAACTTTGCAAGGGAGAGGATTCTGTGATTGCATGCCTATCCCTTCCTCCAACTATTTCCATAACAGTTCTTTAACTAGTTTTTCCTTAAACTAGTTTTTCCTTTAACTACTTTTTCCTTAAAAATGTACTGCATTCACCACCTCCTGCTACCCATCCCAGGCTGGTAAGTGCTTTCTCAGTGATTCGGGGCTGGAAGGAAGACAGAGAAAGAGGGGAAAAAATAATAAATTCTTCCGTAAAGAACCGTCGTCTATAGTTGATCTACTGTGTACAGCAGGGAAAGACAGACAGCCATCAGATGAATCACATGCAGAAATTACAGTATTTGAACAGTTGAGAAAAGTGATAAAAAACAAACCTCAGTGGCTCAGACCACACTTTGACTCAACTTCTACTGGCAGCCATGAGTAAAGACGAAAAACTTTTTACAAAAAGGGGGAAGGTCCTGACTTTTCAAAACTCTACTCTACTAGGAGCAGGAATTGAGGAGAATGGAACTTTTCTCACCTTTATTTCGAGGGATACGGGCAAAGCCAGCAGTGGGGAGCCCCACGTGGGGGACTGGGATGGAGCTTCGCCCTGGACGGCAGAGGGGAGGCTGTGCACCTGAAGCCACAGGGATCACCCAGGGGGATCAAGGCGGAGGAACAGGGACCTGGGGATGGCTGTGTGCTGCTCTAACGTCCCTTAGGTACTACATGCTGAGTGAAAACAGCCAAGCCTGCTTTGCCATCATGGAGATTGACAAGGTCAACCATTCTCCCTAAAATTTATTTTGCTCCCTTTTCCCATGCCACCTCATTAACCTGGGGAAAGGATGTACCAAAAGCACCGTTCTGCTTGTTCCTGACATTGCTTCTGAATGTCAGAAGCACCAAGGCCTGTCCCCATTGGCTGTTGCTTACCTTTCTCACCAAGACGTTAATGGGATAATGTCAGTCAAGTGCTTTGAAGATGAAGAAGAAAGACTAGGCAAACAGGGGCAGATAAACAGAGCTCTTCATCTTCCACGTGGTGCTGGACAGAGAGCATTTCCAATTATTTTTCCCAAGTGTCTCCACATACTGGAGAAGATGTAGGACACAGCTGAGCTTTCCTTCTCCCACAGCCCAAGACATAATGTTTGATCCATCCCTGCAGGATGCTGCTGTGAATCCCACACTGATGCATCGCCTGAGCTGCTGGCTAATTCAACTGCCATTAACCTAAGTAAAACTATAACCCACTGGGTAAACATTCCCCTATTATTTCTAGAGATTACTGTGCTGGGAAGTCATTAATAACCTAGAAGTGCATTCAATTTATCTTTGTTTATTAGCTGCTTTTGTCAGACATGAGCATCGCCCCCCCACTTTTGAAGTATCCCACTATGACATTAGCCCCAACTACAGCCCTTGTAAAGTCAACAATCTGATATGGCCATTAATCTCCCACTTCAAAAGGGAAGGCAGGAGATTGAGCAGGAAGATCTCACATCTGCTCTTCCACTTGCTGTTTTGCTGCAGCCTGACATCAGATAGCTTGAGAACTCCTTATGAACACTTATTTTCACTTCCAGCCAAAGAGGACAAGCAGAGCAAGGACACACAGGAGACCTATACCTTGAGAAACTGGGGTTGGAGATGTTCCATGTATCCCCACAGCACCTCAAACAGCTCTTAGGTAAATAAGTACCATCCCTAGTGTCTAAACTTCAACCTTCATGGGCAGTCCTATGGATACGACATGCAAAAGCTCATTTTGTGCACCAAATTCCACTTAGAGGCAATGTGCCCTTGTAGGTCCAGAGGCATCATCATGTCTGAGGCTTCAGAGGACACTGTTGCTTACTGCAGATCTCCAGGAGCTGTAGGCATAAGGGGACATCAGTCGTGAAGGCCCAACTCCTCAAAAACTAAATAACAAGCATCACCTCCTCCAAGTCAGTCCTTCAGCCACTACGCATCTTTCTGAACAAAAGGGACTGATTATATCTACTGGCCTGTCTGTATGCGAAGTTTGGTGTTTTGGAAATGGGCCCATTTATTACTTTTTTACTCCAAAGATACCACCTGGCCACCTTTCCATTCCTGCTAGACTAATGAAGAACCAGCTCTCACATGATGATGGGGTCAGGATCTTCAATTTCAGGCTGCAACAAATGTGATTTACTTGTCATGCTTGCATAAATGCAAACATAAAACACACATGCTTGCACGTAGCAAAGCTGTTGAATTCCAGGCCTTACAATTGTGGATGGAATGACTTGATTTAAAATACAGTTAAAATAGTAGGGTTTGTTGCCGCTCTCTCTGCAACATTCGTTTTCCACCCCATAAGATGCTGCTTTGCCAGCGAAACCGACCCCATACCAGGTCGGGGCCAAATGCTCACACAGACCCCAAGTATAGGTGAAGCAAAATGGCGTTTATTAAAATGTAGCAGGCACTTAAATATTCTCGTCCCGCTTTGTCTACACCCCTTGCATACACGCTGTCCTATTATGGGACAGCACCTGGCAAGCCCTGAGCATAGGGAACCTGACCCCGTCACACACCGTCTCCTCGCCACGCCTACTACAAGGGTTTTTTTCACTAATGGCAATTATTTCATGTACTTTCATTACTGCTAATGCTGACATATATCCAGGACATTAGTTACTATAACAGCAGGGGAAGGGTATGTATAATGTAAGCTCTGTATCTAAAGGAGTAGCACGCTCAAGCCACCACAACCTTGGGAAACCTAACATCATTTTTCTGGGCAGTGTTTGTTGGATGTGCTGCAAGCATTTGCTTTCTAATTAACTTCTTTCCTACCCTCCCATAACTCAGGGAATCAGATGACAAAGTTTTGCCCTCTGAGCACAGCAACCACTCTGCACTTGTGGGAACATCACTGGTAGATCTTTTTTGAGTAGGAGGAGATATAACAGCGTAAAAGAGGAACTCTATTAAAAAATATTCCAGTCCCCTTTCTTTTTTTGTTGTTTTGTCTTTTTTAGTTATGGTACCTCGTTAACACAGCAGCCAATGAAGTCTCACTGCAGAGACATGCTGCTGCCAGCATGACTTTTTCATTGCAACAGAGCAAATGCAGCCTCAGGACTTATCTCAATCCAGCAGAAATATGCTCTCTGCAAAACAGGATAAAAGTACAGTTTGGTTTCATAAGGACATTATTTCTCTTACCGATCTCATTTAGCTCCATATGGGAAAAAGAAGGTAACTCTCTGAAAGTTTGACATAGTTGCTTGATACACATCTCTTCTGTTTTCCTTCAGTTTTAAAGAGGTTTTTTTTTTTCATTTCAGTCTGCCAAGCCTTTGATTTTATTTTATCCCAGCTGTGATGTGGCGTTGGGTGACTGTGGGAGAGACCTCCTCTCCTCCCACCCCTCCAGCTCCTGTGCCATTGGGCTGGATGGATGCTCACCTGATGCTGGAGATTAGGTCAAAACCCCTCTAGGCAAGGAGTGTGCATCTCCCACATCCTAAACAGATGCTTTAATCCCTGAGATATTGCATAAGGAGAGGGAGGGTGCCTTTGGGAAAAAAAGGACCTTTTCTTAGATTGTTGTTTTAGAAAGGTGTTAGGTCACAAGCCAGCAGTGACTAGTTCAAGACCTCCTAAGTGATATGAACCCTGCCTGAAAAGAGATATTTATGTCTCCAAGCCTTACCTATAGCTATCTTTTCACAGTTTTCTACTGACTGCATTACATGAATCTTGTTCTACTCCTCTCCAGGTGACCAGATCTGGTTGCCTTCTGAGGTGGCTGGCTTTGGCCTGCATACCTGATCAACTTCCTTTACACCTTCATCTTAATGTCTTATTTTTTTTGTTTGCTTGTTTTAAAAAGTCTGGTGCTTTTTTTTTTAATTTTAATGAAAAACACCTCTATATAAAACACGTTGTGTACTATGCATAACTTTTAAACACTGAAAACTGCAGCATGGGTGATCCAGCATTCATGCCAGCATTCACTTCATACATATGCTAAAGATGTTATATATAAGGTTGTTTTTAGCCACATCTTCTGCTCATGTAGATGCATGGTGCTACATGACATGTCAAGGAAAAATTAAAATAGTCCTTTGATGAAAATTTTCTCATCTTCTTTTGGTATATGAGTGTGTTGCATGTTTCAAATCTGTCCATGGAGGTCAAGCAAAATCTGTTCAGTCAGGAGAGTAACAGTTTGGAATTAAGTATCTTTTAAATCAAACACTACATTTGAAATCATAAGTCTCAAGAGTATTTTACTGCTTTCACCACAGCTTCTGTAGGTAATAAAAGTAGTTGGAGGTACTGGTGGATGGAAAGCTGGACATGAGGCAGCAGTATGACCTCGCAGCCCAGAAAGCCAACTGTACCCTGGGCTGCATCCAAAGCAGCATGGCCAGCAAGTTGAGGGAGGTGATCCTGCCCCTCTGCTCTGTGCTGTGAGACCTCACCTGGAGCACTGCGTCCAGATGTGGAGTCCTCAGCGCAGGAGAGACATGGACCTGCTGGAGTGCATCCAGAGGAGGGCCACAAAAATGATCCAAGGATGGAACACCTCTCCTATGAGGACGGGCTGAGAGAGCTGGGGCTGTGCAGCCTGGAGAAGAGAAGGCTGTAAGGTGAGCTGATAGCGGCCTGTCAGTATCTAAAGGGGAGCTACAGGGAAGAAGGGACAGACTCTAGCAGGGTCTGCTGTGGTCGGACAAGGAGAAATGGTTTCAAACTAAATAGGGGTGATTTAGATTGGATATAAGGGAGAAGTTTTTCACAATAAGGGTGGTGAGGCGCTGGCACAGGTTGCCTAGAGAGATGGTGGATTCCTCATCCTTGGCAACATTCAGTGTCAGGCTGGACCAGGTTCTGGGCAACCTGATCGAGCTGTAGGTGTCCCTGTGCATTGCAGATGACCTTTAAGCGTCCTCTCCAGTTTTAAGGATTCTATGGTTCTATGATTCATGATTAAAATATGAGAAGGAGGGCTGATGTTTTAGAGGGAACTACTGTGTTTTTTCAGAAGATGTGTAGGTTATGGCAGAAATCCTACCTGGGATGTGGGACATGGTTTCATCGCTTGCTCTGTGCCTGGGGGGACGTGAGCAGGCCAGGGGGCCTGGGTGGCTAAGCCCTGTCGGTAGGTAAAAGAAAGAAAAGCCACATCTTTGATCTCGGTGAGGTGCTAATTTGTAAGATGTGGGGGTTGTTAGGGCCTTAGGAAGGGAAGGCCAGCACATCAACAAGGGCACTTATCTGGCAGGCCATTAATGACACATTACTATCTCCACACTTACTCATTTACACAAGTGTTTGAAGACAAGACTATGTGTCAATAAAGGAATTAGACCGGACACCTTGAGCCCATCAGGTTTATCTCACCGTGCTGACAGGAACAGTAGGTGACACAGAGTCATGGTGAAGACTTCAAAGTTTCTCCAGCCGAAGTCTTGCACTGAAGACAAACAACCTTTACGGCCTGCTAGGGACAAACAGCCAGGCGGGGAAGGCAGCTGGGAGATGAAAGGATGGTCTCCTCAGCATATTCGCGGCCCGGGCTGGCCTTAATTCAGCTGGGGGGGGGTTGATTTTAATTGAAACTTTCATCTCGGCCCTCGGTGTTTGAAAAGGAATAGGGGAGGATGGGAAGAGTGGAGAAATCACCTGCTGCTTGGGCAAACACCTGGCCAGGCAGAGGGATGTCCATCCTCCAACTCCTGCACTTCCCCAGCCTCCGTGTCATGGCTGGAGTGCAAAATATAAGTTTTGTTTCTGAAGGAAGGCATGCTCTTTCTGGCCCTCTCACCTGGCTGAGAGAATTTTTTTTACCAAAAATGACAACTGAAGTTGCATTGTTACGCAGCGTGGTTGTGGTGATTGTGAAAACAGCCTTAGCTTGCAGTTTTCCTATACAAGCAGGAAGCAAGCAAAAGAAAAAATTGAGAAGTAGAGACAATTTACCCAACACATCTCCTTTTTTCTGAACCTCGTTTGCTGCTTTGCTGCAATAGATGCTACAAGCCTCAAGTGTGCAGACTTTCGTGGTTACAACCCCACTACTGAATCTTGCAACTGGGTTAAAAAACTCCACTGAACTGTAAAAAGTGGAGGACAGCTTTCAAAATTTTCACTGTTAAAGAAACAGGGAGCCAGGTACTGTTTTCATGGTCAGGTAAAATGCTGATCCTTAAAGCTAGGAATAACGTTTGAATCAGTAACTTCAACAATTTTTTTTTTTCTTTGCCCGCTCCCTTTACTGGTTTGCAACTAAATGTAAAGTGAATACACTAAAATCCTTTTAAAAATTAGTGTATTTCACCTCTACTTCTATTGTGTGCTACTGAGGACAAGTACACAAGGGCAAATAGAGCCACCCTGACTTCACATTTTTAATCTCTGAATAATATCTCTGAATAAATCCCTCAATAACAGTCCTACACGTGGGGCTGCTTTATAGAAACCTTCATTAAGGATCTGTAATTTAACATTGTTTTTTCACTGAAGGACAGAGCCACACAGTTAGGCACTATGCTTGGAACCCAACCACTTTCCCAGCTAAAGCCCATGTTATTTTGCTCACATGGGGAAGCACTGGATTTCTGGCAGCATGTGGAGGCTTGAGCAAAGGTGTTTATCTGTGCATAAACACTTGGTTGTTCTGTGAGTAGGAAAAGCAGAGCAGAGGGGCTCTGTGGGGACCCAGTCCATCCCATGCATGCTGATACTGTTGCTGTATCTTGCTCAGCTTTTAAATCCATCAGTAACCAACGTTTTTTGATTTCCACCAAAGCTTTTCCTTTTTTTTTTAGTTCCTGTCATTTATTACAACAGTGGGACAAGGAGAAGCAATGGAATGAATGTCACACTTCCCAGAGGTGTCAGATAAGGGCATGATGCTGCTGGCATTGCTGTAGCACCACGATGGGTTGGAAGGAGCACCTCTGCCCTCTTCTGGGACAGCCACAGCCTCACTTGACCTCTGCAACTATTTAAAGCCCCTCTGATACACAGCTCCTTGATCCAGCATGGCTGGAGGAAGTCAACATACCGTGATTTGGAAGTTTGTAGCCACAGTCTTCGCTTCAGCCATCAGTGTGCACAAAGCTCATCCATGCTTCAGCTTATGCATCTGTACGTGTAGATCTCATTCACTTGTGGTCCAAGCTTTCTTTCTGTTTTATTTTATTTTATTTTTTTATTTTTTTTTGGCTGCCTTTAATGTGTGTCCATTCAGTAACCGCTAGTTGTAGGCCTGCTGGGATCAGCCCTCTTTACAGAAGCTGCTCCCTGCAACCACAACCATTTTAGAAAAATCAGGATGTAATGGAGTATTTACTCTTTGATTGTTTAACAACATCTGAGAATTCCAGCAATTCTCATAAGACCTCGAGGAATGCAGAGCCAGAAGAGGAAAAGCCCTGCGAAAATCAGCTCCTGACAGTAATGTGCAAGGCACTCAATTTTATTTCTTTTGGACTGTAGAAATCAGAGCTAAAGAATAGCTGAGATAATGAAGCATACACCGTTTTTAATTTGTCACAAGCCAACACATTTCTGGAATGTGGGGGTCTGGCTATATTCATTTAATAAAAATAAATAAGGAGCGGTGCGTGGGGCTGTATAGGATGATGTATGATGCTGTAATGTATATGGAATATAAGGAATGTCACTGCAATATCAGTGATCACACAGTGATTCAGATGTACCCTTCCCAAGGGAAATGTGCTAGGATCTGGGGTGGGCTCTTTGAATTTGTTCCAACAACACAAGGGGGAAGGAGCTTTTCTGACCAACATTACTGCCCACTGCAGTGCATTCACAGAAGAGACGAGCAAAGGGCTGCGTGGAGCATTAAGCAAGAGATCTTCCTGGTAAGATGCTTCACAAAGGTCCTGCGGTGCCCCTTTGTGTTCATACCAAGATGTCATAAAGCCCCAAACCAGCAGTCCTAACACAGGAGGCTGCAGGAAATATGGCCATGATCCCCAAATTGATGGGAGCATGACAGAGACATTGCACTGTTGCTACAGAGCAGGGGAAAATCCAACAACCAAGAGAAGAGACAAAGAATGGGAAAATCTTCCTGCTCTCTGTGGACAGTATCAGAAAGCTGGGATTAATAGGGTGTGCACACACACTGCACACACATATATTACATATATTTACACAAATATATGATGCACGTGTGTGTGTGTGTACATATATATATAATAATTAACTCTTATCTGCACTGCATGGGGTAGATATCACAAAACTTGGACCTCCTGAGTGAAGCTTTTGAGTTGAATTGTATCTCACATCAACCATCACCCGTGGACAAGCCATGTCTGACATCCCCAGCAGCCATGATAATGGAGGTGTTGCAGAAGACCAGTGCACGTATTTAATAACTGCTTTCCTGTTTTACAGCCACATATTGTATTTCTAGATTTTATTGGCAGTTGCATGATTGTATTCCATTTAATACACAACTTGGTTAAGATAAGAATGCACCTGAGATTGGCTCCTTGGCTCCTGCATTCAGGGATTTTAGTAAAAGTGCTTTCTTGCAGGTTCTCTGCCCCATTGAACTTGTGTTGTTAGGCTTGCCTGAATGATCTGAAAACCCATCATACACATTGTTAGGTAGAAATGATTTTGAATGCAATGCTTGTGAACCATCTCTGATATATTCCTGTTGTTTCTTTGCTTACTGGTGTTCTCTCTGGTGTATTAACTACAGTTCTGAAACACAGACTCATCAAGCAAATCATGAGAATACAGAAAATCAAGCTGCATTGGAATAGAAATGCTCTAATAAAAAGTCTTGCAAACTCAAAGACACAGCAGATATAAGAAATGCCCCTAAAGCTTGGTTACAGGTGAAATATTATTTTACCTTCTGTAGAACACAGGTATAGTTCGCATCAAATGAATGTTACCTAAAGATGACAAAAATCTTCTAACCCCAACTCCTTCCATGCTGAAACTCATGGCAAAACCCACCTTTAGCAGTGTGTTCAAGCAGAGAAATTGCCGACTGTGTGAACAGGAGTGGTACAAGCTCCCTGCTAGCGCTCGCTGCTGTCATCAGCACATAATATTGCAGGCTGGAACACTAGGCAGGCCCTGCACACTGCAAACCACGGCCGTGCCTCTGAGCAGCCTTGCCCCAGCCCTGCAATGAGGTAACTCCAAGCATTTCAGTCATTGTCGCAACTCGAGGAAGACAGAACAGCTGAAGAACCCACATTGCCTGAGGAATACATGACAACTGGCCTAGTATCTCCAACACCATTTCCCTCCCTTGCTGTATCTCCCTTTTAAAGTACATAAAAAAATTCCCAGCTTGCCACGGTAAGACAGTCCTTTATTATCCTTTTCCTTTCTGGCGCAGCAGACAAGAGCAAGGCAGAGTTGATTGCACTGCTGTCGGCCTCTCTTGAAACTCAAGCATTTGGCTTTGCATCTTGTGGCATCCTTTCAAAAGCTCAGCGAGGCAGCTGCAGTGCACATGTGTGAAGGGAAAGCACTGCCTATTAGCTCAAGCAACACTCTAATAACGGCATTCACTCTCTGTAGTGCTGTTGTGGGGGATCACTTAGTTTCCCATCCAGATCAATGGCTTTGAAAGCCATGGAAAAGTGGTGGTGCTCAGATTTGTGAGTTATGCTTCACAGCCTTTAAGCGTTCAGTTCTGGTGTCAGCCCATAGACTCTGTTACATTGCAAGCACTGGAGTTGCACTAATGTCTAGTGAAAGCAAATATTTTGAGCATAGGTGATGCCCAGCGTAGCAAATGCAAGTTTGGCAGAGCTGCAGAAGGACCACAGTGAGGGAGGTGCCACTCTCAACTTCCTAAGAAATCATTTAACAGCTTTTTGCTTTTTTTTTGAGCCAGTGATGTTCACGCTTGTAGGGTGAACGCAGTAACTTTATTTGCTCATTTTCTTTATTTATCCTTATGGTTTTGGACATGAGTATTCTTGTTTTGGTACAGAGAATGCTTGAGAAACTAGGGGTGAAAGAGTGACCTGCTTGAAAATGATCTCCCATCACAACCACAAGGTGATAGACTCAGAAGACAGAGGGGATGTCAGCACCAGACCCCAGTTCTGGGGATCCCAGTGAAAGAAAGACAGAGATCTGTTAAGGCAGGTCCAGAGCAGGGCTATGAGTATGTCGAGAGGGCTGGAGCACCTCTCCTATAAAGTCAAGCTGAGAAAGATGGAGTTATTTAGCCCAGAGAAGAGAAAGCTCCAGGGAGTACCTCATTGCTGCCTTTCAGTATTAAAGAGTCAAAGAAAGAAAGAAGGAGAGAGGTTTTTGAACAGGGCCTGTAGCGTCAGAACAAAAGGCAATGTTTTGAAAGTCAAACAGGTTGGATTTAGATTTGACTTAAGGAATACATTTTTCAAAATTGGGTCACTGAGACACTTGGAAGAGGTTGCTCAGGGAAGTTGTGTTTGCTACCATCACTGGAAGCGTTCAGAGTTAGGTTGGGGAAATGGGTTTGTCTCCAGCGGTAGAGAAAACTGGTGCTCCAGTGGGAAAAAGGAGAAACTAAGCAAGGTTTTGGATGTTCAAGGGCAGAATGCACCTGTAAAATCCCAGGATGCCTTATCCATTTTAACATAGGGTCTGAATTTAGCACTTTCCTTAGAGAAGAGCTGGTGTGGGGAAAGCTGGTGGCAAGGCAAGGTTTGCTTTGAGGGAGCAGCTCACACGTACCGCAGGCCTGAGCTTTGCACACCCACCCAGGGCAGGAACTTGGGAATATGCATCTTGCTGCCTTTCCTCTGTCCCTTTTCCACCTTGCCCATTTTCCCCCTGGCAGACCAGAGTGCACCTGGAGCACATGAGGGCAAGCTGGAGGGAAGCAGCTGCCTGCAAGAAGAATTGCTTCCCAGCTTCCCTTCCCACACACATACATGCATCCGTGGCTTGGAGGAGCTTACATCTGACCTCCAGCTCTGCAGAAGGGTGGGATGTCCCAGCTTTCTCTGGAACGATGGAGAACGCATCTCATCCTTTGCCTATCCATGCTCCCAAGGCAGCAAAACATATTTCCCCCCACGGCAGCAACGTAGTTTGCAGAACCAATGCTTAAGCACATACTTCAGGATCTGGGGCTTGCGTTGCCTGTGGAGTTAAAAACAGCACAACGCAAACCAACAATAGGAAGAGCAGAAGACTGAAGACCGATCTCACTTTCGCTGATTTAATTCCAGTGTGACACTGCTCATTCCAGCAACACCAGTCCCACTTTGAGTGGCAGGACAGCCTCCAGCCTTGTCCCACTTACTCTCTCCAGCCAAATTTCTCACTCCTGGAAGGCAAAGCTCTGTGCAAAGCATCCAGCTCTCTCAGTAGGGAGAAACACTCCCCGTTTGCGAATGCTTAGCACCCCGAGCCAGGAGAGTTTTGTATAAGTGCTAGAACTAATGTAAACAGAGAATTACACTATTACAGCTGCATGTGGTGTTATAATTACCCAAGAATGCAGCTCAGCCACTGGTGCATCATATGCGCCACACTGTCGCCAAATTTGCAGATGTTCAGTCTTACTTTTATTAAGCATGACAATGCCCAGCAGGATCTATTTTCTCTGATTATACTCAAATGGAGAGGAATATTAAAAGGCAGGATAATTAAAAATATATGCCTAAACAAAGGATGTGTCTACAATTCTTTTCCTAGCGCTTTGAAATAGTTCAAATTTCTCGGCTGGCTCATGTATACAGGGAACCAAAAGGATGTTTTAAATTCAGACATATGTCTTCATTCTGTTTTATGTGCCAGAACAAAAACATAGCTCAGGACCACCATGAATTGATTTTTTTTAAGTGACGAGTCGGCAGAGAAGGCTCCTCATCCTGCTCTGCCAGACTCCGGGGCAGATTTTGCTGCTAGAATATAATGATTTCCTACAGGGGAAGAAAAATACGGAGCTTATAGGCTGAATTTTATGGGGTGGATGTTACGTGAGGGGGATGCTTTATATGAGCTGGCCTCTTAAACACTCATGTATTAGCTCTGTATTATGAAGCATTATATTTTAAAGCAGACTATCAGAGGAGCACAAATGCAGGGATGCATGGCATCGGTGGACAAGGGAAAGGCGACCGATGTCATTTACCTGGACTTGAGCAAGGCCTTTGACATGGTCCCCCACCACATCCTTCTCTCCAAACTGGAGGGATGTGGATTTGATGGGTGGACCACTCGATGGATAAGAAACTGGTTGAAAGGCCGCAGACAGAGGGTGATCATCAATGGCTCTATGTCCAGGTGGAGGCTGGTAACGAGCGGCGTCCCCCAGGGATCTGTCTTGGGACCGGTGCTCTTTAACATCTTTATCAATGACATTGACGACGGAATTGAGTGCACCCTCAGCAAGTTTGCTGACGACACCAAGCTGAGTGGTGTGGTTGACACAGTTGAAGGACGGGATGCCATTCAGAGGGACCTCGAGAGGCTAGAAAGGTGGGCCCGGGTGAACCTGATGAGGTTCAACACTGCAAAGTGCAGAGTTTTGCACTTGGGCCGGAGGAATCCCAGGCATCCCTACAGACTGGAAGGAGAGGTCCTTGAGAGCAGCCCTGTGGAGAAGGACCTGGGGGTCTTGGTAGACGAAAAACTGAACATGAGCCAGCAGTGTGCGCTTGCGGCTCGGAAGGCAAATGGGATCCTGGGCTCCATCAGAAGAGGGGTGGCCAGCAGGGACAGAGAGGTGATTGTTCCCCTCTACTCTGCTCTTGTGAGGCCCCATCTGGAATACTGCGTCCAGGTCTGGAGCCCCCAGTACAAGAAAGACAGGGAGCTGTTGGAGAGGGTCCAGAGGAGGGCCACGAAGATGATCAGGGGACTGGAGCACCTCCCCTATGAGGACAGGCTGAGGGAGCTGGGCTTGTTCAGCCTGGAGAAAAGAAGGCTGCGGGGTGACCTCATTGCAGCCTTTCAGTACATAAAGGGAGCCTACAAAGAGGAGGGGAATCAACTCTTTGAAAGGGTGAGTGACAGCAGGACAAGGGGAAATGGTTTTAAGCTGAGGGAAGGGAGATATAGGTTGGATGTCAGGGGGAAATTCTTTACGGAGAGAGTGGTGAGGTACTGGAACAGCTGCCCAGGGAGGTTGTGGATGCCCCGTCCCTGGAGGTGTTCAAAGCCAGATTGGATGGGGCCCTGGGCAGTCTGGTCTAGCATTAGGTGGAATGGTGGTGGCCCTGCATGTGGCAGGGGGGTTGGAGATTCATGATCCTTGAGGTCCCTTCCAACCCTGGCAATTCTGTGATTCTGTGATTCTGTGATTCTGTGATGCTATGAAGAAAGTCTTTGCGAGCAGGATTTCATCACATTGTCAATCGAAAGTGAGACGATTGGAAATGTAAAGGCACTGATTTTGTACAAACGAGAGCTGAAAAATTCAGTAATGGCTCATTAGACACAGGGAAGGGAAACGTAGGCCAGGAAATAAATATTTGAGTCCACATAAATTAAGACCACAAGTGAAACTTTCAAGATCTTTGTGTATTTAGGAAGAAGTGAGAGATGTAGAGCACAACAGGTATTGCTGCCATCAGGGAAGAGGAGGGAGGTGAGTGGAAGGACAAGAAGTGACATGCTGAAGGAGCCAGAGAAAGGATGGGATTAAAAGGAGCTGCTGCTCAGTGGATGCTGCTCGTCTTTCAGATTTATGCTCTAGGTTATATAGGATGGTCAACCAGAACCAGGATTTTTCCTTCAAAAGTAGAATCCCTAATTAGTTAGCAATTAATTAATTAATTAATCGAGTCGAGTGCCTTCTGACTGATTGAAAGCATTGATTTACGTGTGTAGTAAGGAAAGGGGATGGGTTTTTTTCCCGCTCCTGCTTCTTTTAACATGATGCTCATCATGCCCAGTCTCCCACATACTTCTGCAGCACCCACAATAGATGTTTCATACCCTCCAGCTGTGCTTTCCTACCCCAATATAAAATAATAAGTAAGAATGAAAGCAAAGCAATTTTAACAGGTCTACAACACTTCCATGGTGCTGCAGGCTCAAGCATCCCATAGTGCACACCTTGTTCAGTGCAATGTGCTTGTAGTGTAAGATGTCCTGCTGTGCTCAGAAATACACCGACGGGCTGTCATCTGGCTGCAAACCCCATGGTGTCTAAAAGTGTGTGCTTTCCAACATTTTCAGTGCTTAGACTCCTTCAAGCATCCCAACTGTGGTACCCAGGCTGATGACTTCCTTCCTGCAGATCCTTTGGACCACAAGTGACCAGAATCAGATTTCTGAGTGCTCCTCTCTACTCGTTCTCACTGCTTCCTCTGTAGAAATAAGTGTTGCTCAGCATAGCCTACGCTGTAGGGGAAGACTGTGCAATTGTAGGTTTTGCTGAGAGCAGCCATGGAAAGCTGTTGAAGGTAATGCTGCTTCCAGCTCTGGCTGCAGATAGGAGAGGGAAGTGGTCTGATATTTACCAGAGAGAGCTGGACCTGCTCCTGCATTATGGATGGTAAAACTGTATAGGATCCCAAGTGCTCCCTCCAGTCAAGGAACAAAGGAAGTGAGGAGAACAGCAAGAAAAAATAGATTATGCCAGGAGGAAGTCTGGATTAAGTAGTCAGATTTCCCCTACACAAATCTCACTGTGAAATGACTCATTAAAACACAAGCTCTTTCCCTCTTGCTTCCAAACACTTTCCTTGCTCAGACAGGTTCCCAGGATAGGGATCAGATTCAGAGCCTCTGAAGTTTTCATGTGTCCTTCAGGATGGGTCATCCTGGAGGATGGGGTCTCATCTTAGGTCCTTTGGCACCTCATCACAAAGATTTGGGGGTTTTATTTCCCCTTAAGGAGCCAGATTGGAAATAATGTAGGTAAGAAAGGCTTATTGCCACCTTCTCATGTGAAGTAAAGCTGTGTCTCCTGGAGATGCAGAACGCTTTTGGCAGGGTCATCTCTCTGCCTCCATCCTCCAGTTATTACTCCCATGGGCCAATAACTATCTTGGCACACGTGCATACATACATATATATTGATTTCCTATACTTTGTCTGTACATGCTAAATATATGAGATCAAGAAGAGAAAAAAAGCACCAAACCAAATGCAGCCCTTCATGTTTTATTTTCTCCCACAGTCATTAAATGCTAAAACAACATCTGAGCGCTCTATAAGTGTGTTATTTAAGGAGAGACAGTTCCCCAGAAGTGTTTATTTGCAAAGGCTTCATCCCTGTGGCAGAGTGGCTTTCTCACTAGCATCTCATTTCATTGGAGTGACTCTTTTGTAGTCTTGATGTCTGTACAATTGCCAGAGCCAGCAGATTACCACATAAAAAATACTCATCAGTCTCATTAAGGAGCAGAGTCTAGCAATATCAGGCAGGGAGCTGACTGGTGCAAGGTTGGATTTAAAGGCAAGATTCCCTCATGCTGATGGGGAGAGAGCTTGTGGCACCTCTAGCATCATTATACCTTTCTGGTTTTGCTCAGCAGCTGACAAGAATTTGCTTGATGATCAGGGAGGGATGCCTTAAGCAGCTTTTGCTCTGCTGCTCGATGTGGTTCTCAGGGTTCCACACTGCCCCCTGCTAATGGGGGTCCATGACAAGGTACCATGGTTGCCTTGAAAGCAGTCAGCTGGTTTTGGCTTCAGGCCTTTTGTCACCTCCAAAAATTAACCCTGTTGGCATCTTTACCCTGGGGAGAGCTGGGTACCACCAAGCTTCCCTGCATTCATGGCACTGAAAATGGGTTTAGGCATGGTGAAGAGGTGTGGGGGAGCACACAGAAGGGATGCAGACAGTTTTAGCCACTTACGCCCAGTGCAGAGATCTGGTTGGTGCTGGGTCTCTGTCTGGCATGGACATCCAGTTCCATGGTAGTCTTGAATGGTCTTCGAAGTTCTCAAGACAATGACGGGCTTCAGCTGAGGCACTGTATAAATTATAGTCAAATAGCACAAAAGGAGCCCTTTCTTCCAAATCCTTCTTCAAGTCTTGGAGGAGAAGAGCAACAATGTTCTCCACACACCCGGGAAATGGCGCACACAATGCCATGAGCACAGAGGGAGTTTGATGATGAAGCTGAATTCCTCTGCATGAAGAAGGCAATAAAATATCTTGTATAATAATACATCTTGTAAAGCAAATTGACAAATAAAGAAAACAGCGTAACCCTACTGCACCCATTTTCACACGGACTTCAAGGAATGACAGGACTAGCTGCTGGGAGAGAAGGAAATGAGTCTGGTGGAAGAAACCCAAACCAATCACATTGCTCTGAACATGACTCCAGCTTGAATTTTGCGTGTAACTTGAAATATAGGGTAATATTTTCTAATGTAGGGATGAAAACTAATTAAAAACATATTGGTTTCATTACACTGAAGCTGGGTGGCAAGGGAAAACATGACAGGCTCGAGGGAAGAGCTCTTGTTTATAGGACACAAGGCATCTCAGTTGGTCATTTCTCATCAAAAATACTGAGGCGAAAGCAAAATGATCAGCAAACTGCAAACCTAAACAAAAGGGTTTAAAACAAGCTCAAGTGCCCCCTTAACACGGCACCCCTGTGTCAACGGGCATCTATTTGCTATGTGCCAGGATGGAGAGAGTGCTGTCCTGGGCTCACATCACAGATCTGCTCGTTGCCACTTGATGCTGTCAGTGCAAAGCAAACAAACAGCTTGTCAGCCTGCCCTGGTTTTCCAGGAAAAGGTGCAGTTTGTGTAATAAGCATGGTTTCTATTGTAATGAATAGAAATAATAACGAGTACTGGGCCAAGGGAATAAGCTGCATCGGGCTCGTGCAAAGGATGCTTTTAATTATCTCCTGCACAGACCATCTCCAATCTCTGGAGAGAAATTAAGAAAGGAAGGAGTTTTGTGTGATTAGATTTTGTTTTGTTTGTTTGCCTCTTGGAAGCGTATGCAAAAGCACATTATTTTGCAATACCACTACCATATATTATAAAGCAGAATAGCCACAAGCAGATTTGCTGCAGGGAAAGGATTTGTGTCATCTTTTCTTCTCTTTTGGCATTTAATCTAGAGGTTAGCTAGGAAAATCAGCCTCACCAGTGGTCTTTTTGAGCACCCATCACTCCTTTTTGCTTCATAAAATCACTTCCCTACAGCCTATCAAGGGTGAATGGTGTGAACACATCTTGCTACGGTAATCCAATCATTGGGTTTTTGACAACTTATACATCTCATCCTGGAACTCAGGGTGCAAAGCTTTGGCTTCTTTCTTTTTCTTTGCTATTTCTAATGGTGTCTTCAAAAGGCATTTGGCGGTGAGAGACCATACTAAGTGGTGTATGGGTGCTGCACCAGCTTTACTGGCACCCTTCACAGGTTTCATAGCATCTGAACTGGGCTTTCACAGGCACAGATTTGGCTGTTTCCACTGAGAACGCTGCAATTTGAAAGCTGGCCCTTGGTATCTGATCAACATTTTTTTTTTTACTGTCTTGAGGTGTAAACAGACACAAATGAGAAACTGGCTCTGCTCGTCGACTTTTAAAAATATATTCTTAAATGCAACACCATTTAAGATGTGCTTGTGCAGCCTTGGAGGGAAAGTCCTCAAGGAAATTTAGCAAAGGACATGTATTTTTTTTAACGGGGGCATCGTCTGTAGGATTGTTAAGGCTGCTCTAACAATCCCATAAAGTACAGAGAGATTTTCATTCCACCATCCTAGTGACTTATCGCTAAGAAGTTTCTATCATAGTTAGCTTCCCCAGACCTGCTGGATATTCTGGAATTTATTAAAACTACCTCCAGCTCCATAAGGAAAATCACCCCACTCTACCTCTCCTATAAATTTATCCCATACATTTTCTGATGCGCTCCTCATTTTGCCTTAATACTCTGCAGTGTCTTTGTTTCGACAGGGTAAGATGAGCGTGTCAAAACCACAGTAAATGACTTGGAAATGATAATGCAGTCCCTTGCTCTAGGTGTGACACCCTTGTTTCATTCACATTGCTATTTTTCTCCTGGAAATAACAAAGATATCAATATTTTACATGGGATTTTCCAGCTTAGCAATCAAATGGCTTTAATGGAGACAAGATCCAACCACAAGACAGTTTGGAAATGGCAAGTTTTGTGAGAGGAGACAAAATACACAACACTCGTGACAACACTGTCTTTTTTGCTTTGGCTTACTTTCCAATAGCTATCGTGATTAAACCAGTATTTAAGCATACATTTTCTTAATGTTAATGTTGGAACACCTTTTTAAACATCCATGATCTGCCATGCTTTGGAAAGAATTTGAAAGCAAAAACAGTCTTCTTGGTAAAATCCCATTTGTGTGCATCATGAGTAGAGAAATTCTTCAAATACTGGCTCAGCTCCTGTGTCTCTTTGGGGTACTGTTCCTTGAATTTCATCACTGAAGCAATTTATTCATTCTATCTTTGACTGACTTAAGCAAACAAAACAGAGTGGCCGCTGCCAAGCTCTCAGGACTCCTCTACCCACAGTTCTCAGCTGCCAGGACCTCGGTCTCCTGTCAGGTTAATGTGTAGTGACTTTGTGACGGTGTTAAAAAGAGCAAGATCAAGTTGCTTGTCCTGGGCAGTGGCAGTCACCACATTTTCAAGCAACCAGGAGCAGCTGCTCATTACTCCCAAAGTATCGATTCAGCTCGTTCTGCTGTGGCTGTACTGTCTTCAAAGAGACGGTGCCGTTATGGGATTTCTGAGCCCTCCAAGCTAAACTAGTTGTAGTGTCTTTAATTTTGTGTCAACTTGGGTCAAGACTTGCCTGACTTTAAGTATATTGCTAAGGTCGTGATTTCCTTCATTTATACTACAGCACCAGACTCAAACCCTGCTCCTGTGGAACTTTCAGGATCTTCACACTTCACTTCCAGAGCTGGAGAACCTACTGAGTGCTCAAGCAACACTTCTTCTGGTTATTTTTTTGACCATAGCCATGTAGTGGAGAGCGCCAAAAGTTTCCAATGATTACATCTCTCTTACAGATTCAGTAAACATTCGTGTTTCTAATACTCCGCCCAGGTTCAGCAATGTTCAAAGCCCTTCACACCACCCTGGGGCTTGAGTTAGAGGTGGGCAAACTTTGCGGTGTTTGAGGTTTTGCGAATTTGGCAAAGCCTGTGTCAGGTTCACGGAGTTCGCTTGCTAATTTAGGGTAAAAAAATGCATTTCACCACCATTTCCAATCATATTGTTTTCGGCCAAGGTACACAGTTTACAAAAAAACAAACATATTTTTCTGCCTCAGAGAAAGCGGAACACCTCACAGAGTGCACGGCAGCACAAATAGGTGCTCTATTTATTGACTTATGTATATATAGTTTCCCCCCACACTTTCTAAAGTATCTCTCTGCCTGTTTTTCACGTTGTGTGTTCTCAATATTTTTTTTTCTTGCTCTTTCCTCCATCTTGTTTTTCATAATTTAAGTGAAACACAGCCAACTCCAATTTGGTTTTGGTGAATTGTTGTGACGGAGTGGACTGTAGCCATGGGGAACACTCAATATCCACTTTAAACTCTCCAGTATACCAACTAAATTAAAAGGAGCTCACATGCCTGGGAGCTGCATCTCACAAAGATAAATGGAGAAAATAAGTGACCGTGATATGCCTTTACATGGAGATCTTTTTACTCAACATATGCACAGGAAAAGAAAAATGCATCAAGTTTCCCTGGTTCAGCAGAGCTGGCTCAATTAACTCCATAGGTTTTCCATCCAGTTTGAGAGTAAGCCCTGGAGGCACCCAAAGTGGCTCTAAACCCTATTGCTGATCAGATGAAAGCCAGCATCAGCCATCTGCCAAGGAAACATCGCACACAAATCAGGGATCATTTCAGGATTCGGAAGGCATCAGAACTAGTCCAGGGATCCCAATCACTGGATTTCAGTGGTGGAGATGGCCCCATCCTGCAGCTTTGCTAGGGAGCAGGCACTCTGATGGGGTTTTGGAGGGCAGGTATCCCCATCTTTATTTGCAACGCTTGCAATCAAAGAATTTGTCACATTTCTTCAGAGAGGAAGCTGCTCCAGTTGTGAGACAGGGGGATGATTCACAGCTTTATTTAGGCGCCGTTGTTTTCACAGCTAGTTCTGCAAGCAATATATCATCTCCTGGCTTAGTCGAGGCTACATCCTCTTGCGTGAGGCAGCTCCGTCTGCCTCGCTCCATGCTTTTGCCTGTTGATGGGAGCAGAAAGTAATTAAGCCAGAGGGTGGGAGCATTTAGTTCCTTTTCCTCTTCAAACCAATTCGTCTTCCTGAGCTGACCAGTTACATCGTGTGCTGTGATCTCTGTGCTGATAGCAGCTCCAGTCGCTTGCAGAAACCTGTAGCCGTCCCTCAGCAGATAATGAGTACCAGACTCTCAAATGTCTGCTGAAAAGAGGAGAAAAGATGCTGCTGGCTTCCCGTCCTGCTGAGTGCTTGCAGTGCTGCAGGCATCACAAGCAGATTAGCCCTGGTCCGGAGATGCGGCATCACAGCGGGTCCCAACTGGTGGAATCCCTAGTAAGAGCAGTGCGGAGCCAGCGCTGACATCCTTGCGGTAAGGGGAGCACATGCCTCAGGTTTGCCAGCCAAATTAGAGTTAGTTAAGTGAAGTGCAGCAATACTCTCTTTGATCATTTTAATGACTGCTCTTGGTAGGTATGCATGTAATGAGCTTATACCTCAGCCTTACCAACACGTTATGGCTCATGTTTCCAGCGATGCCAGCGTGACAGAGTGGCTGCTAAAGTAGATGGAGGAACAATGATCCCTGCCAGCCAAGATGACAACTTTTCTTTGGATCTGGCATCAAGTAGAAAGATTCTTTTGAAAGAAAAAAGTTGTTTTTTTTTTTAAGGGACAACTCGGGGGAAAAAAAAACCCACCATATTATTCTGGCTTTTTCTATTGCCTCAAACTCTTTGGATAAACTCAAAAATACATTTTGGGTAGAAAAAAAAAGGTTCTGACAACACTGTATTTTTTTTAGCGTTCCAAAGGTGCTTTCACAAGTATTACACCATTCCAGCTTCTTCATGAAAGTTTCCAGTTGAGCCCTCTGCTCTGAAAACACACAAAATGTACTTCTTCTTTTCCGTGTTTATAACTAGAGCTGGCAGAATGGCAAAGGAATTTTTATGCTGTAGAAAGTGTGGTGGGCCATTAGCTTAATGCCTCCACACATCTCTCACTAGTTGGCTTTCATCCTATGGCCCTTCTTGTATGCATGCAGTATGTCTCAACCAGTCTTCAAGTTTGCCAATAAAACATCAGTGGTGTTACTGTGCCTTTCTTTCACATCTAGAAATCTAAATATACATGTATATATTCCTAGTTCCAAAATAATTCCACCTTCAGGAAAGTGAAATGATTCTTGAGTTGTAGTTTACTAAGACTATAGAAAAAATAATGACTAAGTTTTGATGTTTTCTCCTTAGAAATGTGATGTGCATCTTCCACTATAACTGCAAGAGTAGAAAGAGATGACAGGTTCGGAGAGACTTTTTCACCTATTCTGGATTTTTATCATAAAGATTAATTTTTTGTTGTTCTCCATCAACTTTCTTCTCCAGTGCTTCCCCTGTTTCTGAGTTGGAGAATAAGACCACTTCAACAGGACACTCTTTCATCATTTCCCAAAGACATTATTTTTGAAGTCAGACAAGTGTTGGCCTCCCAGTGATTCTTCTATGGACATCAGCATTCTTTCAGACTCATACAGCGGTTGATACTGTGATATAAGTGTGCTGGAGAAGACAAGAAGATGATCTCCAGTTGAAGGCACACAAACTCCTAGCTGATTTTAACAGGATTGAATGCAAACATAGTTTTTGCAGCACAACTGCACAACTTCAAATTGGTTTTACAATCCAAGGCTCTCTCTCCCATAGTTAGTAATTATTACTTGTCAAGGTTCATTAATATCTCTGTCCCATACATTATGCAAGAAACATCATTACAGCTCAAGACCTTACCCCATATCATTAGCAGGAACTTTTGTATTTAATGTTGAGAATGACTCAAGTGAAGTGCTGCTTTCTCTGACCTGTCATAAATAAGGAACCATTATAATCAAAAGCCCAGGCTTGATTTATACAGCCTGTTTGCTCAGGCTGCCAGGATAGAACCTCTTAATGCCTATTGTTGCCAAGGGATTTTGGTGAGAGTTGATCTAGTTTAATCAAATACTTACTGCTTCTAATAAGTTTTAGATACGTACTGAGAAACAAAAACAATCCTGTCGGAATGATTTTCTTCTACTCTTCATGTTTGCTCCAGTCTTGGATTATTAATTGCTATGACTCTGATATGCTTTGATTTATTTAAATCAAAGCATGCCTCTTTGGCTTCAGTTGCTCGCAGTTTAACTTTAAATAGATACTGATACAAGACACAGTGATATAAAAAACATCTGGTTTTGATAAATGACATCCGGAGATGCATGAGACTACTGAGCGAACAAACTCACAAAATATCTGCAGGTTACTTTGCATCATGATACACACATTTATTTTGCTTACAAAGCCAATAGGAAAACAAAAGAATTTATGAAGTTTTGTGCATGTGCATCTGAATGTCCTAGGAACAAAAAAAAAAAAAAAAAAAAAAAAAAGGTCCCTTACAAATGTTTATTAAATAAACACCAGCAAGGCTGAGTTTCATACATATGAAGTCTCCAGATACCACCCTGTTCCTCCCAGAGAACCTTACAGTACATATAATTTTGGCTACATTGAAAACAAGCAGAATTGTTGATACTTCCTCCTCAAGTGGCCAGTGTGAAAATTCCAAACCCACAAAACTACTTATAATACCCTGAAAAATTACCCTCTGTAAGTGGGAGCCCAGGGCAGTATTTTCCCTCATTGACTCTGCGGCCTTGGTGCAGGCTTGGAGGCAGGACATTCTCCCCATGCTGTCTGTGATACACAGCAAACTTGGCTCCTCTGAATGATGGAGAGGACACATTAAATTTCTAAATATCAATTTAGAATTGAATCAATTGCACTTCATCTGGTGTTTTCTTAGCTTTATATAAGGCAACTGGCTTAGAGAAAAATCCATCAAAGAGCCTAGATGGCCAGTATTTCCTTGATTTTACAAGTCTGGTTAAAAAGGGTTATCTCCTGAAAGGTTGTTGGCAAGGAATTTCTAATCCTTAGCATCTTTTCCTTTTTCCTGAATCTACTAGCTCAGGAGCTAGTCACTGCAGACACTGTAATTCAAATACCTCCCTGCCAACAAAGACAGAGGAGAAATGCAGACAAATGGGACACTTCATAGATTCCCTTCCACATTGTGTTGGCCAAGAATTCTGGTTAAACAGAAACAGCTCCTTTAATCTCCTGGGCACAATCAATAAATGATAGGAATCCCAGTAGCAGGAAAAGAAAGTCCCATAACATACCAGAGGCAGTTTACAAAGACAAGGATGTGCCATAGTGCCCACTGTCAATCACTTGATACTCTCTTAAGTTGTACAGCCTTGGTCTAATGAATTGAACAGATCATTTCCTGGAAAGGTATTCTCATTTTGACAAAGGTATCAGTTTATTTGCATACTCTTTAGTCTTTGGACTAATTAGCCTTCTTTATGAAGTCATTATTACTATACGCAGGATGAATTATATTCAGAGACACAGTATGTACAATTAGTTTTATTGCAATTCATGCCAATACATCATCATTTTCTTCTAGGTCTGAATGTGGTTTTTCATTTGCATATAAGACTATGTGCAAAAAAATAAAATAAAAAAAAAACACTGCTCAGACTGGTCAGTGACATACAGAAGTTAGAAAGACAGAGAATTCATTTAACATGAGATCCTCCAAATAGGGCAATTGCAGTACACATGGTTTGACAATACGTGTCACTCAGCATGTGCAGGGCAACTGAGGGATCAGGCCCAGTCAACATGGGGTCATGAAAGGCATGTCCTGCTTGACCAACTTCATCTCTTTCTATGATTGAGTGACTCACCTCGATGGATGATGGAAAGGCTGTTCACGGTCTATCTAGACTTCAGCAAAGCCTTTGACGTTGTCTCCCAGAGTATTCTGGAGAAGCTGGCAGCCCATGATTTGGACAGGTACACTCTTTGCTGGGTGAAGAACTGGCTGGAGGACCAAGCACAGTGATGGTGGATGGAGTTAAATCCAGCTGGCAACCAGTCACAAGAGGTGTTTCCCAGGGGTTGATATTGGGGCCAATTCTGTTTAATATCTTTACTGATGATCTGGACAAGGGAGCGTACCCTCAGGAAGTTTGCAGATGGCAGCAAGCTTGCAGGAAGTGTCAATCTGCCTGGGACTACAGAGGGCTCTGGACAGGCTGGATCACTGGGCTGAGGCCAGAGGGATGAAGTTCAACAAGACCAAATGTTGGGTTCTGCACTTTGGCCAAAACTACCCCAGGCAACACTACAGGCTTGGGGCAGAGTGGTGGGAAGACTGCTTGGAGGAAATGGACCTGGGGGTGTTGGTTAACGCTCAGCAAAATATGAGCCAGCAATGTGTCCAGGTGGCCAAGAAGGCCAGTGGCATCCCAGATTGTATCAGAAATAGTGAAGCCAGCAGGGAAGTGATTATTTGCGTGTGCTCAGCCCTGGTGAGGCCACATCTCGAGTACTGTATTCAGTTTGGGGCCCCTCAGTACAGGAAGGACATGGAAACCCTGGAGTGTGTCCAGAGAATGGCAATGAAGCTGGCGAGGGGTCTGGAGCACAAGTCTTGTGGGAAGTGGCTGAGGAAACTGGGATTGTTCAGTCTAGAGAAGAGCAGACTCAGGGGAGACATCATAACTCTCTACAGCTCCCTGAAATGAGGTTGTGATGAGGTGGGAATCAGCCTCTTCTCCTGCACAACTAGTGATAGGACTGGAGGGAATGGCCTCAAGTTGCACCAAGGGAGGTTCAGGTTGGATATTAACAAAATTATATTCTCCAAAAGAGTGATCAGGCACTGGAATGGGCTGCCCAGGGAGATGGCTGAGTCAGTGTCCCTGAAGGTGTTCAAGAAACATTTAGATGTTGTCCTAACATGGATTAGTGAGGAAATATTGGTGATAGGTGGACAATTGGACTAGATCATGGAAGTATTTTCCAACTTCAGTGATTCTGTGATTCTATGATTCCACACACAGGATAAAAACAGCCATCAGCAGTCTGTGGTTAAGAGCTGTCAACCCAGCTTTTGCTTTATGGGCAGTGATCTACACTCTGTCATCTTGTGCTTGGTGTGGAATGATACCAGAAGCACACCTGAATTAAAAATTCAATTTGTAAGGAAAACATATCTTAAGATGTTTTTACAATGTTTTTTACAACATCACAAAAAAATATAAGACTGATCATAGAAGCATTTAAGCATTTCCAGCTATCCATACACCAGACAAATACAGTGTGACTGGCTAAGAGAAAGGTTTCATCACTTAAGGACAGATGAGGGATGACCATTACCTTGCTGTATTGCTTCTGTCCAGCTTAGAGCATGTTCTCAAATATTTGATGCCTCTTGATGTCCTATAAAAATGTGTCAGGACAAAAACTGTGTGAAATGTGACTCTATATACGTTTGACCAAAAATGCTACAAGGAATTAGAACTGGACTTTCAAATCATTAAGAAAACATCCTGTATATTTAGTTTAGAAAATAAAAATGGAGAGATTTGTTTATTGAAAAGTGTCTGAAATTGCAACCAGGACAGAAGACTCAGAAAAGCGCACTACAAAGGTGATGAGGACAAGAGTGGCTTATGCCCACAGTGATTTTATTTTGGTGGCATTGTGCTGAGACAAGGAGGCTTCAGATCAGTCGGAAATACCGTCTGTAAGACCCTGAAGCCAAGGAATTGGGATTGCAATATTTGAGAGCAGACAAAGCTTGTGTGTAGGCAGCCCCAGACCAGATAATCTTCCTGAGCATCACCTAGCTTTGTGAGAAAATGTACATCCACCCTGGGGTAAAGGATTCTCATTAACTTCTCCTCTGGAGGGGGGAACAAAACCCTTCCCTGACTTTGAAGACAGGCCTCTGATCATGTCTATTTGCACATTTTCTAGATGTACATATTCAAAGGGATTTATCCCAACACAGCTCCTGAATCCCAAAGACTAAGACTAGCTTATCTCAAACCTTTCAAGCTATTCCCATTATTTCATTGTTTGAAGGTATTTATAAATGTGGGTACAGAGTCACACCAGTGAAAGCTTAAGTGAAATCACTTAATGCCCTTCCTGAAAATGGCAAAAGGAGGTTTTGAACTCTGGCTTATTCCCTTTGCTAAGGGATTGTCTGGGTAAGTAAGGAATGTACAGGATAACCAAACTAGCTAAGTGCATGCTTACTTAAGTGCTTTGCTCAGTCAGAGACTTAATGGACTCAAAAGTCCTAATGCTATTTAACCCTTTACTATACTAAAGCTAAGGTCATGAACTGTGCCCACCAGGAGAAAGATAGTGATGGTGAACAATCAGATGTCACTGCCTGCTGGGCTGAATCCCCAAGAAATGGGCTACAGCAGCCCAGATCAGCAACTTCCAATGAGGTTGGTGTGGCAGTCCCAAAGGCCATTCATTATTCCCTGGGGGGTGTATGCTGAGCTTGAAACCAGTGCTACCAATTTGCTTAGAATTGAATGCTTAGAGAGATGGAAGCTTCTCTTTAAAAATACAGTGCAATGCCATGCAAGTTCTTTCAAGAAATTTTGTATGATGGGTCCTGATGGCTGTATAATTGATTCTGAAAGAAGCTGCAAGTAAGTCCCATCACAAACTTTCTTTCAGCATCACAAGTGCTGAGAAGTGTCTCTGCCAGTGCTTCCAAGGAGGCTTTCCAGGAAATATCACCCAGCGCTGCAACAGCATCCTCTTTAGGCACCTGGGTTCTGTGAATATAAGTATTTTATCAAATTCTTATTGTATTAAATACTTTCCAGCAGCAGCTGTAGCCCATGCAGCCCTGCTCCAGCACACTTCTGACACCAGAAAATACTATATTATTTTCAAAAGAAGGAGGAAAAGGAAAAAGAGACAGTGGGAATGTGAAGGTATCTGCAGGACTGAGGCTCCAGCATGGCTGGGCAGAACTCAGGGTTTAGGTTAGTAACCTGGAGGATCTAAATTCCAACCATGCTTTAGGCACCTTTGTTTCAGACATCAAATCTTTGAGATATGGTTCAGTTGTTTCTGACAGTCTCAGGGAGTATTTATTCTTATTTCCCTTGGAAAATACTGTTAAAATCGTATCTTTTTGATACATCTCTAGTCTAATGATAGCTATGCCTATTTTAAGATAAAACCATCCAGGCAGAAGGATAGAGAAGTAGCAGAGTGAATTGTTTCAATCAAAATGAACAAGGAAATCCACTGTCTTACTGTTTTACTGCATGTACATAAAAAATGTGACTGAAGGTCACCAAAATAATTTCTTGAGAGAGGTGAGCCAAACTCACTCCTGAATATTTTAATCCTGTGTCCTGTCTCAATCTTCATTCTGAGAACCATCTCTCAGATATACACTTATTTTACACTTCAAAGTTCAGAATTCAACTCTTTTTTTTAATGAGTGCAGGTTCTCTAGCTATATATTTGTGTATAAAAGAGTATGCATTTGTGTGCATAAATATTACATACTTACAAACATTTGCCATGTGGACACCAGTGATACTGCTGGAACATCTTAAAGAGTATCAATACAGAGCTCTGGGGTGACAGTAAGGAATACAGGGGCCTGGGGGTGTTTCCTCCATCCTGCCAGCAAAAGGAAAGGCTAGGAGAAAGAGGAGAGGGACCCAAGCAAAAAGAAGGAATTAATTTGCTTCTTTCCACCAGCAGGCAGATATTGGGTCATTTCCAGGAAAGCATTTCCAGGGCCTCATCATGCATAATGGTTACTTCTGAAGACAAACAACATAGCTCCAAACGTCCACCCTTTCCTCTTTCTTTCTTCCAGCTTTTACTGCTGAGCATAACATAATTTGGTATGGGATATTCTTATGGGCTAGAATTGGCTGTCCTAGCTATGTTGCCTCCCTGTTCTTTGTGCACCCTAAGCCCATATGCTGGCTGGTCAGCATGCTAAACAGAGTGATCTTCATGATGTGTTGGCACTGTTCAGAAACAGCTAAAACAATGATCTATTATAAATACTGTTTTGGTCACAAATACAAAGCACAGCATCATATGAATTGTTATGAAAAAAACTCCATCCCAGCCAAAGCAAGTACAAACTCTGCCCCTTATTCCATACCATTTACATCACTCTTAGGCTCCATATTATCCAACACATCTTCATTAACCACCATCCACCCTCCTGCCCTTCGATATGTACATAGATATCATTCCCTTAGCCTATGGACCACACCTGCAACCTGTCCATAATATGTCCATTGAATTCACAGTCCCTTTTGTTGTGCCCCTGCTTCAGTTTGTGGACCACAGTCCATTTGGGGTGTGCCAGCTCTGATGTGTTCTTACCCATAAGCCACAGTCCCTTCAGTAGTGTACTTGATCTTTTGTGGGTTGCTCTGGTCACTGTTCCAAAACATGGCACCGTATGCACGACTGTGAAGAAAACTAACTCCATCCCAGCTGAAATCGGTACAGTCAGCTTCTATGACTGATGACTGGCTTGGTTCACATGAGAGATTAGTGGATATTGTCTGTCTTCAGTAAGGCTTTCCACACTGTCTCTCACAGAATCCTCATAGCCAAGCTGTTGAAGCATGGCCTGATTGAATAGACAGTGAAGTGAAGAGAAAAAAGAATGAAGAGTATTCTATCATCCGTATTCTGAGATGAGAGATTAGTAGATGAAATATGCTATACGTATTACAATAAAGACACGAGCAACACCAAAAAATGGGCTTTACTATACAATGTTGAACTGCTATTTGATAAAAATATGTTTACAAATCTCTAATGGCATAACATAGTTACTCAGATTACTTTGGTCACAGAAATCAAAGCTTTAAGGCCACATAGAGTATGACAATGCACATTCAATAGCTTGGTCCTAATTTCCCCCTTTTTCTCCCTACAGATCTCTCCTTCCAAAGCACAACTATCTATATCAGCATATCAGCAGCAAACATGGAATCATGATAGATTTCTTCCCTGGGATGTAACAAAGAAATAGAAGAAAGGGAGAACTGTCTCATGGCTCTGTGAAAGATGCCCATTTCTTCCAGTGACTTTAGAAGCCCAAGTCAGCCCCGCAGTGTTTCAGCCAAGCTCGTTCCACTTGTATGCAAGCTACATAGATTGCTCTGAAAGTAATTCCTCCCATTTATTTATATGGAAACTACAACAGTTACAAAGAGCTCAATAACGCTTCTTGAGAGAGCAAATTCTCAGCTACAAAGCACTTTTTTGCAATATTTTTCAACACTGTCACCACGTTTAGTTGTGCATTTTTAGCAACGATGTCAAAGGGTCTGCATGCTGTGCTCAGAAAAATTTGCACCAGCAGAGGTAGCCCAGTGTTTCACAGATGCTATGATAGCATAGTTGCTAGGAAAATGTTGTCCATGCAGTCCATCTTTCATTGGCCCAAAGAGATGGAAGTCACAAAGTGCCAAATTCGGACTGTACAATGGGTATGGTAGGCCAGTCCAGCCAAGACTGACAGTGTGTTCCACAATCTTCAAACTGCTATGAAGCTTGGCATTATTATGTTGTAGGAGAAAGTTTATCTTCTTTTCTGGCCTGACTCTGGAAGTTTGAGCCTTCAGCTTAGTGTCACAACGTAGTAATTAGATTTAATGGTTTGGCCAGATTGCAGGAAATCCAGATGGATCGCCCCCTTCCTATCCCAAAAGACAATCCATATCACTTTATCCACTGAAGGCTCTGACTTGAACTTTTTCTTTGAACCACAAAGTCATGCGTCACCACTCCATGAACTGCCATTTTGATTCTGGCTCATAGTGGTAATATCGTGTCTCATCAATGGTAATGATGCAATCCAGGAAACCGTCACCTTCAGCCCTATGTTAGTTCAACAAGTCCTGACAAATTGCATATAGTGTTCTTTCTGTTCCCATGTGAGCACTCACGGGGTCTATCTGGCACAAACTTTGCAATATTCCAACATTGTCACTGTTGTTTTCAACGCACTGAAGCCAATATTCAGATCCACACACAGTTCCCTGGTCATAATCCATTGATTTGCATGGATGAGGTGATTGAGACTCTCTTCATTTTGTTGTGTGCCAGCTGGTGTTGGGCCCAGCTGCTGGTACTGGGTCTAGCTGAGATGGAGCTAAGATATTAACTCTCTTTACAGCAGCTGCAAAGCTACCATGGTTTGCATTTATATCTAAAACTGTATTGCTAATGCATTTTGGCAGTTGGTGAGCAGTGTTTATACAATGTCAAGGCTTTCTCCTTCCTTCCCAGCCCAAAGTCAGCAGGCTGGGAATGGGTAAAAGGTTGATTAGGGACATAGCCAAGACACCTGGCCTAAGATGACTAAAAGAATTATCCTGTACCATATGACATTGTACTGAGCAGTAAAAGATTGCTGGAAGCAAGGGGATGGGGAATGTTCATGGTAACATTTGTTTTCCCAATGCAGTGTTATGAACGCTACGTGAGATCCTGCTTTCTTAAGGAAAGTGACCTATGATTCACCTGCTGATGAGAAGCAGTGAATGAATTCCTCCACTTTCATTACTATAATGCATGGCTTTTGCTTTTCTTAGTAAATCATCGTCTCAACATATGGGTCTTTCAACCTCCCATTTTCCTCCTCATTCCCCAGGACAGAGGCATAAGCAAAAAGCTGCTCACCACACTGGCCATAGATATATTAATCTGTATCCCAACCCCAAGCCATGGGTTGAAGTTCTGGCCTGGCCTCAGCCTATCTTTGTCCCCAAAAGTTGCCTGATGTCCTGGGATGGGGTCATGCAGAGAAGGGTCAAGGTTAGAGGAGGGAGGGAAGCTCCAGACACACATGCAACCAGTCAGAGAAATGACAAGTGCTGCAGCTGCCATACATCAGCTCTGTTCTATACATTTAGTTGCACAAATCTGTCTGCCAGGCTGTAAATATTTGGGGTAAGGCATGTGTGTTTTACTCAACCTGTATAATACCTAGCAGTGTTCAGTGATGGAGCTGCTGCCCAGAGCTGTGCAGTTGTTAAATAAACCTACTGCAGCTGTATTTCCAAAGTTAAAAACTCATTCATGGCAGTGCTAGAGTGAAACAGACCAAGACAGGTGGACCTTAACACAGACTGTATTTTGAGTCTGCATTTTATTTGATCTTCCTCTTGATATTCTTTCAGCATTACATTTTTCCAGGAGCTATTTTTTTCCTACTGAACTTTAAGGCTCCGGTCTAACACTTTGACCAGGTGTCAAGCAGGTGCTGCTCAAATTCACAGCAGGTTTGCAGTCCTGGCACATTATAGCTCAATCTTAGCACGGTATATATAGCCTGTATAAATACATAGAGTTCACAGACAAGGAAATTCAGGAAAAAGGTGGGGACTAACACCTGTGTCTGTATTGATTAGCCTAAGGCATTGCGTACCATCAGGCAAGTGTCTGAAAAGTACTGAGCAAGCTGGGATCACTTGACAGCTTTCTACACGTATCTGCTCTTTTCAAGATGATATGAAAGCCACGTGATGAAGATGTAACTCTGTCAGAGAAGACAGGCATGTGTTTATGTCAGCTCTATCCAACTTTTGCTCTCAATAACGCTGGCCTCACTGGGTAAGAGGTGTTGCACGTGTACAAGTACCATTCAACTGATGGTCATCTTATTGGCCTGTGATACAAATTCAAGGTCACAGAGACATTGAAGTGAAGATCTTGTTTGGCTTATATTTATTAAAAAGCATTAAAAAAACAGCAAGAATCAGAGAAATCTGAGAGCCAGTGGACACAACTCCTGGTCATGGGTGAGATTTGTCTTAATAGAGGTCCCTATGACTCAACAGCAGCTGCTGACAAAATACTGCCTGGATGATATACAGGAAATGAATGGGAAAGAACAGAGACAGGACCCCAAACTTCAGGAGAGTGACATTCCAGCTTTTTAAGGAATTACTGGATGAGATCCCCTGGGAAGCTGTCCTTAGAGATGATGGAGCAGAGCAAAGCTGGCAGCTCTGTAAGGACACCTTTCTGACATAACATAAGAGCTCTCTGTCCCTCAGCATAAGAAATCAAGAAGAGGAGGAAGGAAATCAGCGAGATCGAGCAAGGACCTGCTGGTGAAAATGAGGGATAAGAAGAAAATTCACAGTTAATGGAAGCAGGAATGAGTGGCCTGGAAAGAACACAGGATGTCATCCAGACGTGAAAAGATGGGATCAGGAAAGCTAAGGCACAGATGGAACTGTGCATTTGGTGAGGGATGGGAAAAGTAACAAGAAGGGGTTCTACATTGGTCAGAAGAGACAGTCCAAGGAGAGTGTACTTGCTCTGATAAGTGAGAACTGCTACAACAGACATGGAGAAGGCTGAGGTACTGAATGACTTTTTTGCCTCAGTCTTCACTGTCAGTCAGACTTCCCACAGTTCTCATTTCCCTGTACCTCTAGAAGGGGCCTGGGGGAGAAAAATCCCTCCCCCTGTAAGAGCAGAGCAAGTCAGAGGCCACCTCATGAAACTGAATGTGTACAGGTCTATGGGACCGGACAACACGCATCCCAGGATTCTGAAGGAAATGACTGATGTTATTGCCAGCCCATTCTCTATCATATTCATGACTGTCAGGCAAAGCCTCTGACGACTGGAAAAAGGGAAACATCACTCACATTTTTAAGAAAGGGAGAAAGGAAGATATGAGGAACTACTGCCAGGGAGCATCAGGTTTGTGCCTGGGAAGATCGTGGAATAGATCCTCCTGGAAGCTCTCTTAAGGTGCATGTGAGACAAGGAGGTGATCTGTGACAAAGAACCGGGTCTCATCATGGGCAGGTCGTACCAGAACAATCTGGTGGCCTTCTACGATGGAGTTTTGGCATCAGTAGAAGAAGGAAGGTAAACTGATGTCATCTAACTGCAACTCAGCAAAGTATCTGAGATGATCCCACACACCATCCTTATCTCTAAGTTGGAGAGAGATGGACTTGAAGGCTGGCTGGACTATTCAGTGGATAAGGAATTGGTTGGACAGTGTCAGCCAGAGGGCTGGGGTCAATGGCTCCAGGATAACCCACCTGGGGAATTTTGAACAATTTTGAGACACTCCTTGTAGGAATTTTATGCATGATAAAAAAGTGTGATATCTGAGTTCCAGCTGGGGAACACTGATGTATTAGTGATGAATCACTAGGAGTGTCCCATTCTAGATCGTGTAGAGCTGTCTTTTGTAATGGAAGCCTGCAAATGCACCCAACAAATTCTTGTCCTTGGAGCTGAACAGAACATCTGCATAGTGAACTGTTGGTGCATAAACTGATGTTTCCAAATACCTTGTGTAGATGCCAATAAAACCACAGAAATCAAATTGTGCTTTACAAGAGCTGTACCACTGTACTGACAATATCAAATGCATTAATGGACAGACAGATGCCTGTACGACCATGTGGAAATCCAAGAGCAGTACTACCTTGAATTTTTCCCCCAAAATGAGACTTATTGTGGCCACTTTGTTCCTAGGGCTGTGACCTTTACAGTGATCTTAAATTGGCTGATTGTTGTCTTTCTGGCCTGAGAAAAGATAAACTAGGTAACATTCCTAAAGAAATATGAGTAACTTCCTTTTGTGTTGGAAGTTACATGATACAGACGTCCTTCTTACATTCCCTACTTCCTTTTGCTTGTTCCTAACATGTGCATAACAATACGACAGCCATAAATTGTCATGGCAATGAAATCTAAAGCAGCAATTAAGTCCTTTATTTTATCTGCTACTTGGTTCAGGTAAATAAGAACAATTACACCACCTATAATTGTTGTTATGGCTCTGAATTAGTTCATGAACTGTCATTATCAATGCTAAGGACAGTCTTGAGGAAGACGGAAATAAAATGTGCAGCATATGAAATATCTAAACATTTCAACAGTTTCTTGATGTTATAGAACCTACAGCAGATATTACAGAACCTGTATGTTTCTTTAATGTTAATTTGCATAGACATATTTTCTTTATTTAAAACAGAACAGTTCCTTGCGCTTCTGCTGAGCCAGATTTTCAGCTCACTTGTGTAAGTCCAAGGGTTTATAGTATATACAGGGTATCTCAAAACATATTATGTGCTACTTCTGGCAATTCATCTGACATTTCACCACAGTAGTGCCAAACAAGTGCAAAAGCTCTACCTTCTCTCCCTACTGATGGTCCCTCACTAGCTGTGGTGGTGTGGAGTAGCATGCAGGCTGACAAGCTGCCCAAATGCCTCATGGATTGTACGTGATATTCTGCTGCTGAACCAACTACAGCTCATTTTGTACTGGTACATTAGACTGAATCTCTGTGGAGCTGCAGTAAAGCCATCTTCATCACCTTTGTGTTCACTTCTGAATAAGATTTCTGGAGCTAGAGATATCATACCTTTCATCTAGGTGACATCTAGGGACATGTTGGTGCTCTCTACTGACCATTTCTCTGAAGTGTCAAACTTCATTATTGTTGCTTGTATTTTTCTTGCTTGTAGTAGGTAATTTAAAAAATCAAACTACAAAATGTAGAGCAGAAATAGCAAGGAAAGGAAGACGATCTCTGATGAATAAAACTATAAAAGGGTTATACAGGATTATTACAGCAAATGTGGACTGTAGGAAAGGACATGCATCACTTATTTACATGATCCAAAGCTTCTAACAAGATAAAGCTACATACAACAGGAGTATCAATTTCCCTTTATGCACGGCCTTTAAACACATACAGCACAAGATGTAGCCTTGGGCTTGGAGTATGTTCTAACTTGAAAAAAAAAAAAACAACCAAGTTGTGAATAATGTGGAAAACATGCTATTATCAGAGTCAAGCTATGGTGCAATGCCCTGTGTGTGTTTATATACAAATAGATGAGCAAGTTACTCACTTTGAGCATGGAGTTTCTCAAACTTTACTGCTTTAGATTTTCTGTTTACAAACACACTAAAAATCAAATACTTGGCACAAGAAGAATCTGCTCTTTTACTAACTAGCTGGTTATCAGTGTATCGTGATGTTTGATCAACAAAAGCACATACAAGAAAGAACTGATTTCTGCTTCCATTTACATCAGCTTCAATGGAAGTGATGCTGGTTCCTCTATCTTTACATAACATCCAGGCTCTAAGGCTATCTGTTGCATGGTTTCCAGCATCAAAGGCAATGCAATCAACTGGAGAGAAGCTACTTAGTGGTTCTTTTTTGTGCAGCAAATAATGGCAGTCAACAGGTCCTCCAAAAAGGGATGAACAGAGCTGTCAGGTCTTTAGACAGCATTTTTCCTTCCCAAATCTGATTTTCTGTTCCAGAAGTCCAGGGAGAGAGGCAGAATGCTGGGGAGAATGAGAGAGAACTTAGTGTCAGCTGAGGTTCTGTGTATGGAAATGGATGTTAGTGAAGGTTAGGACCTAGGACTAGGACTGCTATTGCTACAGCTTTATCTCTTGTAGTCTGCAGTGCAGAAACAGTGAGCAATCTGAAGGACTGACTGGCAGTGAGAATCATAAGGAAGAGGGAAAAAAGGGACAAGGAACATATAATGCTCCAACCCTTCTCCCCACCTCCAAGTTAATTCAGTGTGGGCTTTTCTTGATCAAAGTTCCTACCCCACAATATATTGTAATTTATCTGTGTCTCAGACAGTACAGTAATGCTGAGCTAATGTGGTTTTGTACTTAAGTAAACATGTTTTCAGAGTTGCTAATGCATGACAGAAAGTGCTGGGTCAAAGTCTTTCCTGAATTAGGAGAAGAAAGAAAAACAGCTATTATAAAAGGAGAAGTGTGCCTGACTGAGTAATACTGCACCAGAAAGTCTGCAAACCAGTATATTAGTCTTTGATAAGGAACTATTTTTAATGATTCCCGGGCTGAAAACCAAAATGCCATTTTAACCTGGGCTATTCTATAGAGCACACAGCTAGTGCTTTTCAAATTATTATCCTGTTTCTTAAGGGTGGTAAAAGGCAATCTATTTCAGGCTTTAGGAATGTAAGACACAAACATCCCAAATAGGTTTTTAATTAAATATGTATTACCTTAGTTCACGAGGGGAGGGTAAACAGTGATATGTACTGTTTTGGGTAGGATATAAATCAAATACTATTACTGTGCTTCCATATCTAGTGAAGTCTCAGCATTTTTTAAATCTGTTTATCATGCAACTGATTAATATATCAATAAACTAAAAAGGCATGCTATTTCTCATTGTGAAAGGTCCTTTCATAATGCTCTTCTGGAGATCTACTTGGGTAGGGGAGTATATCTGCATACATGACAGCACAGACATGAGGTCTAAGTCCTATCGTTAGTGGCTTTTTCCTACCATTCTCTTAAAATGAAATAGTGAAATAAAATGCTGACTCTGTTTGATGTATTTTTTATGTATGTCCTAAAGCATTTCATCTGATAAACTATCATGAGAAATGGACCTTCCATAGCATTTCCTAATTCAGCACATGGTTTGGATCTATAAAGTAAACCACAATAAGAAAACCACGTGTTAACAGTGTGGGAACACCAAGAAGAGAAACCTTTCTTTCTGTGTTTTCAATATGAGATTTCTAGATAAACCAGCACCACTGACGTCTCTTTCATCAGTGAGATAGATCCCCGTTCTTGGTCAGAGTAACAAAGACAACTTGAACCAGAAAAGTTAGAAAATGGAGTGAAGTAGGGGGAAGGAAGCTTTGAAAAAAGCTGATGAGCTCAATGGATGTTTCATGGGTTCGTGTGAGAGGATACTATAATGATGGGGCAGTTTGAAACCGAAAGACAAACGTATCCAACAAATCTCAGAGTAAAAAGGCAAGTGGCAGAATCCCTACTTTCCCAGAGTTATGAGAAACACAGAGTTAGATGCTGAGGATCCAGATATCCAGCCTCAGACAGCATGATACGATTTCAAATAAGAGTCTATCCAGTGCAAAAATAACAGTGGTGGCTTAAGAAGTCCTTCAACCTTCAAATCACTAGGGAAAAGGGAAGATTATTTTGGAGATGTAACACTGTATGCTCAATCTGATTTTTCCATTTTTCTCTGGACCGAAGGCAGGATAAATGGATCTGAAAGACCTTCTAAGTTACCTCGTTGGCTTGTTTTTATCATATTTTCTCCTAAATTTAAGTGTGAAAACAAGTAACACCTCACAATTTGCAGAGAGGGAAGAAATGAGTGTAAAGAAAATGCAGTAGATGTGAGCCAAGGCAGCATCAGCGAGAGCTTCCTCCTTAACTGTAGACCTGATGCCAGCAGACAAGTAGTAATTTTGTGACAGTATAAAAACTCACAGTCACTGAAAGGGTACGAGCACTTCCTAAATACACATAGACAAAACACAATCAAATCATGAAAGTGGACGGACCACAAGATTATCCACTGCTTGAAGCGAATGAAGTCAGTGATAAGAGTATTCCCACTTAAGCACATGTTTAAATTTATTAAGGCACTTAAAGTTAGGTGCATGCTCAAGAGCTGTTACTTGAATGACAAGTGTGTTTAAAGCATTTTCCCAAGTTGGGACTTTGCAACATTGATAGTCAGCTATGCAACTGGTGAAACTTAAAATAGATGCACGCACACACAAAAATGCAAAAAAAAGAGAGTTTCTTTTTATGTCTGTCTGCTATGCTTAGTGGGCTTTCTTGGCTAAGTCTGAGCTAAATATTACTGAAAATAGCATAGTACTGTAGTTATTTCAAAGCACTGTCTGTATTTGTTCTGTGCACTGGGTGGGCAGGAAGCTTCATTTCATAAATCACTTTCAACGAGACAGTAGGCTATAAAAAGGGAGGGTTTTTTTTTTTTTTTTCCCCTTCAGTGTTTTTCATTCTCAAGGTTCTGATCTGGTACAGCCTACATACTGGGAAAAGTTCAAAAAACGTTTCCCACTGCTCTGCAGACCTTCCCTTACACACAAGGGATCCAGGGAACCACCAGTGGGTGCACTGTGCTGTGGGTCCCCCAGGTCACGCTGCTCACACCGCTACCAGGCGCTTGTCAGCAAAACTGCTAAAGCATCCTCCCATCCCCAGCTCCATGGAAAGGCCTCCACGGTGCACTGCCTACACAGGGAACCTGTTGGTCAAACTACTGTCCAGCAAAAAGAAAACAGGTTGGTTTTCAGGGGAGTCATGCAGAGATATGGTGCAGGAAGGAGCAGTAGGAGGAAACAGGGGAGGAGTAAGCAGGTAGAAAAGCTTGCTTGATCCAGCATTTCTCCTTGCAAATTAGTCGTTAAAACTTTGTTAGATTAAGCTTTACACTCAAAAAGGAGCCAAATGCTCCCTGTGGAACTTATTGGGAACAACAGCGTCGGAGAGGCAGATGCAATCATTCACCTGCAGCAAGGGAAAAGCTGCTGCCTGGTTCAACCCACTGAATCACAACTCTCCCGTTTAATGTTAATAAAAATGGGGTTCCACACACCAGTACCTCAAATGTGCCCCTCAGTTTTGGCCATGTCTGAACACGGGTTTCTAAAGTATTATAGAGAAGTAATATCACTGAGTGTGTCCTACTCAGGCTGGTTGTTTCTCCCCAGCCAGCCAACCTTCTATAAAACAGAGTTTAGGAAGCTCAGGAAATTCACACCTGCTACATGTCACATCAAACATAATACAGGAACAGCCATACCAAGTCAGGGCCTCAAATCATCCTTTTAAGTCTCTGTTTCTGACTATCCCCAGAGCTGAAGGCCTCAATAAAGCACAACCAGCAATTTTAGCAGAAGCCTTTCCCTGGGCTGCCCTCCCATCTATTGGCACTCCACGGCTTACCAGTTTCCTGACCTAAAGGTTGCAAACAACCCTGCTTGCTGCCTCCCACCAAGAAAGCTCCACACTCTGTTTTGGAACAGCACACGTCTTCCATGTTTGCAGTAAATCCCCACACCAGGTCCAACACGGGGCTACTGTGAGCTCCCTCTGCATTTGGTGTCAGTGGGCTAAGAAACACTCAACTAGAGTTCTCACAGTTCATGGGGTTAAAACAGCTGCAAAGGCTCGCTCTGATCAGAGTTAATCTATTTTACATATTCTCCAAGAAGTTTAATCTTCTATTTTTTTTTAAAGAACAGATTGCTCTCGTGTTGGCAGAAAAACTTGTGTAAGCAAACAATAGCAAAGATGGAATGCTTAATTTTGAAGCAGGACTTACCACTCATTTTACTCTACAAACTCAGCCTATGGAGGGGTAAAACATGTTGCTTAAAATAATTGTAATTACTCCTCCAGTTGAATCCAATCAGGTGGAATGAATACATAAGCAGAGTGTTAGTTATGATGCTGCCCATTTAAGAGAAAGAAACCTAACTAAAATTTATTTCCAAGGCTATGTTCAGTTTACTGCGTGGATTACACATAGGATTACCCTTTAAAACCACTGCAAGGTTGAATGATTTGCTTTAACCAAAATACCAATTTTTTGCACAGTATTAAGGGAAATTTTGGAACTGGTAAGCAAGGTAGTCTACAAGATTGTCCACCATGTACTTTGAATTTGCAAGTAAGCATTTGTAAATACCATTTTGTGGACACCAAAACAGAAGCAGCAGCTAGACACTGAACCTGAATTATTTTCAGTTAGGCTGATGCAAGCATGCATACTGCTTTCGTTAGCTGAGACTGCTCCAGCATGTAAGATAACTTGAAGAGAGTTCATGGCAGATTACCGCCCTTAAAGTTTAGATTAATGCTCCATAGTTAGAACAAAGATGCATTGGAGGAATCATTTTCAAAAAAAAATTATTCCAACTTTGTATGATTGTATGATTCTAACTGTTAGCAAACATTAGCAACTTGCAACTTTTTGCATTGTGAATGCAATGCAACTCCAAAGCTTCTCCTTCTGCATGGCGGTAGTAGTCTCTCAATAGACCTGAGCCAATATTTCTGTGGTTCTCTACTGTGGCTGAGATCTCTCTTTGCTGTATTAACTGATTCTGCCTTAGAAGGGAAAGTGCCCTTTATAGGCAGATTAAAACTTTCAATTTTGCATGGCAATTATTAAATGAATCATGAAACTAAGGCTGCCAGCTGTGCCATGTTGGATTGCAATCCCCCACGTTCAACACTCCCTAGCTGTGCTGAGCTCAATAAGTCTCTTGTTGGATTTCCATGAGCTTTCTAAGTATTAAAGTTTGCTTTTAAATTCTCTTGCAATCATGCAAACCACACAATAAGACTAAGCACTGTAATTTGATTAACAGAAAATGAAAACGAGCTATCTAGAAAACAGTTTTAGTGGTGACATATTGGCTAAGTTCTGCGTGGCTCATTTTGCATCACTTTGATCAGAAATAAAATCTTTGAAAATTAAAGTCAGAAAAATCTCACCTCAAACCAAGACTCTGAAATGTAAAATTATTAGTTGAAGCTGAGTGATAAATGGCAGAAGTTTTCTGTTTTCCACAATGGTGTAAACAGCTAGTTCAGGAGTGTTGTTGCTATTGTTACATATTTAAAGCTGAAACCTGCTATTACATATCACATTACAAAAAAGAGCTCTAGTTCAGACTGCATTTTAGCTTTTCTGTTCCTTAGGCATGGATCTCTGATGTAAACAGAATACATGTAAGACTGTAGGTTATCACATTTTACATAATAATTGTGTCCTGTATATCTTGATTGATGGGGTGCAAAGCTATTTTTTCCCTACTCTCCCCAACATGCTGGAATAGTGAATTTACATCTTCATTTTCCATGCATCTGTATTGTACCACACATCACGTCTCGAGATCTGGATATGCTACACTGTGTTCTGTCTAAACTCAGGTTGCCCATTCTCATAGAATCACAGAATCACCAAGGTTGGAAAAGACCTCCGAGACCATCCAGTCCAACCATCCACCTATCACCAATACTTCCCACTCAACCATGTCCCTCAGTACACAATCCCTTAGTACAGCACCTAAACATTTCTTGAACACAGTTGTTCTCTCATTGCTCTCTTAAAGCCAAACCTACCTGAAAAATGCCATGCCCTGGAAAATGGACATTTTATCACTGCCATATCACACGAGACTTCATCAGAATTAGTGTGAGCTGCACAACCCAACTAAAGGGTGAAAGTCATCTTCTGAGCCAGCCTTGCAAGGCACATTGAGCTTTGAGTGCTGAAGTGTATGGCAAAGGCAAGTCCCACCCTGGGAACACGATTTGAGACCTTCAACAGGAGGAAATATCTTCCAGCAGGGAAGGATAAAGAAGAGCACTGCATCTCTCACGGTTTCTCTGCCAAGGAAAGCCTCAAGGAAGCAGTCTTCCTTTTGCTAAGAAAATATAAAACAATGCTATGGAAGCAATTTAAGGATCTATCTGGGAAGTGGCTTAAGGAAAAACACCACCTGTCCCATGTAGACTGTTAAGGCATTGCGTTTACAAGCTGTGTGCTGAACTCCCCTCTGGCTTAGCTGAGTGGAAGAAGATGACCAGTCTAAACATAGTAAAAGGAGATGCAATGTGTTACATACAGTCTGTGTAGCTTGTTCAGGCAGGATTAATTAGATGAGGCGGGCAGGAAGGTGACATGCATGGCTGGAGTGTCTTGGTCATTGTAAAATCAGTGTTTTACATCTAGATTTCCACAGCCCTAGAATTCTTTGAACTTTCCCATATAAAGTGTTCAAGACCTAAGAAAACATAACAGAAAGGGCCTCTTAAATCTACTTAACCCACTCTGCAAGTGCAGGACTGGTCTATAAATCTGCACACTTCAAGGCTGTTGCACACATTCCCTGTTTTAGAACCTGCAGAGCCAGTGTCCTCACTCTTTATTCTTAGCTCATACATCTTATAAAAGCTTCCTAGATTTGCACTCAAAAATCATTCCATTTTAATTTGAAGCCTGTTTAAGTTATTGAGTAGCTAGATACAATTAATCAAACAATACCTCTCTCCCTATTGAGATGACATCGTCCATGCATTCCTGATCACTCATATCTTCCTAACAGGACAGCCCTAGTTCAAGATTGGTAATTATACACTAACTGACATCTCTGTTGATAATAAACTTACACTAAACAAGCTTTTTGAAATCACAAATCTCTATCTTAAAGTGTTCATCCCCTCTTTTCATTCCTACTGAACCGAGTGGCCAACAGGCTTTTCATGTGTTTCATAACTTTGGTTGCTCATGCTGTTCACTCTCTGATAAAACTAGAAGATCACCATTTCTCTTTTGTCTGAGGCATATTTTAAGCAGGGCGAAGTGCTTGTTAGGATGAGGAGATGATAACCCAGCTGCCTGTTCACATTTTCTCACAACACAAAACAACACAGTAGTAACCTATTTGTTGCATTTCCTGCTTAAACACATGGATGCATTTTGGAAAGAGTTAAAGGAAATTTTAAAGTTGCTGATACTCTTGGAAGCTGCTGATTCTGCTCTGGGCTACAACAGCTTGTGAAAGAAGGACGACAGAGCCCAGACCAGAAAAGAAAGGAAAAGGACAGGGAGGTGATGGAGAGATGGAAGAGCTGTGAGGCAACGCATTCTGTAAACTGTTTCCTCCCGTGACTTGCTGGAAGGTATAATCAGTCATCTGCTGCTCGTTTTTGTGTGTATGGTGCATGTGTGTGTGTGTGTGTTTTTTTAAACTCTCACTGCAATCCCCCAAGACTACACTCCTGGTTTTACTTTTTTTGGTGGTGATAGTGTATGTTTGTGTAAGGGGTGTCAGGGGACTGAAATTGTGATACCAACTAGCAATTTGGGTGTGTGGGTGAAAATTAACTGTTGTAGTTGGTTATTTTATGGGCCCAAAATATGGCTGTTAAAAACCCCAACATTCACCATATGAGCTTTCTGTATCCAGACCATAAAATGTCTGGGATACATAGACGGGATCCAAGCCGACTTCCTGCCATGAAATTGTGCTTCACTAATGATCACTCCAGCCTGTTTTCTAAACTTGGAGACCTCTTGTTTTCCCCAGAGGATATTACATTGTTTGTCTTTGGGGAAAAGTGTTTGTGTGCTACAATTATGAAGTTTATAGAACTTAAAAATTCACCCGAAATGGGACTACTACTTTACACACAGTTCAACTTGGGTACAAAAAGGAAAAATAAAGCTTCATTCAAAAGCTGCAGGAAAGCACAAATGTAAGGGGTGAAGTAGTTGTCTATCAAAAATATATTTTAACTAAGTGCTGTCAGTTCTCTGTTGGACAGGAGTCTTTCTCCTTGCCCACACACTCATTATTCCTCTCTCAAATGCACCATTTCCCCAACGTACCCAAACAATGCCTTCCTCATCAATTTTTTTAAAAGAATATATGCCATTTACATACTAGGATATTCTATTTATTATTATACATAATATATACAATAGCTTATATACTATATTTACATGATATGTTAGATACTGCACCTTCCGAGCTGCTGTTCAGTGAGCCTCTATAGAGAGGCTTCTGAAACTGCATCTCTGCTATATGATGGATTGCACCCCAGAGACCTCAGTTAAAAGTACTCATCCAATATGCAATAAGACTTCCTAGAAAGCAAAACAGAACAAAATTTTAAATGCACATTCCTTCCTTTGTGTCTCAAAGTACAGTGAGAAAGTGTATCATCACCATCCTGGTTAGGGCTCTGAGCTGCCTTTGGAGAAGCCAGTCATTTCTATGTGTGTGTGTGCTTGGGAGAATGCAGGGGAAGGAGTGGAAATAGGTAAGATTAGCAAAACGACCAGGGAAATAAACAGGTACCTCAATGATGTATTTACCTGTGGCTTAGGCACTACCTGGTTGTGTTATCTAAAAGCTAAATAAATTTTTAATAATTTTGATTAATCGGGGTATTTTTCTAGACATAGAAGGATCTATATTTAGATTTCAGCTTGGTTATGGTTTTGAGGGTCAAATACAATATTTTTTTTTTATTTCTTTTAAATGGAAAAGTAGGGTAATTAATGCCATGGACGGGTGTGTGTGACATACTGAATACTGCAATGTGCTACAGTAAACATGAGTGACTGTAGCCACAGTGCAGGAAATACAGAAAGCAAGGCTCTTCTTAATTCTGTTCATATACTTAAATATGGTTGTGTGTGTATGTATATATATATATATGTATATACAAACCTATATATATTAAATTCAAATTGCATTGGCTCTCATGCAGACTTGTGCAACTGTCAGAGTCGCGTATGATGCTCCATAAAACACAGTGCTAGCTAAGATAGTGCCCTGCTTCTCTGGCTGCTCACCTGGGGAATGAAAGCACTTTCCAGCAACATATAATTCGGAGAAGTTTGGATGAGATTTCTAATTTGTTCACTCCCTCTACTGGAGACTTTTTGCCTAGGTCTCATTCAGATGCTGATCACGTTATCAAATAATGAACCCTCTCTATAATTTTTCTTATAATCTCTTTAAAAAACAAACAACAAACAAAGCTATATTTCACTTTTTCCTTTTTTCTTTTCTTTTCTTTTTTTTTTTTTTAAGTTTTCAGAGTGCCAGCTGGTAGAGCTCTAAACATAGTGAAATACACAGCCAAATTGCCTGTCATGACTCTGTCTCAACACACAGTAAGGCAATGAAAGCTTACTCCCCTCTTCTTTTCCGTGTTGTTTGGTAAGAATCTGAAAACTGAGCAAAGGACATTGGGAGGCTACATCCCAATAAATTCTAGTTTAAGGAGAAGAGATGATGAGATCACTATGCATTTTTGTAACCTATTTGACTTTCATTGCCTAAACCCAGCAGACTGGGGTTGCTTTGAAGGCCTTATGGTCTGTGCATAATATTGAGTCTGGGGATAGATCTGTGTAAATGGTAAAAGCCTAGACAAAGGGTAAGCAGAGTGCAGTTCCAGCCTGCTTTGCTGAGGGATATCGATAAGATGCAGTAATATATGCAATGGTCAAAATGTGCTCCAGTAAATATAATTAATTCCTAACCTGACTAAAATATTGGTGCCTCAGTCACAGAGCAAAACCTTTTCCCTAGCTTAGTCTGCTATCAAAATGGAAAGAATGGGGTAATCCATGAATGGTTTTGATGGGAAATGTTTTATTCCCGTAAATTCAAAACCTTTTCAACAGCAAAACTACTCAATGACAGCACAGCATTTCTGCTGCTGTGATGTATTTAAATTTCTCTTTGGTCACTCTCACTACAACACTAACCCCGCTCAGAAATTGCACATCTTGAGCACTGCAAGCTTTTCTTAGCTAGATTTGGTTAAGCAAGGACTGTGTTTAAGCCAGGGGCAAGCCTCTGTTAAACACAGGCATGCATTCCAAACTGTCTTGTTCTCAGATTGCCAGTGGAAGTTTTCATCTCTCCCGTCTGGATTTTCTTCTGAGCTGCTCACCACAGTTCTTGTAAGATAGAACACTTTTGAAGGGGCTGGTCAGTGTTTCTTTGCTTTCTCCCTGCTTCTCTCAATGTCTTCTGTGCTGTATTGCCAATCGGTTTTCATGTGAAAGGACCTCCTCTCAGTGAAGGCATCCTGGGATCCAGCACTCATCTTAATCCCATCTGGAGTTTAGCATCATTTTGGAATTCCACCCTCTGTGTGGGATAAAAATCTTGTATTAAATGAGTCCATTATGTACCCTGTGTGAAGACTAAAACGTTAAATTTAATGTAAAAAGTCAAAACTTTGGAATAGCATCAATTGAAGTACAAAGCTAGGATTCATTGTCCAGTGAAATCAGGGCTTGCTAAAGGAACCTGTAATCCATGAAGTTTTTTCACTACGCATCACAGGCTTACCTCTCATCAGGGTTAGAGGATTCTATGATAATTTGAATTTTGAAAAGGAAATAAGAGGTTCTCACAGGATCTGCATTTCTATTTAATGTAGCGTCAGACCTGGTATGGAAAAATAGGCAGCAAAAGACTTTGCTCTCCTCATTTTTAGTTGAGAAAGCCTCAGAAATCAGAAGTACAGGCTAAACATGTCTAATCCCTGCCTGGGGCAGAGGGGGTTGGAGATTGATGATCCTTGGAGTCGCTTCCAAACCAAGACATTCTATGATTCTATCATCCAAGACCGATGGGCACATGAAGTTAAAATGAAAGTTTCCAAGGTGACCATCAAGATGCTGAGAATAATTATAAAGAAGTGGCTGGGGAAAAGAAGGACTGAAAATGTTGAAAGAATAAGCATTAAGTGGCGTTGCTATTTTAAATGATGTCTAGACAAAGGGTGATGGCTTTTTAACAAGCTGTTGATTACTCCTCATTGTAACATAAACCCAAAGTTCTGAAAGTTTCTGAGAAAAAAAAAAAACTGGAATCCTCTTAACATTTCTTGATAGCAATGGGAAACTTCCCATCACTGTCCCCAAAGAGGTTTGCTCATAGATAGGTACAAGAACAGGCTGTTAAAGGTGACCGAACAGGAAAGAATTTTCCTGTAACAGTCTGACTAAATTAACAAACCAGCTAAATAACTTGTGATGAATCAGTGTGTAAAATCACACAGTCAAGTCCAAGCCTGCGATGCACGTGGAGCCCTGCTGTGTGCTTAGATCAAGCAGGAATTCTACTGCTTAACAGAGTAGTTTGCTGCACACTTAGTAGCTGCAAAACATCTACAAATGTTATGTTGTGATACCTGAAACCACCAGCTGTACTCTTTCACACTGACTGTGGTAGCCATGGAGAAAACCAAGAGGGCTTTAGGTAAACTGGACAGAAGTAAAACATGACATGAGGCACAGTACCATAAGACTGACTCAAAAATCATTGCACAAAGTCAGAAAGATAAGTAGCAGTATGTGATAACCTCACGTGGCCATCAGTTAAATTCACACAAATTGAAGTCCACGCATTTCTCTTCAGTGTCAAAAGTTGATTTCTCTGCCTTGAAGGGTATCAAGCACTGCGAGCAGTTCTGCTCATTGGGTTGAAGAACGTGTGTTCAACTCTTCCCTTCCTTCTCCCTGAAATTGCTGAAATAGTTATCCTTGAATATTAAGTAAATAAGCAACCCAAGGGCTCTGACTCTGGGCAGCCTGGTCTGCTGGTTGGCGACCCTGCCCACAGCATGGGGTTGAAACCAGATGATCTCTGAGGTCCTTTTCAACCCAGGCCATTCTATGATTCCATGAAAGAAGGTCAAGAGAAAAAACTTCTAGGCAATCATTTTTGAAATGGTACAGTCCCCTGATCATCCAGCTCACAGCCTTTGGATCAGACATGGGCATAAAGCTCAGCTAAAATACAAGCCAGTAATGCCAATCCAGTTCCAAACAGCTACAAAATTGAGATGTTTCAGAACTGGGTGGTTGTTCTTTTCTCCAAATTGTTGAGAAACCCCAACTGAAAGCATGGCAAAGAGGAGCTGTGAACTATCAGGCCTCAGCTTGTCTGTAAATCCCAGCAAAATGAATTAACGTGGATTTTTTTTTTTTTTTTTTCCAGTCAAATGAACTCTTTAGCCTGCTACAGATTTTCATATGTACTTCCTCAATTTAAGAGTTTTCAGGCTCTCTCATCTGTTCCTAACTACATCCTGTAATTTCCAGTGCTGGTTGCTGCACTTTAAATCTGGTCAGCACAACTTACATGTACTTATCAGTGACTCATCCACGTATTTGAAGATCTTAAGAATGAATCACATATACATGTTTGCTGAATCCCCTCTGCTGTCTGTGAAGGAAGGCTCACACTGACGGAATGCAGAACAGAGCAAGACGAGAGACTTTGATGTTAAGGGACTTTATATGAGTGTGTTCTCTGAAGAGACGATTTAAGCCTGTTTATTAAGTCATGCAGACTTTGTTGTTCAGCTCAGACAGCAACACCTTAACACAACGCATCCTTCAGTTTTTTGGGCAGTAACTGAACATGAGATCTAGTTAAAAATGTTTGTTTTTAAACCTGGCGTTTAAAACGGGGTTTTGTTGTTGGTTTGTGTTTGTTTTTCGGTTTTTTTTTTTTTTTGCTGCTGTTCGAATGGCACTCTGACAAATCACATCAGAGGAGAAAGTGTCACTCAGCACAACAGGCCACAGTCTGCATGTAAATTGTCTTAAATCTTCTCTTTCAAATGGCAGCTGACAAATCAAAACGAGAATAGGCTATGCAGCAAAAAAAAAAAACAAAAAAAAAGCAACAGCTATACATTAAAGACTTAACACAAGGCTCCTGTCTACTAAAGTCTGAGAGCTCCAAATGCAGAGAAACCACACAGAGTTAATGATAATTGATATCATATGGTCTTTATCAAAGCTTCCTCAAGAAAAGCAGCTTAAGGGAAAATCCGTAAATGTGTGTCTTGACCACAGTCTACCAATCTTCTTCCGCATTGGAGCCTTTAACTAATTTGTTGGTTTAATTACTGAGGCACAGGAAAGTTTGCAAGAGTGATAATTGCATATTCTTTGATTGCTGATCATTACATTAAGTGGTCTCTATGAATTAAAAATAAAAGCCAAGTGCAATGTGTGCATCTAGGAAACCAGCCTCTATCTAAATCTGGACATACAAGCTTACTGCTGCTGGCTGACAGCACAAAGCAAAAAAGAAAAAAACAACAGTGGAGTTCCAAAAACCTGTAATTGCTGTGACAGTTAACTGCAGAATTTTGGGATTCAAAGTGGGTCAGGCAAGATCAATGAGACATCGGGCTCTCGTTTAAGGGCAGTTTAGAGGCTTGTTAGGTAACTTCTAATGTGTCTCATACTTGCATCTTTAATTGGACCGGGTAGTATAGCCTACTGCACCATTCTGAACTAGCGCCAGAGGAATTACTAGAAGGTCAAACGGAAGAGAGAGGCAGGGGGAGGAGGAAGTGGTAATTGAAGAGACAAGAGATGATTGTGAAAGTACTTGGAGGAGCCTGTGTGTCTGGCAAGATGCAATGGGCCAAGCTACAAACAGGAGGCAAGGCACTTACTGGAATAACCTCTTTTTCCTCACTTCCCTCCCAGCCTAGAGCAATGCCATCACTAACTAACCCCACCAGCTGCTGAAGTAACAAAGCACTACAGGGACTAATTAATTGCAGTATCTACCCCAGTGGGTCCAGGAATATTAGCTGTATGAACACACAGTCATCAAGCACATAACTACAGATGGCTCTGGTAAAATACCTTTGTCTTCAAGAGAGAGAGAACAGAAATGAAAGATAGAGATGACAGCAAAACACCGAAGCCAAAAGCTGAACAGTCCTGTTTCAGTTCTGGCTCAGTTTAGAGGAGGCTGCCTGTGCTTTCCACTGTTCATCAAAAGGACCATCTGATAAATGCTTGCATCATTCTGCAATGAAATTTGTCCAGTGTTCACCAAGAAACCTCAGATCAGACCTCATGCACCAAAACAGCTTCTCACATGCATTAGTTAAGAAAAATGAAATGTAGCTTGAAATATTAAAAAAAAAAAAAATTAGCTTAAACTTTTTTTTTTTTTTCCCAAATAGGTTACTTAGATTTTATTTTGTCCTCACAGTGATATCAGGAAGATAAAGAGGTGACAACATAATGGAAGAGTTCTGGTCACAACCTGAAGCACGTATGGGAAGAGACTCACAGAATCTCAGAATGTCTGAGGTTGGAAGGGATCTCTGGAGACCACCTGGTCCAGCCCTCTGCTCAAGCAGGGCTACATCCAGCAGGTTGCCCAGGACCTTGTGCAGGCACCTTTCAAAGACCTCCAAGGAAAGAAACTCCACAATCTCTCAGGGTAACCTGTGCCAGTACTCTGTCAGGCTCATAGCAAATCCTGAGCCTTCTCCAGGCTAAACAGACCAGTTCTCTCAACCTCTTCTCATAGGAGAGGTGCTCCTATCCCTTCATCAATTTGGGAGTCCTGCATTCAAGACTTCCCAGTATGTCCAGATGTCTCTTGTACTCAAGCTTCCTAATGTTCTTGTTAGCCCAGCTCTCCAGCCCACCAAGTCTTCTCTGGATGGCAGCACAGCTTTCTGGTCACTGGGAAAACAGTGAAGGAGCACCTTATGTCACATACAACTCAAAGTGCAAGAGCTTTAAAACCAGAAAAGGCTGCACTGGAAATCATGAGAGAAGAATATGAACAGTGGCACTAGAGATGGAAGCATCTGAGAGCCCAACAGACATCAAGAGACAACAAAAGACACTACATGCAAAGTAACATAAATCAAGAGTCTGATGATTACAGTTAATCAGAGCAAACAGTATCAAATGCTGAATATCTAGTCTACCTGACTGTGAGCGGAGCATTTACCTAAGATGAAATCTGGCATATTCTCAACCCCACTGTTAGAGCAGCTCTAATTTTACCTGTTTCTTAGATTTCAAAGGATTGCTCATGCAGATTGAATAGACTCAGTATTTTCAGCATTCTGCTAACCATTGTTTACTGGTGCTACGTTATACCTGGGAAAGGTATTTTATAAATCCCCCAAGTCATATTTCTGAATTATTACCACCTCCAGCCTGTGTGTATATATATATATATAATACTTCATCTCAGCCTTCAGAATGTCTCCTCAGATCTCCATGCACCACCTTTTTCTTATGTATACAAACACTACTTTGAAGAAGCCATTCTAACTTGCAGTAGTGAATTTATGATGCCAAAGCTATATATAGAAAGAGAATGGAGAGTTCCTTATGCAGCTTGCCAAAATTGGATTTGAAACATTTTGTTATTTGAAAGCATTAAATATATAACAATGTTATTACAGCTAAAGCCCCTATACTGTATTGAACTTTTTTCCTTCAAAAGTATGGATGGGATGCATAAACAAGAGGGCTTGTTGCTTGAACTACTTTAAAAGGTGCTTTCAGAGCAATTTCCATTCTCAAAAAGAACATGCATCTATAATTAATAAAATATTTGTTTTTAATGAGCTCTTTTTTTGTGTAATGTGTACTTTCAATACAGCTATGATACATCTTTATAATGCACACCGTTTGCCAAGACAGATGCTACAATCACAAGGCAAGGATCTTAAGGTGTTTGTGCAGTATTTTCAAAGTTGTCCTGTAAAATGCAAAGCCACAACATTACCTTTACAATGTTATAATTCAAGTTTAAGGGCACAAAAAATTCAATATTAAGTACTTTCTTCTACAACTGCTCTGAGACTAATGCACTGATATTCTACTGCGTAAAAGTATAGGCAGCATTTCTGCTAATGGGTTTTTGAAGCGTGCACTGAACATTAAAACACTTGCAGACATGCCACTTTTTTTGCTTGTGATCCATTTCGCTCTGCACTGTCATCACTCATAGGGCAAAAGATACTGGCAGACTGAGACCAAACTTGGAGATGTTGACAAGAACTCGGTAGCCTGGTTACAAAGAGAAAAGGAGATAAAAAAGTTTATGCTGACACTGAACAGTAGGTCTTTATGACACTCCTCGCTTTGTATAATTCTACTACATCTTCCTTTGTCATTCCTCACACAGAAATCATGCAAACCTCAGATAATCCTAGCAGTCTTTTCTGGAGTTCTTCTAGTCACTCACAACCTTTTAGGGATGTGACCAGGACTCCAAATGCTGCTTTACACAGACTTGCAATAGATTTGCAGTGTTTCAGCGCTCTCTGCTCCTAACATTTGAGTTTCTCCTTCAACTTCTACTGCAGTCAGCCAACGATTTCCATACAGGTGGAAATAATTAGCAGAGAGCTTATCTTTGCAAGTGTAAAGAAGAGAGCAATTCTCCCACCCTCCCATGTAGCACCACTTCAGCTGCTTTGTGTATCTTGCTACACAAGTCATTTAATTGCCACGTCCTTTTGCAGCCCAGTGTATCACAGAATCACAGAATCACAGAACCGTAGGGGTTGGAAGGGACCTCCAGAGATCATCGAGTCCAACCCCCCTGCCAAAGCAGGATCCCTACACCAGGTCGCACAGGTAGGTGTCCAGACGGGTCTTGAATATCTCCAGAGAAGGAGACTCCACAACCTCCCTGGGCAGCCTGTTCCAGTGCTCCGTCACCCTCACTGTAAAGAAGTTCTTGCGCACATTGGTGCGGAACTTCCTATGCTCCAGCTTCTGGCCATTTCCCCTTGTCCTGTCTCCGCACACTGCTGAAAAGAGTCTGGCCTCGCCACTTTGCCCCCCACACCTTAGATATTTATAGACCTGGATCAGGTCCCCTCTCAGTCTTCTCTTCTCAAGGCTAAACAGACCCAGCTCACTCAGCCTTTCCTCATAGGGGAGATGCTCCAGGCCCTTCACCATCTTTGTGGCTCTCCGCTGGACTCTTTCCAAGAGATCCCTGTCTTTTTTGTACTGGGGAGCCCAGAACTGGACACAGTACTCCAGATGAGGCCTTACCAGGGCAGAGTAGAGGGGGAGGATCACCTCCCTCGACCTGCTGGCCACGCTCCTTTTAATGCACCCCAGAATGCCATTGGCCTTTTTGGCCACAAGGGCACACTGCTGGCTCATGGCCAACCTGTCGTCCACCAGGACACCCAGGTCCCTCTCTGCAGAGCTCCTCTCCAGCAGGTCATCCCCCAACCTGTACCGGTGCATGGAATTATTCCTCCCTAGGTGCAAGACTCTACACTTGCTTTTGTTAAACTTCATCTGGTTCCTTACTGCCCAGCTCTCCAGCCTGTCCAGGTCTCGCTGAATGGCAGCACAGCCTTCGGGCGTGTCAGCCAATCCTCCCAACTTCGTATCATCAGCAAACTTGCTGAGGGTGGCCACTACCCCCTCATCAAGGTCATTGATGAAGATGTTGAACAGGACCGGTCCCAGCACCGACCCCTGGGGAACACCGCTGGTTACAGGTCTCCAACCAGACTCTGCACCGCCAATGACAACCCTCTGTGCTCTGCCAGTCAGCCAGTTCTCAACCCACCTCACTGTCCACTCATCTATCCCGCACTTCCTCAGCTTCGTTATAAGGATGTCGTGGGAGACAGTGTCAAATGCCTTGCTGAAATCAAGGTAGACTACATCCACTGCTCTCCCCCCATCCACCCAGCCAGTGACAACATCATAGAAGGCTACCAGGTTGGTCAAGCACGACCTCCCCCTGGTGAACCCGTGCTGACTACTCCTGATAACCTCCTTTTCTTCCAGTTGTCTGGAGATGGCATCCAGCACAATCTGTTCCATCACCTTTCCAGGGACAGAGGTGAGGCTGACTGGCCTGTAATTACCTGGATCTTCCTTCTTGCCCTTTTTGAAGACCGGAGTGACATTGGCTATCCTCCAGTCTTCAGGCACCTCCCCCATTCTCCAAGACCTCTCAAAGATGATAGAGAGCGGTTCAGCAATCACCTCTGCCAGCTCCCTCAGCACCCGTGGATGCACCCCATCGGGTCCCATGGATTTATGAACATTGGTGTTGCCTAGGCGCTCTCGGACCGCCTCTTCCCTGACTAAAGGGAAGTCTTCCATTCCCCAGACCTTCTCACTAACCACCAGGGCCTGGGATTCCCGAGGGAGAGCTTTTTCACTGAAGACAGAAGCAAAGAAGGCGTTCAGTATCTCCGCCTTCTCAGCATCCCCCGTTACCAGAACACCCCCCTCACTTAGTAGGGGACCTACATTCTCCCTAGTCTTCCTTTTACTGTTAACATACTTAAAAAAACCTTTTTTATTATCCTTTACCACCTTTGCTAGATTCAATTCCAGGTGGGCTTTAGCCTTCCTCGTCGCATCCCTGCAGGCCCTGACAACATTTCTATATTCTTCCCGAGTGGTCAGACCCTTTTTCCACATTTCATGGACCTTCTTTTTCCCTTTGAGTTTGTGCATGAGCTCCTTGCTCATCCACACAGGTCTCCTGCCACCCTTTCCTGATTTCTTGCTCACAGGGACGCACCGATCCTGGGCTTGGAAGAAGAGCTGTTTAAATGCCAACCAGCTCTCACAGGCCCCCTTACCTTCTAACACCCTAGCCCACGGGATAGCTCCAAGTAGGTCCCGGAAGAGATCAAAGTTGGCTCTCCTAAAGTCCAGGGTAGCAATCCTACTTTTTGCTTTGCTCCTTCCACTCAAGATCTTGAACTCCACCATCTCGTGGTCACTACAACCCAAGCTACCCCCAACTTTTACTTCCTTAACAAACCCGTCCTTATTTGTGAGAATAAGGTCCAGTAACACCCCTCCCCTCGTTGGTTCCTCCACCATCTGCATCAGAAAGTTGTCTTCGACACATTGCAGGAACCGTCTGGACTGCGCATGCCTGGCCACGTTGCTTTTCCAGCAAATATCTGGATAATTGAAGTCCCCCATAAGCACCAGCGCCTGGGATTGCGACGCTACTTTCAGTTGCTTGTGGAAGGCCTCGTCAACCTCCTCCTCCTGATCAGGGGGCCTGTAGTACACACCCACAACGGTGTCACCCATACCAGCCTGCCCCTTGATTCTCACCCACAAGCTCTCCACTGCTACATCACCCTCCCCCAGGTGGAGTTCAATACATTCTAGCTGCTCTCTCACATAAAGAGCAACTCCACCACCCCGCCTCGCCAGCCGATCTTTCCTAAAAAGCACATAGCCCTCCATGACAACATTCCAGTCATGCGAGCTGTCCCACCACGTCTCCGTGATCGCAATGAGATCATGGCCTTGCGACCGCACACAGATCTCCAACTCTTCCTGTTATTTCCCATGCAGTGTAGCTGATCCTCAGCTCTGTTCCCCAAAAATGCCTGGTATCATGAACATGCTTTGCCACCATATGGTTCACACCTTCCTCCCACTCATTTCTGGGTATTTGAACATGAGACATCCCTGCTGGTGATTTCCCTTTTCTGAGAACCGATTGCTTATTCCTGCTCAATTTTTTCTCACTTTTCCTCAATTTCTACTGTTTACCATTTCACCATTAAAAGACCTTTGCTCTCATTCCACAACACTTCGAACTGCCAAAGACTAATCTGATATCTGTATTAACTGGGAATAAAGGGCCACACTGACAGTGATGATGAGTCCCTTAAAGAACTCCAAAAACATGAGACAATTTGCTTTCACAGATGCACCACCAGCTCCTAACAGCTACATGATGTTGATCAAAATCTGTTCTACAGGACTGTCTCTTCTCATACACCTTGTTCTTACATCAGTCTTTTATTGCACAGATCCTCTTAAACACCACTTACCCTATTCTTAAAGCAAGGTGATAGTATTTAGACTTTAATTTCCAGAATAGTGCTCTTAAATCTTATCTTCGGAGTTGACAGGAACACAAGGTTCAATTTTAGTAACTATTTTGCTAAATAAACAATAAATGTAGTTCCTCTAATAAAATAGAATATAACCTCAACAGATATGGGGCCCTTTGCTGCACATACAAGAAAACACTAAGGCTTCCAAATCTGTAACAATCCATTTTTCTTCTCAAGCACTCTCCTACCATCTGCCATTTGGGGTTCACTAACAAGATGGAGTTTCCCAGTCTTTTTCTTACTGGACCCATGACTTGCACGCTTATAAAACTCTCATTTACCACCTTCTCCCTTTCTTTCCTTTCATTCTAAGGGCACCATCTTGCTCTAGACTCCCTCTCCTCAACTGTGTAGGCAATTTGCTAAAGATTCTCTGTTGTTTTATTGTGAATCTGGCTGTCAATACCATCTTTTGATAACAGGAGCTGGAGTTACTTTGTTTTGGTATTTTTGATGTTCAAGTTGAACATCATCAGCTCCCGGCAAACAAAGACCTGGACGCTGGCTTCACATCTTGTCTATAGACAGCCCAGAAATCTCTCAGGAGACAAGGTGACTGCTTCTCCCAAGTCCATTTCAGTCTGTTGCTTTCAAGAGGATCACTGGAGAAGAGATTTCTGGAACCTGAGCAACAAAAGCACTGAAACCTAAGTGTTAATCTAAGCTATTGTAAAACACATCCAATTCCGCACTGGGGATGAGGCCAGTTAATGCTTCCATGTCAATTTCTTTGTTTCATGTGCCACTTAATTGCTTAGTGTCTTGCACATATACATATATATTTTAATACTGCAGAAGAAAACTGGGATGCCCTGAACACTGGCAGAGTAAGATGTGGAGGGAAGATGGGACCACCTCCAGATCCCTTAACACAGGTCTCTTACAGTCTGGGGAAAAAAGCACTGAGCAGATTATATTATGTAGCAGCTCTCAGATTATCCCATTTTCTTTGGTTTTAAGTAGCTCTGCCACCTGCCTGCCCTGCTAAGGTAGTCAGTCTGATGGAGCAGGACAGAAGAAGACCACCTCAGCCTGCTCTTCTTGAAAAGCCCTGCTGCAGATAATAAGCTCTGAGTTTTAGCAGCCCAAACAAACTTTCCTATTAGCCTTCCAGCACTCCTTTAAATGCAGGGTTCAGTCTCCCTGTGCTGAGTTTGGCACTACCAGCATAGCACAGAAAAGGCTTCACAAGAGGCAGAATCAGGGCAGGAGCATTTTCCATGCTTTTGAAGATTTTTCACCAGTTGCAGACATGACTCTAAGTTCCTCTCCATTTCATCACCAGTTGCATGCAAAGCATGTTTCTGATGCTCCTCAGTGGCTGTCCGTAAAGACCTTCTGCCTTTACAACTAGATCACATTACTGTAATCTTGCTGAAAGTTTACCTCATCCTTAAAATAATTCGATTACTTTAGCCTGCTATGTGGGTTTGAGTGCAAGGACTCTGCATTTGCAACTGACTCTAAATGAATTTAAATGGATCTGACTGAAATCGATATTCAATGGGAAGTAGTTAATCATTAATGATATCCCTACATCTAAAATCAAACACAGACTGATGGGCTCCCTATCTCAATAAGCTTCCGCCATCAGGAGATAGCAAATGGGACTGTAAGTCAGTGTAAACATAAGGTAAAAGAGAAAATACATGGTTCAGCTTATTGGGCAAAACTGAAATGCTTTTCATGCTGTCTAGCCTGCTCTGTGGAGATGGATATGTCCATCCTTTATATAAAGCACATACTTGACATGACCTGTAACAGGGCACTAAACACAAAATAGAGTCAGATGCCCACACAGTCCCCTCTGCCCATATTCCTGCACATTAAGAAACAGACTCACATCCTGATGACCTACTATCATAACCAAAAAGCAAAAAATGTTTGATTTTTATCTTGCTGCTCCTCACAAATCACAAGTCTGACACAGAAATTTAAGGTCTTCCCCTCACTCCAAGCCGTTTTATATTGAACTGAATATAGGGAGGGATATAGAACTGAATATAGAAGGGAAACTAACTGATGCAAGCTCCAGTTTGTGCTCAAACACCCATAGGACATTATTTCTGGAAAGAAACAGTCCCATCCCTCTTTTACATTAAATCGATTTGTTGTTTTTCCATCTGTATTCTTTGTGATGCTCCTCCAAACACTTCACAAATTATCTAGCTTTTAGAAAGCCAGGAGCTGTTTGCTGTTTTTTTCCCCTCCTCTTTAAACTTGAATGCAGCTTGAGATTCTTAAGGTCTCACATTAGGTTTAACTGCTTCGCTGTAGACCTGGTGGCACCATGGAGAAAAAGGGAGGGTTTGGATACACGGTGAAGATGTGCTCGTTTCAGTGGCCAACAAAGAGCCAAAGGCGACCCCTGTTATTACTGCTGGTGAGACCAGGTTTACCATATTATTAATCATTGAAGTATGACTCAAAATTCAGACTGGCCTGTACTTACTCCGTGGGTCAGGGAGCTTTATCAGAGCTCATTAACTGCACTGGGCTTCTCATTTACTCTTTCTGCGATGATCTTTTTCCTAATGCACGAAGGGAAAAGAGAAACACAGGTGATTTAACTGTTTGAGGGATATTTACTGCTCGATCTCAACAAACAGAAGCAGCAGGAGTATTTTGCTTGTCAAGAGGCCAGTAATTCTTCAAATCCCTCTTAAGAGATAATGACTGGCAGTGTAATGCTTTTGATCTGTCATAATTATAAAATAAAAGAGAATGGATGCAAAGCTCACGTGCCATGGGAAGGTCAGTTGCTTTTAAATGCCTAGGATTCCCTCTGTGGCTAATCCCAGCATGTCCTGAACACAGGCTGTTTTTAGGCACAATTGTGGGTCCGTTAGACATCCTGTTCATATAAAATGAGTGCCTTACTGGTGAGCTTCTCCTGTAGGGCAGCTAATAAGTAGGTAGGAAAATGACATCTCTGTACTTTCGACTTGCATGCTGTTGCAAGGAAGGACAGCAGGAACGTCTCCTCTCTGGCGTCAAACAGTCCCCTGCAGCATACATACAATTTAAATTATTACAAGTATGAATGGAGGCACAAAATAAAGTAATTACATTTAATTAGACAGCTAAAAAAGCGATGGCCTGGGACTCGCTGCCTTAGATGTAGCCTTTTGTTGACTTAACACAAGACAGGTAATGAAGGAAACTTCAAAGTGTAAGCAACTGAATTGCTACTTAATTAGTGGAGCCCTAGTCAACAACACAGCAAAACAAAACAAAACAACCCTCAATTTTTTAATTTTTTTTCTCGTTAAAGGAATTCTCATGTCTCACAGAAACCCTGAAATTAAAGATTATTCTATTAAGATTAGTGTTTGTGTTCAAAAGTATGGAGATGTATTTTGGTGATGTTAATGAAGAGCTCCTGAAAGATGCTAGATTGGCAGGCCTGGATCATGACGTTACAAAGTCATGATGTGCAAACAAGTCACTAGCTCACAAATCTCACTTTTCTGCCAAGCATCAAGTACAGAGAGTCAACTCTTTCAGTGTTCTGATCTGCTGGTACAACTGCGCCAAGAAAACTAGCATAGAGAAGCTTCATCAGTCAGAAGTGATGAAAGACACTGATAAAGAAAAGTAGGTATTGAAACATTGATTTTCTTATGAACAAGTCTCTCAGTTTTGCTTTTTCATATCTAGAATCCCATAGGTTGCCACAGCTCATCTCTGGAATCCTTTTAGGCTTCCATAAACTTCCTACTGCTTTGCTGTACAATTAAAAGTGAATAGCAAAGCGTGCCTGAATAGCACAGTGAGTTCCTCTATCCTGTCATCTTTGGGCCAGCATTTTATTCTAATTTCAGAGATGAAAGCAGGCTGTTTATAGGTTTCATCCCATTCCTCAAATGCTTATGTCAAACAGTCAGTAATTCTAAGTTTCCACTCCTCAGAAGCACTCAGGATGGACTGGTAGGAGCTTCAGCAACCAATACAGTCTTTATTTCACATCTGCCTATGGTCGTGTATTTCTTCAGAAGACCAGCTAGAAGGGAAACTAACATATAGCATTAACATTTCTGCCTGTCAGAGGTTTTCCCTCTCAGCCCTCTTCAGCTCAACAGCCCCATCAACAATTACAGGTAAAGTTTTGTTGACTTAATATTACGTCTCAGATATCACAAGTCAAAACTGACAACTGCACATCCCTCTCCCTCTGCACCTCACCAAAACATGACAGGGACACCAGTTTCTGCAGGGGTGATGTGAAGATCAAAAACATGCTCCACAGTCACCTGTGGTTTGCAGTACAAATAGTGGTAACGATGCATCTGCTCTTCAAAGTTATAAAATTAGTACCTTCAGAAATCACTTTGTGTTTGGTAATCTTTTCCCCAGCAATATGGACCACACTGGACTAATAGCCTTTTCTATTAGTATACTCTTCTGTCAATAAACACAGCAGTTTGGCAATGATTCTGCTGCATCACTGAAGTCAATAGGATCATGCTGTAGTCCTCTGCACTGTTTCTTTTAAGGTCTGTCAGAAAAAGACTCAAATGCAAAACAGAGAGAGGAGATGAAGTGAAGAAATCCAACAGAGTTTCAGCAGGTTCTGGAACAGACAAAGCAAGAACAAGTATGACACTAAAAGGACCTCTGGGGCAGAAGAAATTGGATTTCAATTAGACTCCTCATAGCATAGGAAAGACTTTTGCTGAGAGAGAAATTCTGAAGTGTTATTTGAATTTTTGCTTTCCAGGTATGATAAAAATGCAAATGGAGGAAGTGTGCTGCTACAAATCTGTGTTTGCAGAGGAGCATTTTGCTTACAAAGAGGTAAGTGACAAAAAGGAACCCAGAATTGTGGGACAGCAACAGATACATGTTTGCTTGGGCTGTGCAAGTGAATGCACAGGCAGAGTTGCACTGTTAGAGATGAGGAAAAGTTCACAGAACGCAACAAACTTCTGATGATGCTTTTTAGTTCGTAGCCAGTGAGAAAACCTGAACATTTCAAGAAGTCGGCAGTCACCACTTCACTGTCTTTCCAATGGCATGCAGCCATAGGCCCTTCTGCAAGCTGTTGTTTGACTGCATTTACAAATCATGATAGACTGGCTGCTTAGTTGTACCACTTATTTGGGAAAATTAGATTGAAATTTTAATGACAGCACATCAGAAATCTTCAGTAAAAGGAAACATACCTGCATCCATCAGTATTTCTCTTTGCAATTCCTTATTATTCCTCTCTCAAAGCTGCGTGTAAAGCTATATAAGCATAACCTATCACTGCAGGACACACAGGCTCACTGAATTTGTATCAGGACACTGGAAGTATCAGAGAGAAACTGCTGTAAACAAGTTATTGCTTCTTGCTTCTCTCTTCCTCCTAACCCAAATCAGTATCTGATGTTGCTGGAATGAACTCCAAGGGGAACACCAGCAAAACAAGAAAACTCAGTTGAGGGGAAAGTCATATGAAGAAAAAAAAAAAAAAAAAAAAGAACACACAACCAAAACAGTATTATACAACTGCTTCGGGCACAACATAAGCTAAGTGACAATTTGAGGTCTCATGGCTACATTCCTTACACCACAAGCTCAGCTGTTGAGACGTTCCTCCAGAACACACTTTTTCCACCAGTGGAGTAGTGGAGTAATGTGCTAAGCCTTGTTTTGTGGCAGAATATCATGAACAATGCTGATCTGTGCTGTTCACACAGCTGCAGACAGAGGGCTTCTAGCCACTGACTGCACCCAAGGCAGGGAGTAGCTCTCCTCAGGTTTATGTCAACTTCTATCACCTTCCTTGATAAAAACGCTGCTTTGTAAATTTCAGGAGCTAGATATCTATCACTGTCATTATTCTATTTGTCCCGTAACAGTGATCAAGTTCCCAGGCTGGTCTCCTTCAGACCAGAGCTTGAAGAAGCCCATAATCTCCCAGAATAGTCATCATGTCTGATCAGTGATCAGACATCTCTGGAATCTTTTCAGAAAAGCCAGTGCAAAGCTTTCCAACAACACGGACAAAATGAATTTTGCTGCCTCAAGCCACTCAGCTTGGCAATACCCTCTTCCTGCCATGGGAGGGACAGCAATAGAACAGAAATTGGAAACAGGACTGAAGAAAATGACAGCCTTCTCAGAGAGTCTTCCCATGGGCCTACCGTAGAGCCATCAAATTCCTTTTGCATTAACAATTTTTATCCTCCTTCAATCAGCCACTGCTGTTGTGAGACCTTTCCTGCTCAGAGGTCTCTGTCAGATTACAGGAAACAGGAAAGTAATTGCTCCTTGATGAATAACCTAAAGAGCTGTAATCCCAAAGCGAGACCCAACAAGCTCCCCCAGATTGTAATCCCCAGTTACCACTTTCTGCTCTCCCCAGGGCATTCATTGTGCAAAATGCCCTTACTCTTACAGAATGCCAGATAGCTCTGCACAGTTCATGGCTCATTTTCTGAAAATAGCGAGTTTAAAGCCCAGTTTCCTTTTCCCTAAGCTTGCTCAGCCTGCTTATCATTTTCCACTTCTCACCAAAGGTTTTTTAGCATTTTTTCTTAGGTTTCCATGCACCTCCCAGTTTGATGTTAGGCATATCAGCTGCTTGACCACCTTCTTTTCTCCCAAAGGGGTCCCTGTAATTTACTTATTACGCATCAACAGATCTGGCCAGGCTCAATTTCAAAGGTTTCTGCTGGCCCACTTCCTCAAGAGTTTCACTCTTCAACAGTTTCCCACCATCAGCCACACTTCTTGGTACACAGATGTCATGACAAAATGACCACAGGGCATAAAAGTTGCTAAAGAAGCACTGCAATCTCATAAATAGGACATAACATGCAGGAGTTATTTGGGAACAGGTCTCTGCTCATCTACAAATCATAGAATGGGTTGGGTTGGAAGAGACCTTAAAGCCCATCCAGTCCCATATCCCCTGCTGAGGGCTGGATGCCACCCACCAGGTCAGGCTGCACAGGTCCCCTTCCAACCTGGCCTTGAGCACCTCCAGGGATGGGGCATCCACAGCTTCTCCACGCTGTATCAGGGCCTCAACACCCTCTGAATAAAAGCTTTTCTCCTAATATCTAACCTAAACCACCTCCTTTTAGTTTTAAACCATTTCCTCTTGTCCTCTCACTATCTATCTAATCTTTTGGCTTGCCTGGGATGCACTGAGTGAAAAGGAATTTTCTTGAGACACATATACATAGGTTGCACGGAAAATAATGCCTCCGTTTCCATGGAAACTACAATCTATACAAAGAGCACCTTCTCAGCTGTAGAACACTATTTTTCTTCACAGTCACCACCAATAGCTGTGCATTTTCATCAGCAATGAGCGAGAGCCTGCATGCTGCTCTCCTCAAAATCTACACCAGTGGAGGTGACCCACTGTTGCAGTCTCCACTGTTGAAATACAGCACCCACTGCCTCACTGTGCTCTCATCCAATGTTGGTCTCCAGCAAGCATATATGAATGTCATTGGGTGCCATTTCTTCTGCATGGAGGAATTCAGTGACACACCTTTGTTTCATTTGCATTTCTACATCAGATGCCATTTTGTCAGACTGCCCCTCTGCAGCTCTTTGCCACATGGCAAGAAAATGTAACTGAATATTCACCTGAACTTGAAGAAAAACTTTATATTGAGGGTGACAGCACGGGAACGAGCTGCCCAAAGAGCTGGTGAAGTCTCCTTCTCTGGAGATATTCAAAACTTGCTTGGACACTTTTCTGTGCAACCTACTCTAGAAAACCTGCTTTAGCAGAGGGGTTGGACTAGATGATTTCCAGAGGTTCCTTCAAACTCCTATGATTATGAGATGATCCAAACTGAGCAAACTAAGTCCAGTTTCCTCAGTCTGTCTTCGTAGGACAGGTGCTCCGGTTCCTTGATCATCTTCGTGTTCCTCCTCTGGTCCTGCTCCAACAACTCTTCAGCTTTCTTCTGCTGGGGGCCCCAGGCCTGGATGTAGTACAGGATGGGGCCTCTGGACAGTGTACAAATATTTCAGGGTAACAAAAATAAGGTTTTACTAATGGTTAGCATACTAGTACCTCTCTGGCACTGATCTTTGTTGGTACAGATGAAGAGAAGGATTTTTCATGTCATGAAGTAGAGATGTGACTCTTCTTATCCTGTTTTTATGAAAATGAACAGCATTATAAAACATGGGAGATCGTAAGAAAATTAACTTTTCTTGAAAACATTCATCAGGGTCACCTTTTGCATCTCTTTCAGGACCGTAACTGCTTCCTCAGTTTATCAGCTGTACTCACCAAGGTGGTAGTCAGGTAAGACTTGAGAGAGAAATCTTCTGCAGACTCCACTACCCTCTTTTGCTTTGCTTGTACCTAAACTGCTTGCAGGCCAGAGGAACGCTGAGCCCCACATGCAGCCTTAACTTCCCACATAGCCTGACAACTGTAAAGCAGAGAATTACTTGGTAATGATTATGATAGTTACAAACACCAAGGGGTTAAAAAAACAACAACAACAAAAAAGAAGGAACGGAAAAGAAATAGAAGAAACAAATGTTTGTACAGAAGTAGTGTTTTCCTTCTATGTGATAAATTCAGTAGTTTTAGGGTTAAAAAGGAAGCCCCATTGAGAAAGTCAGCCTAAAGCCCAGTAGCTTAGTATTTCTGCAGATCTCTGTGATCCTAAATGCAGCTTTAATGAAAAGCCATACAGTTAAGTTAGGAGGCCCTTGGTTGATTGAAATTCATTGCTCCACAATTCAGGGTGACAGTAAGAGAATTGCTTTGCTCATATTCATTACAACATTATAAAAAGGTTTTTGTCTTCTAATACAAGCTTTTTTGTGTGGGACAAAGAGGTCTGCTGCCAGAAAAAAGTTCAACAATTTAATGGCAAAGCCAGTTACGGCCTATCTTTAATGCACTTGCAAAAATTAATTCCTTTCACAATTGACAGCAAGTTTTAAGCCAACTCTGTCCTCTGGAGAAGAGAAAGACTTAGATTGCTTCAAGGACAGGAGCACCCCTCCATCACCATCTCAAGGAGACATCCTGCCAACAGCACAGAGCCCTTATTGCGCCTGACTCTCAGCTGCTAACACATCTATGCTGCTGAAGTGCTACCAGGGATAGAATTTCATCTATTAGAAAAAGGAAGAAGAATTTCTGCAAAGGTTTCTTACAGAAAAAAATTACAATAAACCATCTCCTTTCTTTTTCTTTTTCTTTTTTTTTTTTTTTTTTTTTAATAAATTCTTTCTTCTGTCTGAGCAGACCAGCTTAATTTTGAGATAAGAAAGTTTATATTCTACCAATTCCAGTGTGTATCAGTAAGGTCTCTGTCAGAGAGCTGTGTCCTTACATTTTGGGAAAGGTAAGGACCAGCTGAAGCAAGCCCAAAAAGTCTTTCCTGTGGCATCCATCATGAATAACTCGTCTTTTCCATTCCTTTTTGACTGACGGAGAAGACACACTATAACCATCCTCAAAAAGATAAAAAGTCACTGCAGGCCGTAAGGAAAAAAACTGCCTATCCTACAGGTCTGCCATGATAAGATCAGAAGTAACAGGTTTAATGGATTGTTAAATTCTGGGAGAGTATACACATGAAGGCTACAAAGCTTTGGCAACTGAGGGAACGCAAGAGTCTCACGGGAATAACTTAGATTTCTGACTCTGGGCAAGGGGCAGGCCTTGAAGACTCACAAGGTCCCTTCCAGCTCTCTTTCTTCTATAACACTATTTTGCCAGTGTTTAAAATTTCTCAGAAGATAGGGAAATACCTGCTACGCCCAAGCAGAATCACACCCCAGCCAAAGGCTAAAAAGTGAGACAGGGTCCTCAGCATGCAAGGGAGACATCAGAGCTCAAGGCATCTCATCCTCAGGGGCAGAGTTCAGTTGTACTTTGGCAGCAGAAGAACATGCCCTGGGGGAAGCAAAGCATGTGAGGGTGGTGCACTGGGGATTGAAGTGTGAGGGAAGAGGAAAATCCCTCTTTCCATCACTCCCTTTCCTCCTTCCTTTGAGGCATGTGCTAACAGCCCTGCACAAGTCCCCTATGTACTCCCTTCACAATACTCCTACTACGCCTTCTACTCATCTCTGCCACCAATCCTCTTAAATGAAGAGGAGGGAGGGGGAAGAAGGCAGAAAGATGGAAACAGTCTCCCTCCTCGACACATAAAAGATGAAAGACAGAGTTGGGAGGAAAACTAGCAGAGATTTTGGAGAATAGGTCTTCCTCCTGCTGCTCCCTGTTAGATAGGAGGCGGCAGCTACTGCAGGAAAGGCAGCAGGCCTGCCTTCCTTCATACCTAATTCTTGCTATACAGGCAGGATACTCTCCCGCAAGGATGGCACAGCCTCTGACTGTGACCTGAGCCAGATCAAGGTGACCAAGCCTCACCTCTGACTTGGATTTGCAAGTTCAGGGGAGTTGGCACCCAGATTTCTTCTTGTGGGCTGCAAACAGGAGCTCCCCTTTTGCAGGCCATGTGATATCAGGAGGTATATAACACCTTATACCTTTCACTCCACACTTGATGACGTTTGGGTGGATTCATGCTAATACCACATTTTCAAGACAACACATATATAAATTAGGTCTGAAAAGACAGGAGAATGAAAAGAATGAACATGAAAGCTTGAAGATAACCTTGAATCACCCTGCTGTGCTTACACTCAGATACACGCACTGGGAAGTGCACTTGTGATATTGGATAGTTTAGTTAAGCTCTCCCCCTTCTGAATATTTCTACATGGAAAAAAATATATATAGATAGATATTCTTCCCTCTCTGTAAGTTAGTAAAGCCAATATTACGTTAGACATAAGTAGATCTTTCCAAAACTAACTGGCTTACATAGGGCACAAGCAAGGCGGCACAGAGGTGAGGTGAGCAGCTTCCATAACCCAGTTATTGAATGAGGAATGCTGTGCTAAATTCATGCTAAAAATAAATCATCATGGAAAAATGTGTCCCCAGTAACACAACCAGCTATATCTCTTTGACTCTCCAAACCCCCATAACACTGCCTTTATAACCTTCTTCCCCAATTCATCCTCATCCAAATTTCTGAACGTGGACCACCCTATGAGGTATGGCTATTTAGAAAGCAACACGAGAACAGATGTTTCCACTGAATCAGTCCTGCTTCAAAAGACAGCCCAAAGGCATCTTAGCATGGGCCTGTACAAGCAAGAGGGAGGGATCAGCAGCTCACCCTACTCCCAGAGCAACTCATCATCTTTTCAACCAAAGGCCCAGTTCACCTTCCTATTACTTCACTGCTAAAGACAACACTGACCATAACCATCAAAAACTCTGATTTTGTCTTTTCTAAATAACCCAGAATTGTACTAAACTCTGAAGCACAAGAAAAGCTGGATTTGCTACGATGGCCTCAAATAAAAGGATATAGCAAAGAGTGGAGGTAAAAGCATGCAGACAGGCAGCCTAGCTTTTCCTTAGAGTTATTTAATCCAAGGCAGGCACACAGAACATGCAGCAAAGAGCTTTTAAAGGGAGGGCTTCAAAAAGGAATTTTCCTATGCTGCTTGTATCATGCAAGTATTCTTCCAAGCACGTTTGCTACAATAAAGGAATTGTTTTTAGTTGCTAACAGTTTTAAAGTCTTAGCACACTATGCTCTTGAGAAGTGATATGCTTCCATTGAATTTGACAGGTGTTTTCAGCTCCATAACAGAACCAAGGCACTAATAACCTCTCTAATGATAGCCTACTTTAATGTCACAGAGTATCTCTAGTCACTAAAGTACGGACAAACAAATTTAAAGATGCAGTTTTATAAATACTTCCTCATTCAGGAAAAAAAGCCACAGGAAGAAAACAGGTCTCAGGAAATGTAAGAAATCATAATTTTCAGATTATTGCAAGGGGAAACAGTCAAAACTGTGTCCATTTAGAGTAGCATTCTGCACCTTTTCAACACAAAATTACAGCCCTCTTCTAAAAGCAGAAAACTTCATACTGTCTCAAAGAAGTACAGGAGAAAATCAGACAGTTAAGGAAAGCCAGACACCACAAACTCTTGTGCACTGGAGACAGGGCATGATAATACTTAAATACTAACCACAATGTCAGGTGATGATACTGGAGGAGACAAAGAAAAGGAGGAAAGGGAGGTTTTTTCAGGCTGATATCTGATATCTCCTAGTCCCCACCACAAAACCTGGAGGAGCATCACAGAGCCATTACAGATTGAAGACAGTGAGTTCTTTGCTGTAAATCAGGATGCTTCTTTCTTGTGCAATTAAATATTAGAATCAATTAATTCTATCAATGTACTTCATAGTTTCCTATTATGTATTTCTGTGATTATGTGGTTTCTTATAGCTTAAAACACTAGATTTGATAAATGTTGAGTATTTCATAGCTGCTGTGACTCTCCTGACCTACAGCAGTGAGCAAATACAGTTTGAAGTAATTAGCTCCAAAACACCTGAGACTCAGCAATTAAAGCACAGAATAGCTTTTAATTGAGAAAAGTTCAGCTGTACCTTCCTACTCCTAAAACTGTCTTAAAAGCTTAGGCAGAAACAGCTGTTTTTTGAAACACACATGTTTTTTACTACCTTATATTCTTGTTTAGGAGAAATTCACCATTGCTACAATAATGGTGTAAATGTACAAAATGCTTGAGGTCTACCAAAGAAAAAGGAGCACAAGGGCATTAAAATCCTTGTAGAAACCAGAGCACGTTGTCTGGCACGCTCTTTTGAGCCATGTGTACTGGTTGCAAAGCAAGAACAATAAAGAAACGAACCAGTCGTAATATCTATGATTATTTTTCACCTATACAGATGCTGTTATTGAAACTTAAGAGTGGATTTGACTTTTGCAAGATACAAAGGCGTTCTTACACATGCACATTAAATATTTACTGTGATTTGTCTTACTAGAGGTCACACAAAAGAAGTATTAAGAGCTAAACCCTAAGGTCAAAATTCATCTCCAGCTAGTGTTTTCTACCATGAGTTCATGTAGTCACTGAGCTGCATGGTATTGAACGTTTTTGCTTCCATCCATTTAGGTATCCTTTGTATCCAGCAATTTTTAGCCAATCCTTTCTTCCTACTCTCATCAGACAAGGCTTGGTGTTCCAGATTAAACGCAGGTGTTTCTCCCTGACTCAGTCATTTGGGCAAGCAAGTTCACTTTCATTATTGTTCATGCAAATTCCCAAAGAACTAAAAATACAGAGAGAAAAGGGATAGATACACACCAGAAAGTAACACTCACGAGCCACTGGTGACAGTAATTCCCCTTGGCAAATAGATGTTGGAGCTGCCTCCAGCTCCAATGAAAGAGCATCAGGAACTAAAATGCAGCACTGTGTACCCGTGGGGGACCTTCTTGGACTCAGAGCAAAGCCTCAGCACCTCTGAGCAGAGCAGCACAGAGCTCCCAGGACCAGGAGCATCAAGAGCCTGTGCTCCACACAGCCAGCATTGCACTCTGGGTGCTGAACAGCCATGTTGCTGCAGAGTAAGGGAGTAAGGAACCTTATGATCTTTCATTTCTTCCTTTGGTTAACATCTTACAGTGCACTGATATCTTGCCCAGCAGATACATCATTGCTACAGTCCCATTCTTTCAGACTGCAGGTTACGAGTAGAGCAGCCTGCCACCATTTTTAATGGAACCTCAGAGCAGCATCCATGACCAAGATGCAACTAGACACTTTCTGAGTACAGTACTGAAGGTTTCGTGCTGTAAATTGGGCACAACGCCTCCCAGAGCTCAGATTCAGTTGGTATCACAGATATCGTCAGTTTTATACTCTAGGGTTTGTAATCCAGAGAGGATGTGGCCTCCTCCCCAGCAGATGATACTAGATTCATGTTTTACCTGTCTTCAGTAAAATTTGGATCAGATTGAGGGCTCCTGTTTGTTCTGCATCCCAAAACCCAGCCTAACAACTGCGTCTTCTCAACTTTTGACTACAATACCAACTGATGCCTCTCGATCCAGACCAGCTGTGGAAAACCCCAGAACATCTCAGCTGATGTGAATGCATCACAGCAACAGGCAGGAGGTTATGCATTCCCACAGAGGGCTTGAAAGCTGTGATGGTCCTGCCAATATCTTCAGGAACAAGCAGTTGTGTTACGCTGCTTTTTAGGTAACATGAAACAGCTCTGATCAACTCAAGCAGAGACTGGAAACTGCAGGAGCGTGCAAACTGTAAAAGGAGCTCAGAAATGCAACTGAGGTGCTATTGGTCAGCAGGTAAATTGCATTGCAGTGGCTGCCAAACCACTTGTTTTGCTGTTTGCGTATTACATCAACGATATTTAGCACTTCCACAGGCTTTACAGAAACACCTCAATTTTGTTTTCCTGGACTTCAACTATTTTTCTTTTATTTTTTTCTTTTCTCTCTCAGATGCTTCGCCTCATCCTGGAATGTGAAGAATAAGCTGTTGTGTGGGATCTTCATGCACATCTTTAGACATTATGGCAAGGAGGACACTATTCATAATCCTAGTGATGAATGCAGCTAAATTATAATCATTTCCTAAACAGAAAGACTCACTGAAGTCTGTGAGTGAAGCTACAGGACTGCTGGAAATACTGAACTGATTCCACACGGCCAAAAGCTGGTTTAATTTCTTGCTTTCCTAAGAGCGTTACAGTTTAGGCATCACTGCCTAAAACACTTGGAAACTTGCATTAAAGGTTGTTGGACAAACCATGCTCCACAGCCCACTTGGAAATTTCAGCACAGTAAAAATGGCACATGAGTCAGAACAGAATATCCCAAGTTGGAAAATACTCACAAGGAACAGTAAGTCCAACTCCTGCTGTAAAATTCAACTGCTGAAAGTCCATGTCTAATTTCTGAAATGCAAAATCTGCTTTGAAGTAAGTGAATGAGTTTTTCACTACTGTCCCCTTCTAAACTGAATCAGCAAGCATGTGTTATACCACAACCTTCTTACAAAAAAGCACAAGCCTGTTATGATAGATGGGGACCAAACTGCAAAAGAGCTCTGATGAATCAGAACAAAGCATTCATTAAGTCTGCATTAGTATGGTACAGCACGTAGATGGAACAAGAAGAGATGGTTTAAAGCTTAAAGAGGGTAAATCTAGGTTGGATATAAGGAAAATCTTTTACAGTGAGGGTGATGAGGCACCAGAACAGATTGCCCAGAGATGTGGTAGATGTCCCATCCCTGGAAATTTTCAACATGGGGCTGGATCAGACCCTGGGCAACCTGATCTAGTGGTGATGTCCCTGTTCAGTGCAGGGCAGTTGGACTAGATGGCCTTTAAATGTCCCTTCACACAGTAGGACGTCAGTCTACCTTAATAACAAACCTTGTTCAGTGCATGAAGCATTTTTTGTCTCATTAATGCACAGTAACAACCACAAAGACACTTCTCAAAGGCTGATGCTTCACTATGATGTATCACTGAGCATTAAGCTGGTGATTTATACTAACATGGATATCATCAAACCACAGAACTTCTACTATGACAGCTGATAAGTATAAACATACACCCCTCTGGATCCTACTTCAACCACACAATCTTAAATAGCTATTGAAATCTATGGTTTATCTGACAAACAGGAAAAAATATCAGACTAGAAATTTATATTTTATGATGGGTAATCAGGAACCAGGAAAGAAGCTTCTTCATTAACAGGAGACCCATTGCCTCTGGTAACTGTTATTTATATTTCATCCACTGGAGCAACTTCAGATTTGGCTCACGACTGCTCTCTCTGGAAAGCAGAACATCAGTGTTCATAGGAAAACCTTAAGGATTGTTTTTCTTCCCATCAGTATCTGGGTCAAGCATGCACTGAGCATCCTGCTGTTCTCAGACCTCCTCTCCTTGTGAGTAGTTCTATACAGGAGGCACCTATAAGGATGCTCATGTGGCTCAGCACCCTGCCTCTGCACACAAGGCTGAGAAGTGACCACATAATGAGGAGAAACAGTTAAGCACCATATGTCACCAGTGCAGTATCCACCAGGGTACACCTCCTGCGAAGCAAAGTTCTGCCTCATGACAAGCACAGGCCATAGAAGCACTTTGGTCAAACTCCCTTCAGCTCTTCTGAGATCTCAGAGCTGTAAAATAGACTAAGCTTAAGCAAAGAAAGCTCTGCACTTTCTCTCTTCGTTCCTTGTTGTTGAGGTCACGTCAGGGTTTTGTGAGAACAGTTCAACATTTCCCAACCACTGGCTACTGAGTCTCAGTTCAGGAAAATGCCATTGCATACCAAAGTCCCCCTACAAGTTTATGGTTTGTCTTCAGCATCGTGCTCCACAAGATTTTTGCTTTGGGCAACAGTGATTCAAATCTTCTGAGCAGTATTTCTGTTCTCAAGCTACCAAAGGCATCACAGAGTTAGCATATAAATCTCAGCTAGTTTTTGGGACCTACTTTTAGATTCTTCACATTTAGATATCTTAGTCGGTTGCATCTGCCTTAAATATATTTGAAGGTTTCCTTGGACCAAAATTTGTTTTCAATAGATTGAAAAAGAAAGGAAACCAAACCTCTGGAGAGAAAAACAGGTTTGTGAGCTTGTGAACAAACCTTGGAGTCCTATTTAAGCTCACACAGTAGGTCATCTGTATCTTGAGGGAGCACTGACCTATAATTAGGAAATTAGGGAAATAATTGAATTTTAAAATGGAACACATTTGAAAATAAGTGAGCAGCAAAGCCAGCGATCAACACATAGAAATAATTTCTTTTCATGTAGGTGACATTTGCTTTGTGCAGCAGCAACAAGACCATGGCCTGTATCCTGTAACAGAAAATTAAAATTCCCGTTTGATTTCAAGTCGATTAATGCTGACTGCATGTTTGATTGTTTTTAAATAAAATAAAATAGAAGGCTCTTATTGTCTGACTTGCCAATAAAGGCTCAACAAACTTTGCTCAAGACCAGTGGGAACAGCTGTGAAGACAACCAATTCATGAAACTTCAATGCTCCTCTCTTGTAGCTAGTAAGCTAGCTACAAACATCCTGTCTGACAAGATGTCTGCATTTTGCTGGGGCATGGCTGCAAGCACTGTGTCAGATAAGTCTCTACCATCACTTCCTGGAATAGCCTTGTTGTTAAGAGCTGCAAGATCATGTATGATGTTCTAACCACATCCTGCTATTAAGATTTCACAAAGAATACTGCAGATGGAGATAAATGGACAAAATAAATTCCCACTGGGAACCTGAGAGACCCTTAGTGTCTCTGCATTAGACAAAGTATTGATTTTATCAATACTTTTGTTTATGCTGTTTGTATTTTATCAATGTCACATTGATTACTTAGTTATTAACAAGAACTATTTTCATATGAAGCCTTTACATGAAAACTGACCAACTGTTACCTACATGTGTTTCAGATGCTGAAAACACTTCCTAGATTAAAATACAACTATGGTACACAAGTTTACTAAAATTACTATTTCTTTTCTTGTCAGCTAAGACAGTTGGGATTTATGATGGATTGAACAAAGTTGTGAACCTAGCCTCCCACATTATTAGAGCAGGACTACACCAGCCAAAAAGTCTCATTGCCTTCTTTGAAAAGCAGTGTCAGAGTACTACAGCAAATTACTTCACTGCAGGACTGACTGCCAAGACCAAATTTAACCTCAAGTTAAGTCAAGTATACAGCTCCAGCCAGACAATATAACAGGTCGTCTTCTGTTTTTCTTTCTTTCTTCCCATGCTCCTTTGATGCTATAATTTCCTCCAAGAAAATGCAGTATTTATTTCTGAAAATACTTTCTTTATCGATAATCTGTTCAAATGTTTTGCAGGTTGCACGCAAGTAGAACATTTTTTTTTTTTTTACTAAGATCCAACTATCCCAATTCCACTCCATCATTTGGTCCTTTATGAGTTCTTAATTTTTATTAGTTTGCTCATTATAAAGAGCTTCCTCAAGTTTGCCATTCTCCTTGCACGTCACATACGAAGGACAAGCAGCATGCAGGAATACTTTGGACCTTCTTCTAAATTAATACACCCATAAAGCATAAAGTTCTGCATGTGATGGAAGCAAGCAACTGGTTGTTCATGTAACTTTTTAACCACTAGTAAGCACAACAGTCAGCATGCAGTCATCAAACTCTGACATAAAAACCTAATAATCAATCAGGAAAAAAGACAACAACAACCCACAAACCTGCTCATCCTCCTTCCTGCTCCAACCTTTTCATCACCTCCAAAAAAAAAAAAAAAAAGAAAAAGAAAAAGAAAGAAACCTAATTGAACTACTAGTTCTAGTATTGCCAGCTGAATTTCAATCAAAGAGTTGAAGTCTGGGCTCTACAACAGCATGGTCAGACAAACCACGGTTGAAGCAATTAAAAGATATGGGTACAAAACCAAAATAGATGGGAGAATGAACATTACCTCTCATTTCATTGTAAATGGAAGTCCTCACGGCAGTACAGCACAGTGGAGCCACATAGCAAAGTCTACACTGGCAAAGAGCCTATGTTAGAGTTCAGAATCACAAAAACAACAATCCTTTAAAGTACACCAGTGTCACCAGCCTTGATTTGAAGTAAGTCAAGAAAAAAATCACTTCTTGAAAAGATATCCTTCCAATACTTCAACCCACACAGTGCCTGGTCTACTTGCTTGGCAGCTCACCTATCTGGTTCACTCAACTCTATCCCTTGGCCATGGTCACAACAGGCACCAAATTCACTGCTATTTGATCTCTGGAAGACTGCTTTTTTTCCAAGTGCTCTTGAAATTTCCATCCTGCCATTTAACAGTACACAAATCCACATTAGTTGCACAGCAATTTGGACAGAATGCCCCGATACTCAAAATACAATTAGCTCTCTTTAAAGTGAATGCGTGGTATTGTTTTTATCAGCAAAGGAATTTGGTTACCTCTTGGTTTACCTTGGTAAAAGTGCATTACACAGCCCGGCCATAGTCAGTTTAAGGGGATTCATTGTGGGTGAAAGTGGTGACTGAGACAAAGCCATCGCCAGCATTTCTCAGCATAGAAACAGCTGCGTCAAGGAACTTCCACAGAATTGCCAGGGTTGGAAGGGACCTCAAGGATCATGAATCTCCAACCCCCCTGCCAGATGTGCACGCTGACTGCTGTTATCCCCACTGAGACTTCACTTGCATAAGTGTAGGTTCCAGCATCTGGTCACAAGAAAATCAATTAGTTGTCTACCGCGTTCTCTAGCAGAAAACAAAGACAAACGTCCAAAGTTCAAATGAAACTGGTTTGTAAAAGATATAGGTTACAAGTTCATGCATTTGGCGCCAAATCTCCTCTATGTTCACCAGGTTTGCTATCTGTTACAAGGAATAGAGGAAATGGAGGTTTGGCTTTCTAACAAAGAAACATCCTTGGGGACCTAAGGAATAAAAAGCATTTCCTGTCTGCTAGTTAAACTGAGAATATAGAGTTGATCTTGAGAAGTCTATATCCTTTTCTTAAAGAAAAAAAAAAAAGCTGCTGCTGCTATACTTACACTTCCCTGAATTACATCTTTCTGTATTCAATTTCCATAGTTTCAGATTGTAGACAGCGCTGTTGAAACGGCTAATTGAAAACAATACAAAAGGAAACATGGAAGAATTACATGAAAGTGGTATTTTCAATCAAAACCACTTCAGCACTAGTGAGTACCTCAGAGATGTCTGCAAGCCTTCTAGAACCCTTTGAGTTGGATGCATCAAGACTGGTTTTTTTTTGTCGTTTTTTGTTGTTGTTGTTTTTCTTAGCAGGGAATCTATCCAAGACTAAGAGCAATTGCAGCAAAGAAATGAACTGAAGCCAGTACTCCTAAAGGCAGTGAATTCCACAATGTTTTCCTTTCTTTTCACTGCCCAAATTAAAATCCAAGGCCAAAACTTTTACTCCAGGCAGGTCTCTGACATGATTGCTGCGATTTAAACAGGCACCAAATTCACTGCTTTTCCCCCATCGCCTGATTCCTCTCCTGCTCAGTGGCAGTAGGGTTCCTGCTGAAGGCTGGCAAGGTCCCAACACCTGCTGTAGTTGCAACAAGTGTGACTTTTGGCCCTGGCTTCAATGAAAGAGCTATTAGGCTCAAACTTTGAGTCCCAGGGGAAATGCAGCTATGTGGAAATGTCACCATGTAAAAATTCTTTATTGCTATGCATATCCCGCAGTATTCAGATTAAGCAGGAAGCATCTCTTCTCTGGCCATATACAGGCTGCAGGCTTGGGACACTCAGGTGGCCAAAATCACCAATATCTCTAGAATGTCCAAACCCAGACAAGCTCCCTGCACAGCTGTCCTCACAATGCATGTGCATTATGCACGGCCAGCACTGACCAGCCATGCAGCATCTGCTGCCCACGTGCTGCACAGATGACCTACGCAGGGTAGTCAGGGTGCATCAGCACTAGGTGCCAGCTCCTGCCTGTGGGAAGGCCCAGCTGTGCAGCACATGGGCTGAGCAACCAGATTACCCAAGGCACCCTGCAGCCAGTCTGACTCTGACCCACTGCTGCACGCAGTTTCTGCATGCGTGCACATCTTTCTGCTTAGGAAATCTCAGCTAAATGTTGCAAAATGACCTCTGCTTATGACAAAGGAATTACAGGAGAACAGCATGTCGCTGTCGTAGATTTAGATTTACCTTTTAAAACCCACCACTAGACAATGCTGAGGGTGGGACAGCAGGCTGGAAGGACCTTTGTCAAACTTTACAGGGCAGCTTTAAGCTGTCTACCTTCTGATACCCAATATAGAGACAAACTTCCTTCTGTTTTGTGTTTTTAATAATGACTGACATCCTCCAATTAAAGTGAAGGAACTAGGTTAGGTTTTTAGATCAACTTGTATTAAGTGAAGCTGGGTTTCTATAGCATAACTGTGTATTTTGTGTAGAAAATATTAGCAAAACCCTAAGGACCAAGTAATGAGGTCTTAAAATGATATATTAGCTCTAACATAAATGGATAGATATGAAAAAACACTCCTAACTTCAAAGATATAATGTTGGGGAACCTTCTGAAAGCTTACAGTTCAGCAGTAGTAAAGCAGGGTGTATAACAAACACATCATCTCAGTGCACAGTCATAATAAAACAGGAATATTTAGCTTTCTTAAAAATACAGATTACATCACCATGTTGCTGTCTAAATCCATGTTTTGTCCAAAGCTTGGATACGTACGTGTAGTTCTGTTCCTTCTCACTTTCCAAGAAGATGGACTGATGTTGGAAAAAGTTTGAGTTGGGACAACAGGGATGAACAGTGGTTTTGTAACAGGCCATTCCTTCACACAATAAATGCTTGCAGAAACCAGGAGAGTCTCATCTAGAAAAGACAATACAGGACAGCAACAGGGATCTGTAAAATCATGAGTAGCAAGGAGAAGCTGAACAGAGGCCAATTACTGCCTAACTCCCAGCAGAAGACCTGGGGGTTATCAAATGGCACTATCAGGTGACAGGTTCAAGTACAAACATGAAGGTAGTATTTACAACATATAAAATGTACATACAATGCTTAATTAAACCATGACATTCATGGCCACAGGATGTCTTAGGTGTAAGAGTTCACATGTAGTGGAGGGGAAGTATGGACACGCTCGTGGAAGGGAAGTTCACTGAGCTATCAGCAGTCAGAAACCACAAGGGCCTTTGGAGGTTCCTTGAGCTGAAAATAACCAGGATGCTGGAGAGTAAAGGATTTGATTGCCCTTCTTACAGTATGTCCTGACAAACCTAGAGCCTCGAGTGTACAAAACTGTCTGTAAGAAACAGCATCTGCGATGCACAAAATTATTTCTTTTTAAAGCATATTATTAGGCACTTCAAGTTCTAAGCCTTTCAGCAGGCAAAAGCCCTCAAACATTTAATTAATGCCATAAAAATCTGTAATGGAAACAATAGTTTACTTTTCCTATTTTTGTATTTTTGTATTTTCACCTAGAAAATCATTCTATGAGAGATCACTGCATATTCCCAGCTGCTACAAAATTTGTTCAGGATTAAGACCTTGTATCAGAAATAAAGAAATTACTCCTTTTATTAAATTTTAGTCCTCTAACTTGTTTTTTAAAGGTGTCATGTGAGCAGCATGGATCATGAATTAAACTGCTCTTCTGGAAAGTTATACTGAAATAGGAAAGTCAATCTATTTCAAGCATCATCATTTGACAAGAGAATGACATAGCAGTAGATTTTTTTATACTGAAAGAAGGTATTAAAATGCTCCAGCAAGTCAGATTTATATAATATTCTAAATATACTATATTATTATGTTATAGTACAATATGATTATATTATAAAATATACTAAAATAATAATTGAATCTTTAGTAAGCCGGGTAGATAGTGACAGGACAAGGGGAAATGGTTTTAAGCTCAAGGAGGGAATGTCTAGATTAGATGTTGGGGGAAGTTCTTCACAGAGGGAGTGGGAAGATGCTGGAACAGTGGATGCCCCATCACTGCAGGTTGGATGGGGCCCTGGGCAGCCTGGTCTCATAACAGATCTGGAGGTTGGAGGCCCTGCCTGTGGCAGGGGGGTTGGAACTTGACGATCCCCCTTCCAACCCAAGCCATGTGATTCTATAAAGCCTGGGCTTCTTCACTTTCCTTCTAAGTTTTTAAAGCTGCTCACTGAAATGAACCTACCAAGGTCCCACACGTTGCTTCCCCAGTGCCCCTTTCTGATTCTAATACTGACAAGTATACTCACCCTGCTTGAATTTTTTCCACAGCTTCACAGAGCAGCGCGTACTGCAAAACCCAGCGCTATCAAAATCCAGAGTCTACCACCAGAAAACAATACCAGCCTCACAATCACTGTTACAAAGCCGTACCCATATGTAGCTACAGGGCAAGCTAACAGTTGTAGCAATAACAAGAAAAAAGAACTGAGAAGAGAACAACAAAACAAACATGGTTTGTACTTAGACACGTTTTAAGAATTGGTTGAAAGAGGCCCTGAGGTGTCCTCATTGCTTTCCTACTCCATGTCATTTCATCACAGAAGGCAATCTAGTTGGTCAAGCACAGTTTGCTCTCAATAAATGTGCTGACTGTCCTTGATTAACCTCTTGCTCTTAAAATAGTCTGAAAAAGAACACAAGAAAACAAGCTCATGGCTGTTCTAGGGACTGACAGGTGAGCAGAGCAGCCTATAGCCCCCCAGGTCCCTGTCCTTGCCTTTCTTATGCATGGATATAACCTCAATTTTATTTCCCTGGTTGTCCAGGATTTCTCTTGATCACCACTGTTTTTCACAGTCTGCAGGCAGCTGCCTTTCCATCACAGCAGCTAACTCAGCACGCTCAGAGCTAGCACACTTGACCTTGCAAGTATGAAATATCCAGATTCCCTATGTATCCACCGAGGCTGATGTTAACTCCACTGCTGGCTGCCTTTCCTTCCCAAACACACGGTGGTCTGTGCTCATGTGAAATCTGTTATTCCAATGGAAGAATAGCTTTTAAACACATACAGTTCACATTCTGTTAACACAGGTGACTCTGCTGCATGGAAAGCAAAAGGAAGGCATTGATCAGAAAGTTACCAACTGAATATGTTGGAAACGTGTGTTCTTATACATGCAGTTTATGGATGATGAGTTTTCAGCCCCAGCTGCAAAATTAGTTGTTTGTGCTGACTTACAGCCTATTCCCTGATCCACTTTCTCTTCTTTCCATAGAAAAGACAATATATTGTTTTAATATCGCTCCAGTTTTTACCTTATATCATATACCACCCTAAATGCTCACTTACTCACATAGGAGATGACGACACATCACAGGGAAAACCAAGCTTTGAGGGGAACATGGATTTGGCTGGATGCTTCTTTTCACAAGCCTTTTGCAGCCTTGCAAGAAGCCCTGAAAGTACAAGGACCAGTGGAAAAAGCTTTGCATGTGCTTTGGTTGCATATTTGCATTGCCTTCCGGGTCCTGTCACAGTTTCTAGAGCTAGCCCACGTATATTACACCCAGAATCACAGGATGAGAACTAGAGCTCAGCTTCAGCAGAGACACGTGCTGATGGAGCAGAGTTCCATATCTTGTTAGAAACCCGCCACCCATTTGGATTTGGGCTGCCCTGGAGTTGCACTTCTAGATGAGTGTTTTGCAGCTGATGTGCAAACTTTGATTAATGTTAACTAAGGCCATTTACATAGTGAAAAACATGTAACATTTGCTATCTCTGCAGAAAAGAAGAAAGCGTTTGCGTTCCAGCATCTGATTGCAGACCAGACAGCTAAAATATTACCATATTATCTACACGTTCAAATTTATCTGTTTCTTGCAAAGCTGTTTGATAAATCTTGAGTGCTTTATTAATAATAATGCAAGCAGCCCTCACACACCTTAGAAAATGAGCTGTTCAGATAAATAGAGATTAATTTCTGTGTAATTACAGACAGGTGTCAGATACCAAGGTCTTATAAGAATATCGCTGTATAGAAGCCAACAAAGATTACAGGAAATTTGAGACAACTCCTGAGGGAATTCGGTGATGCAAAAGATGCACCATTAATGAGTCACATAACTGCAAGTACCTCAGTATGAAGGACTGCTGTGAAGAGCTGCAGCAGACATTGACATGAATGCTCCTTGGAGTGTGGATCTCCGTGCCAGTAAGCTCACTTGTATGCTGCTCATTAACCAAGCTCCAGCCTGTCCAAACATTCAGCTGCTTCCAGTAATTCTAGGTTTGGCAATCCTTGGGATAATGGTTTGGGGTTCCTTTTCATTTCTGGAAAGAAAGGAGGGAGGAGTTTTCTGTTGCTCAGCTGAAACTAGAGTTGTAAAGTCTCAAAAAGAGGAAATGTCTCCCATTATGTGCTAAGTCCTAAAATAGCACAGCAAAAAGTTTAAGTTTATTGTGGTTATAAAAATCTGGGCTGGCCAGTTTTATTTTCATTAGATGACATGTGGTGGACATACTTTGGAGCAGTGTTCTGCATTTATCAGGGGAAAAAAAGAATGAAAAATAAAGCTTCTAAACAAAATCATACAGAAAAAAAAAAAAAAACAAGCACAAAACTATGGAAAAACAGAGTACAGTTTCATCTTTTCAGTCATCATGAATTTATTTTAGATTTATTCCTTGCTCTTCTTTATATTTAATAGACTTTAGAGATTTTAGGTCCTGACTGACCTCTGGCCCTAGAAGCATCATTTGTGACTTGCAGCATCTTGAGGGTTTGCAGTGGCACCAACCCTCGCAAACAGCATCTGGCATAAGGGAAAAAACTAGTTTAGTATACAAATAGAACTATTTGTAAGGTTACTGCAGCAAATGCTGAAGTAATTCAATTTACTTGGATCAAAGTTGGTTTTTTTTCCATGGGAAACATTACAGTTTTTCATTAATACTTCTGCCTTTCATATCCAATTTACTGAAGAAATAACACAACGTGCTTCTTTATTTCTTGCTTCCTTATTTCTCAGAGAATAAGCATTCGTAGTGCCTTTTTGGAGAAGAAAATATTGACAGGGCTAAACATAGAGTTTCTTATAACAGAAAGTGACTAAATACTTAATTGCTAATTATAAATTTAAAAAAAAATAGAGAAAAGGAAGGCTTAGACGGGTTCTTTTCTAGCTTTCATCGATACTTAAGGTCTTGGAAGTCTCAGGAGCTTAATGTTTTCTAAAATGTGAGATCACGCGTCAGATTCCAGCAGCTCTGCTGTAGTCCTGAAATTGCTTAGCCAGCTCCCAGAGGACTTTTGATGCCTGTAAAACACCTCCTTCTAGCTCAGCTGCTTCACTCTAGCTTAGGCTACAAGATCAAAGAATCAGGAACAAATGGAATGATCTCATTACAACTTCAGGGTAAACCTATTTTGCCGTAGAGCTGCATGAAGCAAGGAAGATTCATCCCACTTGTTTTCTCCACCGAGCAGAGCTCTGGAGATGCAAATATATTCTCTCGCATGCATATAGCTGGCAGAAAAACACGGTGCTGAGATGAGCTGTAAGCAGCACAGCAGCTTTCTGCCAAATTCCGTGTCAGATTTCAGTGTATAAGCTAGACCTCAATACCTGGGTGTTTGTGTTGCTGGACTTCTAATCCCCAACCGTAGGTGACTGGATGAAACTCACTATGGAGGAACAAAACGTCCCAAATTCATCTAATTCCAGGTTTTTGCTCAGGCTTGGCCACGAGAAGACAAGTCTCAAATCAGACACTGGCATAACATAATCCTGGATCATTACAGGACGAGGGGAACAGCCATCAATAATACGCATCAAGGCTACGTCCAAAATCAGTAGAAAAATGCCTCATACTGTTCAGAGTCACACAGGACCTGCCGGAGGTGGAGCAGCTTTCTTTAATGATTAAGCCCTTCTATATACATGCATTTCTTCTTACTTCTGCTATAAAACACTCTTTTATTATCACACAGTATTTCTGTCAAGGTTTGTGATTACATTTTAATTCTAAAGTACTTGGTCACGTGAAAAATTAAAGAGGGGCATGTGTTTTACGTATCTCTTATTTTAGTGATCAATTACTTTGGGCAAATTGTGCATTCAGAATTAAGCACTTTGTAATTATTAACTGGGCTAGTTACAGGATATAGTTTGCTGGAAATATTATTCTGCATCAGACATGCATTTACAAAACCCCTATTAGCCCCTGTTGAGTGGAGAAAGTTGCCTTGTTTGGGTATTCTATTGGAAGAGTTTTGGTTTTAGGTATCATCTGAGCATCACCATCAGTGAATGTTTGTAATATACTTTCCAGGACACAACATTACAGCAAAAGCTCTATTCTGCAGAAGTCCACTTTCATTCCATAGCTTTACGGGGGATTTTTCAGCACCTTGTACTTGTGGTTTCCTATTGGACATGAGGCCAAAATCCATGTGAATTCAATTATCATGGGAAAAAACTGTTCTGTCATTTCAGCAATGCATTGCTTATTATGACATTACTACTACTGAAGGGAAAGGAAGAACTAAATAGATACCACTTATGGCCATGTCTCTACCAGGAAATATTAACCAAGGTTCATTATGATATCACTAACAGCAAATAGGAGGTTGTTCCCATCAACAGTTAAGTCATGTTTGAAGTTGGCATGCCAAGCATGAAACGTATCTCAGTGGGAAAAACCTCAAGTTTAAAGAAATTTGTGCACCTTTCTAATCTGTTCAACAGCACAATAAACATTCAGGAAACAGTTTGGCACATATTTAATTGATGCAGTTTTGTGTCAATGCTGCATTTGTTCTGTAGCACAATAAATGTGCAAATCCTGTGATACTACACAGTCCCAGGCAGGCTGGCAGACCTTTCACTGAGCTACAATAGCTATCGAGCACAGTTTCTAGATGGACAGAAAAGGTTGCCATACTCCACGCTCTGTATATAATCCACACAATAAAACCAAATCTGAAACATAACCCAAAGTTAACTGCTTCTGGTGCCTCAGCCTTTTTCCCTGTAGCAGATCACACTCGGCAACCTATTGATATTATCCCCAGCTGCCAGCCTACGGTGGCAAAGCACAGCCTCCCCTAGCAGCAAACGAAGAGATGTGGCATCTTGTAGCAGACGCCAATGACATGCATGTTTCATGAGCGCTCTCTACTGACGTTTTCTGGAAATACCACTGTGGTTAAAAGCGAGCTTTCGAAGAATGGTCAGGTCCTGCAAGCTCCTTTCTCTAGTTGAAACGTGCTTCTCAAAAAGTACGACCACTTTTTAAAGAAAACTGAAATCATCTGCAACTCCTGAATCAGAGAAACACAGAATGGCCAGGATTGGAAGGGACCTCAAGGATCATGAATCTCCAACCCCCCTGCCACATGCAGGGCCACCAACCATCCCACCTAATGCTAGACCAGGCTGCCCAGGGCCCCATCCAATCTGGCCTTGAACACCTCCAGGGACGGGGCATCCTGGAACTTTCCAGGTGAAAAAGGAGGCGAATGAATTATATCTGACCAAATCAATCCCATTGGGTCAGTGGTACATCAAACAACAGCCCAAACTTAAAAATGAGTATTCCAAACAGCAGCAGAGTTAAATGAATCAATCAGTGGACAGGAAGAAAGAGGCTGGCTCGTTCACAGGGGCTGCTCCCAGCTTTTTGCCTCTCCTGGAAATGTAAATGTTGTGCTACAGAGAGTGTGCATCCTTCACTTGGTCAGCAAAGTGATTGTATCCAGCATTTCACATGCAAGTAATTGCTGGTGTTTTCCTGTAACCAGGCCAGGTCTTTCATACAGGATATGAGCTAAGTAAAATAAACATCCCCCAAAACAGGGAAAAAAAACCCAGTGGGATGATCGAATACTTGCCTTAGAACTAAATCCACATTTGAAAGCAAGCTATCTTCGGCCAGCTACTATCTAAAATGCCAGGTGGCAGTAGGACTAATAGTCACCATTCAGAAGAAGTCAAATATGAACTGCAACAGTACAAACCACTGGTAGGTAGGTCCTCATCAGCTCTACACATCTACTCTTTCCTGCTTGCTAGGAGAGAGATCCACAAAAGGGAAAGGTTTACTACTACCACTTAAAAGAGCAGCTCATCCTTGATGAAGTTTTACACATCAGCAATATGATTCTCAATTTCTATTATCTCCCTTTTCTCTAACACGCTTTTCCTTCACAAGTCACCTTGTGGGTTGATGTTATATACTTATCCTGACCTAATTCCTTATGTAATCTTCACACTTCTCTTCCTCGTGCGGGGAGGTGTGGGGGGTAAGGAGCTTGTTCTGAGCAAACCAGCACAAGAATTGGGTCTGAAACTTTGGGGGATAGATTTACTTGGGACAGAAAGCTTTACTGACCAGCTTTCATAAATATGCTAGCTTTACATTCATAGACAAAAATACTCTTTCCAGGCATTAATTGGATATAAACCTCACACCATAATACACTCCAACTCAAAGCTGATATCACAGTTTTGAAGAATAATTTTTGTATATTCTTTCTGCTTCTTTTCTTTTCCTCAGGCTTTAAAATGTACTAGATACCATTAAGACTACCAATAACCTCTGTTTTATTGAAGATGTCAAATTTCTGCAGAACAGAAATGAATATTAATGAGCGCTAGAGCAATAAAGATTTCTAAGCAATAATAAAAACAACAGACAATCCAAAAAAGCATTTCTTCATATTACAAACTTGCTTACATGTATATTACAGAAGCAATACCCGTGACTTGAGCTTACAATTAATATTCCCAACTCTATGTTGAGAATGTCCAAGAAATGCGATGGTTGCATTCAAATACAATTCTCATTGCTGAAACTTATATTTCCTAACATCTAATATACTACTAAGGTTATTCTGATATCCAGGTCAAACCAAACAAAATCCTCAAGACCTCCAAAGCACAGCATAATATGAGAGTCAGAATTCATCATCGCTACTTGCAATACTTTTTGTGGTGGTTTGGGTTAACTGACATTTTCAAGGCACGTCCTCAGGGAGTCCTGACTTTCCTGACCTTGCTAATTCCAGTTTAAATTTCTTGGATCCACCACTGAATTTCAGCGCTGTTGGACTTGACTCCTGGCCTCTCTCTACAGCCTCAGGGCTCCACGGTTGGAATTTTGTGGCTGGTTTTGAGAACTAGATGCTACCTGCATAACAGTGCACCGACGCAACAGATGAATGTCCTCACACCCACATTTGGGTTGTAATAAAGAAGCCAGACAGCTCACAGAAGTTATTTCCAGTGAGGTCACCAAAGAAGGCCACAAGAACTACACCATGCTAATAACATCACTTACAGAGGGATATAATGAATGATGAGGAGTTCCATACAAAGTGGGGTTACATTTACCCAGTGTATTAAGAGCCTAAAAAATGGTAACAGTGCTCATTTGATGCATGAAATAAGAAGGATTCCTGGCAATACATCTTTGGAGTACTGCAATGGATGTGAATACTGCCTTTCAGGTGGTTCTGGTCCTGCGTGGAATTAAAGTTTTGTTTGTGACCCCACAGTGATCTTCTCAGTACAAAAGAGGCACAGCCCACAGCCTTTGGGACCTCTCAGGAGATTGCAATTGAAGACTGTAAACCTCTTTCGTGAATGAAAATGTGAAAGAAACACGATAAAAACTATTCTCAGCTTTAACAGCGTATGGAAATGCAAACTTCAATTTGTCATATGCATAGTGTTGTATCTATCATATCGAGATTACTTAAACCTAGCCACAAGTCTCTTATTAAACACGTTCATTTGATGAGTAAGCTCATTGTGACTTGCCATTGCCAACAGCCTGTGTGTAGATGGGAAGCTAAGAGAGGTGGTGAGATTGAAACTATATGTTTTCCCCAGGTTATTTTCAGGGTTATTTTAGATGTACAAAAGTCAAGAGCCCCTCCAAGAGGTCGTGGCAGCTGAAGCAGGGAACGCCCAGGCTGTGACAGAAGCAGGGTGAAGTTTGCAGAGCACATCCTCAGCCAGGGCCTGAAATAGGTCATTCTGCAGCAATCTCCTAGATGTAGCATTGTTTAAGTAGTAATAATAGCACAGAAAATAACTGTTGGTGTATTGGAGAAAATAATTTTTACCTTTTTAAGTAGACTCCCTGTTTTGTAAAAGAAAAATTTCGAATGCTTTGAAGGAAATCCAGTGGAGGTGATTTTGCATTGACTTCTGGGTGAATACAGCAGGAGAGAGTTGTTTATTCTCCTTTCTTACAGTTGTTTATCAAACAAGGGCTGCCAAACTTCAGCCTCAGTCAGAAGAGTGGAGAGCATCTTTCGCTGCAAGCAGTTCTGTGCTATTGCAGCTAAATTTCCCTATCCTTTGTCTGTTGAAAACTTCATGCTACAAGTCTAGCTCTTGATATGACTGCATTTAACTTGCAAATACTTTTTTTTACAAATCCACGTGGTATACACATTCAATTGTCTCACAGCTGTCTTAAGTGAAAGTCGCTTTTCGAGGAAAAAGTTCTAACAAAACATTGAACACTACAGAAGGATAGGAGACGACTGGGAAACAACCCCAGTAAGCAGAAAAACTAAAAGAGAGGCTGTATGGGAACTGTTGAGTCACGGCCTGAACCTCTGATTGACCACCTGAGGCAAGCACTGAGTCAGCCATGGAGCACAGGTGAAGGTAATTCAGCTCTGTAACCAGAAGGGCTGGAGCCTGGCTGCACCTCTCCCAGACCCCATTTAAGGGCTGACTGAAACTAAGGAAGGATCTTTTTTCTGGAAATCCCTCCCTTTGGAGTTTTTCTTCGAGCCCAGAACATGGGTGTGCATTTCATTTATTTTTTATTATCTCTTTCCACCACAATCATCTTTCTAACTATAAAACCTGTAAAATACCATCCTAACCACACCACTCTGCTAACTATACATTTGTTGACTGTACAGTGGCAAATAACATAACTTTAACAAACCATCAAGTTTACTACACACTGCACCTCTTGGTGCAAGTCAGCATAACCTGCTTTGGAACCAAAAGTTCATCAAATCCCTACAGGTGTGGGGAGGTTTGCTGAAGCCTCTGCTAGTTTTTTTTTCTTTTTTTTTTTCTTTCCTATTTTCTATTGCCAACCTTCACATCCCATGCAAGCTGTTACTCTGTTTTATCTCTGTTTCATGCCTGTGATTGCAGACGTAAACGGCAGGACTATGCAAATCTTCTCCCTCTCCACTTGTTTTTACTTTCAAAGTCTTTACAACAGATTTATTTTAGCTCCCCTACATGTGACATGGAAATAAGATGGTCTTCATGTTAACTCAACAGCATTTGGGGCGCTCAGATATTCTGCAAAATCTTAATCAGACCTGATTTCAGCAAGTCTGACATAAAATACACTCTTTTTGGACAGACTAAATGTATTCAATAACACTCCTGCAAGATATTTAGCGCTTAATGAGCACTTTCTTTCCCTGCTACTGAAATCATTGTGCTTTATAAATTGCCTGTTCCATCCAAGAGTTCACAAATTTACCTCATTTCTGATTTAAATGACTCACCAAGGAAACTGATGGAGTGACTATCTCCTGAAAAGGAAAAGCTATTCTGACTTGATTGTGGTAGTTCCTTCAATATGTGTTTCCAATACTAATTTACTATTTGGCTTCTATCTTGTACTTTTATTTATAATGGTATAGAATATTAAAGACTTCCTCTATTGTAGAATTATCTGCAATTTTAAAGCATTAATTATATAAATTAGCACCTAAAAGTGATTATTCCTCCAAGTCTATGAAACACAGTTTGGCCATTAAATATTTGTGATGAATCCCTATAGAACTACTTGAAATTATATTTCATCCACCTCTTGTAAAGAAAATAAACTTCCACACTTGGTGATAAAAGACTCAGTACCGTGTTACCCTAACACCAGTTATGAAAATCAGCTCTGACACCATTTTACACTAGAAATGCAAGCTCACAGTTAAGTCAGACCCATGGTTTAAAACCATGACAACCCGTAGAAAGGGGGGAAAAACAGGTATTTTTCTCCCTGTACCAGAAATGTAGCTTGCTACCAAGTTGTCATAGCTACCTCACCTGGAGTTAGTTCTTTTAAATGACTTCTTAAAAAATTATTTGAACCAGTGCCTTTGTGATCAAGCCAAATGATGGGTGCTGTGCTAGAAAAATAGGTATAAAGTAGAAATACCTCAGGATTAAACATTGTTCTAGATTACAAATGTGAATTTAAATATAACTGTAGAAAGGGGGAAACTATCTCCCTGGCATCTTCAAACCACCCCAGCATGCCTAATTCTTTCCACTTGATCAAGGGCTGATCATACTCGTAGCACTGGTAAGGAGACACTTATCAAGGAGCTGCTGACATTTATTTAAATCTGGACTTAGTCTCACTTCAGTGAAGGTCCTGTGAAAAGGACATTTCAGTAGGAATAAGTAAGCCTGATGTTTTCCCAGCAAGACAACACACAGTGCATGCTATCAGTCAAAGATGTGTTGTTTACCACACACAGGTTGGGCACTTTGTATAATTCACAGCCCAAACATGTCAGATTCTTCAGCTTATAGGGAGACAGACTTCCCTGAGCAAACCTCAGCCAGCTTCCCCCAAAGTCCTGCTGACAAGCCAGAGCCTGGTATTTATTTCCAGTGCAATGTCACCTGTGGGTTAGGATAGCCAAACAGAAGCCTCTCCTCATCTGCATTGGGATTCCTGTGCATTTTTTATTTCTCATCCACAGTGATACTACAAAAGGAGATACCTTTATACTTCTCTCACTTAGGACCCTCTTGTTTTGTCTCCAGTCCAGTTTTTTCTCCACACATTTGCTTTCCTGAAAAGTGCCAAACAATTTAGCATCAGCATTTTTAACTCTATATATTTTTCTATATACTCAGCTCACCTCTGAGATGTGAGGGGCAGAACAGGCTGTGGCTCACCAAGGCTGGAGGTCTCAGGGCTTCTCTCCCCAACATGCAAGACTGACATGTGTTTGAACTGTACTTTTCTAGCTCCTAAACACACCAGTCTTGATTTAAACACCACGTTACGTCCTTTTTCATGGCACTTTAAGCGCTTCAAATGATTTTGCAGCCCCACTACCTAAAGTTAATCTCAGTGATTAAACTTCTAACCTTGTTAGAATAGACTTCCTATTTGCTTCACCATAATTGTTTTTCACAAAATGCTCTTATTAGTGTAAACTATATTCCTTTAATTCTTTCACTAATTGCATCTGGAACATCTTTCCAGCATCCAGCTTTGGGCTCACTGTCAAGCCACCTCACACCTATCAGTCTTTTCAGCTTTTTAAATACTGATTTTTACTTACTCCTCCAGAATTCCACCAGCATGATAAAATTTAACAAATCAGTTCTTGTTGTTTAAAGGTTTCCTTGAAATCTGAATCTGCTTATGAACCTAGGAAATACAATTTAAATCCGTCACTTGTCTAAAATATTTTCCCTAGATAATATCAATATCTTCCTCACAGAAATCTATTTAGTGACAAGATTCTTAATGTAAAATTGGAATGAGTAAACTTAATATACAAAGATACTATTTGAACAGGGTAAAACAAAAATATCTAGTCAGACTAGCCAAAAATAGCATAAATGAGAGGCAAGAGCAGGTCAAACTATATAGTAAACATTTACATTTTAAACGTAACCCTGATTACATAGCCCCCATATCCATATATAGCTTTTTGAATACCCAAATTAAGTGTAAGGAAGGCCCTTAAAAAAGAAAATAGTATAGAACATATTGGCAACAGCATGTTCCTTTGAAAGACTTGGGGTTGATCTGCAGTTACCTTTAAGTAAGGACAGAAACTTCCACTGAACACTGTTGAGATCTGGGGAAAAAATAGGAAGGTTTAGACATCTTCTCCAAGACCCACTATTTCCATAACAAATATTTAATTTCAAATAGGCTTTAAAAGCAAGCAGCCTAAATTTGGGCAGGCAGACCACGCAATACAACAGAATTGTGATGGGCTGTTGTTGCAGTGGAGGAACTAGGAATCTGGCAGGCTAAAGCAAGATGTTCATCCCAGTAACAGAGAGTCAATTACTTCTTATGAAAAATGTGTGCTCACCTTTGCAAAAGATGACTCCACTCAGCAGCAGGGCACTCCAAGCCACATTCCCATGGGCAAACAGCATAGCTGTGTGCAGTAGAGCCAGGACAGCAGACACAGCAACACTTAATGGGGGACTTGGCACCTGATTCCCGTATACAAGAAGCTTTTCTATCCTTTCTTGTGAAAGGTTGTTGCTATCTAATCACTACTAATGAAAAAACGTGTGGCATTTGTGAGGTGATCTTCATAGCACATGGATAGTAGGGTGTGTGGGAACTGTTAGGTCCTGAGCACCTGGTGAAGGGGTGAAGCCAGGATCACACAGACGTATTGCTTCCACCTGTGCTCCCAGGGCTGACTACAACCTCTCCAAAATCTCATTTCAGGGCTGGCAGCATCAGGAGAAGCACTTCTAATCAGAGATCCCCATTCCTTTGGAGTGTTTGGTAAGTCCTGATTCTTGGAAATAGTTAAGTGATTCCTTCTTTGTTTCCAGATTGTGACTGCTACCTTTCTTGGGTAATCCAAAACTAGTTTAAAGCAACTGCATCTGTTATCGCCTAGCCTACCCTTACACAGGGCAACAGACTTGGAGATGGAGGTGCATTGCACTGTTTGTACTTAGAACAAACTTATAAATTATATGAGGTTATGCATGCTAAACTCTGTGGTTTATGAAAGCTGGGTCACTGTAGCACACCAGAAGAAAGAAGAGGGCAGAAGGCACTAACATTTGTCAGGTTCCACTTGCCATGCAAGTTTTTGAAGCTGCTTTGGTCTTGTACAGAGGAATTTTAGCCTTTTGTACTGCACTCTCCTGTAGAAAGGAACATCCCCACTGTTGTTGTTCTTGGTGGAATTGACTCTGCTATCGCTCTTCTTCACTACCATCCTTCAGCAGGAGTGGCCAAGAGGGGCCTCCCCAGTAAGCAGCCCAGCTGAGAGTTCCAGCTGTCAGTGTACCAAAGCTGATTCCTTTCTTAGGAAAGGGAAAGAGGCAGGAGTAATACACAGGGCTGGAAAAGCCGAAGGATCTCAGGGAGTAAATACTCATAAACAATTTTAAGGTAAGGCCAGGGAAGGGCATGTGAGCCATCTGAACTGGGGGGGAGGTGTGTGGAAAACGTTTTTAAATTTTGCCTAAAACTGAACTATGGATTAATATAAAGGGGTGTGCGTGTACTCTTCCACTGCACTATTAGACATCAGTATCCAGTTCTTAAAGTACGGCTTTCCTTCATTTCTTTGATTCTGAACACTGCTAGAATATAACCAGTCCTGGATGTTATCATTTACACACCTTTTGTCTTTAATTTAAATCTCTGTGCACCAGTCTTATTGTAATGTTTCTTATTTTCTGCATTTTCTTAGCCAATATAAGATTCTCTTAATAAGAGGGAGTGAAATTAATTGTTATTTAAGTAAATAACAATCAGCTGCTCTACCTAACCTGATGCTGAGTCTGTTCTCTTTCTCCATGTACATCATTGCCATCTAGTGTTACTTCAGGTACAGAAAAGGGTAGGAAGATGGTTACTAGTTACCCTGTCAGTCAGTGGTAATGTTGACAGCACATGATGAAAATATACTAGCAAAATATAGGAGTCAGACTTACAGTACAGTAAAGCTGAACTGTAAAGCAGGCACTATCAGAGAATGGTTTCAAAAGCCAGATAGTTAGAATGGCTGATTTGGCAGTTGTATGTAGAAGGCACTTTATGTGGTTGAGTTACTGTACTTGTCACCTGTTACATTCAGCTTCTAATTCAAGGTTTCAAATAAGCAAATACAAGATCTCAGAGGACTGAGCCTGAAGCAAAGCTCACAACTTAGTTCATTTACAAAATGCAATTGTCCTCCTATCTCACATGCACAAACTGAAGCCTAGCGGACAACCTGTTTGATGTTGTCAGATCCTGCAACTGTCAGAAAAAAAGTCCTTTTTTTTTTTTTTTTTTTGAGCTGTCCTATATTGAGAAGCTTCCCCTGAGATACGTTTTTATTTAGACAGCACGGGCAAAAATATATATTCAAAAATCAGGTCATGTTAGAATGTGACCCAGAGGAAAGTGCTGGCCCAGAGAAATGAGGTGGATCAGCGGGGAGTTTTAAGAGCCCAACTCAGCCAGCATCAAAGGCAGATTGCTTTTCTGAGAGCCTGCAAAGCGTGGATATACTGTGTTAAGGGGAGCCAAGAGACCACAGCATGGGTAAATCTAAATCTTTTCTACCACGACTGAAGTGCTGTGACAGTTTGAATGGGTGAATCTGAGATTGTTATGGGCACAGCATTAGGAATAATCTGAAACCTACTCCTTATATTTTAGTTAATAAGTTAGCATTTTTATTATCAAAGTCTTATTACTCTTTGCAAATAAGAAATATAATTAATTTGTAAGTATGGTTGAGATTGAGATTCTTCTATGGAAACAAGTGGCAAAACCTGCCCAAAGCTGCCATGCACATGCATGTCAATTTTCACAAGGCTACATATTGGATGAGTTCTACGCCCAGACCTCTCAGTAGACCAGAATAGAGATCAAGCCTTAAGTAAGGGAAAGCAACTAAAAGCTGTACACTCAAATGTGTACAGCTGCAGAGTTTGGAAAGCTTAATGTGCATGCCTTCGTCAGTCCCAAGTGGATTGCTTTGACACATCACAGCTATGTTTATTTGCCTCATTTTTTTATATGCTGCTTTTGCAAAAGAGAAGTTGCTTTATTTATTTATACGGCATTATTTTGTTAAAAAAAGTGACTCTGACTTCCTAGTAAAAATGAGAAACTCGTTAAACTTACAACAGGGAAGAGGAAGTGAGAGGAACAACCTCAGAGCAATGCAAAAACGAGTGAGACGCTGCTTGTTTTGAATGAGCCCACTTATTTTGACCATCTGACCGCTCCTTTTATGGACAAAACTGAGGTTTTTCCCATGACTTCTTTTGTGACTATGCGAAAATAGCCTTTGGTTTTGGTCTTGTAAATCACTTAGCATTCTGGAATAGATATTTCTGATCTTTACTAAAAAATTTCTCTCCCAAAACAAGCGTTGCAACTACTGCCACATTTTAGTTTTTCTGACACTGCTTACACTACTGTTCACATGATTATTAAAACAAATTTCTAAATACAAAACCAACAATAGAATCTCTGGAGATTGTCCAGGCTGGTTATTGCATGGATCTACCACTCCTCCTTGTTTTTAAGGGCTGCTGCCTCATGTACTGCTGTCTTGTGCTGACATCTTCTGGGCCCTGCTCAGACTGCACTAAAACCCTGCAGCACATGCGGAGGGTAATCTGTGCACCTTTCAGACTCTGGGCATTAAGAGACTTCTGAACTGGACCAAAAAAATAACCCCTCACTCTTCTGTTCTCTGGCATTTTGGCACCAATTCTGGCAGATGACCTCAAGATAGCTCCACGGGCTGGGTCTCCCCAGTTTTACTCTGAATGCCCAAACAGCTGTAGAAAAACTGCAGTTCTCCTCTCTTCCCTTGAAAGACAGTGGGATCACAGTGACAGGAGTCAGGGGTCTCCATTCTGTTGTGTAATGCTTGGAAACAGTCACCAAATGAGATCCTGAGCTGCCTTTGGGCTCAGTCTCCAGGCACCAGCTCCAAGATAAAGTTTTTTCCCATGCAAAGTGCTGGCCAGGGAACCTCACCAGCTTAGTGAGGTTACCTGCTTCCAGAATCAAACAGTTGCAGAACAAGAGGCTGTGCAATTTAGTTTTTAAGGTAAGCTGCACATTTTAGTTTACTTCCATCCTCAGGTCTCAGCTTTAAGTAAGCTGATCAGTAACTTCACCCAGCCCTCAACCACTGTAGCCTCATAGGTAACGAACTGGAACAAGGCAGCCGCAGTGTGTCTGGAGTGGATGAATACCCTTAGCTTAATGGAAAGGACACTCCTTTTAAAAACTGTTCTTCTGAAAAGTGCAGAATTCTTGTTCAGGTTGGGCCTCACGGTTTTTTTGTTTTTTTTTTTCCCTCTCCTATGGTGTCAAACAGGCTTTGCTCAGAGATGCTGCTGCAGCAGAATGCAGGGTATTGAGCCCCTAGGTTATTTCATCCACTGCTATGCACAGAAAACAAATGGTCAAGGAAGAAACAGCTGCTGCAATTGGACGAAAAATGTGTGAGCTCACAAAGGAGAGGGGAATACTTCCTATCTGCAGGTAAGACAGATTTAACACTAATTCAGCCTCAAAAACATGCAATGAAATCTATATTTCCTACTCTTTGCTGTCTGGAGTTGAATGTGATCCAATCACACCTGTTCTACAGATGGAGTGACCTGGCAGAGTTAGATCACATACACTGCCAAACAAAGGCTCCCTTACCTTGCAAGGGAAACAGGGCAGCCCACAAAGCACAGCTGCCCTGAACAGCTCATTAGTGGATGAAGTTGTTAACACACCCAACAGTGGAAGTGTAAGGGAGAAAATACATTATCAGATTAATAACACTTAAAAGATAATTTGTGGATCTGTAAACTATCCCATGCAGTGCTCAGGTTTTTGTACACTTAAGTAAACAACACTGTAAAAGGGAAGGAAAGTGGAGGTGGTCAGGTGAAGAGATGCTGTATCTTCCCAGGAGGCTAAGGGGCAAGATCAGTGTGGACAGGCACAGCCAACAGCTTTGTTCTTTCTAGATGCACTGTCGTGCTAACTTGATTCTCTTCTTCAGCTTTTCACACTTGAGTAAAATCCTGTGAAATGTCTCTTTCACAGCTTTCTTACCCTCTACTCTCACAGTATGTTTTGCAGAATCTGTGATGAAGCCCTCGGTTCACAAGCTGTGAATTTAGAGCAGCATTACCTATCTTACTGTTTTTAATTGCTGTCGTCTTAGATATTTGCAGAACTCTGCTAGAGAAAGTCAGCACCCACAACATGACTTGTGCTTCTGATCTAATAACTATACATTTAACATGCAGGCTAGAGGGGAAAAAAAAACAGACCAGATGAAATCATATGTATTTCCAAATGTTGCTTTTAAGGCATATACCACAAGGGGGACTCTTCCACAATTTTATAGGGCAAAAATAATTCGACAGAGAAGGGTGTGAGTGGAGGGGAGGGGGGGGGAGATGAGTAAATCATTTCTGCAGCTGAATATGCAGAGACCATTTTAGGTTTTTTAAGCCCACAAATGCTGTTAATCTATAAAATTCGTTAACAGGTATCAATTTATGTTCATGTTCCACTGCTGTTCTGGCTCCTTTACATCTCTGGTTTTATACTGAGTTCAAAATTCTGTGTAGCTTATTAATTTTTCTTAATAGAGGGGTAGTTAGGAGACTTTGAGCCGCTGGATAGAAGCCACAAAAGCAAATAAAGGCACATATACATAAAACAGACAACCCATAGTGACTTTTACTTTCAGCCCACGACTGGGAGAAGCCATGGAGCAACAGAGGCTGGATACTGGCATTTCCACAGCAGTGCATATGGAACAGGAGAAAGGAAACGATGACAGGTGGAGTGTCCAGAGAAAGTGTGAGATGGGTACAGATATGGGCTTTGGGATGGGGTATAGGCAGCAAAGAAGGGGAGTGCTGGGAAGAAGAGAGGAGGTACACTAATCAGCATAAGCCTTAGGGAAACATAAACTACCAGAGGAACAACAAAAGAACAAATTATAGTTTCTGCTACCATGCGTGTTTCAGCATGGTTTGCTGTACTGCTCAGTAATGCTCAGCTACAGTGAAAGCTCAGTATCTTGTGGCTGTGTGCCTCCCTTCCTACCTTAGACACAGTGTGTTGTAAAAATTGTCAGTGTTTCCAGTCCATTCCAGATGATGGGATTAAAAAAAAAGGATTGAAAATACAAGCCCTATTCCTTTTATCTTTTAGAAAGCACATATAACAAGGACAATTTATCACCCGAAGTTGTATTTACCGTGCCTTTCTTATGAAGATGCAAAAGAAATCCTGAGCATCTACTTAATTGAAACTCTGTTACCGTGAAATCGTACACAATGGGAGGCTGTGGTATATAGTGAAAGTTACCAAGGTGGCATTGAAAAAAAAGAATTAATTGAGGATTCAAATGTAAGTAGGTGACCTTGTAAGTACTTTAAAATCTTAGACAAATAAAAGATGTTATCATCCTAATTAGAACTTAATTTTTTTAAAGACAAAACTGTATTACTCAACTGCCATAATTCTTGTTAAAAGTGATTGAATAATTGCCTTTACTCAAACAAGCTGAACTCCCATTTTATCTTCAAAATATTAGCAAAAGCCCAGTGCCAAGGGTTTCTAAGTCTGTACCAGAGAACAGCACTTCAAATGTTCTATGAGTCAATGTGCAACAAACAAAGGGATAAGAACATTCATATCTCCTGGCAGATGCAACTATCATAAGACTGAGACTAATATTTCTTTTCCAGAACGACCTCAGTTATGAATGACAGTAGATGAAAAAAGTTAGTTGCAGCACAAGCGGAAGAAGTTGAGAAGTTGTAGTGGAAATGCTGAGTCACGGCTTGAAGCAGTGACTGAGCAGCTGGTGGGAAGGCAGGGTGAACCCAGCGGAGCTCGTGTGCAAGAGGTACGCCTGAAGGACTGCAAGGGGCAGAGCCAGGATCCACCCATTCAAAGCCCACTTTCAAGGGTTAGCAGTGGAGGTGAGGCTATCTCTCGGGAAATCCCTGCCTACCTGAGGCCTTCCAGAGCTCTTTTCCTTGATTTCTGCACCAGCAGCCACTTCCCCGTGGGCAGTGTGGCACATGTCACAGTGAGCACAGCAACCCTGTGTTGTGGCACAACCACCTTGCAGAGTAGCAGAAGCGCTGCTCCCTGGGCAGAGAGAGCAGTTGGTGCTGAGCAACGGCACTGTGAGGAGGTGGGAGAGATTGGGAGAGCAGACCAAAGGCAGAGGTTGCCCCCAGCGCCCTCCCAGCCCACAGCGTGGTCGAGGACCGTTTGGAACCCGTCTGTGACTGCGAGCACCGAGCGGTAGGCAGAAGTCCTGAGGTTAGCCTGGTGCCGGGCCTCACCTTCCCTTCTCGCTGTGCCTGAGCATGGCCGTGTGGGGTCTGAGGCAGCGTGCCCGTGGGCCGGCAGCCGTACCCGTGTGGCACTGATGGCAGCGGCCATGGCTGCACGTGGGACGCCCGGGTGCCAAAGCGCAGCTGGAAAGGAGCACGCGTGAGCTCCCGTGCGCGATGGCGCGTTGGGGCAGGGCAGTGTCCACAGGAGTGCCGTGCCTTGCCGTGCCCACAGCCGTGCCTCACGCTGCTCTGCCTGCTGATGTGCGTGCAGGTGAGCCATGGCGGAGGAGCACACCTGGGAATCCCTGGTGGAAGACAACATCAGTCAGCTGTGCTGTGCAGGAGCTGATGGAGGTGTGTGAGCCGCCTGCAGAAATCCCGCAGGGCAGAGCTGCTGGGCATGGAGCCGGGGTGCCGCAGGGCTCGCTGCCCTGCTCTGGCCTGGCCTTGCCGTGCCCTGGGGACAGGCTGAGAATGCCCTTAGCCACCCTGCATCCACGTAAGTGGTCCCGATTGCCTTGCAGTGTAAGAAGAGGTCTGCAGAGCTGGCAGATGCTGTCAGAGAAAAGGCAAAAATCCGCAAGGTACGGAGGGCGGGAGGGAGAGAATGGAGAGCAGCGCGTTTATGGGGGAAGCCCCCTGCGAGCAGGCACAGGGCAGGCTCTTGACCGGACCCTTTCCTTCTCCAGGCACTGAGGGAGGAGGTGGAGGTAGAGATGAGGAACCTCCAAAAGGCAAGAGAGAACACCAAAAGGCGCACTGCCCTGTGTTTGAGGCCCCAGCACAGTCCAGACCCGAGGCAGAGGGGAGCTGGGATGCCAGCAGCCCCCAGGCATCTGTGCTGCCAGCTGGAGCTTGGGAAGGCCAGGCCTGTGCAGGGCTTCAGTATTTCTTAGTGCCCTGAGTGGGGAGAGCAGGTGGGGTTGGGATTCTGACAGCCCTGCAGAGAGGTACGACAGATTGGGTTGCTCCCTGTATGGCACAGGTCCATGGGCTGTTTGCTGGGGCTGATTGGAAAGTGCTGAGACAAATGTGCTCCTGGGTGTGAATGAACCTTCCTCTGTTGCGCAGGAGGTTTCTGCTGTTCTTAGGCCTGCTGCAGCTTGTCTTCTTCATCCTGGTTGTGCTGAAGAGGGACATCTTCCACGGGGTCCTGCCTGCAGAGCAGGTGACTGCCCTTGGCAGCCGTCCACCAAAACCTGCTGTTTTCTGACCCCAGAACACACTGCAGCCCTTCATCATGGCACCATTGGGTCTGCACAGGCATTAGGTGTGCCTCCCTTGTCACTGATAACATCAATAAAATCCATCCCAATTCCAAAATGTTTCATTTGTGCATGAGAGCACAAATTAGACCCATTCTATTCAACCATGGGAAGGAGATAGTGGGATTCTGGAGCTTAGTAACAGGAATCAGAGTTCCTTGGGCATTGAGGAGGCTCCAAAATGATGATCCACACGAGCTATATCTGTATGATCTCGATTCAAAAAGTTCAGCACGAGCAAAGCCTTACATAGTCCTTCTTGTGGTGTGTCTCCCACATTCTCCCTTTTTTGTTTATTAAGAATGGATTTTAATGTTTGATTGATGAATCAATGTTAGCTTGTCCAGTGGGAGAATGTGGAATGCTTGTAATATGTCTAACCCTCCATTCTTGGAAGAAAGTTCAAGTGGCCTTAGAAGTATGTGCTGGTCCATTACCTGTTTTTACAGTATAGTGGATCCCCGTTACAGCATAAGCAGACAACCAGTGTTTACAGGCATCGTGACTGCGTGTGGCAAGTATGTAAGAAGAGTGAGAAGAATGAGTAGAAGAGAAGAGTAGAAGAAGAGAAGAATGAGTATCTATTGCTACATGTACATATTTTAGCCGGCCAAATTTGGGAACATGAGTGACAGCTGTCTGCCACAGTTGAAGAGATGCTGTGCCACGAGGATCTGTCTCAATTTGAGGGAAAGGGGCAATTGCCTGGCAGTCTGGGCACAAGCAATGTTACGGGTTTGATCCACTGTCAGTTGGAATTGTTTTTGTAAGGCTCTCCTATTCTGATGGAAAAATTGATGGGAGAGTCACGCTCATGAAATAATTTAGGGGTGGCAAAGGCAACTGTGGCTTGATTAGCCTTATGGTTGCCCTCAGTTAAAGGACCAGGCAACGTAGTGCATGAATGAATTTGCATAATGAAATAAGGAAGAGTACGGTAAGAGACATAATGTAAAACTCAAGCTCTTCTTCCCATTTCCCCGCAGACCGCATGGCCATGCAGCAACAGGGAATTTTGACTGGCATTCTCTCACCCAATGTAGCCCCCTCCTGCTCAGGGGACAGGGTCAAGTTGAAATAGCACAAGCATTTGTATTTGCTTGCTTAGGCTTTTTACAGTCCCTTTGTACATGATGTACAATTGTAACATTTTATTTCTTGAGCTGTCCCTGCATCGAGTCGGGCTGCCAGCATGCCTGCTTGCAAGGCCATTTTATGACTTTCTGTGCCTTCATCTTGACAGGCTTCAATCATACCAGTAGTGAATGCATCTGCATTCCTTATGGACTGTAAAACTTTTTGACAGTCTGCATTTGTATTTTCTATTGCTAATTGCTTAATCAAAGCATCCTGGGCGGCTTGATTTACTACTTGTCTCTCTAGCATATTTTATAAACGCTCAAGCAATTTAATGTAGGGCTCGGCAGCCCCCTGCTTAATTGATGTAAATGAGGCATTAGATGAATTAGTATCAGGAATCTGATGGATGGTGTGCAACACCAAAGTCTTAACTTGTTCGAGGCATTGCTTATCCATCTGCGCCTGGGCCTGAGGTGTTGCCCAGATCCCCTCCCCCATGAGTTCCTCCATGCCAATATTACTTAAGTTATTCAAATTGTTCATAGCCTGGATGGTAGCCTGCTCTCGGTATTCAGCCATAAACACAATATATTGCATGGGAGACAGGATCGTTCGTAACAGAGTTTTCCAGTCATGAGAGGTCATAACATAACTGTCACCAATTGCAATGAAAACTTTATATGTAAAGGCAGACTGAATTCCATAGCCTCTCAACGACTTCCTTAGCTCCTTTACTGCCTCGTAAGGTAGGGATTCCTTACACAGCTCCTCCGCCTCCGGCCTGCCCTTTAACCAAGTTAGCCGCGGGCTGCACGGACGCAGCAGCGGGGGCGGAGGGAGGCTGTGTGACGGCGAGCGTCGGGGGCGGAGCGGAGGGCGGCAGCGCGGCGGGGAGGCGCCATTTCTCTTCTCCCCGGCCGGGGTGCGGGGTCGGAGCCGCGGATCGAATCCGGGCTGCGGCTGCTTTCCGGGCTGAGGGGCAGCGGCGGGGGTGGGAGGGAGGGCGACGGGGAAGAAGTTCTTCCTTGTCGAATTTAAGTCCTTCCATTATCTGGTGCCAAACAGGTAGAAGTTCAGCAGCCGTTCTGTCTTTAGTAATAGAAGAAGAACTCACTGAGTACTGTGCTGGTTTTGTCCCAAAGCTCTCCGTGAAGAGAGAACCCAGTCTTCGGAAATTCGGGGACATTCCTGCTGATCTATTTAAGAAAAGTAAAAATTGCTGGGGTAGATAGAGCCTGATTCTGAGGCTTTAACGGTAATACTTCAATATTTCCTTGTTGCTCTCTCGTTAGTGAGTTCCCGACTGCTCACCTTCGGGCCCAAACAATCTCCGCACTTCAGTCGGGCTCGCTCAGCCTCGGCTTCATTTGCTGCACGCGGTCGGCGCCATTTGCAGCGCCTGATGCACGGACTCAGATGTGAACGATCCAAATCGTTTATGACAAGTGCTCACACCACTTACATACCTTCACAAGTTCTCTAGCTTTCCGATCCTGCCCTACAACTTCCCCATCCACATTTACATATCAACAGAGCAGTTTGCGAACACTCCCCAGCCGTTCACGCGGGCACTTCCTCAGTCGGAGCCGTGAGCCGTTCTTTCTTCTAGGGGTTTCCTTGTTCTCATGCTGTTTATCCTGCTCCACAGCTGCTGCTCGTGACAGTTTTTCCTGTATTCCCACAGCGTGGGGTTTTTGGCAGCCGTGTATGATAGATTGGGTCGCTCCCTGCCTGGCAAAGGTCCATGGGCTGTTTGCTGGGGCTGGTTGGAAAGTGCTGAGACAAATGTGCCCCTGGTTCTGAATGAACCTTCCTCTGTTGCGCAGGAGGTTTCTGCTGTTCCTGGGCCTGCTGCAGCTTGTCTTCTTCATCCTGGTCCTGCTGAAGAGGGACATCCTCCACTTGGTCCTGCCTGCAGAGCTGGTGACAGCCCTTGGCAGCCGTCCACCAAAACCTGCTGTTTTCTGATCCCAGAACACACTGCAGCCCTTCATCATGGCACCATTGGTTCTGCACAGGCATTAGGTGTGCCTGCCCTGTCACTGATAACATCAGTAAAAATCCATCCCAATTCCAAAATGTCTCATTTGTGCTTTAGAGGCATTAGACCCCATCAACAAACATCTATTGATCCATGTGAAGGAGACAGTGGGATTCTGGAGCTTAGAAACAGAAATCAAAGAATCAGCAAGACTGGATAAGACCTCCAAGAAGTCCCACCATCCACCTGTCACAGTATTACCCACTAATCCATGCCCCTAGGTACAAAATCTAAATGTTTCTTGAACATCCCAGGTTGGTGACTCCACCACCTCCTTGGGCAGCCCGTTCCAGCACCTGATCACCCTCTTAGAGAAGAAGTATTTCCTAACGTCCAACCTGAATCTCCCCTGGCACGACTTGAGGCTTTCTCATCCTATCATCGCTAAGTACATGGGAGAAATACTTGTTCTGACTGTATTAATTTGACTCAGACCAATCAATTCTCCACGGCATTCAGGGCTTTAGAGAGGACTGCTCTTGATGGTCTCTTTGAAAGGAGAGATGGTTACATGTCACTCTGATCTTACTACTTCTAGCACCAGGAGAAGGTGAAACAAGATAATGAACTGTTCCATGGTTGTCTGAAGCTGGTGTTCCCATCCTGATGATATGCCTTCAGGCATAGCTGGGGTCGCTGTCCTGCCTTGATGAACTGCCAGATCATGTGGGTTCTCCGAGGCACAGGTTGTCTTTGATACTTGCAGTTTCTTAGGATTCAGCCACAGACTGTAGCTGTGGTCAAAAATTACTTGAGGAAGGCTTACTTGGAATTCTTACTGCAGGACTGAGCACCTAGCCAGCCAGGCAGAACGGCTTCAGATACAAAACTGGTACCCCAAATTGGCTCATGCTGAGAGCAGTTGACATGACTCTCATGACAGCGTTTTACACGTGAGTTACTACCACTCGCAGATTGCCTTGCTGACTTGCAGTGAGGAATGCAGTGAAAACTCATTAATCCCTGTAAGCCCAAATGACATCTTCCCATATCTCCATGCAAGCAAGTAGGAAAATGCAAACGTGTCCAAAAGACCAAATGATTCAAATGACCATGAACAGGGAAAGAGGCTTGCAAAGGCCAAGTTATTTTACCACTTGAATCTTAAAATTATTTCACAAGGCTGATGATCAATGAGCTGAAGGCTCACTCCCTTCTCCAAAGGCATAGGTAAGAAATTTGGAAAGCTATCAGTGAGAAAAATGACTCCTCCGAACCAAGTGTGAATTGCTGAGGGAAAACTGTTAGTTACTACTGTCACTGAGCTACAAAGAGAAGCTTTTGAAATATATGGCAGAAGGAACTATTTGCCCCTGATGAATGGCAAGTGAAACGTCACTTTTGGTCTTCTTCTCCTCAGTGTTTTCAGCATGTGGCCGCACAGATTTCAGTAACAGACACAAGTTCCCATCATCTCAGTAAGGCTTCAACCTGCAAAAAGCATCCAAGATCCCGCCTATTTTCTCAGTTCTCCTTACATGAAAGACTTTTATGTGAAGATAACATATCTTGACAAAATCGTAATGAGTTTTCCCAACTGCACATGAAGTTTTTCTGTGTAACTCCCCGTATTCCCTGGGCAATGGAATTTTTTGTTTGTTCAAAGCATGAACGGCAGTACACAGATGCTGTTGCACCAGGCAGTGTGCATACGCACAGCCCAACAGTACGCTGGTCCTCAGAGGTTTCCATCAGAAGCATTAGGACACGGGGCAGCAGGCAGCTGCGGGCAAAATCTTATCTCTGTGTCTTTCATTCAGCATGTTACATATTCCATTCTACTTTTAAACTTGATAACATAAGCCTTACAAATAGGTGAAGGAGAGAGTGAATTCTCTGGAAAAGTGTGTTGACAAGCACAGATAACAGAGCAGTCCCATCGCCTGCAATGATAACGTATCATTTGTACTCAAGTCTGTCCACTCAGTCCTTCCAGCGGCATCCCCGTGTCTCACTCCAATTTATAAGAGGAAGAGTAGGCTTTTAAAATGTTTTTATACCTGATGGCGAGATTAAAACACAACGTGTCAAATGTTACCCCAACCAGCTTATTACAAATCCTGGTCTTTTAGGGATATGGGGAAGGGAAGATGGGCAGTAGAAAAGAGATGATAGGAAATAGAAGCAAGGAGTCTTTGTGGAAAGCAAGAGAGAAGTAGTCAGCACCATGGGTCCAGTGTGGTTCCTAGTTCAGATGTTGAACTTCAGTAGCGATGGGTCGTCAGGGGTTGTCATTTGGCTGATGTCGAAGACGGCAGTTATTTCCAAAGGCAGACAAACTTATTTATAAGTAAGTCCAAGGAGTCAAGTCAGCACTCTTTAGAGTGGCAGCTTCTGGCTCTGAGATCGCAGCAGAAACTCCTTTGTTCCCATCTCCCGGGCCTTGCCACAGGTCAGAGGGAGCAGGGAGGTGCCCACCTGCATCTTGTCTTTCACAGGACACGATGGTATCATTCCCCATTTTTCCCATACCAAGCTGGAGTTATTTGGTCACAGGCCAGATCTTCTGCCAGAAAACATACCTGAGCACTCTCTTCCGGAGGCAGACAGCTCCAAAGAAATGCTTTCAAATGTAAATGTGTTTACAAAGTGATGCCGACTGCCACACAGCAACACTCACCTCTCATCCCCTAGATAAGTCAGAGTCTTATCATGAGAAATGTCTCGGAAAGCAAACTTTGAGCAAGAAACAAAGAAAGGTTCAGACACACCACCACTACTGCTAAATGAGCTCTCGGAGAACTCTTGGTTGGCATTTCCGTGCTTTCACCTACTGCGACTACATGCAAGTTTCTACTCCAGAGCTAAAACCTTTACTTTCCTGGAATAATTGTTTTCTTTTGTTAGCTTGTTTATCAAACGTAGATGCTCCTATACGTTGGCTAAACACATTCCTGGGAACAGTAAAAAATACATAGCCTTGCTTTCCACTGTAATAAAGGAATGTGAAAATAGCTTACAATTATTTTAAAAAAATCGAAACCAATTTGTGGGTGTATTTGTGGCTCTGTTTTCAATCAGCATAAATAACTTAAAAGATTTATTGTTGCGGTTTTTTATGCTTTCATAAAAATATATAAGAAGATAAATTTGATAATTTGTGAGTGGGCCAAGACAATTCCTCTTCGCTCAGCATGTCTCAGTGTAGTGGAAATGCTGAGTCACGGCTTGAAGCAGTGACTGAGGAGCTGGTGGGAAGGCAGGGTGAACCCAGCGGAGCTCGTGTGCAAGAATTGCACCTGAATGACCGCAAGGGGCAGAGCCAGGATCCAGCCTTTCAAAGCCCACTTTCAAGGGTTAGCAGTGGAGCTCCCGTGCGCGATGGCGCGTTGGGGCAGGGCACTGTCCACAGGAGCGCCTGTGCCTCGCCGTGCCCGCAGCCATGCCTCACACCACTCTGCCTGCTGATGTGTGTGCATTTGAGCCATGGCGGAGGAGCACACCTGGGAATCTGTCTCGTTCTAATTTATAGGAGGGAGAGAAGGTTCTTTGATATCTGTATACCCGGCATGAGATTAAGAAACAACAGTTCAAATGTTGGTCTGACCAGTTCATTACAAATCTTAATCGGGGAGATGGGGAAGAGGAGGATGGACACTATTACGAATTAGGGTAATGGGGAAGGGAAGGAGGGCGACAAAAAAGATAGGAAAGAAGAAGCAATGAGTCTTTATAGAAAGCAACAGGAAATTAGTCACCACCATGGATCCAGTGTGGTTTGTAGTTCTGTCATTGATCTTCAGTAGTGCTGTGTTGTCGAGCATTGTTCTGTTGACGATGACTGTGACCACAGTGATGATGGCCACTTTTCAGCGGTAGTACCAACATATTTATAAGTCCAAAGTGGTCGAGTCAGCTCTCTTTGGAGTGGCAGCTTCTGGCTCTGAGATCGCAGCAGAAACTCCTTTGTTCACATTCATTTTGGGCCCTGCCAGCTGATTAGAGGGAGCAGGGATGCCCACCTGCATCCTGTCTTTCACAGGACACGATGGTATCATTCCCCAGTTTTCCCAAACCATGCTGGAGTTATTTAGTCACAGGCCAGATCTTCCACCAGTAAACAATCCTGACTGAGCACTCTCTTCCGAAGGCAAGCAGCTCTGGAGGAAGATGCTTACAATTGTCCACAAAGTGATGTTGATTGTCACACGGTAGCACCCATCACTTGACTCCTCAATAAATCAGTCATAGTCTTATCACAAGAAATACATCAGGAAGCAAGCTTTGAGCAAAAAAACAAAGAAGGATTCTCACAGAATCGCTTCTGGAAGACAATGCTCAGTCAGCCACGCTGCTGCAGGAGCTGATGGAGGTGTGTGAGCTGCCTGAAGAAATCCCGCAGGGCAGAGTTGCTGAACCATGGAGCTGGGGTGCCGGGTGCCGCAGGGCTCACTGGCCTGGCCTTGCCGTGCCCTGGGGACGGGCTGAGAATGCCCTTACCCACCCTGCATCCATGTAAGTCGTCCCAACTGCCCTACAGTGTAAGAAGAGGTCTGCAGAGCTGGCAGACGCCATTAAGAGAGAAGGCAAAAATCCGCAAGGTACAGAGGGTGGGAGGGAGAGAATGGGGAGCAGCGCGTTTATGGGGGAAGCCCCCTGCGAGCAGGCACAGGGCAGGCTCTTGACCCTTTCCTTCTCCAGGTACTGAGGGAGGAGGTGGAGGTAGAGATGAAGAAACTCCAAAAGGCAAGAGAGAACACCAAAAGGTGCACTGCCCCATAAGTGATTCCCCAGCACAGTCCAGACCTGAGGAAGAGGGAAGCTGGGATGCCAGCAGCCCCCAGGCATCTGTGCCGCCAGCTGGAGCTCGGGAAGGCCAGACCTGTACAGGGCTGGCACCAAGAGGTGCCCGTCCCGCTCCAGCAGAGGCCGGGCAGCTGCCTCGGATCCCTGTGGCCACACTGGGGGGGAAGAGGTCCCGGTGCCGGCCGAGGCCTTTTCTCACACACCAAACGGTTTGTAACAGCAGGAAGGTGACACGCAGGGAAGAGCACATCAGTTCCCTGATGCACGAGACAGTGGCTGTGACAGAAAGCCCTGCTGTGGCCTTGGGGAGGGAAGGGTCACCTCAGGGCCACGGCAGAGAATATGGACCCACTTCTGTGTTTGGGGACGAAGGAGAGGTTCTGAGTGCCCAAACCTTCTGACACTCCAACACATGTCCCTGCTTTGCCTTGTCCTCTAGGATGAGCAGATGGCAGCACAGAGATGTCCACTCATGACTTGGCTGTGATGAGTTGCTCTGGGGTCCAGAGACAATCAGGCAGCTTTTGACTTTTTGGGGAGTGAAAAGCTTCAGTATTTCTTAGTGTCCTGGGTGGGAGAGCAGGTGGGGTGGTGCAGCGTCTGATGCACAGACTCAGATGTGAACGATCCAAATCGTTTATTATAAGTTTTCACATCACTTACATACCTTCACAAGTTTTCTAAGTTTCCCATCTGCTCCTACAACTTTCCCATCCACCTTTACATGTCAGCAGAGCATTCTAGAGGTGTCCTTCATTCTCATTCTGTTTATCCTGCTCTGCAGCTTCTGCCCTGAACAGTTTTTCTTGTATTCCCACAATTTCCCCTTGTCTGTTTATTTGTAAACCACTATCTGCTATAAAAGTGCTTCAGTATTTCTTAGTGTCCGGGTGGGGAGAGCAGGTTGGGTGGGGATTCTGACAGCCTTGTAGAGAAGCATGACAGATTGGGTCGCTCCCTGTATGGCAAAGATCCGTGGGTTGTTTGCTGTGGCTGGTTGGAAAGTGCTGAGACAAATGTGCCCCCGGGTCTGAGTGAACCTTCTTCTGTTGTGCAGGAGGTTTCTGCTATTCTTAGGCCTGCTGCAGCTTGTCTTCTTCATCCTGCTCCTGCTGAAGAGGGACATCCTCCACGGGGTCCTGCCTGCAGAGCTGGTGACTGCCCTTGGCAGCCGTCCACCAAAACCTGCTGTTTTCTGACCCCAGAACACACTGCAGCCCTTCATCGTGGCACCATTGGTTCTGCACAGGCATTAGGTGTGCCTGCCCTGTCACTGATAACATCAGTAAAAATCCATCCCAATTCCAAAACGTTTCATTTGTGCATGACAGTTGTTAGACCCAGTTGCCAAATGTCTACTGAACCATGGGAAGGAGATAGTGGGATTCTGGTGCTTAGAAATAGGAATCGGAGAATCAGCAAGGCTGGGAAAATCCTCCAAGAGGTCCCACCATGAAGAGGGAAAGAGGTTTGCGGAAGTCAAGGTATTATATTTGGATTTCAAATCTAATGCTTCTTTCTCTGGATTCAGCTAGAAAGGTTCTAGAAGTGCTATTAAGCAAAACTGCAAAACAAGTTATTTTATTCCTTTGGGAAAAAACTAATCAAGTCTGCAGCATTTCTTAATAAATAGTGTAGGAAGCAGAAGGATTCCATTAACTCTGGTTTTGAAATCAGTAAATTAATGGGCTAAATCCAGTAATGTTAAAGATTATAATTTAATAATCTTTGTAAGAGTAGGGCTATCTGCAGAACAGCTTGCTCTGAACTTTTGTCTATGTTTGTGCTTAAAAAGGAAAAAAAAATAATCCAACTACTTTATAGTATACACATTTCTCTTATTCATTATATTCCTTATCTCACTTGAAATTACTAGTAGAATCATAAGATTTTTGATCTCCATACCTTTTGTTGCCTCAGTTTTTGCCCTTCAGTTTAAGGAACAGATTTTCCTCTGTGCAACAGCATAGGACTATGTTCGACTAGAAGAGCCCCCAAAAACTAGCTGCCTGACCAGTCCTTTTAAATATAAATATAGCTTTTCCAAGAAAAGTTGAGAGGGACACTCTCAACACTAGGGTTGCGTACTTACGTGTTAGAAAAGTAAATGTACCTTAGGAGGACTGCAATTACAGCTGCTGTCTTACACAATTAATTAGATTTTATTGTCCCCAAATAATAATAGCATTTCCTAGGAAGGATAGAGCACTCTGGTGGATGTATATCACAGCATAGGATTAATTCCTCTGTGCAACCCCCACGAAATTCCTAAAAAACAAATATTACCCTAATCTGATTTTCCATTCAACACACCATGTGAATAGGTGCTGGGAGGAAAGCACAAAAAATCCATGTGATGCATGCTGCAGTTGGAGCAGATGGGGAGTTTCACTGTTCTTATAGCCTGTTACTTTGCTTTTAAATCTCAGAAGTTTTGTCGTGTTTTCCTTTCATACTTTTTTTTCCTTTATTGACTGTATCTCCATAAGCTTGAGGGCACAGAGATTATTAGGAAGACTGGAAAGTGGCGTCATAATCACAGAGCAGCTGCTGAAATCACTGTGACTTTTACATTTGCCTTTATGACCACTACTGCCACAAAGCTATTGCTGCTGCAAAGCCATCCTATAGTGCACACAGCACTATGCTCTGTGACCTGCCAGGGTCTGGCAGTCATGGTACTGCATAGTGCTGTGCATTTCATCATTCCTCTGTATCTCCCTCCCCTTTCCCCCTTGAAGATAAATTACAATTTATAAACAGATTTTCTTTCTTTTATTTACACTACTTTCTTTGGTCAGTAGCTTGTTTTGACAGGAAGGTCTAGTGCATGCAATAGTCTCTTCTATACATTTGTAGGTGGAGAAGGCAGGTTGGATGGACAGGTAGGTGCACGTGTGTTCAGCCACGTATTCATACGTGCACAGAGTGAGAGCAAATCCCCACTAAGCAAACAAGGGCAGAGCTGTGTTGCAAGTCCAGAATAGAAGCAACTGTAATTTGTCATTTAAACAGGATAATTAGCTGGGGCTGCACACTTCCCAGCGTGGCTGTGGGCCCCCATGCTAGACTGGGTATTTCTCTGTCCCTCCCGTCCTTGCTTAATGATTTTAAGGAAATGCAGGAGCCAGTGGCTGAGTCATGCAGAGCTTCTGAATGTCAGATCTAGGAGCATTGCTTATGTTCCTTACTGTGCTTCTAGCTTACTGGACTTACTTAATCCTATCAGTGTTTGATTACATTGTGACAGTCTTTCACTGTTCCTAGAGGCCACTGATACCTACTCAGAATTCACATCCTTACACTTAATCTATTCATGCATGTTGATAGTGCTAGCTACGCAGCATCTTCAGTCTGCAAAGGAAGAGCGTGTATCAGTAAATTAAGCTGATGGGAGAGACATAAATATTTACTATTCTTACTTGGTTTGACAGTGGTATTATCTTCGGTAGTTCATTGCATTCTTACACCTTGTGTTTCTGATTTGAACTGCAGTAATTAATCAGCATTTACCATTTTGTTAAACCCCTTTTCGCATTCTACGATAGCTTTTTGTAGCAGCAAAGCACAGCAGGCCCTGCTTCATCTTCTAAATTTTTAGAATTCATGTTTTCCTTTTCCATTTTCACAGCTTCTTACCAGTATTTCTGAGATAACAAGTTAGAATAAAACAGCCATTTGTGAATGCTGTTAGAGAAACACTGAATCTCATTTCTAAAATGTAATACATTAAAAAATAATAATCTGCCTACCTGTGAAAAATTAATCAGATTAAGTAATGACCTTAATATAATTTCCTTTGGTCACTCATGTCGAAGAAATAAGAAATTCCCTTCAGATGCTAAAAGTAATTGTGACAAAGTAGTTTCCCTAAACTCTGCTGCCTTGGTGAGTAGCAGTGTTTGCCAGAGGAATGGTAAACACCATGGTTTTGTCACTTTTCTTTCTCCCCGTCAAATAACAGTGCAATACTGCACAATGGATCAAAGCTAAGCTGCAGTAGGGCACAGCTAGGAGCCACTGGTTTTACCACATAGTGCAGACCTTGCCATTGGCTCCGCAGAAGCACATAAATCTGCCAAACTGTAACGTATTACCAAAAGAATTACATACGAGATGTCAGGCATAGTCCTTGCCCAAATGAAATACCATCAGCTTCAACCTACACGACTGGTGGCTGTTTGATGCGCTGTGTAGAGCACTTCTATGAGCCACCTGGCTGCAGGGTGCCAAACTTCACTGCCCTCTGAATTGGAAACTGGCTAGCACATATATTTAAGTGATCATCAGTTAATAGGAGGCGCTATATGCTTCAAAAGAGAAGGAATGAGAATCTTTGAACAGCCAGAGAGATGATGCACCCATGTACTGCACATCTAACTGCTGCATGGAACCAACCATCTATTTCATCGATGAACCATTAAGTCTCCAGTGGAGCAATGCTGATACACAACACAGCTTGGTGGTATTAACCATATAAAGGCTTCATAGCCTCCTTAAACTCTCCCAACATCTCCTCCAAAATTTGAGAGGACTTCTGTGGCATTTACAGGGCCGCCAGGAACATTTTCCTCGGGAAGAGACTCTTGCAAAGTTCCTGATAACTGCTACAATGAGAAAAGCCCTTGTTTGCCCTTCCATCCATCTTTGCAAAGTACCCCATCGACAGTCTCTGGGAATTGAGACTTCCTAAAAAGATTATTCCCCTACATTCTTTGGGCATTTCAGGAGAGCTTGAGAATGAAGTCATTTTTAACCAAGCATCTTGTCCTTACTCTTTCAAAAGCAGCAAAAGAGCTGTTTTGCAGACACTGTCCCTTCCTCAAACACATTTTTGAGAACAGCCCACATCACTTGCCAGCTATTATCTACTCCATGCAGGGTCACCCTGTCCAGAGCTGTAATTTTTCTTCCACATGAAGAACTGGGACCTCCTCAAAATCAAGGACTGATTTAAAACCTGCACAACTGTACGAAGTTGACTAATGCCAAGGGTCTTGTTTCTGTCTATAGTGCCTCACTGGATTCCCCAAGTACTCTTTGGAAACTCCTGCTCTTTGCCAGGTTATTGTCATATAAATTAAACTCCTGTAGTCCTCTACACAAACGAGACGAGGATCCTGCATCCACTTCTGATGTACTCCAGCACTGGCTCCCCATGCCTGCTCAACACGTGCTGGCTCCTTAATGACAGGCAAAAGGCAGCAACTTCTGAATGCCACGGCCACCTATATATTTCTACAGCAACCATGCAGGGAGGAGCAGACACCCTTTGGAATGCTGCAAGGTATCAGGTGGCTCAGGAAAGGAACATTGCTGCTTCATCCTGCGTCAGTAAAGACCAATGAAGTGCCAGAAAGATAAACTTTCGGCTGTCAGGGCTGATACCACCTTGACAGCTTTGGTTGGAAGTGAATTACCCGATTCTACTCATGTGACTGCTAGGCTATTGATTCAGGTCTGTGTGACAGCTTTATCATTTCATCACCTAGGTTTAGTGCTCTGCATCCAAACAGTGACATTAATGAAACATTCTTCTTCCAATAATAAAGAAAAAAAAAATAGTATTCCTCAGCGCTCATTTAATGGGCTTTCAAGAAGAAGCTGCCTTCAAAATTCATTTGATGAACTGCCATCTTGTTTTCTGGAGTTTATCAAACCATGTGGTATTATCAATATTTTGTAACAAATGCAAGCAGTTCTCAGACTGTAAACAATGAGGCAGTCAGTGCTAAATTAAAAGTCACCATTTGAAGGGTCAGCATAGAGGTGTGTGCAGGAGGGAGCTGCTGCCATTTTTATTTCTAGCCAGCTCTATGTATGTGTGCATAGGCATAAAGTAGGGTTTGATGAGAAAGCATTCAGCTTTCTATTCCCATTTGCAGCACAACTGTAACTAAGTCTTAAAGGTAAAAAGCATTCATCACCATCCAAGTGCTGCAAAATATACTTATTTGTAACAGTTTGAGTTAAAACTGACATTCAGAGGCAAACTTTCCAGAGATCACACAAAACCAGGCAGTAGATAACTACTGCAAGAAACTAGAACCACTGCAGCTTTCAACTGGTAGAGATGCCTTTAGATACCAACCTGTTACGATGAGTGTGTGACACTTTGTGGAATGCCCTTCATAGTAGTGCCTGCCTCAAAATACCTGGATCCCACCATGCTTTTTCTCTGTCAAAGCTGAGATTTGTGTAAGTTACTGGTGTTCTCACAATGTTTTAAAACAACCAACCAACCAACCAACCAACCAATTTTCCATCTCTTTGTGTTTTACTCACCTTCCACCAGGAGAAAAATATATGAAGTTTCTATTTTTCTCTGGACAGACCTTGGTCTGCCTCACATTGGGTACTGCACTACCCTTCTACAGCTGCCAAGTTGGTCATCTGAACCCTTTTAAAATATTCAACACATAGCACAAGCCATAGGAAGCCACAAAACTGTTAGTGCCTGCTTGGAGGATCATGCAAATTAAATCAGTGTCAAGAGCAATGAGTATCACCTTGATCAGTCAGCCATTGAGCAGCTCTGCCACCCAGGGGAAAATGCTTGTGCCTTGCACCACCAACTCTGCAAATTTGCTGGTTAAAAAGCTGTAAATTGTACCACGAGACTGAGATATTCTGTTCTATTCATTGCATCCAACAAAGCTACGCTAATACAAAACTTCCCGTAGGAAAGTACCAATGATCTTTTTCACACTATCCACCTGTATTGTTATTGCTCCCAGTTCTGGCACCCACTGCTTACAGTCTAGGATCTGTAGTATTTTACAGTACTGTATGCCCATAAAAGAAAAATCTGGAAAAAAGAACTACACTCCTAATTTTTCTATGCTTGTGAAAGATTTCTAGAAGCCTTCTCTTTCCTACCAGTATTCAAGTCATAGAGAGTCATTACAAGTACAGCTAAAATTAAGTCAGGTTTTAAAACCATGTCCGTTACTGAAAACAGTAAAATTTCCTACGCTCTTTGCATTGTAGGAAAAGGCACAAGCACTTGAACAACACAGAAGAGGAGCTATCAACAGGTTTTGTGCTTGGTAAGTGTGCACTGTACTGCTTACCATCAGAATTTGGCATGCCAATCCTTCACAGCACTAAAGCTGGTAGAGCTGTGAGTCTCCAGTAAAAAAACAGGTGGGCAGGAAACTGAGAGGAGCCAGGAGATGACATTTCTCTAAAAACCTCATGACCGTGTCAGTGTAATCAGTAAAAGCCAACTGACAGACCTTGCAGTAGAAATGGCGTAGTGAAATAAATACAATATCTTAAACAGGATTAAAATAGAACATTTTACTAGTTATTTCAAAGAATAGATTCTTTTTCTTCCATCATTCTTGTCTGTATGTTCAGACTCCAGCTAAACTCCAAACAGATATATTTTTTTTTTTGTTAGGTTCCAAGTCCAAATATGCCAAGGTAAAAGATTTAGGAGAAAGAAATACCCGGTCTTTTTGTTTCTCGCATGGTAGGCTGTGTTGCGTTTCTCATGCCTAAAAACAAGTACTGTCACTCAAAATATTTGGTCAGAAACCTCAAGTTGAAAAGGAGGTATTTGACAGAAATGTCACATTTACATTAGCATAACATGCGAACAGCTTCTAAAGACAAACACTAAAAGAAGTTTCCTGTAGGAGAACCTGTGCAAGGGGAAAACAAAACAAAATCACAGTAACACAAGTCCGTTTACTACCAGAGCAGAACCAGCAACGATCGTCATCCAGATCTCGAGGTAAAACTTAACCATATGGGCAGGAAAAGAAGGATGATGCCAGTCTTTTCCTCATTAATTGCACGCATTTATCAGTTGACTCTTCCAATCTTTCAAGAGGTATTGGTATTGTTCTCACAGCTAGTCTGATCTCATCCTGAAGAAGAAGTTGGTGTAACGTAACAGGACACTTTTCTCATGTGAATATACACTTGTTTTTGTTTTTTTTTCCCTAACATCTCATTGGAGAAGAACAGTTTGATCTGTATAGCTAATGCTTTTTAGCTATTAACTGGTAGTTAGGAACAACAGTATCTCTCAGCACCCTGCTGACGATATAAAATGACACATTCACTGCTTCAAGTTACAAGCAGAAATTAAAAGCAGCTGCCAGTATTTTATATAGTGCATTTCACAACTAATGCATACTTCAAAGATTCTGAAACAATTCTGTGTCTTCTGTCAGTCTTTGCCCTTCACAGCTGCATTTAGACATATTAGCCTTGGAAAACGTTCGCTTTTTATCCCCTTCACCACGATCCATTTATCTTACAGCAGGTTTATGTTTGAGTGGAATGGAGTTTGTACCATTTAACCCAGCAGCTATCTGGGCTTGAAAATCTATCTATCCCCTCCCTATTAATTACTTTTTACACCTCTTTCTGTCTCATAGAGTCCTGTATCATCCTGGTTTATTTCAGAGGAATATAGCCATAGGATGACAATTATTGATGGATCATAAAAACTGGAGCTAAAAGACTGTAAAAAGAAGAAAACATAACTGATGTGCGAAGAGATGAAAAGATGAAAAATTGACTAGAGAAGAAAATTGGAATGAGCTAATTCACAAAAGAAAATGAGTAAATCACAGACAGGTAGCTCTGAATAAGATTAATTGCTACACATTTCCTTCTCCTTTACAGTTTTTACTGTACTTAATCAACTGTTTCACAGTTCTGCTTAAATACGCTGTACTCTTACAAATGCTAATTCCACTGTTATGGAAGTTTGCTACTTCAGTGTCGAGTGAGATTCTCTGCTTGCATAAACTGGCTGTATCGCTATTGACTTTGGTACTGTTACTCACATTTAACCAGCCGAGGATTTGCTCCATTGACTTTCATGGATTTATTTTTAATTTATTCCTCTGAGCTCAGAATCAAGAGCTCTGGATATAAATCTTGAACATAAATAGACACTTTCCAAATCTAAACAGTATAGCCACAAGTACCAATACAGGAAAAACAAGCTAGGCATGTATAGAACTGTCTGAAAAGTTAACCAAATGTTGCTGTGCATATATTAGTAGTTTACCATTTATTAAACAATAAATCAAGATAAAAAAACTAATTAACTTAAATGAAGTACTGTTTAGTGAAATGTGAGCCTGTCAAAATAGTTGTTGGGGAGGACAATTAATTGGTACAAATGTGAGTGCAAATTTTGTTTTTAAACTTTAAAGCATGTCATTTGTAGTATACAACATATGTGCACGATACAAATTTCATACATTTTCTTCAGTGACAATAAAAAGTGCAGTTTATTATAAACTGAAGTAAAAATTAAAATTAAAAAAAAAAAGAAAATCACAGTTTTGTCATTGGTATGTGAAGGTTATTCCAAGGGCCCATCCAGAGTTCCTCCTCATCTGACTGCGTGTGTTCACTGTGAGACTCCAAGGGCTCTTTTACGTCCTCGTTATCAACAACAGATTCTTGCTCTTCTGTGCTTTTCATTTTGGAGCCCCCTGGCTTCGTCACTATGTTTTCAGCCCCTATAGAGGAAGCAAATGAGACACTACAAGGTCTTGTGTTCACTTTATCACTAGAAGACGGTCCCTTTGACAATGTGTTCAGTGGGACGTTCTCCTCGTGCGTCACTGCAAGCTTGTCCAGTTTCTTGAACTGTTTCCCCAGCCTCACTGGAGATGTCACTTTTAAATTATTAGCAAGGCAAACACGACGGGTTCTGACAACAGAGCCATTCTGTGCAATGTAGATGTTACCATTGACGTTGCTTTGAATATTGGGGTTATTAAGACGATTCCTCTGGCTGGAATCAGGAGCGCTGTCTTCTCCAGTAGAGCTGGTCTCATACTCCGGGTCAACTATCAACTTGATCCTTTTCTTTCTGGCCCACTGTTAGACAGTAAATGGAAACGTGATTAAATCTCAGTATGATTTCTTACAGCTTTTTGTCCTTTTTCCAGTCTATCTCATCTTTTATCTAGACATTTCATGGGAAATTCTGACTTGCTCTTCTGTACCACTTCTTTCATACTGCACATTGGTACTTTCTAACTCTTCTGACTACCACTGCATACCGCTGTCGTATATGCCTGATAAACAGTTCCTTATACTTGAAAGTCTAGTCCAACTTGATGGTTGGACTAGATGATCTTACAGATCGTTTCCAACCTTGTGATTCTATGATTCTATGAAAATTATAAGAATGAACTCAACTTGTGAACAGCATCACATCACAGAGACGGCGTAAAATAAGCTATAAAAGGTATAAAGGTGTAAAAACTTCAAGGAGGGTGGAGGGGTGAGTTCTAAGGATGCATTCAGCTTTGTTGCCATTAAGTCAAAGTGCATCTTCTTTTCAGAACTCTGAATACAAAGACATTGCTTTGAGAGCGGATTTCTGTATATCAGTAAACCAGTCATATTTCAGCAAAGCAATGTGTTTGTCTTACAGAGAGATATGAAAAACAACTGAACTAGTGTCCCTTTCTGACTGAAATCAGAAGGCACTTAAGAAAATGAAACTGGGCAAGTGATACTTTCAATAAAATAGTGTACCAAGGGGTAAATGCTTGGGAAGGCCTTGGAAGTTTTCTTTCACAGCATTACTAAATGGCAGATTCAGTGCAAAAGTAGCATCGAAAGAGTCTATTCCATATGCAACACCATGTAAAGGACAGTAAGATCTCAGGACCAACGCAAGGGAAGCTGTCAGGCACAATGTTAGCAAAACTGGCTCGCTGGAGAAAGATTGATGTAAGGCTTTGTGCCAGTTCCAATCTAGAAGAATCAATGGGGATGATTTGCTATTAAATGGAAGGTGGAGAAAAGAGACTTCAGATTTCTATAAAACATATTTTTAAAGAGCTAAAGCAAAAAACTTCCATGTTGCAGAGACTTTGTACTAATAGTGATGAAAAAACCCCATTACTAATTCTCAGTGTCTCCTGGGAATACACTAAAACAAGCTACTACTGTTGAATTACTAATGAAAACAGTGCTGTTTCACTAAGGCAGCAGATAACATCATGATAGACTCCCACATCAACACATACACACGCACATAAGAAAAGCCAGTTTTTAGAGAAAGAAAATCATGCCAGGTACAAATGGGTGAGAATTCCTGAGCTCTTGAAAAATTATACTTTGTAGAAACTACTTCTAGCTGTATTAATTTGTTTCTGATAAAGACATATAATTTTCTTTGCACAGGCAAATGCCAGTGGATGAAAGGACTAGTTTAAATGGGATCTGCATGCAAATATACAGTGTGCAGCCTGAATTTGTGCTTGTGACATGGGAATACAAGAAAGTGAGCAATCATAAATCTAGGTCACACCTCAAGTGACTTCAACTCCAAAGTTGAAAAGTTACTATCACAATTTATTGCTCAAGTATCATACCCAAGTATCAAAGTGTCATTAAAATTCTAATGTTCTTCTCTGTCCTCTCTAACAGAGACTTCTTGGCAGAGCTTTGGTGAATATGCCAGAAGCTGTACTGTATTAAAAGTAGATAAAAGGCTAATCCATTTCTGGCTCGATGCTTTAAATTTTTTATTTTTTTAATTACTTATCAGGATAAATGGTTGAGAAACAGCTCTGTGGGTTTTGATACAAAGCAGATAAACTGTAGATAGCTTGTGTGCATGCAAAGCTTTCCTGCTTCACTGTCAGAATGGATGAGGGCACCATGAAGCAGTACACCATGCAGCAGGTGTTGTTTCCTTCTTGAGAACTCAAAGGCCCCTTTGAGGTGTAAACAAAAGAAATCCCTCTGATGTAATTGTGATCATTCTAGGCAGAAATGTGCTGCTGAAAGTGCTATAAGATTTCCCTATTGAATGGCATTAAATACTGCAGATTAGTGAATTTTGAAAGACAAATACCAAAATACTGAACACAGGTGACAGTTACTGATCATCTTCAGCAAAAGTTTGCCATTATGCTTCTCAAACTTTTAAACAGATTTTTGTTGTTGTTGTTTAATTAAAACAAAACACTAAAAAAATTGGAAGGGCAGAAGTTTGGAAGTACAACACATTTCCTTTTCTGACCAGGTTCACTTCATACACCTACCTCTAGACTTCTGCCTTTTACATCACTGATACTTGAATCTCACAACCCAGAAACAGTTTAATCCCAGTGCTGCTAGTAATTCTCAGCAGTTCTGGAAATCCTGCTTTGCTGCAATTTCAGTTTCCACCCTGGAGACAGGGTGAGGTTTACATCTGAGAGCTTACGAAGTTTAGCAAATGCTTTTATGTTAGAGAAATGTAAATATATGACATTTAAGTCTCTTGTTCTTCAACGTTTTGCAACTTTTCCTTCCTCAGAGTGCCACAGATGAAACCTATGTAAGCACAGGGCCCTTAACAGGTTTGTGCTGTCAGGTTTGTGAAGCTATCCATCACAGTTAATGCAAAATGTAACATAGCTTGGCATCACTATGTGCATACTGCTAAAAGGATTAAATGTAAGAATTAACACAATGCTATATGATTTAAATTGGCAGAGAAATACTCTGTCCTGCCACTGCTAGATGAAAATTAATCTTTCTGCATCCACCACCATGTATATGTGAAGAGTCTTTCAGAAGAATTATATTAGTTTGGTAGTCCACAGTTCTGTCCTTAAGGCATATAAGATTGAAAAGCTGAAGCAATAAGCTTTGAGTTTTTCAGTTTGGCTATCTCTAGTCAGGTATGTATTGTTTAGGAAAGACCACACAGAAGGCACTGCAAACAAGATCACTCCTTTTTGCAAAATATCCACCTACTGTTGTTCCTTTTTAAAAGGATGTAGAATCACCAGCAGTCTCAGATTCTGTAACAGCAGTGTCAAGGGTGTCATCTGATTGAGACTGACTTTGTTCTTGGGATCCCTTTTTTATTTTCTTTCTTTTCATGTTGATGTCAGAACTCTGAGTCTCAGTATCAGGGGAAGTAGTAGTCTTGCCAGAAGTGGCGCTAGCTGTGCTTTTTTTCCCCCCAGTACCTTTGGAATTAACACTGATTTCACTTCCATTCTTACTGACAGCTTCCTCCTTGTCACTAGCATCTGCGTCAACCTCTTCTGCACTTTCATCCTCATTATCCCCACTGTTAACACCTGATTTTCTTCTCTTGTCTTCTCCCTTAGCAGCATTTTTAGCACTTTTTGCATTTGCAGATGTTTTAGAAACTGTCTTATTCTTCGTGTTCTCTGTTGTCTTATCAGGGCTCGCACCGACTTGCTCCGTATCTGCTTGCTCCTCTTCTTCTGAAACCTCTTCTATCGTGTCTTCTATTTCAAGGCTGGCAGAGGAGGTTTTGCTCTTGTAGCTGGATCCTGATGTCTTCCTGTAGCTTGTACCTGATGTGTTCGAGCTGATTGATTTCTGGCTGGATCGCCTTGCTCTGCCACGAGAGCTACTTCCCCTGCTTTTCGTACTTGACCTTCCAGTACTTCTTCTACTGCTGGAGTCACTGGTTCCTGATTTGCTGAATGAACTCTGTGTAGATGAGCTCTGTGAAAGGCTGTCTTCATCGCTGTCAGACTCTTCCTCATCACCGTCCTCTTCAGAAGAGTCCTCCTCCGATTCACTGCTGGAGCTGGATCCAGAGCCTTCATCGGAATCCCCGATATCATGGCCAGATTCCTCATCAGAGTCCACAGTACTTTCAGTGGCTTCATCTTGGTCCAGAGTTACTGTCAAATAGTCCTTATCTTCTGACTCTGACCCAGAGCTACTACTCTTCGCAGACGACTCATCTGAACTGTATTTTCTTCTCCTCTTCTTCTTCTTTTCATAATCACTTTCCTCATGTTCACTCTCTGCTGTGATACTTATTGAGACTCCTGACTTTGCTTCATCTCTTTCTTCCTCTTCTTTTCCTCCTGGATGAACTGCATCTTTGCTAGTGGGTTCTTGAAATTTTCTGGAGACACTAATGCGTTTTAACACATGATTTAGCTTTCTCATTGAAGGTCTGTCATCTGTAGCTTTCTGGAAGTAGCTTCCCCTGATAATCATGCTTTTCTCCCCATCCGCCTGGCGAGCTGACATCAACTTGGCATAACTGGAATCTTTCCTACTGCCTTTCACTTTCTGCAGAATCATCGGGAATATCTTTGCTTTCTTCCATGGAGCACGAGCAGACTCGCTTCTTCCTACTGGTTTGTGAGCACTGACTGCTACACGACTTAAATGCATCACTGCTTTTAGTTTTCTCCTTCCCTGGCTGGTTCTATATGCTCTTCCAGAGCCATGCCTTAGATCCATCCCACCATCTAAAGGTCTACCTTCTATTTGAGCCCCTGCTCTCTGGCTTATACCTCTGCTTGAAGGACCTCTGATTTGACTCATTCCCTGCAAATTATGAAAATGGAACTTGATTAAAATTGGAAAGATAGTTATTATGAAAACTTGTACCCCCAAAGAAAATCATCAGGAACAAATGCAACACTTTTTTCCAGCACCAAAAGTAATGTGATTTAGACTAGCTTCTCACCAAAGTTATGGGGAAAGTTTAACTTTCAGAAGAGGCTGCAAATGCACAACTACCTTGCCTTGTGAAGGAGAAAAAGACTGGCTCATAAATGTTATCGCTTCTCATTTAATTAAAACCCATGTGATGGATTAAAAATCTAGTAATTATGAATATTAAATAAAAAAAGTGAACTATTTCATCTCCTTTCTTCTGGCTGCCACTGACATTTTAAATTTTCTTTACATTCAGTTGTGAACTCCATGTTAAATTAGTTTAGGTGACTGATTTTCTCACTGGAAAATCACCAGTTATAGGTTGAATATTAGTAATACTCCCTTCAGTTAACAATATAAAAGGGAATTACCTAAGGCTACGTGGACTTTTCATTGAAGTAGAAATCTACATTAAGGGAAAAAGCAAAGTGCATATTAAAAGAAACTTTGCAATTTCTTTTTTATTTCTATAAAAAGAGGTGCTGATGCAAACGTTAGCAGTCATCTGAAGGGCAAACAATAATTGGGATTAGATGAGCTGATTATTTGGTCTATATACAGTATTCCCAATATTCTAATCCATTAAAAAAAAAAATCCATTTGATAAGGTTTACAATTGCTTCAGCTTGTTGCAGAGAGAGAATCAATGTGCCGGAGATGCTCACCTCTTCTGCTGTTGATCCATGTGGGCTGTAGTAGTAGCCGCCATCGTTCTCCACCATGACTTCCCCATACTCATCATACATCCCTGAAGGAGACAACAGGCGGCGGCGGCTCCCGTACTGAGGCAGTTCATACCTGGCAAAAACACCGCCAGCTCTTTGTTACACGCACCAATGTATTCATGCATGTCTTCACAAAGAGCAACAAATGCACACACATCCCTAAAGGACATGACTTTCTTTACTTACTGTCTTTTTTTTCCCTTTACCGTTAAGAAGGATATTTAATTTTTGTTGTTGCTTTTATATCAGCAGTAGTGCAGTCTGAAGCCTCCTCCTGTTGAAACCAGCCCTAAGTCACTACAGCTGGAGGAAGCTCAAACTGCCAGGTCTCCAGAATCTCCCAAGTGCAATAACCTTACTTAACATTACTTGATTTTTTTTTTTCTTTACCTTTATTGGGGGATCGGCTCTGGAGAATCCTTGCAATTTTGAGAAAAATTCAGTGGTCTCTGAATTGACTGCAGGCAAACAGGCTTTATGCAAACAAGGCAGAATGACATTTTTCTAGATAAATATAGAAAGCCTGATGCTGGCTGAGAACTATGAGAAGTATTGCTGAACTCAGACTGTCGAGCCACAAAAAGGCTATTTGATGAAATTCATTTCCAAGACAACAGATATACACAAATAAAAAAGTGAACAGAAAAATGTTTAATGACTACCAAAGGCTACATGTTCTGCAGTAAAATTAGCTTCTCAAAGAATCTCTGAGTTATATAACACCCATTTAAGGTTCAAGAAGTGAGTTTTGTTATTAGCACACTCAGTTGTGAGTGCAAAGATTAAAGTAGTCCTGGGGTGAAGGAAAGTCTACAGATCAGGTGCTGTAATAATAAACACCACCAACCTTGAAAAGCAGCATTTTGGAAATATAAAGGAAAAATGAAAATATACCCATGCTCATAACTGTAGTAATCTTGCCCGTAGTATTCCTGCCCTGGGTCAATTCCAGACTCCATACTTAACTCCTGTCAAAAGAGAAACATGGATTGAATGCACAGTCACACACAGAACGAGATATGAAAAAGATACAAAGTGCAAAAAAAACTAAAAAAAACCCCAACAACCCCAAAAGAACACTGATAACCATCAAGAACCATAATGACAAGTCAATACAAGCTTTAAATGACCCCTCCTCTGGTGTATTCACTCTGAGTAACTGCTCTAAGTCAGCTGAATATTGACACTGAACTGGAATCAGTGCTAATGAACTGTGATTTCTTGAGCCTCTCTCTATGGAAAAAATCCATGTTCAAATACTAGGGCTATTTTACTTGTATTCTTCATTCAGATTTCTTTCTTAATGTTTGTATCCTACAACATCAGTGTGTTCTTAAGATCTCTCCACATGCTGTTGGCATTAGGCTGCTGTGTGGAATGTCCCTGCGTGCCATAACAACAAAGAGCACCAAGGCTTTGGTTTTGACAAGGGATGCATGCTGTCTCCATCACACACCTCCAAGGGGGAAAATACCCTGCCCAATTAAACTAAAGCTGTTTCTGAACATCTTGCTGCTTACAATGGCTGTAGAAACTGCCACCATTCTCCACCGCTTATAAGAAAGTCTCACAAAAGTGATGCCTGCTCTATTGCTTATTCTGGGAATGACATAGGGTCTAAAAGATTTGAAAGAGAAAGCGCCGCATTAATAACCCATCACTTCACAGCAGTGCGCTAATGCTTTCATTATCTTGGCAGGCCAACTGCTTAGTTCATCTGCAGGTATAACAATCAATTATCACTTGACTGACATCTGAGAAAACAGAGCGCGGCTGGATATCAAGGAACTGAACACAGTACTTGAGGTGCAGACTCACAATATCAAGCAGAGGGAGACGATTGCCTCTCCGCTCCTGCTGGCCACTCTATGTGTGAGACAAGCCAAGATGCCATCGGACTTCTTGGCCACCCAGGCACACTGTTGGTTCGTGCTCAGCCAGCCATCAACCAGCACACCCAGGTGGTTTTCTGCCTAGCGACTTTCCAGTCGCATTTCCCCAGGCCGGGAGCTGCTATGACCCAGGTGCAGCGCCCAGCCTTGTTGAATGGACAAGGCTGCCCACTGATCCAGCCCAACCAGATCTCTCTGCAGAGCCTTCCTATCCTCAGGCAGATGGACACTCCCACCCAGCTTGGTGTCATCTGCAAACTTAATGAGGGGGGTCTCAATCCCCTCCTAAGATTGTGGGTAAAATATTAAACAAACTGAGCCCTGGGAAATGCCTCTTATGACCAGCTGCCAACTGAATTTAACTCCTTTCACAGTGTCACCAGGGGCTTGGCAGTCCAGCCAGTTCTTTGCCTGGCAAACTGCACATCTGTTCAAGCCACAAGCAGCCAAAATATCAAAAAGCAGTACATTTCAGGTATTTAATGAAAACTGCATGAGGGGTTAACAACAATACGACTTTCATTTTCATCTAAGACAGGAAGGAAAAAAAAATACAACAGGAAAGAGGAAAGATGAGTTTTGCTTAGGAAATGATGTACAACACACTTAAAATAATAAAAACATAAAAAATAGCGGTACCTCTGGCCTGAGAAGGGAAGGTCTCAGCAACTGCTGTTGCTATAAAAGAAAACAAGAGAGGGTATTAATAGGCAGCAACAATAAGGAAAGAAATCTTAAGACAAAAGTCCTTCACAATATTTCGTACGCAGTCACTTGGATACCTCCAAATTCAGCAAGCACCACAAAAATGCTACGCACCTACTATGGCAACATGACTTCATAGTGCACTATTTATTTTACTTAATACGAAATTTGACTGTTTATGTGGTGCTTCTCTAAATTATTTAACTCAAAAACTTTTGTCAGAGCCCAAGAGAACAACTGCATCACGTGCGTTGGAACAACCCTCCTCTGAAAATTTGGGGGCACTGTCTCGGCCAAGTTCCTTGGCCAGAGCTGAAGTGTAGGAGATAAGGAGATCTGTATCTGAATTAAGAGATACAAATCAGCTTTGCAAACGGAAGACAAATCAGAGTATAGAAATGCAGAATAAATCTGCGTTTTGTAAACCCAGTCAATAAGGAGCAGCAGCCACCAGAGGCACATCCTAAGATTAATCAGTACTCGTCAGTAAATATCAACCATTCTGATGGGAATGTGCTTTGGAGAACTTATTGAACGAGTCCATTTAAAAAATTCTCCATGTTATTCATCGCTGGAAAAATGACTCTATGATTCTATGTGGGGAAATATTGGTGTTAGGCGGGTGGTTGCACTGCATGATCCTGGAGGTCTTTTCCAATGTTGGTGATTCTATGATTCTCTGATTTCTAGGAAAAAAGATGCTGTGAGGACAGACTGCATTGGGCTGCAGAAAAGGCCCAAGCTGAGCCCACATGGTGGGCTGTAGCAGACGATTAGACCTGCTGCTCTAAAACATGAAAAGCAATGGAGGCAATTCCCTTGGAAACCTTTTGGCAGCCTGTCAAGCAGCAATCCTCCATCCTGGAGGTTATGCTTGTGCCACAGCGTTTACCAGCCATCTGCCAGTGCATCCATGCCTCCTGAATGCATCCAGTCTTCCTGAACCACTTTGGCCTCTAAAACATCCAGGCTGTATGGAAAAAGTATGTTGATAGAAGCAGTAATTTGAATGTAAGCAGGAACAGCCTTACCTCTTGCTGTGCATATCCTCGCCTTGAGGTCAGAAAAAGAAAAAAAATACATTAGTATACTTCTGCTTGACTACACAAAGATGCATACTACCATTCTTTCTGGAGAGAGGGGAAAAGATACTGTGATAAGAAATACTACTAGCAAGAAAAGAAATAAAGAAATGCATATCTATGATACAAAACATGTCTGTCTTTCGATTCACTCTGCCCATACAAAATATTGCAGAAGAAGGCTAGTGAATCTTTGGGATCTATTTTTGCTTTAGATTGCAAATGAATGAGAAGAAATCCCTAATCCCCAAAAGCCAGAGTGCCAGTGCACCCAGTGCAACGCAGCAAAGGGGAGCAGGGTAAATAAAGGTTAAACAAGCGTAGGCTTGGTTTTCCTTCTGTTCTTAGAAGATGTCCTGCCAGGTCACCTTCCCTGTTGTCTCCAAGACCTAGGATGACCATCTACAAAGAGACTGTTATTTCACATACCCTTTTTAAGCTGTGAAACACATTCTCTTCTACTTCTGGACTTATCTATGGTGGACTTGCTAGAAATTGGCCTGAAGCCTCTATTAGTAATTTAACTACATTATTATCATAATTACACATTTCCTAACACTTGCTCAGCAGGAGGGGGAGTGGTATTATTTGTGCTATCTCTGATTATTGTGCCACAGGCTTTGTGCTGTTGATCTCTGGAAATTTCTTTGCTTATTTGAATTCATTTTCTTGGAGCCATTCATATGCGTGACAAATGCACTTACATCTATCGAGGTCTGTATCTTCACATTTTGTGCCAGAAAATTAAAACGATTAAGAACAGCAAATAGCAATTTAAGTCTTTGTGTCACTGTGTTCTGGTTTGTTTTTTTTTAAAGATTATTATTATTATTTTTAAGAAGGGAAGAATAAATGTTCAAAAGTATGCTGAACTTCACATACTGCACAGTCAACGGTCTTGGGGAATCCATTAATTACACTTGAGCAAATAAAAAAGAACAGAGTACCAGTCCTTATTATTCTTTGCTGTTATCTCTAAGGTTCCCTATTAATATTCAACACATAGAATTGATTATCAGCATTACATTAATGCTGTTGCCCACAGAATATAGAACTAATGAACAACCAAAACGAAGATCACAAGATGATATGTGACTTCTCAAAGCCCACATGAGCAACACTGTATTTAGCTTCCGTATCTCCCAGCAATCTTCAGAAAAAGGTCTTGTGTTGCACAGGGGATAAGTCAACTCATTAATCTTAATTGCTCTTGAGTAGTCACTGTATTGCAGATTAAAGTTTTAATACAAGGATCTATAATGTAGTTTGGAATTTAACTTTCTTAAAAGTAGCATCACACTGTATTTTGAGAATTGCTTATATTTCACTTATTTATAACTTGGGCAGGGTTAGGAAAAAAAGAAAAAGGAAAAAAAAAAATGTCTGTTCACTCAATACAGCACAAGGATCTATTCTGACAAAAACGGGAAGGTCAAAATGACATCATTTGATTCCAGCAAGGAATTTAAAGTGTCTCTCCACTGAGGGAGGAATTGCTTCTGGATAAACACGAGCAGCCAAGACTTCATGGTAGTCAGCCTGAGAGAAAGCAAGAGTGCTACCCCTGTAGGATGTAGGATAATACGCCAGCTGCTATACACACATGCTATTTCATAGGAGAGATGAAACAGGAATGAATTTACACATAGAAAATGTGGCAACCTTTCACAGGACTGTGCTGCTATCACAGGACTATCATGAGTTAATGGAATTGTGGTTTGCCTAAAGCAACAATTTTCCCAATTACTGGCATCCCACCATGCTTTTCCTATTTCATACTTTTTATCTGTTTTCACATTAGAAAGGATCATAAAACTCAAATGCTGCAGCTACTAATCAGTGGAAGCAACTGCTTATCAATTTGCCCCAAGTTTTAAAATGGAGATTTCCCACAGTTCAGAACTCAAACCTGAAAAGAAAAAGAATCTGAAAGGGAGGTAAGCAACAATACATTACTGCTTGATTTCAGCTTTGCAAACAGGTCAAAGGGAGGAAGAGTTTTCTCTACAGATGCAATCTCTGTCCCTGCTCATAACTCACCCCAGTCAAGCTGTTGATAGAAGGACCAGAGGTTTATCAAGGATCACAACCGTCTGCAATTAACCAAACCTGACATCCCAAGAAGGGGTCAATAAGCTTATATATGGTCAATTTTTTGTCAAGTAGCATACTGTTTATAACATCTCATAGTGCAGCAGAACAGCAGTAGTGTCCGGACATTTCCATGGGACAGAACGTCCCTGGCATGGGTTAAAGTACATGATATTGGTACAATTTCTTTCCCAGTCTAATATAATTTTTTTTTTTTTTAATAAAGGCTATTCAAGAAACCAGCAGGAGAACCAATGTTGCTTAAATTGTAGACAAAAATAAATTAGGTTTCATAAACTCTTCAAATTAATAAGGGCTTCAAGAATGAGAGAAAGTAGGTGTTCCTCATTAGTGAAGAGCTGATTACAATGACCCCCACAGGCTCTTCTGAGAGTGACTGGTTGGAACTAAATATTTAAAAAGGAACTTGTGCATGATGTCCAACCTTTCTGCCTAAGGAATGCCACAAATAAATAAAATCTTTGAAGTTTACCTAGTGAATTACTAAAAATCTGCAGATCTACTGAGTGAAACCACACACTGCAAAATTAGGCCACGTTTGTCTAATATTTCACTCGTTGGTGTGATGAGCATCACAGAGGTATCTGCCATGGGTCTAAAATGGGAGCTGGATACTTAAATACACATTTCTGATGTAAAAGTTGATCCAGTATGAACATGCTCAACTCTGGACAGTCAATTATCTCACCGAACCACAGCAGGTACACAGAAGCAGGTATACAAGCACGTACCAATTCTTCTAATTCTGGCACTTAAATATTCAGCACTTCTCTAAGAGCTGCTTCACTTTGACAATTTGCTGTTGCTGTGCCACTCAGAAAACTTAGCGCTATGGGCAGCTAACATACGTGAATCTCATAAATTGTTATGGCAAACATGCTGTGATAGAAAATTGTTCCCCTCACACATTTGGCTTCTGTTCCTATCCATTACGTGTCTTGGAATTACTGTCTAGGCCAACAAGAGCATTACAAGGCACAGAAAAATTTCAATTCTAAAATTCAAGTCGGTGAAAGTTGGATGATGGACTTCATGGAGTTTGGCTCTGGGACAAAGAAAGAGAAATCACCTTCAGCAGCTTGCAACTGAAACACCCCCACACACGTCCTAACTGCAGATTTAAATAAAAAGAGAAAATAAAAAAAAGCCAAGCACCGTGGAAATGATGAGTCTACCTATAGACAGTCTGATAAATAATTATCTTTTTGCTCCAAATTGTAACATTTGATACTGAAGTGGTTTTTAGTATTCAATCATCCTGTGATACCTGCCTATCCAGAGTTTGTTTTCTTCTTTTTTAACAGTCATTTTCAACAACTCTGTTCTGCATTTTGGCAAAGAACGAAATAAAACTTACAAGTTGAACCAACCTCACATTCATTGAAATGCCCAAATTGCTTTTACTTACCGTTTGTTTCAAAGGACAAGCTAATTTAGTAACATTCACAAATTTAATGTAAAAGTGTGATTTAGATGACTGGAAGCAAAAAAAGCCAGTAAGTAAATTACAGGGATTTTTCCAAGTACTTGAGAAACCTTCACTTGGTGACACTAATCAGACTGACTTTATTACGTTTTAAGATGAGCAAGATGTTTTAGCTGTGTGGCTCATAGCATGACAGTTAAAAAGAGATGTCAACAACATGGACGTGCAAAATAAAAAAAAAAAAAAGCTTTGTACATTAAATGGTTTACAAAATAAAAACATTGAACATGCAGTTACAACATAAAAAAAAATGCAATGGAAGGCAAGATGTAAGTGACACAAAGGGAAACAGCTGAGTTTACCAACAAATCAAGAGAGCGCCCTTCTTCTGACTTGGGAAATGCAAATGTGAGCTAAAAGAAAACATGCCAGCATAGCAGAGCGCTGTGCCATCTCCCATGGAATATAAAGATGTGGTGCTGTAACACCTCTGGCTCGCTATTGCTGAGCCTGATTGCTACCAGTACTCGCCCTCTTTGACACCCAATATTGGACTGTTAAACTCCTCCTATTTGCGCATCTCATGTGCAAAGCAAGGAATTCCCATTAAGCTACAGAAAAATCACTCTGCTTACTGGTATTACCCACAGCGAGGGCAGCTTGATGTAAAGCAGTTATCAAGCCCTCTGCCACCTCTGGCTGAATGCTGTGAACAAACGGACAGTTTTCCCCAAGACTTTCAGGTAGACTAAGAACCAAGGTCATTGAACAGCGCTGACAGAACAACTCGTACAATGACACATTACAAATTTCTGAGTGAACAGGTAAGATAAAGTCTTTCCATTTCAGGATTAGGTAGGGAGTAGAAAGAGACAGCAGAGAAACGGAAAAAAATCTGCATTTCTAGAGTCTGAGGCAGATACCATGTGCTGCATTAGAGTCATGGTGCTCAAAACGGTACATGCAGAAAACATTAAACCCAAAATATTACAGTGCTGTGGACTGAGATGGAAAGCGTTTCTCGAGCTCCTCCACAACGCAGCTCAAGCCGCCGTTCTGCTGGTTGTGCTCAGCCGCAGCCTTGGGAGTTGGCAGCTCTGGTGTTGCGACTGGTTTGAGCTTAGAGATGTGCTTGGGCAGAACGTGGTTTTTGTCTATTTGGCTGTACATATTGGCCACGGACTTTTCAATCGCTGCTAAATTCTGAATGTTTTTAAGAATACCTTTCAGCTCCCTACGGGGAGGTGGCTCTGGCACTGTGGCCGGTGGTGGTACAGCTGGCTGTTTGGCAGGGGATTTTGAATGCTTTGCGGGGGGAAGGTGTTGGGTGCTAGGAAGAGATGAAGAAGAAGGAAGAGAAGCGGGAGGCAGAGCTGGAGGATGGGGTGGCAAAAGAGGAGGGGATGGAGGTGGAGGAGGCAGCAGAGGAGGAGGGGGTGGGGGAGTTTTAGGCGGGTCTGGAATGTTTTCTGTAACTTCTCCTTTGGTCTGAGGAGCTAGAAAACTTTGGCAAACGGGTTTCTTTATCCTAAAAGACGGAGGAGTTGGCTTGCGAGTTGGTGGAGGAGAAAGTTCTTCAGGATAGTCATGGTGAGTGATGATTACAGAGGGGACCGCAGAGGGCTCCGGCTCAACTGCTCCGCAAGGTGTTGGAGAGGACAGAGGAGAAGAGCGAAGGCAAGGAGAAGCAACCAGACTTTTAGGAGACTGCTCTAGCACGTTATCTCTTTCTTGCAAACAGATGCTGTGCGTTGGTGAACGGGTGGACTTGACATCAGGAGATTTCACTTGCTTCATTTCCTGCAAAGCCTGCTGCTCAAATTGTCTTGCCTTCTCTTTTACAGTTAATGTGGGGCCACTTAATTTTTGAAATAGCGGACTGCTAATGTCAACTGCGCTACGCTGATTTTCAGTTCCTTCATTCTCTGCTTTGAGTCTTTCCTGTTGCCACTGAACGGGGTCCATGATAACCGGCCTGCTCAGAGAACCAGGCGCGTGTCTCTTAGTAACGTGAGCTGGCACTGTCCACGCACGGTGACTGCCTCCCAAAGAGGCATCTCTCAAGACTAACTGCATAGGAGAAAGGGTATCTAGGGCATCGCTTCTTTTCCGCAGTAACCCAGCAGCAGCGGGACTCTGAGTGATACCTTCCACATACAGTGGGTTTTGAGTAGTTAGTGGGTTCTCGTCAGATAAGAAAGTAATGTTACTTGAAGATTTGGGGAGGTTATTGTTCAGTGATCCATTGATATTAGATTGCTTGTGAGCCTCAATAGCACGGGAAGCAAAGCTGCTTATAACTCTCTGCCGATCTCCTTCTTCTAAGACTGACTTTTTTCCCCTGCTTTGTTGGAAATGGTAGAGAAGAAAAAGACTTGAAAGAAAAGAAGATAATCACATGTAAGGAAACATGCATGGACATAGATTTTTATGAGAGAGAAAAAACGAACTTATGATATGAATCACAGCCATAACATTACTTCCAGCAAACTACAACTATCCAACAGAAAAAAAGTATACTAGACTACTGGGCAAGACATTTACTTTCACATCTTCATTAGGGAGAAGGACTTGCAGAGGAGGAGACACTAAAACAATTTTCTGTCTACTCAACAAGTTCAGAAATTGCTGACCTCTTCTAAAGCCTTAGATTTTGGAAGAATCAAGGTCGGTACGGTGATACAAATCATCAATGCAACCTAGTATTTCTATGCAGTTGTTCTGTGAGTTTATTCATCCCCATCACTGACATGGCAGCGGCACCGTTGCCATACAGCGCACAGCCAACACAGGATATTCACAGGAATTTTTAAGGTAAGCCTATTCTATAATAATTGTGTGTCAAACCTCCGCTAATGTATAAAAGTGTGTATGATTAAGAGCCAGTAAGCGTGCCTGTGCTATCTTTTAGAATTAGAACTGTTCTCCAAGCCAACATGAGCCTGAAGCCATGGCCACAGGAGAAATCAGAAGTGCCCCCAGGCTCAATCAAAGCTCAGAGCTGTAAGGTGTAAGCCAAAAGGAGCTGAAGCCAGTCAGCACATATGCATGCTGTGCTCCTGACCATTCTTCTGAGACTGAATTTTGAAGAATTGTCACTGCAAGCATTCAGTCTCGTTTTTACAATACATGCATTGATGCAGAGGTATCAGTATGTGTATGAATTTCATCTCTGCATCATGTCAATGTGTGAAAATCTCCTGTAGTTTGATTACACTTTATTTCTGGTCCAAAAGTACAATGCCTCACTATTTTCTGGAATTTATCTAGCACCTCGGAGTGCCTCTTTAACCTACCTCCCTCAAATACTTCTAATACCACAAATTTTTGAGCAGGTTATAAGGTGAGCAGTATATCAGTATCAGCATCCTCAGTTTGTCTGCTAGAAAAGAGTGCCCTCGGAGTCCTGCTTTAAGTAATGCTTACCACCTGGGGCTGAAAATAAACTTATTTCCCTTCAATCTGTGAAAAATTCAAGATATTGGCCAGCTGCAGTTATAGTTAAAAAAGAAACCCTTGTACTGTCTAACAGATGATTCCCCTTGTCAAAGTGACTCAAAATGCGTTTCCATGGCTGCCATATAAAGATTAATTGTAACCAACCAGATCCCTGTCTAGCATAGGGAAGTAAGAAAACAGTCTTAAAAAAGACAGCTACTCCATAAGCTCTCTGGGAAATTTTAAATATATCTGCAGGACAGGCAATGGGGAGAATATGGTACTGTAAGGAGACACTGTGGAGAGTGGGGTGTAAAGATTACCTTACTGCTTTTGTAGAATCTGTTTGCAACTTCACTGCTTTTGCCATTAGGGAAGATGCTTTGCTGTTACCTCATGTGTTCAACGCCACAGTGAAAGCCTTCACCTTTTCTTAAGCAACTGTGGCTAAAGTATATCATGAGAGTAATGATATCTACATGCAAAAAAGCAATTCAAAATACCACTGAAACTATTTTTAGAGATTCCAAGCCGTCTCAGCAGAACTGGAATTAAAAACTCCCACATTTACAAAGATTTGAGTTATATTCTGTTAACGTCTGAAAAGAAGGAGTAATAGAAAAGTTACAACACTTTCCATTTCTGCATGCATGCTGGAAGAAGAGGTATTATTACACCTCTTGGTCAGACTGTCCCATTACGTAGATATCTGAGGGGAGGGCTCACTTTTCCCATTCATTGCAAGTGAACAGGAACCAGCAAAACCACAGAGAGTAATATTAGTGCACAGCATAAACTCTTCCCCAAGCACCGCGATTCTCCAAAAATCATTATGCCTTTGGACAGAATATAATCATGTACTGTAGATAACTGTTCAAGTGTAGAGCTGGATGAAAAATAATTGATTTTCACACTATCAATAAACTAATTCTTCATTCTCAAACAGCGTACTGTGAGATTGGTCAAGCATCCTCCGTCTATTTAGAGATGAGTGAAATAAACGATTCTGAACTTGAAGGAAGCCCTCCAGTAGAAAGCTCATGCAAGATGACATAACCTTTATGCTACTGGAACGGATTATTTCAAAAGCTTCTCAGCTCCTTCCTCGCTTCACCTGAGTCCTCTCGGATGAGATGATCCTAAAATCACCTTCTGTTTATGTACAGGTATTTTAACCAATGAAAGCATCAGCTCACCAGTATGCATATCTTCATGAATTGAAAGATGAGCCCACTTTGCAAGGATTTACAAATAGCAGACTAAAAAAATTTTGCTTGCATCCAATGATAACAACTTAAGTCCATGAACTGAGAGCAAATCTTTCTGCCCGCACCCAGGACTTTATTTATTTAAGCAAGTGGGACTATTTGGCTTTAGAAATAATACCGTTCAAGTTCAGCAATCATATTTCATCTCTAGTTCCTACAAAAGGATGAAGAGGCATACAGGTATTGGGACTGCACAGTAAATGTCTTTCCTGCACTTGATCAATGGACAAACAAAAAATGAGTTTCGGTCTGCAAGGTTTTATGGGGTGTAAGGAAAGGAAAACTAGCATTTCTAGTAGCTATGAATATTAAGACAATGAAATGAGCTTACTTACTGATGCCTATGTGTCCAGACAGAGGAAAATGAAAATTATGAGACAAGGCAGATTTAAAACTAAAGAGCTTGGTTTCATTTCATTTGCTACAAACACCAAACTAAGAAAACAAGACACAAGGCAGTGCTGCAAATGAAAGATGACTCTCAAGACAGCTGAAGGCAAGACATGTTTTACTAAAATTCATATTAAAAGTTAGTAAAAGATACTTCCTAAGGAATAATTTCCTAGGTTACCTGTGCCTTGAAATCAAATAATTGGCAGCAAAAAAAAAAGAAAAAGATTTTTTGTACTTGTTTTTATTGTATTACTGAATTTTTTTAAACTCCTAAGAGTGCTCATTTATTTTTGAAAGATTTCTATTAGTGGGTGTTTGATCAGTTCCTTAACATAACAGATGATAGCTGTATGCAAATCCATCATGGAAAAGGTATTCCAAATACACAATCTTACTTCAGTGCTCTGAAAACTAGTTCTAACTCTCAATATCAGTATACAAATTGACACCTATAGGTTTCAGTACTAAAACATGAAAAATCTTTGCAGGTAAAATAGCCCAGCAAAATGAGGCTGATTTGGGTTTAGCCGAAGGCATTAATTGGAGTACAAAACACAGATTCAACCACTGGGACATCCAATCCCCGCTGATTATCTGCCATTATAATCAGCAGAAGTCACTCGTTAGTTTCAACAAGTACTTAGTCAGTTGAAAAGAAGCAGGAATTCTACCCAGCATTTCACAGCATATGTAAGTGTACAGATGTGATCCTATTTGGTTCACAAGCAGAAGTGCTCACATTCAGAGATGTGACTATATGCTCCCTTCCTGCCCAAGCCCTAACATTTCACAGAGGCAAAAGGTTGTAAGGAGGGAATCCAGCATTTATGAGAAGCAGTTCTTGCTTCTAGTATAGTTCCCGTCTCCATGTATAAAAAACCTCAAGCTCAGAAAAAAAAGAAAAAGAAAAAGCTCATTTCAAACTGAGAGACTGCTTTCAGATGGCTAAGAGTTAAAGCAGCAGTTATATGCCTTGTCACACCGCCTCGACATTTAATCAACTCAATCACAGCATCTTTGTCATTTCAACACTTGGAGCTAAACAAATTATGACAGAAAATACAGAAGTTGACACCAGTAGCTCTGTCTCTCTGCCTGCAAACATTATTATTGCCATGCTCTTCAGTGTCACTTGTTTTTAAAATATAAACATAGATGAATAAGAGTGGCAAGGTTATCAGCAACACTCCCTTCCTATAACACAAATATTAATTGGCTGTCCTCTGCTGTAACTGAAAGTTAAATTCCTGTTGGACTCCATAAACTTCAGATTTACAGAAGCATGAAAAGGTAGGCATCTCTGCAACATTATGAGCAAGAAATAGGTAAAAGATGCATCCACTGCTCTGCCAGTGGTTCCTCTACACTGGCAGTTCCTTAATATTTAATTTTCAAATGGTTTTGACTGAAAAAAAAATAGCAAGAAAATAAAACAATGCTTTATCAAATATAATATTTTATACTACAGCAAATGAGGGGTTTGGAGCAGCAATGTTACTCGACGTGCTCACTCAGTAGCTTTGGAAAAGGTTGGCATGGGTTTCTATAAAGAAGCCATCTTGGCTCATCCTGACAGCAAAGGCTGCTGCTCTCAAAAACCCCCATCGGATCATGCCTTAATTCTTGCCAAATTAATACCTGCTAGATATTCCCCTCTGCACTAAGAGAAATCCTCCTTAGCAGGTTAATTTTTTTCTAAATCTCCTTACAGAGTCCTTCTGTTTCTTTTTCAGATATGCGAGAACCCCAAGGAGCTGGAGAAACATCCCTTCACAAAGGAAAGATTTCTCCAAGTGACATCGCTGCGAAGCGAATCATGGCTTCAGTCATTCCCATGTTGATGTATGGCAAGGAATACTTACATGGTGCTGTCACCAAGCTCTTCATAGAGGTTATTGGCAGCAGTGCTTGTTGGTTTGCCTGCTGGTAGGGCCATCTGGATTCTTGCAGTCTTAGCACACTCAGCCTGTCGCCTTTGGTAAGCCGTGTAGGGATGGAGAAACAGACTGGTTAGAAGCACTCTGAGACCTAAGAGAAGCTGTGAATTTGTCTAGTTTTTGGGTTGTTTGTTTGTTGTTGTTGTTGTTTTTTGCTGAAGCTTTCAAAACATTCTTGTCTCTCAACTTCTAAAGAGAAGAAGTGGTAACATGAGTTTCTACCCATCTTTTTCATCTCCCCATTAGCTGTTCTTTCCTGGGGAAATCCCAGAGCTCCTCATGGTCAGAAACCTCCTGACCTGAAGCATGCCACTTTACAGCAAGAAATTCCAGGCTCTGGCACTGCTCTCATCAGGATGTTTATCTATACTGATGGCCCAAGCCCAACAGTGGAGAGAACACACTCCTTTGATCGGCTGCTTCATTCAAGAGCCAGAGATTGTGATTTCAAACACCCCCTGGCAAAGTTTACTCTAACACTTACAATTCCTCTCTCATTGCATTTGCTTGGTGAGTTTTTCTCTCATTAGTTTTCCTGATTTTTTTTTTTTTTTCCCTATAGATAAAATCACTGTAAAAAAAAAGAAATTCTATTGTCCATATCTAGAAAATGAAACCCATGCCTTCTCATTTGCACACCAGTCTGACGTGCACTTGCTTGTTTGAGGAATACTACGCAGGGAAATCCATTTTTGTTCTCAGTGGGAAACAGGCTCTAATGACAGCATTATTTAATGTGTTAGCATGCATTAATAAAACACAGAGTGTAGCCATACAAATAGCACTGAAACACCTTGCCACACGTGATGCTCAGGACCAAACAGGAGTGTAGGAAGCGAGTCTCACTGAATTCCAGTCACCCTTCTCAAAGAAACTAACATTGGTAAGCTGTCAGCATTCCTATTCAAACTATTAGAAACAAACCAGAAAATAAATACTTACTCTTTGAATCTGTTTTGTTATGCAAGAAAAAAAATGAAGAGATAAAATGGAAGGTTAAATTAATTCTGTTTGCAAGCAATTGTCCTAAACAGTGAAACTAATAGGAGTGATAAACTAGATGCTACTTAATTATTCCATACATAAAATTAGAGAATTAATGACATGTTTAAAGAATCATAATTTCCAGAGCTGAGCAGTGTTTAAGCTGCTATTTGCAATACTCTTGGAGCAATTCTGCAGTCAGCATAAACATGAATTACAGCGGGGAAAATTGCTTTGGGCTTACAGAAAACAAATCCCTGCCATGCACACAGGCAGAAAAGATGGGAAAAGAGGATAGTGTGGTATTTCTTCAGCAGGTAGACTATTGGGGATGAGTTTTTGTAACTCTTTCTCACTTTTACATGTGACGGAAAACGTCTTCAGTAGGGAAGGAATGTTGGTTTTAGTTTCTGTTTAGAAGACAGTGCTTTTTGTACATGACATAAATGATGTGCCTACCTTCTGGTGGCAAACTGGACAGTGTATTTCAAGGGCACGATTTAACAGCAAGGAATAATGAGTTTCTGGCTTGTTTACAAAAGCCATAAACGTAGGCACTGAGCCACAGTCTGACAGCGATAATTTTCCACGTAGAAGATAACTCATGTAATTTAACTAGTATTTATAAAGATTTAGTAAGTGAAATGAATTCACTGTATGTTAACATCATCATTGGTCTGGAAAGCACTGAAAAATGGACCTATTGCACGTAAAAAGTTTTAACGGTGAGAAAATCTTATCATTTCCATTGCATGTGCTGTGAGTATGACAGTTACGTTTTATCCCACTATAATTTCCACACTCAGTGGCAGACCGAAGCATCTACTTTGCCAGACTGTTATCAGGAAAAATACTGAAGTGCCTTTCAAAAAGGAGAAAAAGGCTCTAATGACCACATAGCTTAGGTTAGCTTTTGGAAGTTACTAACGCTAAAATGCCTTTACATTTTCTTCGGTCCTCTTCAGTGATACATTTTCCATAAAGGTATAGTGTACATATGTTGGTCTGCTATAAATCCAACTCCAAATCATACTTCTACAAAATTCAAATGTGATTTTTCATGAAATGAAGCTAGGAAGATTCCTTAGAGCTCCTCAACAACCAGTATTGAGGAAAAATTTTGCTATTAGCTCTCTTAAGGAAATGGGCAACTTGGATAATAAAGGACGAGAGGAGAGGAGAGGATGAGAGGAGAGGAGAGGATGAGAGGAGAGGATGAGAGGAGAGGAGAGGAGAGGAGAAGATGAGAGGAGAGGAGAGGAGAGGAGAGGAGAGGAGAGGAGAGGAGAGGAGAGGAGAGGAGAGGAGAGGAGAGGAGAGGAGAGGAGAGGAGAGGAGAGGAGAGGAGAGGAGAGGATGAGAGGAGCGGATGAGAGGAGAGGATGAGAGGAGAGGATGAGAGGAGAGGATGAGAGGAGAGGAGAAAATGAGAGGAGAGGATGAGAGGAGAGGAGAAAATGAGAGGAGAGGATGAGAGGAGAGGAGAGGAGAGGATGAGAGGAGAGGATGAGAGGAGAAGATGAGAGGAGAGGAGAAAATGAGAGGAGAGGATGAGAGGAGAGGAGAAAATGAGAGGAGAGGATGAGAGGAGAGGAGAGGAGAGGATGAGAGGATGAGAGGAGAAGATGAGAGGAGAGGAGAGGAGAGGAGAGGAGAGGAGAGGAGAGGAGAGGAGAGGAGAGGAGAGGAGAGGAGAGGAGAGGAGAGGAGAGGAGAGGAGAGGAGAGGAGAGGAGAGGAGAGGAGAGGAGAGGAGAGGAGAGGAGAGGAGAGGAGAGGCTGTTCACCAATTTAAAAATGGAGAGAGAAGGGCATGGTGATACAGACTGATGTATGCAAAAGCTTAATGCAGCTCATCACTGGAGAAGATGCATAGAATTATTTATGGTTTGATTTTGTAATGATTGATCGTCCCTTGCTTTGGGCATGCATGTGGAATAAGAAATATTTTATGAGAAGCTAAATAATTTTTAGCGGACCTGAAGTTGTTCATTTCACATGAACTTGTTAGTGATCTCAGTCCTTTAATTAGCTTGTTAGCTCAATTACTTAAAACTCTATGTCTATGAAAGACGAATGGAAATATCAAGCAGGTTCTTTCTGGTTATTTTGATTTGGATAGTGCTAAAATGGCATAAAATCAATTCTTCATTAAAGGTTTGCAATTAAGAAGCACACAGCTTGGGAAAAAAAACATGAATATTTTAGGATTTAAATAATAAAACAGTTAAGTCCACCTCTTCTTCTGCCTGAGCTACACAATCTGATATTGGATTCACTTACTGAGCCAGCAATCTTTGTCTGTTTGTTTGGCAAGGAATCCAGGTCTTGCATTTCAAACGCCTGGCTTTTGGTTTTGTGTTTCCTGATCTCATCCAAAACAGTTACTGACCACAACCTCAGAAATATAACAAGACATTTCCTGGGCCTTTTCTTTCTGTGCAAACCCTCACCAAGCCTTAACCAACTACTGTGACTTGAGGAATGTTGAATATATTTTCCTGTATGCAGACTGGTAAGAAAGGAAATCTTTCAAAACGCTGCAGCTAAGGAATGTAGCATCCTCTCTACAACTTTGCAATCACAAAAAGGAGTAAGAATACTTACTGTCTGTAGCTGACCATGACTATTAAAATAGCTGGCATGCAGCACAGGATGATAATGACGGCCAGAGCCAGCAATGCACCTTCTGTGTAGCCTACAGCTTGCGCCTGCTTCTTGACATTTGCTACCACGTCCGGGGTGCGGATCTCCAGGATGCGTCCCCCCTGTCCCAGGTACGGCTGAAATTCTTTATTGATATCCAGCAGTTTGCCATCGAGGAACCTTCAGCGCCAAAACAGGAAACCGTGATAGCCAAGGTCATTAACTGTGTTCCAATTACTGTGCAGCCGGGCTAATAACTCCGCTCTGATAAGGCACATACCCCTTCTTTATGTACTTAAGAATCTTTGTAATTCCCCGTAATCTCTTTGTCAGCGATAACTCCAATGTATTTAAAGCCAGAACGCAGTTTAAACACTGAAAAGGAGAGGTGAGCTGAAGCTTATTCTCATTTCTAGGGGCAAAAAGTTCTTCATGCTGTAGAATAGCAAGGTAGAGTTTGCTTTGTGCTTATTTCTGTAGTGCTCTGTTGCAAAGGATTAACTAACCCTCGTGCACACATCCTTTAAGACTAAAGTTCAACTTGATGCTAATCTAAAGGCAGCTAATTTGGAAAGAACTTCGCTCAGTTTCTTAGAGCAATTTGTTTTTGGTGGCAGATACATCCATTTTGTTCCCTTTTGACCTTCCTTGCAATAGAGAAAAATATACTAAAATAAAAAAATATAAAAATACACTAAGATTAATAATTCCCTGCTCATGCAGCTGCACAGCTGCGACAATTCTGAACCTTCTTCTCGTATCTGCTCTGTCTAGTTAGGCTCCACATCTCTACTGTTTTCTTAAACCATAGTGCTGATGCTTCGTAATGAACTATTTGAAAGACTTTCTGGCTCTTCTTAAGGATAGCAGGAGGAAAGCACAAAGGGATAATGATGAGATCAGCTCACCTCCAGTGGGAATGAACACCAGAGTTGCTGAATGATGTGTCCTTTCAAAATCTGGCACAGCATGGAGGTTTTTCACTGGCTTTGAGCTATTCTATTTCAGAGCAACCTCCCAGTTAAGTTAATTTTTAGGTGGTATTCAGTAGCCCTACAAGGCACAAAGATTAAATCTCAGGGATTAGCTAACCAAGGGCTCTTGATGCTCCCTGCAAACTACAGCAATGTTTGTCTTCTGCTCAACTTCAGATTTAGTGCACCACCTAAGAAAGGAGCTTGAAGAGCATAATTATCAAGGCTAGCAAAGTCTGTGAAAGAGCAAATGTGATGGAAGAAGTTGACTGTCTGATCTGGCAATTGGCTGCTTCAAGAGGGGGCAACCAGATCTTAAGAAAGTTCTTTCATTTCCCATCTAATTGAAAATATTCTATTGGGTGACTTTTTTTTTTTTTTCTGGACAAAACCCAGTATTTTTGCTAACAAAATTTGCTTTGGGAGTTATTTAGGGCAGGGCTCAGATTTCCAAAATAAAATAAAAATTCTTGAATCACTTTGGAAGTGAGGGTTGAGTGTTTCATAAGCTGCCAAGTAGTTTCCTTAAACTCCAGCCACAAAGTTCAAAGCGAGGGGCACTCACCAGGATGAAGAGGATCCAGCTGGCTCTGAGCTATAGCAGAACTCTGAGTATCAGTTTTATGAAGCCAGGCTCAAAGAGGAGCCTTAGCTACTCACACACCTGCAATCCTACAGAAGCAAACCAAGGCATCCTGAAGAACTGTTTCCCTTTGTATTACTATGCTCTTCTGATCAACTCAACAATATTCAACAACTAATGCTGTGGCTTCTTCCACAAAGCATTTTTTGTGTAACGGAGCAAAAATCTCTATTCACAGCCTGAAGATCTGCAAAGATAGTTTGCAAAAAAAGTACAAAAACAGCTCTAATTCTTTTGTTGTACGCTAGATGTCAGTGGTGCCTGCTGCAAATCCTTGTTAGCCAAACACAGCATTCAGCTAGGACAGCATTAAATCTCTGCAAGGTTTTAATGGCCTCTCTTAAAAATTCTGTTAGCATTTTCTTGACAAACCCTATTTTACCAGGTTCGTAACTCAACAGTGCACATTAACTCCATCACAAAGCATGACACACAGTGCAAAAGGATTCAGACAGGGTAAGCGTTTTATTTCTAATGGTGGACATTTTCCACTTAATGTATGCAGGAAAATTTTTCTGAATTCCACTTCTTTATGCTCTAATAAATCAAATATCCTTTCATACGAAAGATAAGAAAAAAAAAAGAAGCTGATCATTTCAAGTCTGCAGTACTATCTATCTAAGTGGCCTCAAAGTCTTTTAGGGGTATGACAAAGGAGACAATATCAAAGTGTAGTTACTATTCGGACATGTTTCAGCCTAACAAGACAGATTCCTGGTTAATAAAGATGTCAGGGAATCAGTTGTAGGAGTCCTAAGGTAAAGGATGAATTTCTCACTGTTTATCAGTCTAACAAAGTACAGGACAGGGGAAAATGAGCAGACAGACAGAGATTTTCCCCGGCTGGCAATTAGGAACACAGGGCAGCTGTTATACTGACGATTTCTAAGCTATGCAACCTGACTATACAACATCTCTCCCATCACACCCCGTTGTTTTGATTGAAGCTTTCACTGATAAATCTATTTTCTGGTAAGATCCTCAGCAGATTCCTGGCTGGCAGAAGGATGACTGTGGATCCTGGCAATCTGTTCCCAGTAGCACTGCTTTATGTCCTGTGATCTCTCAAGTGAGAAAGATTCCAGAGAAGATGGTCACAGAAGGAATTTCTTTTTAGATGTGGGTAAGTACTTGAGCTGAGTGAAATCTCTTGAGGTTCACCCACTTGATAGAGAAAACTTGTTAACTTCAGATTCCATGCTACAAAATTCTTGCTTCATTTCTCTCCTTTTAGTAAGCTGACACTTTATCACCTCTACCCTAAAGCCTGGAAAGCATTCCCCAGGGTTTTGCTAATTTACATATTTAAAAGCTTTTGAAGAGCAGGGAAAGAATTAGAAGAAAAAAAAAAAAGCTGAGCATGCAGGCACGTGGTGCATTCTAATGGGATTGTTTCTAAGTTGATAATATCCCATGCATTTTCAAACCAGGCAAACGCATAACCTTCCGTTCACACTTGAAAATTTGTTTTCTAACTAGCTTAACTCTTTCTCTGTGTACTTCTGTGGATGCACGAACATCCTTGAAAAGACTTGTCTACTTTTTTCAATGGGCACCAAAATGAAGGAGGAAACGTTTTCTCCCAAAGACAGTCTGCAAGAGGAAAATGTTCTCCCTGGGGACTTGAACAAACTCCATACATAAACACCAGCAGATCCACGGGGTGCTTTCCAAAGATGATAAGGGTTCACGGGACTTCCAACTACCATCAGGGTCACAGATTTTTCCGAACTTGGGCAGCACCACACATTCTTATTTTTGACCTTGTGTATTTTTATTGGGTTCCCACCTCAGCCATACTCCCAACTCCCAACCAGTGATGACTGGAAGAACCCAAGAAGGACTTGCTGCTCCCAAGACTGAAAAAGACTGTATGACTGAGATGGTGGGAGACTGGAGAAACACCAGAGAAAAGTGTAAGCGATTAAAACGTGTAAAATGTGTTTCAAAGTCCAGAACACAAAGAACTTGTCAAAAAATTAAGAGGATGACGTGATCATAAGCTTTTGGTAGAACAAGAAATTAAAAGCACCAATTGGGTGTTTCAAACTAGCGCTCACAGTTGTAATAAAATTCAATGGTTGAATCCAGACAAATTTAAAAAAAAGGCAAAAAAGCTGTAGTTTTTGACAGTAAAAATAATTACCTCTGCAATAACACCACAAAGGTTGTGGTTGATTGGATTTTCTTGAGCAGTTCCTTTGCTGAAAGATGTGCTCAAAACAGAATCAATTCTGGGAATTCCTATGGCCTTTATTATACCAGGTCAGACTGATCGCAGTCATCTTTTCCAACCTATAAACTCTGAATATATGCAGAGCTTTAGTATGCTATAATTCATCTGTACTAAATTAAGAGCTCGAGAGAACAAGCCCTTTTTCAATCACAGTCCACTGAGATAGCTCACAGCCATTTGCTTTATAGGTTTGCTTTATAGGTAGACTGAGGTGCTGCTTTATGCCATCACGGAGCAGTCTGGTCTAGTTTTCATTGAGATAAAAAGCAAACACAGAAGTGCAAAAGAAACAAAAAGAGTCAGCTTTAGAGGAAGACTTCCATTAGTGTTTTCCTTGATACGCGTGCAGAACGTTCGAACAAACACAGTTATTGGGGTAGTTCAGTTCACGGGAGTGGATCTCAAGCTGCATGCACTGCAGAAGTAGGCACTGTACGCTGGTTTCTTCAAAGGATTTTTTTCTGTTCCTGTTGTGTCAACCCTACTACCCAAGTACTTTAGGGTAGTTACTAACAGAGACAGACCAAGAGGCTTCAACACAGTCCCTAGAAGCGTGAAAAGCATGACAAACAATATACTTACTTAAAAAGTTCATTCCTCATTATAGCTCTGTTTGTTTGTGGGTCAATTGCGTAGACCATGAGGTCAGACTTGGTATAATCCTCTTCGGAGTATCCATCCCCAAACCTCCGCGCGCCAATGGATTCCACCACAACGGTTGCACCAGGAATCTGATCTTGGACATAGCGTTCCAGAATCCTAAAGGTGACACGAAGGAGATACTACTAGACAATAACCACTGACTCGGATGGTAACTTTTAGCGCACTTTATTCAAAAAACTCCACTCCAACATAACTTCTTGAATGCTCAACTCTTGGGAAAAGCTTAGCAGTGTTAGGAGAGGTCATCAGAAACAGTGTCCTTAAGTCCACCACTTTGTACTTATGACATCAGTTGAGTTTTAAATGGCTCATGGGAAACACCGTCTATATTTCACCCCCCAAAAAACACCACCCTGTCATCCTTTTATCAAGCCATATGATTTCAGAGCTCTTCAGTTCCAGCCTCACACAGTGAGCATACAATAAACTGTCACACCCAGAAACAACAATTTCAACCTCCTTCTGTGCGATATTTCCTCTGGTCCCCTAACACAGCATGACGTATCAGGTGCCAGAAGATCTGCTACTCTGGAAGGCATGAACAAGCTTTACAGCTGTAAGAAAGCTGGAATACCGGGTTGACAGGTTTCCCACAGAAAATAATAAAACATATTGCAAAAGTTTAGCAAGCAGAAGAAGGATAAGTTGGAGGCTGCTATGCCCAACGTCACAAGGACATAACAACAATAAACCAAAACAAATATGTCCTTTTCCAAAGAGGAGGTTTAATTACAATCTGCCACAATGCAGAAAGGCACACTGCAGATATAATAGTGTGACAATACAAAAGAACACTACAATCCTGAAAACATAAAACCTATTAGATAAAAATCCTTCTTTTCATTTTGTCATTTGTTTGTGATGATGCAGCATACTAATATTGAAGATAGTTCCTTTTTTTTCTTTTCTGACTACTTACTGTCCAGATACATCTTACTATACGCTTTGGCAGACTTTGTTCCTCATTCAAAATGTCACATTTTTCTGCAGCTTTCAATGAAGAACTGCTTATGGGGTTATTCATAAAATGCGATATTATTCCGACAATATTTAAAAAGGCAAAATGAGAATGGACGTCTGCAGAATGTCCCTCCAAACAAAGAAATCAGATGTGATCATGCTGAAGTGTCTGTGGTAGGTCTGCAGAAGCAAAAATGTCAATGGTGCAAGGACATCACTGAGCACCTGACAAGTTTTTGCACAGACAGCAAGCACACCTGAGCCCCAGATGTAGGATTTTATAGGGAAGTTATGCTTGTAACTCACTGCTGATCTAACGAGCAATTTTAAAAAGGGCAGTATCTTACTGTAGTTAAAACATGTATTATTTCCTTCCAACTTGTTTGATCTGCTGCTCCGATGGGGCCAGTGAAACCTCCTGTAGCAGACTGCTCCTGTGTACCTGCACCATTGCTTATCCAACCACGAGGAGATGCAGTGGTATTACAGCTCAGCTGTACACGCTTCAAGTTCTGTATGCAACAAGCAGAACTGGTGCTCCCATCAAGGCCAGCTGGGGTGAACAGGAGAGATGGTGGGGAGCCAAACTGCATAAGAATGGATGGAGCCAGGAGGAGAATGGAAAGCTGTTTAGATAGTGATATTAGGAGAGCTTTATCCACAGCTGTTGGGCACAGATAGAATTAATCCCAAAGGAAATGGGAAAATCACCCTTGCATGCTGTGGGGAGGTTTACAAACTGGGGCTGAGATGGGCAGCCCACAGAGAGGTATGTAAACAAGGGCATAAAATCAAATATCATCAATGTTGGATACAAGGGCAAAAAATAGGCAGAAATAAATAAGAGAAGCTGGAAGTTTCTTCATTCCATCAGAACTATGAGTTATTGAGGAAGTGCAGTGTTTCTGGGCTAATTTATGTGATAGAAATATTTCATCAAAAAGCAATAGCTTACTTAGGATGCAAAAGCAAGGGAATGAGAGGGAGCACGATGCATGCTCTAGGGTGCAGAGGAAGACCAATCTCATACAAAAAGTGACTACAAAATCACAGAATCACCAAGGTTGGAAAACAGCTCCAAGATCATCCATTCCAACTGTCTACCCACCACCGATATTTCCCACTAATCCATGCCCCTAGGTCCATGTGAAGGAGATAGTGGGATTCTGGAGCTTAGAAACAGAAATCAAAGAATCAGCAAGACTGGATAAGACCTCCAAGAAGTCCTACCATCCACCTGTCACAGTATTACCCACTAATCCATGCCCCTAGGTACAAAATCTAAATGTTTCTTGAACACCCCAGGTTGGTGACTCCACCACCTCCTTGGGCAGCCCGTTCCAGCACCTGATCACCCTCTTAGAGAAGAAGTATTTCCTAACGTCCAACCTGAATCTCCCCTGGTGCAATGTGAGGCCATTTCCTCTAGAAGCCACTTGCTGTTTTACACAAAATCTTCTGCAGTGGCTGAGGTTACTTTACCAACACCTTGTAACTTTGCACAACCACTGATGCACGCCATCAAGACAGAAGCATTTCCCCCAGATTTTGAAAGACACAAATCTGTCAGACGCAGGTCCTCTTCTCTCTCCATAACGAATACACACTATTAGTGCAGAGCCATTTTCGTAATGATAACAGAAGCAGCAAGAGGCAGACAGGCTGGCACAGAGCTGGCTGACCAGTGCCCCGCTGCACGCCTGCAGTTTGCAGATATGGTAAACTCTTCCCATCCCTGCCTCTGGCACACGTGTAACTGGCAGCCAGGGCACTAACCTGTCACAGCCACCTGAATAACAACAACTCTGCCAGGTAAATCTCGACAGAACAAATCCCTAAACATTAGGTGAGTACGAGGGATTAAAGAAACCGTAAGCTATCTTTAGAATGGTGTTTTGCACACGGATTCACAAAGAACAAGTCCATAAAACGTCTGCTTCCCTCATTAGCATACAATCCTCTTTTGGTACTGCAAGGGAGTTTGCTTCCTTGCACACAACTATTATTTTCCCAACACAAAACAGCCTGCAAAGTTGGATGGTTCTAATGTTGGGTCACTTCCGGCAGAACTCCGTAATAAAATTCCCTCTCACAAATTCCTGGCATGGCTTCTGCTGGAATTCATTGCCACTAAGAATAGCTTTTAATAATTCAGATTGGAGAACAAAGAACAGACTACTATCAGACTTAGGCACATTGCAGCTGTTGGCTTTAACTGGCATCACAAGACACACCACAGCATGGTGGAGCATCAGTAAGATTTCATCTGAAACACACAAACTGCACGTTTAGGCTGAAATATATAAAAAAAAAACACCGAGGACTGAAAAGCAGCAATTAAAGACTGCACTTAAAGACAGGACAGTTCCCAGTGAAGTTGTTTTATAAGTCATTCACCTCAACTTAGCACGCCAACAAACTTGACTAGGTGGTCAGCTCCATCCAATACTTGTCAGAAGGCCAATTTTTAAAATGCTTGAAGTTACAACAGCACATGCAGTTCTACAATGTTTATTAGTGGAAGTTTGATTAAAACTCACCTCTTCCTTGTTAACGCAATGAGAACTGCAATCATCTCTCCACAGTGGTGTGCACGAGTGGTAGAACCAAAAATTAAGTGGCAATGATGCCTTCCTACTGCTCTAACTCTATTTAGCTCTGCAGATATACTGCAATGAAAGTTCCTCCCTGTTCATCTTCATTACTACTGCCATCCAAATTCCCATCAGCAATGCCTACGAACTGAAAGGAAGGACAAGAGAATTTTCATTGTTGCTGAGGACACAGTAATAGCCTTAAATATTCAGGGAACTCAAGTATGGTCCACCACAGGTCTGTTGGTTTCTTATGCAGCATTCTGCTTCTTGGAATGCTTCAGAAACCAGGAGGTCCAACCCTGAAGCCTGCGAAGCAGCAGCTCCAGGCAGCAGCCAGCACTGTGCATGGTGGGAGTGAGGTTGCTACAGCCCACCTGTATGGGAACTGCTTAATCACAGCCTGAACCTCTTACTGATCACCTGAGATGAGCAATGAGTCAGCCAGGGGAGCACAGTAAAGGCAATTCAGCTGTGCTGCTGGAAGGGTGGAGCCTGGCTGCACCTCTCCTAGACCCATTTAAGAGCTGACTACGAGTAGGGAAGGATTTTTTCTGGAGATCCACTCCACTGGAGTTTTCCATCTGAGCCCAGGATGCAGGTGAGTGTACTTATCATTTCTGCTTTGGTGTAACAACTATGTAGCCAAGCTCTGCTATACCATAACATCTGTATATTCATTAATTGTGAATTAATGAGGCCCACTGAGGGCTGCACCCCAGTATGGATCTAGCTCACTTGCCATCTCCTGGCATGGGAGAGATCCTGACACAAGACCTGCTGCTGAGAAAGATGCAAAGAACAGGCAAATGTAAGGCTCTTCTTAAAGTTTCCCCTGTGAAATTCTACACGAATCAGGTAATCCACCTGAAAACATGGGATATGAAATCAGCCACGGGAGAGCCCCGTGGTGATGGTAGTTCTATAAGAGTCACAGTCATTGCTCAACACTTGGGAAGGCAGCATCCAGTTTTATAGACCTTTCATTCTCAATGGCAGAGAAGATGCACGACAGGGCCTGAAAGCACTGCGACATTCCAGACATCCCTGAGCTGAGCTGCTTGGCTGCATGCGTATGCTCAGAAGCTGCTCACAAACTGAAGGAACAACTCAGTCTGAAGGATACTTTAGACTCCTGCCATTACCTCAATGTAACGCATGCACAATTTCCTCAGCAGAAAAGTCCATGGGAGAAAAAAAAAAAGTATTTCCTTTTTCTGGCAACGATAGCCTGCTGTGTTTATTTAGTTTCTGGAGCAGATGAAATTATTTTAAAAATGAAATAAGAATTGTGTTTCCTTCAGGACTCTGATATAGCAAGCACTGTGGATTCTGAGCTCTAAGCACTGAAGACCAGATCGTGTGTAACCTCTAACTGACAATTCTGGTTCCCCACGATTTCTTAGCAAAACACATCTAAACTCTTGGTATTTGGAAGTGTAAGTAAATCTGGCAACAAAGCAGAGCACAGAGCAGCCAGTGCTGTTATGCAAAATAAAGAAGCTGGAAATTAGGTTTATTTTGAACCTGAGAATGCTCCTTCTTTGCAAAAAGCTTCTGATAATGATTATTTCTACTATTCTATCAGACATAATACAAATTAGATACAAAGCATGTACCTAAGCAGGAAGGAGCACCACTGAGCCAATTTACTCTGCATGTAACAACATTAAACTATTTAGAAAACAACCAAGAGATAATGTCTTTATACCTAGTTACCCTAATCCTATAAAAGCGCATTGGGTTATTGCTCAACATAAAGGAAATTTGCTTTCTTACATATTACTTCAGGTTTTTTTCCCTCCTTTTGTGCTCATCGTGCATAATCCTGTCCTCCACAAACCCTACGCACGCTCCAGCGTTTTGTTTCAGTATCACTTCCCCAGCTGCAGGGGGAACATCACACTGCATTCAGCCAAACAGTAAGACGTTCATCCTCCCTTTGACCCAAGGACCTGTCTTCAGATTCCAGCATAAAAGTTATTTTTTACTGCTATAGCAAGCAATTTCAAAATAAAGCAGAAATTCACAGGTTCATCTGCGAAGTCATGCAGTGCATTACAGTGCTTCAGAGAAAATGCATTAGCAGAATGCATTAACAGCTGATATTCTTGTGGAAGGAGATGGCTGAACTGGTGCTTCTCAGCTGACAGTAGCATATGGAGAAGCTAAAATGGATAAGACCCTATCTTTATCATCTAATTTACTACATGTGGCCTTATTAATTAATCATCCTGATCACAGTGGGAACAAAGATCACCTAAGAAAAGGGTTGATCTCTGTTAACCACCATACACTGCAACAACTACGTGGTGTCGTTCTACAAGCAATCAAATTTAGAATCATAGTGTGGACATGAAACACAATGCAGTCATTTGGAGGGAAATGTCTCATTTCACTATTTGCTATTTTTGCTATTTACTTTAATGTGAAACAACTCAGTACAGAGCAGTGAAAGGGAAAATGGCAGAGTCATTGGTAAATTGGTTAAAATGGTGGGCCAAAGGGCTGGGAATTCTGAACTCAACTAGAAGCTCCTCAGCTCTCCATTCCAGGAGAGGGAAAAATGCTCCCCAGAGCAATACAGATAGAAAACAAGCTCAAAAGCCCTGATGTTACCAGTATGAGCATTTTGAGAAGCCTGCTTTTGCATAAGTACATGTAGGCTTCACTGCCACTTATCTTTAATGAAGTCAAAATACAAAACTGTCACCAAGACCATGCTGAAAAAAAAAAGACAATAGAAATCTCTTGATGTGGCAATGTCAGGGGTTTAGTGTCTAGATATAGTTATTATACAATTGTTACTAAATTGTAAACCAATTAGCTATAGCTGTACCTACACATTTCTCAGAATAAGGTGATTCCATCAGACTTTTTCCATGAATGACTCCACCACCACCAAGTTGGAGATTTTCTCCATATGGATGGAAATTAACCTCCTTTCATTCCATGCTTACTTTTCACCCTACCAAATTAATGGCAAAAGAAAGTTCCCCAAGCAACACTATTTCCATTTTGCAGGGATTTAAAACAGCCTTTTGAGAGGTGCATCGATGGAGTATTTCATAGAAGACCTCACTAAGCTACCCCCCATTATTCCACTTCAAGGTCACCTTCCATATGTATTGTGCATACAAAGGAAGAGACATTTCTAACACCTATCAGATGAGAGAAGCCAGAATCCTGAAGGACAGCAACATGCACGTGAATTTTCCTCTAAGCCTCACACCATTTTCTGTCACCTACAGCAGACACAAATAGACCTATCTGAACCATCATAATTGAAGTGGGTGAAAGAAATGGCAAATCTGACACTGATGTGTAGTCCACAGGATATGGAAAGCTTGTTGACGAAATTAAAGCAGCTGGTGGAAAACTGAGGTGCTTATTGAATTATGGGAAGGAATCATGACACCATCAGAAATATCAGCCGAAGACATACTCGTTTTATCTCTCAGTAAGTGAAAACTCCTATGGCAAGCAGAGAGTGATGTTTTAAATCTTTTCTTCTGAGGTGTATTTCTTGGACCATTAACCAACATACTTCTCAGGCTGTGCTGAGTAAGCCTTTCCAGTGCGAACGTTCTGAATTATGTATTTCTTAATAGCTTGTAACCACTCTCTAGTGAATGTTACAGGCGGCTGGGGACAATCTGATGTAACTTGCTCTCCAAAGTTGTTTAAATCACTTTTTTTTTTTTTTTCTTTTGTGGAGGGGGGGCAGGAAGGGGAAAGGAAAGATTGCTATAATTTCCAAAACGATCAACTATAAGTTTTGTTTTAACATAGCAAATCCTCAGTGTATTGCAATTGGTGGTTAATGGTATATTCTCAAAGCTTAATATTTAACAGCACTCCACGGGCATAAAAAGTGACACAAAAGAGCTGAATAACCTCTGGTGTGGCCAATTTTGCTAATGATAGTCTTTTTTTATGTTAATGAGTTATACCAAATGTTCTCATTTCATAAATTAATGCACCATCTGTGTTGTGGTTTAACTCATCTCTAGTGTATGAGAACCAAAAGGCTCGTTGTCAACCTCAAAGATAAGATCAGACCATTTTCTCTGTCTGGAGAATCGCCTGCTGGAAATTGGAGCTGCCATTTTCCAGGAAGGACCCTCTCTTGTGATTTTTTTCCCTTGCAACTCATGTACCTGTGCCTGTAAAGCCAAGATGGGTTTTCCATCCCACTTCCTCAAATCCCTCTGCATGGTCATGCAGGTAAAACCACAGGATGGTACACGGTGTGCATCCTCTCTCTCAAGCAGAGGAACACTTACTACTAATAGCTGAGATTTGGGTTTGCACAGGTGGGGAACAAGACATATCATCTTTGAATTGCTGGACCTCCTGGGACAGTTTCTCCATAGCCGAGACACAGGCCTGTAAGTAGGAAGAGAGACCATCTTCATATTGTCAAAGTAGCCATAGCCACTTCATCTACTGTTGGACTTTTGTCATCTTTCCAGTTCCTTCCTATCAGGGTGCTGGCATACAGTGATGGTGCATTCTGTACAACTCTCCGCCACATGGGTCGCATCTGCATCACGTTATCTGGATCCTGAAGTTTTGGTATCATCATCCAAATTAATTCTATGCATCATCTCTCTACCACAGCTAGTTCCCTCAAGCACTGGACACCTTCCTCCATGGTGGTCCATTTGCCTAATGACCAAGTTTTCCTTGAAGGGATATCTTTCCCTTACGGCTCACAAGTCACCACCATAGGGTGAAAGACTTTTCCAATTGCTTTGTCAGCGTCTCTTGCTCTAGAAAGAGATCCCAGCTGCTTGGCTTCACTGCCCACGAAGTCCAGGCTCTTGGTTCCACCAACTCAGCTCTGCACCAGCCAAGTGGCAATGTGCTCACCTGGACAATGGCCATAATCCTTTCACAAATCTCGCAGCTCAGTCCAAAGTCGGGTGGTTTAGGTCTCTTCCTTCTGCTTTTGTGATGGCCCCACTCCATCTTCTCTGTCTTCTCCAAACATATAAGCTCTCTTTGCAAAACCTTCTGACTTTCATAAGGATTTTTTCATCTTGCCAGATACTGGCACTGGTTGGTTCTCTGGTTGAGCTGTGGGATTTGTCACAGGGGTTGGAGTAACCATAAGACTGGTTGTGAAGATCGTGGTACCTGCAGGGCCCTTCAGAAGGGTGAGAGTAACCACAAGGTCTGTCAAAAAGGTCAGAGCAACTGCAGGATCTGTTGCAGGTGTTGGAGCAGCTGCAGGTTCCATCACAGGAGCTGGAGCAATCTCAAAGCCCATCATAGGAGTTGGACCAACCACAGGGCTTGCTGAGAGGGTTGGAGTGACAGCAGGATCTGTCTCAATGTTTGGAGCAACCATAGGACCTGCTTCAGGAACTGGAGCTCCTGCAGGATCTATCACAGTTGGAGGGACTGTTGCACTGTCATCAGATCCACAAGTATTCTCTTCCTCTTGAGGATGCTGAACAGCACTGAACAGAGCTTGATAGGTGTAGGGCAGGCCCCAGAACACTGCAGTGATTTGTGCCTTTTTAAGATTGCCAGAGCAACAGTAGACCTTTTCCAAATATTCTACTAGATACAGGATTCTGCAGCTATTCGGAGGTGAAGTTCCAAACCTCTGGGAGTGCCCAGTGCTCTAGGCATCTGTCCATATCATCCCAAACCCTTTGCCACTCAGAACTATCCTGCATCAGGGCAGGTCTCTGGGTGTGATATACTTCAGTAATAGTTTAATCTTAAACATAACTTGAAATACATTCATATCACATAGCAATAGGAATATGCTGGTTTGAACATCTGATGGACATTCAGAATTCTCTGTTGTAACTAGCTCTATGGAAAGAAGGAAAAGTGAAAGGAAGGCTGAGAACTGCTGCAAAGTGTCCTCCACTATCTCCTCTATAGCCGGGCTCCCCGAGGAGAGAAAGCAAAGTGTGTAATTACTGATAGTATCAACAATATGGGTTCCATAGCCCAAAGATGATTGCAATGCTGAATACATAAAAACCAGCAGTTTCTCAGCTGCCAATTTTATCACAATACAGGCCAAGGCCACGCAGCATAGCAAAATAAAAACATTAATCCAACCCCGGAGATGATAAACACGCAGCAGGAAAAACAAGCAGCAAGCAAGGTGCTACACAATATGGTTCCATGAGAAGACTCCCACAGAGCTCCATAAATAGGGAAAAAATTAACATTGTGACCACAATTATCAAACCATCACTACACCCTGCGTTAACACGCTCTGGTCAAATCTGCTTGGAGCTCCACACTGGGGGCTACACTGACTTATGGTTTAACCAGGCAGATGGCTCAGCACCACACAGCTGCTCGCTCACTGCCCCCATCCCAGTGGGGTGGGAGAGGGAATTGGAAAAAACAAAGTAGAAATAAAACTATTTTCTAAGGTAGAGAAAAGTATTCTTTTTTATTACATATAACTATTATTATAGTTATGACAAATCACAGAATACATGTATGTGAATGTATGTAACAGGTGATGCACAAGCAATTGCTCACCATCCGATGACCAATGCCCAGCTAGCCCCCAAGCAGTAGAAGAGAGAGAGGTGAACTCCCACCCCCTTCAGAACTCATGCTTCATGTCATATGGTATGGAATATCCCTTTGGACACTTTAAGTCAGCCATCCTCATTCTGTTCCCTTCCAGCTCCCTGGGCCTTTTGCTGTGCATGGCCTTGGCTCTGTACAGCACTGCTTAGCAGCACCTAAACACTGTTGTGTTATCAGCGTTGTTTTTCTCCTAGAGCCAAACACAGCATCATACCAGGCACTCTGAAGAAAACAATTCTGTCCCAGCTGAACCTAAGACAATCTTAACTAGTTTAGAAAAAAAACTTTCAGACAAAAGCATTTTAGCCTGAGAAAGTCTCTAGCTTATGTTTTCCTTCTGCCTGTGATTCCATATTGCGCAGCAGAACGTTATCAATTCCTATTGCTTTGCTTTTATATTCTGCTTAAATAGTTAAAGCCTTTGCAACAATAGGGAGAAAACATTCTTATAAACCTGAGGGAGAAGATCAAAGAAATTTGACCATGACAGTGAAACAAATAGGTTTCTATGTGAAAGAGACACGCACGGGAAGAACATTTCCATCTCTATCAGTATTTTCAAAAAACAATGTAGCACTTCTTAAACAATGCTCACATAGCCCCTTCTAGCAAAGGTTGTGTTTAAAAACATACCTTTAGAAGTGAAATTCTTACACCATTTCCATTTCCTGGCCTCACAGCATTTGCGGATGTAAAGCATTCCCAAGCTCATTTTAAGCATTCAAAAGCTGGCTTTGTAAATTTCACGTTTATTCCCATTCAAAAGCTTCACTCGCTGTGAAGTATTCACACAACTGTCAGAGACTTCCATGCACAAGGACTAAGAACAGCAAGAAACAGTTGTGGAAGATTTCTAATCTGGCAGGAAAGGAATTCTTGGAGCACAGACTGAGGAGCATTGCTCTAGGCTCTTTTCCAAGACTGTGGCAGGCTTTGCTAGACACTGAACCCAGGAGGAAAGCATTGAGGGGATGGCTACAGTACAGTGTGGGCTGTGAACACTGCTGACATCTGCTGGGAGCTGGAAACAAGTTGTTCCAATGGTTAAACAAGGAGATTTTTGCAGGGATGAAGAAAGGTTGAGAAGATATTAGCTCTGGCTGCTCTTGCTATGCTGCCTGTTCCAGCGTTCATGGTCTCAGTCCCCCAACACGTCATGCATTTGACACTCTTCTTTCAAGGCAGGTTTGTGTTACCCCACCTTCAAACTGCCCTCTGGAAAAGCTCTGGTTTGCTGGCAGCTCCTTTGGCTGCATGACAATCCAGAACTGAGAGGACCTCAAACGCAGCCTAAATCCAAATTAATGTTGTAAGATCTGAACCTGTCTGCACAAAATAGAAGCTACAAAAGAAATCTGCGTACAGTAAAGCAACCTTGAAGGGTTAGGAAAGCGAAGGCCAACTTTTCATATTACTGTAAAGAAAAGATATGCTGTTCTCCATCTATCCAGTCAACACCAACACTTCTGAAAGCAAGATCTCAGTGTTAAGCAAGCAGATTTGTCCATTATTCATTGCTCCAGGAAGCGGAGTCCCTGTAAGCACATGCTATTGCCTGAGCAACTTAACAAGCTTCTGATGTTAGGATCGATCAGAGATAAACTGTAACAAAGACAGAACACGTCCTAAACATCTGGAAATGAATCCATGGACTATTTTTTCCCAGCCCAGTGAAGACATGAGCCATTTAGACAACAAACTTCTTTTTCAGTGAGGGATTCCATCATCACCCTCAAGCTATTTCAATTGCTATGGAGTTGGTAAGGTATGACAGTAGTCAGGATGGATCAGATCTGTATAAATCTGAGAAGTACTATTAATCACTGAACTCAGTGATGCCAAAATGTTTGTAACCACTTGTAGCATTTTCTTTCCTATATTGTCCAGTTCATCGTTACATGCCATACATAATATATAGAAAACTATACTTGCCTTTTTAAAGGACAGTAGAAATGAAAACCTGGCTCCTGGAAGCTGCTGCTGACACGTATGAGCATTATTAAAACATATTTTACCAAAAGGTTTATTGTTAGCTTCTGAGTACGATAAAATACCACACCTGAACTGTGAGGCACTGATGATTCCAATGACCTGTCCTCCTCTCCCCCAGCATGTTATGTTCAACACAGCTCAATAATTACACCCCGTTACCGAGTTTTCACTATTACTTTTATGTTATGTTAGTGGTATTGATTCTACCTGAATAAATTTTCTAAACTCTGTTTTCCCCTATAATGACGTCACCCAAATAAAATCACACCTGAAGCCATATCACCCCTCAGTGGACACACTGCCTCAGCCTCGTGGAGTCACACTTTATCCATTTGACATCCCGGATTTTCACCAGTGTATGTTGTGTCATCAGCATTTGGAGGCTCCACCGTGCTCTGAGGGACAACTCTGAACCTAGTTTGAGCCTGCAAAGCGGGCAAGAATACAAGCAAAGACGTGCTTAGCTCTGCCTCCCTCCAGAGGAGGAGCAAATGGTGGGTTTGGGGAGCCATTGCCATCACCTAGCCTACTGTGACCCACACCAAAACACTTGCTTACTTTCAGGTCTTTTGGCAACAAGGAGATCGTGGCACAAAGGGAGAACTGCTGGCTGAATCTAAACACAAAACCAGTGAGTTGTCTGATATTTGTAGAGTAAGTAAATTGATTACCCTATGAGTTGATCTTTGTTTTGTTCCACAAGGGTGGGAGGAACATTAGAGACGATGACTTGCATATCCAACTGATTGACCACAGAGACCTGGAAACAAAAGAGTGAAATTCAATTGGCACTTCCACGTGTAACATCCTCTCTGTACAAACAGAATGGAATAATTGCTTTCCTGCCTTCACAGCCATGCGCTGATGTACCAACTTCTCATTTAATTGCAGAGTAAGAGAGCTGGGAAATCCTGCTTTGCTTGGCAGCCAGAACCAATAAACTGCAGGCAAATATTTAACCACAACTGTAAGTGGAGATCCGCATCCCAACTGTGTGCAGCTTTTTGGAAGGAAATTGTAATTTAGCATTTACTTACAGGATCACGAATCTCCCACATGCCACATTCAAAATCACTTACTAGCATTTCAGCATTTCTGATGATGTGACAGGAAAATCCAACTTTGGAAACATGCAGTTTGCACCAAGGTAAGTGCTAATACCAGATTAATTCAATTAGATCAAATTATACTTTGTTAGAAAATTAAATTATTGATCTATTTTGAATGAAGCCATCAGTGCAAGTATTTCTTTTACCTCAAACTCCTTTAACGTCTCTCTCTATATGGGATAAAAACTCTCAGCTCAGCATTTTCTACCACAAAAGCATGCAACTCTTCTGTTTCTCAATGACAGGTTGGAGCATGAGCGTGCAGAAGGGCCTACAAGTTGTGTAACACATTCAGCAGAGCTGGCAAACTGCTCCACGTCTTCCCATCTAGTTTCTTTGAGCTATGTTTAGCATGATCCAATGCAAAGGCTGCCTTCTGGTGAAATGTGTGCTGGTTTCCTCCTAAAATGTTTGTTGCCTCCTGCAATAGAGAGCTCTTCACAAGCACGACCAGCTTGCTGATGACAGCAAACATCACACCCTGTGTACCACCTGTCTACAGAGGATTCCAGAGCTAAATTTGGAAAAGTAAGTAGGACAATGTTAAAAGAGATACATTTAAAAATCAGAGATATTCGGCTCCATTCTAACAGAAAGAACAACTTGTGCGCTTTTCAAAAGGGAAGTGTGAGCCCTGCAAGCACTTCAGCAGAAAAGCTGGAATATACTCTCACATCAAACAGTGGTTTAAGCTTTGAAGCTTAATTCAACTTGAAATATTCAAACGTTCTTGAAATGTCATCAGATGCACTGATCAGCAGTACAGACTTCTGCGTGAGAAATACAGAATTGTAATGAGCTCAAAATAAATCTTAGACTATCGCCATTAAAAGGAGCTCTAAAGCAATGAACAGTTTAATATACTTAACTACATTACGCAATTCAAGCAATGGCTGCACTTATTTACTGAGTACTGCATGAATGTAAAACGTCTCTTCAAGCTCAAGGAACCACAATTATGATTTACAAAGGGAAACAGATTTGTGACAAGCTACAGCAAACCAGCGGCATGGAACAAAAACCACTGCAGCACTAACCTGTATACTACATGCACTCGTAAAGAATTTCTTTTCTTTTCAATTATAAAACAGCATTAAGCTGGGGAACTGTGTCAGATTTAACTAACGCTGTTCTGAGATAAGCTGTGGGAAGAAACTGTTCCTTTCACTTCCACTTGAGGAGTGGAAACACGCTCAGAGCAGAGGTGGAAGGTGTGAGATAGCGAAAGGTACCACCTCACTGCTCTGTGGTGGGGGCACAGTTACCTGGGACCCTTCAAACCACCGTTCCTTGGAAAGCTTTTGCTGTTCCATAATCCGAGCAAAAAATCTGGTCCCGCGATGCTAAACAGCAGGCACCAGCTTAATGCATAAGAGCTGGCAGTCAGCATGCTCAGATGCCTCCTGTCTGTGAGTATCTGAAGAAGACATGCTGAGAAGTAGGAACATTTCAGAATATGTTAAATTAGTAGCAGAGCAAACTGGATGTTTGTGGCAGAGGCTGGGAAGGCATCAAGCCCGTAAGTGTTCTCCCTTTGATCAATTCCTTAGGCACCTTCCCATTTTTTTGTAGGCCAAGCACTGGGGCACAACCTGACTTCTGGGAGTAACTGATGCTGAGTACTGAATGAGGAAGGAGTCCTGTGACGCCCTACTATTCTAACAATCCTTTGATTAAAGATGATACCATAGTAAATATTCACAGTCCAACCTTAACGACTTTAAGTGCTTAATTGCAACAAACTCATTATGAAGTGTCATTTCCTATTTCTTCCTTTCATCTTGAAGCTATAAAGGAAAACTTCATCATGTAGACCCAAACCGTAGCCTGAGATATCTGACTTGAGCCACCTTGCCAGTCTCAGCTAGCAGAACAGACAGGCAGCCTCTATGTGAAGCAGTCCCTATAGTACAAAGACATTTTACCAGTGGATTTGGTGGTTTATGCTGCTCACAGAGCAGTGCCAGCAGATGGAGGCACTGTTCTGATCCTGATTCTGGAGAATACCTGGCTCTGCCCCATTCTTTGCTGTTCTGTCCCTTTGGTGTTGCTCTTCTCCCAGTGCAATTCTAACTTCTTCCCACACATTTTTGCATGTCAGCAATTGATTTCACTTCCCTCATCCACAGGCACTCCTTTAACTTGCACTAAAAGCAGTAACACCTTCCAGTCTGAACTCCTGACACTGACACAAGTGTCTCTTGGCAGCGGGTCAAATGCTATGGAGCTATGAAGCCCACTTAGTCCAGCTAGAAGGGATCTTTGTGTATGGATCACATTCAGTGAAAGCCTAAACTTTCATGTTAGAATATAGTGTCAGTCTGTAATTGCTCAAGAACACTGTGCCAGACTGCCCATCATTCACTAAGACAACCTAAATACATCTCTATATATGAATGAGACAAACGTCGCTTCCTAATTTTAACGTCATTACTTTCTGGCCATATTTGAATCTAGTTTTCCCACACTCATTGCAGGAGAATGCCCTGCCATTTTGGGAGGCCAAGCATGAGGACATCATACGTTATGCTTATTTGCTCAATTACTGCATAACTCAATACACCAAGTATTATGGCTATCATCTATATCATTTGACAGTGTTCCCATGAACTAGATAATGTACTTCATCCCTACAACATTATGCTAATAACAATCCAATCCATCATGCTATACGGGCTTTGAAGAAATTAACTCTGATGGTTCCTGTTAGTGGGCTAAGTCAATGTCCTTTACTAAGCACAAAAAAGGAAGTCAGGGCCTGAAGCTGATGCCATTTCTGAATTGTCGCTTTCCCTGAAAGCTTCAAGTGAAGTTTTAGCCCAAAGTTATTTCTTGCCTCTCTCTTCCACACAAGAACAAGTCATAGCTCTCAGAGCCTGTTTGCTCAGCTCTGTGCCTGCACTGCATGCCAGGCAGACGTCTAACTGTGACCAAGAAGCTCTGTAGTGACCTTAACAAGCAGACCAAGTTAGTGAGCTTTTACTTGGTTTATTCTTTAGGGTTTTAAGACATACTAGCTCTGCTTTACATATTCTGAATGGGTTCTGAGTGCATCTTGCTGCCTCAGAGAACAGATAGAGCAGATCTGTAAACAGTTGGGTATTTGACCTACCTTATACTTACAATGCACAATCACTTTATTCTCTGCCATCAGGGTCCAGAATGCCCAGAATATAACTTAACCCACACTTAACATAAACAGCTATAATTTAAACTGAATCATTAAAAATTGCTCATTGAACAAATAAAATGCTGAACACCATGTCAGGTGTGGTAACTGAGATCAGCACCTCTGTCCTGAAATATGAAGGTATTTCAGACAGGCATAAAAGCTCCTGATTTAACAAAGAATTTTATTTCAGTGACTTGTAAAGATCAAGTACACTGTTTATGGCCTTCCTGGAGGTCTGCTTAGAATGAAGCTTTATGCAGTGTTCAGATTTCATCGCTCTAACAAGATACAGCCTGGCTCATACTTACAAGTATGTCTGCTTTGCTGCTCAGTCCTTTTCCGTAATCGTCAGTCGCAATGACCTGAAACTTGAAATAGGATCTTCTCATATTTTTGAACAGCATAGCAGTTTTTATTAGCCCCGTGTAAGCTTCAATCACAAAACCTTCTTTACCATCCTTGATTGGAGGAATGATGAGCCTGTATTGCATGGCACTGTAATTCCCAGTGTCTTTATCGTCAGCCTAATAGGGAAAAAATAAAAACAAGCACAGGCAAATAAAATAAATATTCACACAAAGAATCATTAACCTTGTCCTTTAAATAAAGTTGCACGTCGGTCCAGCAAATCTTTCCCACTGACGTTCAAAACATCAGATTCCAGAGAGCAGATATTGCTATTACTGTGAATGGTTCATTTAACTCTGCCGCATACAGTTTTGCTTTTCCAGCAATTTCTTTCTCCTATGTTAGCACCAAACTGTTAGAATAAAAATAAAATAAAAGGACTTTCCAGGTCTGCATCAAACTGAAGAGGTAAGAACAGAACAATCCTGAGAAACAGCCACTGTTGAGTTCTTGCTAGCACATATTAAATAGGAAAGAGAAAACGAGCAACATGCCACACAGACAAGAACATCATCCCTCTTTTAAAGGCATTCTTCATTCTCACCAATTGAGCACTTAATTTTGGAGTATTTTTATCTTTTTTGTTTGTTTGTTTGTTTTTAAGCATCCCAGTATTGTTGCACAATGGACCTGATGGCCACAGCGCAGGACACAAAGCACTCTCCCACCAGTGAGCTGCTGAGGAGGTAGGACACAGCACTGGCATCAATGAAGCTGCTCCTGTAGCTGTTCTAACCTGGACCTTGTGCCTAACAGCCTCGTGGAGTCCTCCACACCTACCCCATTGCTCCACTCCAAAAGGCAGTTCCTATATTCAGATAAAAGGACCGTTAGAATGCGTGTCTCATCTAGAAAGAAGTCAGGGAGAAGCAGCTTATTGCTGCTGTACCTTTGCCTACTTGCTGGGTTGGGCACTGCCTCAGCAGCTAGAATGCCTCGGCATCTATTAGAGGCTTTTATCAAAGCACTGGCACAGCATCTTAAGTCTGCAGCCTCAGTGAGCGTTGGAGGAAAAACGTCCTCACCATCAAGAAAGGTGGATGTCTTTCTGTGTAATGTGTAATTCCTCAAGACTGAAAAACAAAAACAATCAAAATCCAGTCAGGGTTTATGTCAGTGTTAAGAGCTTGTTTACCATGGTATGCCACGGTCTGTCTGAAAAGCATCATCTGTGCAAGGTCATTACGCCTTAGATAGACGGCCATTAATCATCATTAATTGTTTTCTCACCTTCAGTGAACAAAATCTGTAAGGTGTGAATTGTCACCAACTCCTACGCTATCTTTATTTCTGGCTAGTTTTCAGGGGTTGTCAGTGAGGATGCAAGTCCCTGCAGCACAGTGCATTGCTTTCAGGACACAGCCATTCCAGAGGGGTACCGCTGGCCCAGGTGTCAAAAACTGCCTGCACTTTCCACTCTGGCTGCTCTTGTAGAACAGAGAGAGTAACACAGAGCTAAGTTGTTATATCTGGCCTCTTTTAGTTGGAGGCAATGAGCATGCCACAGAACTGCCCAATGCAAGGACTCCCACAATGGCAGTGGCTGTCTCACTTAGGGTGAGATCACAAACTCTCTGAGTGTAGCAGCCAGGGATCCTGAATAGGCACAAAGTAACGTGCAGAATTCCTCATGTGTGCTGTCCAAGAGACAAAAACCATCCTCGGAAATATCTTCATGGGGACACAGAGCAGCCAACCTTTTAAAACAACCAACTCACTGCTTCCCAGTGCTGCCCTGCAGGGTGGGCACTGTGCCCTTCTAACAACAAGCCAATTTTGGTGCTAAAACGAATGCTCTAGATTGCTGCAGTTGAGCAGTGAGCCTACTGCTTTTATTTTTTTCATAGTAGCAAATTCTACGTCAATAGAAGGACATGACTTCTAATTGTTTGTTTCAGTAACAACGGAAATCAATTTCACCTTCAATATTTCACACTTGTGCTACCAAGGACAAACAAATTTGGACCTAAATTAAGGTATCAGTATGACAGGCACGGACACTACCTAAGTCATTCTTTCTGAATAAATGTCATGACACTGCTGCAATTGCTTGGAAGAAACGCCGCTGAGTTTCGTGGATGAAACCTTCTGCAGTACAGACATTTTCAACTTTTAAGCATGCGGAGGTTTGAATCCTGCAGCTCAGGCCCCCAAGGCTGGTAGAAAGGCTGCAGGTTCATTTTCAGAAGCAAGGAGAACTTAGTGGCACTCTAGAGAAACAGCCTCCGCATCATTAAAATTCTGGCTATTTCCAAAGCAGAAACCATCTACATGCAGATGAGCAAAGCAGGTGCAGAACTGCCTGAGGAACTTGGAAAAATGATCAGATTCCAATTTCAAATATTCTAACTTTATTATTTTCATTTCTCCCCCCTCCACCCCCCTATTTTTTTTTTTTTTAATCACTATTTTTATTTAGATCAAACCCAACGATGACACTGAGCACTGTTCAGCTGTGAGGGACCACCAGAGAGAGCTTGTGAGCTGCTGACATCCATGTACCAACTCCCTTAATACGGAGTAAGGATGTTTGCTATTCTTCTAATTTGTCCTGAAGGTAAATATTTTTGACACTTCATTAGGAAGAGATATACGATGCCTCAAGAGTTGCGTTACGACTGTCAAAGAAGAGAAAGAGCAATACTTAATCTTAATATCATAGCAGTATATCTTCCTTCTGTTATGTGCAGGAAATACAGATGTCTCCCAAATTCTGCTGCGGTTGAGAACTGATAAATACGTATAATCTCAGGAGTCACCATGCCAAACCCTGTGCTCTTGCAGCTAAGCATGCTCGCAGCAGTGGAGCTTGGCCAGCATCACCTTGTGCTGCCTCCATCCCTTATCTTCCTCTCTGCAGAGGTGAAGGAGCAGCTGTGGGGCTGCTCTTAGCTTCCCCACAAAAGCTAGTTATGCAGCCAGGTATCAGCTGGAATACACTGCCCTGGGAGCTACCGCTGAGGATATTTAGCTCAAGGTCACTAACAGTTCTACTGTGTAATTTCACTGATTACAACACCATCGAGATGATGGGCACAGCTTCTTTGCTTCTGACAAAAAGTGCTTTTACACATCAAAATCTGGTCCATCGCCTTCAAACAGAGAGGAAGCAGAAAGGTACTCGGTTTTGGGTTGTTCTTCACCTTGAAAGGAGTGGGAGGGAAAAGTCCTTTTAGCTCAAGTGTGGAAACTGACAGGACTTGATACTGCTGGTAGGTGGATGGTTGGACTAAATGATCTTAGAGGTCTTTTTCAACCTTAATGACTGTATGATTCTATGACTTGGATGCAATCGCCAAAGGCTAGTCAGTCTGGGTATCTGGAAGGCAAGAGATGAGCATATATGAGCTGAAAACTCTAAGTCAGAAGTGCCATGGGAATAGGGCTGTTAAGGAGGGGAAGTCTGGGGAGGGTATGCTGGGAGTCGCAAGAACCTGGATTTCTGAGGATCTCTGTAGCAAAGTCAGGCTGAAGTGCTCAAGTTTCAAAGAGTAAGAGGCAGGTAACTCTGGGAATGAGCACAATGGTGAAGAATTAAAGAAAGAAAGAAAAGGAGAGAAGTGCTAATAGCTATGACAAACTTGCTGGCTTAACAGTCTTTAAATCACAAAGCAAAAATGCCTCAAAACCAGTACAATGGCAGATGTGGCTTTCGAACTGAAAATACTAAACAATCCGTAAATTCCTACCAGCAAAAGTTGTCTTGTTCTGAAAGCTATTTTAAATGCCAGCAGCTGATTGGAAATAGCTGAATTTGCCATCTGCTCAGTAGCACGAAGCTGGGAAGGAAAAAACACAACAGCCCAGGCCCATTCATTTTACATGCCCTGTTAGCACCTTCAGGCTCAAATCTTCTAATATTGCAATTTAAGAAGTCATGAGGGGTGTTTATTTTTCAATGTTCCCTAGGTTTGGTCGATCTCATGCCACTTTAGAACCAGCACAACTTCTTCTCCTCTCCTTTGGAAACAGCGTGGCACTACAGAGCACATTCTTCCCTGTAGCCCAACTAAAGCAGCTTAGATATTCCAATATACTTTGTAGTCCAATACGGACCCCCCAGAATAGAAGGCAATCTAATCTGAGGAAAGATTTTGCTCTGTACAGCCTGGCTACTACACAAAATCACTGCACGTGCTCACAGATTGAACACCGAGACTTTTTCAGATGGAATGAACGCTGCCAACACAAGCGCTTTCATAGTCAGATGTTTGGTAAGCCAACTTATTATCCAGAGACACGTTCTTTGCTGGAAATTACCTGTGTGATTTAAGTTAGTGTACTATTATTCTTATCAGGGGAAGCAGATCTCTGCCAGAGGCCAGATGTTACAGCAGATGTGCACGTGCAAGTGTTGCTGCTGTCTCTGCAAACATGCTTCAAAGTAGATTCTTGCTCCTACCAACTATCTTCTCTCCCTTTGGATTATTCTGATTCATAATCACATTTTAACTAACAAAAGATTGCAACTGGCAAGGCAGCTCATTCTTCACAAAGAAGTTGTTGTCTGGCGTCCATGCAAAAGTAAAATTGGTACAGGGAAAACTTTGTGAAAGCTGTCTCAATTGCCCAAGGCTAGATCTCACTCCCACAACAATCCCAGCTCCCTCAGCCACTCCCCATTAATACTTGTGCTCCAGATCCCTTGTGCACCAGTTTTATTGCCCTTTTCTGGACACATTCCAGGCCTCCATGTCCTTGTAATGAGGAGTCAAAACTGAACACTACGCTCAAGGTGCAGCCTCGCCAGGGCTGAGTAAAGAAGGATTATCATTTCCTTGCTCCTGCTGGCTGCACTATTTCTGATACTAGCCAGGATGCCACTGGCCTTCTTGGCCACCTGGGCACACTGCTGGCTCATGTTCAGCCAAGCACTGACCAGTACCCCCAGATCTGTTTCCTATGTACAGTCTTCCTGCCACCCTGTCCCAAGCCTGTACTGTTGTCTGGGATTATTGTGGCCAAAGTGCAGAACTCGGCACTTGGCCTTGTTGAACTTCATCCCATTGGCCTCAGCCCAGAGACCCCACCTCTGTCATCAGAGGAAAAAGGTAATATCAAAAAAGAAGTTATGAACAGCAATAGGAAAAAAATGAAGTCTCAATATGGATAAATGTGGGCAGTAAGTTAAGCCCAGGGCTCTCTCTGTGTGCAACACATCCACACCTAGGAATTTAACGCACTCATTTATCAATTGCTTTGATGCAATAGTAAGCAATGGTTCAAAGTTGCTTTCTAAGAATGTGGCTAAATTTCTGTTGCCCTGTGAACCAGCTGAGACAAAATAAATGCAGTGTAATATAGCTTTGCTGCCGCAAGTGCTGACATATTCTCACATTTACAAAGAAAGGAGCTGCGTCACCCAGCCTATCAAGGAGGGGTGCACAAACAGAATAGGTTTGGTGTGAAAATATGAGGCGGTCAGTGTAAAAGCAGGGTTCCTTCTGGATATAACTGAGTTTCAGACTTCACCAGCTCCTGTCAGCATCAGACCTGTCTGCTAGCTTTGTATAGGAGCTTCTGTAAAACTTACGTCAGCCACTTCCAGACACTTTGATTCACTGACATTTATTTTGGCAAGCTTCCTTTTCTACAAACACTGTCGGTGCAAAAATTTCCTGTAAACTCAAGAATACCTTAGGAAAAACAAAAACAACAACCCTCACTGAGTTTATCAGATTTACGATCTCTAATGTGTGCTCGTTGAAATGTACTTCAAGAAACAGAACTAGAGAGATTAATCCTGTAAAATAAAAAGATTAGAAAGAAAAGGCTAATGACACATCATTAGGGTGAGAAGCGAATTCCTGCTAGTGATTTCCCCGAAGACTGCATGGGTTTTAGTTTTATTTTCATAAAGCAGATTGGAAAGACAGTGTTTGTGGCTAAAGGCAGTCTGTCTGGTACTCACTGAGAGGACAAAGTTAGATGAGAACATCAGTGGCAAAGCAGGAGCAGCCAGGAACCTCTCAGGCTTAAAGCACAAGAAAGGCAGCAGTCAGCTGGCATTTTTTGAGCAAACTAGAATTAGGCCATTCACGTGGGAATCTTGTTTTTAGGATTATTTAGAGATGCCACAGGCCAGGTCATAAGTTCCTCCAGAAATTCACTGAGAGTCATGGGAGAGGATCAAAGGTTTTTTTGCTTAAACCCTTTGGTCTCACGTCAAAAAACATGAACCACAACTCAAGATCTCATCCACGTGTGGAGCATCCTTTCCAGGCTGTGGGGGAAAGGAGGAGGCTAGCAAAGGCTGCGTGAAGCTGCTTGAACACTTGAGAGACAATAATCAGCCTCAGCTATCATTACAAGAGAAATGGTATTTAACGCAGCTCCACATTTCCTGCTGAGCTATTAGCAATAAAAACAAGGTCTTTAAGATGCAAAGAAAAGAGTCTTGCTTTGAAAGTGCCATTTGAACATATTCTTTTTTTTTTTTTTCTTACAGACATCAGCATTCATCAGCTTTCAGAGGACACTGACGTTAAAAACAAATCACATTCATGTAGAGTAATTAGAATACTTCACATGGCAGATCACTAACCAAATTAATTCTACCTAAAGTGACTTTTTGATGCTTTTTTTCTGAGATCAAGCTTCCTGTTTAAACTATCTATATAATCTTTCTGAAAATCTAGAGCAAGACAACACATTATCCTACTCTAAAAGGATTTTATTGTCAAGTGAATATATTAAAGGAAGTGATTACTGCTGCCAGCAAAACTGCTGCACCTTAGAAAGCTTGGAGAAGCAATCCATACCATTTGCCTTAGTCACATATGTAACTGTTTTCATGATGAGGGAAGTGTTTATCCAATGCTTTATTGGCCTAATTGTCTCTAAATTCAATTTGTGTGTAACATCATGTACTCTGTATTAGTTCTCATCTCTCCTTAAGGTTTTTTTTTCAGTGCGAGTCTGGCCCATCATAGCTTCTTTCTTACTCCCAGAGTTACTCACTGGGTTCTGTGTGGCCTCATCAGTGCCCAGATTGGGGTGCTTAATAAAGTATTTTACAGGAGGGAAAGAATTGTGCTTTGATGAAGGGAGAAATTTTGCATAAACTACAGACTAGGGAATGATTTCACGACGGGAGTTAAACATACAAATGTACAGCAGTGGTATATTTATGAAAAAAAAATTAGCCAACAGTGATTTACATAAATAGTTGTATTAAAAATTAACGGCTATTGCAATTGTTAAGGACTACTAAAGAGGAATTAATTGCATTTTTTAAATTTGAATGCTGTAGGTTTTGCGCAGGGTAATAAAGCTGGTCGCCTTAATTTATTATAAATTGTACTCCTCAGAAATGAGCCAGTGACACTGTACAAAGACAGAGAGGTAGCTGGGAATAATTTGTTGTATGTCCAAACAAGGCAGAAGTGGGGAGCCACCAGCAGAGTGGCAGCAGGACACTGAGACCCCGGACAAAGCCTAAGCAGAAACTGCTCTGCACACATCTCTGCTTTCCTCTGGAAAAATGCAGATACATGAGTGGGAAGAATGGTGGGGGCAGTTCCCTACATACCTTGGCCTGGACATCTGCTGGAAGACGCTGCTGCAGGTCTTGCTGGGGTGGGGATCACCTGGAGGTAAGGTTTGGAGCACAGCTGTGAGCCCTATCTTGAACCTCCTAAATAGCTGTAGCGGTAACCATAAACAATTTCATGCTTTCTAGGTAATTTCTCTCTGCTCATCTTTTTTATCTTTTATCTCTTATTTGAAAAAGAAGGAAAATTATCCTAGCTTAAGCTGCCTCTTGGCAAGTCCTTGCCATTGCAATGGTTATGCGTGACTAATTCAATTACAGTCCTGGCAAACAGAAGCAGGAATACCCTGTAAATCACATCTAGCTGCAGGAGCCATCTCAATATCTAACCACCAGCCACTCTAGTTCCTGCCATTAACCAGCGCCTCTGCTGATTCCATGGCTGTTCCATCAGCAGCGACCAATTGAAACCAACCTGCTCCAACTGCTTGGCGGGCAGGAGCTGCTGGCTGACAGCAACGTGTCACAGAAGCTCTCTGGTGAGAGCTGCCCACCTGGCAAGCTGTTCCAGCTCTGTCAGGCTGAGCTTGCTACCAGTGCAACCCTGTTAGTGTGGTCTTGCCCTCTGATGCTCATCTCAACGTTGCACATTTTGTGAAGCCAGATGCAAAAGGTCAAGGTGGATACAGGAAAGCCAGACTATGACTTGTTACCTTAGTATGATGTAGTTAACTCCCCCCTTTAACTTCAATATAAATAAAATAGCACCTGTAAGATTCCTGCATTAAACCTGACTGCTGTTCTCAAGACAAAGAGCTGAGGAGCAGAGAAAGGTCCTCCCCAACAGCCATCTGCTCCAGCTAGCCACCACAACATTGCAGCTCTCAGTAGCATCATCAGACCCCTAGAAATATCAGGGAAAACTGATTGACAAAACAGAAGTATTCTGAATGACTGAGGTGACGTCAATGACAGCAATGATAAAATAGTGCAGAACTCTCCTCCAAAATAACACACGTCTATGTGGAGCTCTGGCAAGTGCTGGTCTGTACCAGGAACTCAAACAAGATCCCCGAAATTACACTGGATATGCAAAATCTGACAGTGGCAATCCCTGCTCGTGGCCATTTTTGGGTCTGAGTTCCTGGAACAACATGCCTGGGCTGCTATGAAACATCCTCTCTTCTTTCAAGCGGTGTCAAAGCATGTGGGGACTGTCATCAGAGGAGGTTCAGCTGACAGAGCATTTTATGAGCTAAAGATGTTAAGGCTGCAAACAGTTTTTGAATCAAGAAAATCACTACTTCTTGCAGAACCTGATTTGTATTTAAAACTAAAATGCTGTCAGAGTGAAAACTGTGGGGTGCAAAATTCCAGCGAGGCCCTTTTCATACTTGGCTGTCCTCAGAGTTCTCCCTATTTAGCAGTGCCAGAAGTCTGCTACTCTAGTGAAGGTAAAATGATGATGGAAAAAAAAAAGAAACCTTCACCAAAGATTCATCATTGCCTTCTGATCACCTCCTGATCAAAAGTTCTACTGCTTCTACTGGATTTTCCCAATGCCACAGCAGAAACAGTGAGAATGTGTTCACATTTCTCAAAGGAAGATCAAATGCTATCATCCCACCTGAGTACACGTTGTATATTCTGTATAAAAAATACTCTGTATTGAAAACTTACTACAAACACAGAGCCATACACTCATCTCAAGAGTTACACAATATTTCAATAGCAGTTTCTGAAAGCTCAGCTTCAGTCAGGAAACAAAATTTCACATCTGACCCACCAACTGGTTCTTCCAAATATTCTAGAATAGCTTTGAAATTAAGGAAAATCTGTCTTCTTGAAGTGACATCAACTACTCACAGCATTTTCTACAAGGAGAACAGACAGCAATGGACTTCAAATATCATCTATCTTTCTGCCACTCACTCTCAGGTACAATACACAGTAGAAGTGGAAGGAAGAAATATTCTGCAGATACTAAAATGCCTTACTAGCTGATAGACAGAATGAATTCTTGTTTGTCACAGTCTCTTCTCAGAGCTTGAGATCAGCTTTTAAATATAAGCAACAAGAAGAAGGTTGTAGGATAACAATATTTTCTTTTGTTACGTTCCACATTATTCATTAACTGCATGTATTTTCCTGTGCACCTATCTCAGCAGTAACTGATACAACTGCTGTTTCTTGTTTTCTTTCTTAAAAAAAAAAAAAGAAAAGAAATCCATTGTCTGGTTTGCTACATTTGTGATGAAAATAGGTGTGTGAGAGGATTGTTTTCCTTAGGACAAAATGAGTACTTCATTTCCATTCCCATTTAAACGTTTCAGCCTTGCAGCCTGCTGCAGCACAGTGTGATATTCTCTGGGGAAGATGCATCCTTTTTTGCCATCCAAGGAACACCTTAGATTGACAGTGATTTTACTGGCCCAGGCAAGAATATCTACCATATGGTTAAAGCCATAAAGGGAAAAGAATTTGCAGTGTTCATTACTTCCAGCACTTGGAGGAGAGGAGCTGGAAACCTAAGGAACATATGTGGCTTTAAGGTCAGAGATGACCCCATCTGATTGACCATGAACACAAAGATGCTTCAGCACAAAGGTAACACAGAATGTCATAGAATTATTAAGGCTGGAAAAGACCACTAAGACTATCATCCACTTGGACCTCAGTGCCACATCTACACGTTTCTTGAACACCTCCAGGGATGGTGACTCCATCACCTCCATAGGCAACCCATTCCTATGCATTACCACTCTTCTGGAGAAGAAATTTTTCCTAATATCCAACTGGAACCTCCCATGGCTCAACTTAAGGTCTTCTCTGGAACCTCTTGTCTTGTCACTGTTAACCTGGCAGCAGAGGCCAACCACCACCTCCCCACAGCCTCCCATCATGCTGATGTTGATGAAACCTCCCCTGAGCCTCCTCTTCTTCAGGCTGCACCATCTCAGCTCCCTCAGCCACTCCTCATGTGATGTATTTTTTCTGACAGTCTTCTAAAATTTGGGCAACTAGTAAATTGTGCTACATGGCAATCGCACAGAGTGCCAAATGGTTGCCAGCTTGTACTGCGTCAAGTCAGTCCCCTCAAGAGATGATCTTTGTCCTTTTTCTTATCACTTGATATAAGAAACTAAATCCAGGTGCTTGTGCATTGGGAATGAGTTTAAACCTGTCTCCCCATGACCTTCACAGCACATAGAAGTTGCACAGTTAGGGAACAGCGATGAGAAATCTGACACAGTTAACACCAGTTGCATACTTTTTTTTAATGTGAAAGCAGAAGATGGATTCATAGCTCAACCTCTGATCAAGAGTTATTTTTCCTTCCCACTCTCTCACAATAGAATTGGGCTGTACTCTTTTCTCTTTTAATATACCCCTCTGCTTCACAGGCTCTGATTTATTCCCTCCCTTGTACAATTTTTCAAGTATCCCACCTCACTGAGAGAGCCAAACCTTGACAAGTGCCTCTACATGCTGGCAGCACAACAAAAGTCCTGGTACAAAACAATGCTCTGACTTACGTCAGCCCCATCCACAGAAGCAGGAACTCATTTGGGTTATTTAGAGCACAGAGATTCATACAAAGGGATACAAAATGAGGGCTGTTAGACAGCGATAAGTAAGAGCTGGTATCAAACAAATAAACACATCCGATCACAAGGTAAAGGAGGACTTCAAAAGGGCTGACCCAATGGCTGCATCATCCACTACTCATGGAAGTCCTTCAGCTTTTCAAGCCAAATCCATCAATGTCAGATAAAAATCAGGAGAGAAACAAGAGAAGCCGAGAGATAATTAACAGAGACCCTGATGTACCTCAAATACATATCTATTTATATATTGTTTAATATAAGGAAAACAAATTAGGATCCATCCGTTTTTGGTAACAACAATCATTTAACTGTAAATAAATACTCTCTCCTTCCATCACAATAATGAAGCGGAAATAAGAAAGCAATTCAGAAGTTAATGCCACCTCTACTCATTTAGTACCTAGCTTTTACTGCTACTTCACTGAAGTACAGGGGAACACATGGCAAGTCTGAGTCTTGCTATGCAGGAAGTAACACATATTTGTACACAACACTGCACGGCACTGCAGAATCACAGAAGTCTTCAAGCTGGAAGGGATCTTTAAAGGCCATCTGGTCCAACTCCCCTGCATTGAACAGGGACACCTACAGCTGCATCAGGAGCTCAGAGCCCTGTTCAGACTTACGTTGAATGTCTCCAGCAACAGGGCTTCAATCACCTCTCTAGACAAATAAGATGGCTCTTCTTAATTTAGAAATGTTGGTCCACCGTGTCCCAGTAACAAAGGTGTCAGTCATATATCCTGAGTAGATTCACATTTTGCTTTGCTGCTAGACAAAGCTATGCCTAAAGACGACTAAAGTCCTCAGTGACAAAAGAATGAGAGTATGCTGAGAATACAGAGAGTAAATATTTTATTTCTAAAACAACTCAGATGTCATTAAAAAAACAGCAGATCTTAGTGATTGCAGAAGATAAAAGTAAATCACAGAATTACCAAGGTCGGAAAAAGACCCACAACCTCATCCAGTCCAACTGTCCACCTGTCACCAATGGTCCTCACTAAACCATGTCTCTCAACACAACGTTCCTTGAACACCTCCAGGGTTGGTGACCCAACCACCTCCCTGGGCAGCCCATTCCAATGCCTGATCACTCTTCTGGAGAAGTAGTATTTCCCAAGAGCCCAGTTTCCCATTTAGAATGGAAATTTGAGTAATTTCTACTGTACTTTATTAATTTTCTTAAAATTTCAGCTTGGAAAACTACTAATAGCCTTTAGTTCTAACCACCTGAACTCAGAACAGACATTCATTTAATTAATACTTCTTAACATTCTAATTGGAATGGGCATTACATTTAAATAACAGTGCGATTACTTTTTAATTTAGAGGACAGAAAATAAGCCAGTAGCACCGACTGCTGCAGACACTTGTGCTAGAACAGTAAATTACAGCCTAGTTTTCTGCTACAAGCACTGCTTAACTGTTTCTAATTTTACTTCAGTAAAACATACAGTTGTCTTTGTTGCCATCCACTAATAACAACTTCTTACGACCTGCTCTGTTCTGCCTTTGAGCAAAGTCAGGGAGATTTCTGTCACGAATTTTAACCAGAGCAGGTTAAAGATGTAGAACAGTAACTTCTCTCCTGCGTTTCTCTGATTGTCCTTTTCTGTTCTCTGACCACCTTTCCCAAGTTACATGTTTCTGACAGGTAGAAGCAGATTTCCTTCTTTTTGCCTGAATATCCCTTACCCATACTCCTGCACTGTTTCATGCATTTCTTACCTCCTTTGCTGGCAAGCAGGAATATGAATAAAGAGCTAGGAACAATAACAGGTAGGATTTCACATTCTGTTCTCATTTTTTATGATAAACTCATACTACACTTATAAATTTGTTCCTTACATTTCATTTTTTTTCATCCACAAAATGCTCCTTTTGAGAAATAACTTTGCTATTCAGCATTCTTTGTCTACTCCAATATCTTTGTGTAGAACTGCATCTTCAGTACTTCCAAAGTTCATATATTTGACACGGTTTTCTATTTCATATGGTTGAGTACACCAGAGTTTCTAATTAAGGTTCGTGGCCAGGAGCAACAACTAGCAAAATGTCTGGGGAAAAAAAGATACTAACAAAACTATTACCCCTATATGACCTCAGATCACCCTAACTGCAATTCTACCTCCATTCCTTTAGTTTGGTCATCTGCACTTTCCTCTTCACTGAATCACACAGACATCTGGCTAATCATTTTATACTGAGCAGGAATCTGGTGAACCTTGAAAGTTCAACACTGAAGATGGAGGAAAAGAAATTTATGGATACGGTTTTTCCAAATCTTTTTCCTGAGTGCATTATTTCCAAAATACAGCACTGTCTTTCTACTCACTTTGTAATTTCTTTATTTACAGGAAAATAACTCTTCAAATAAAAAAAAGGCACTGCATATGCTAGATGACATTGTTGGCTTCCTTTATGACATCTGAATTGAATTTTCAGTAGCACAGAAACTTGCCTTTTCAACACTCCTTCTGGGGTAACAGCCCTTCCCAGTTACCAGTGCATGTCCTGAATCTCCTCTCACATAATCCTTCCCCACATCTTCCCAATCGTTGAATATTGGTCCACAATGAGAGAAGTTGCACCTACCTGGATTTGTCATGGGATCCTACCTGATTCAGTCCACCAAATGACCCACAGGTTGGGAACGGGTCCTTCCAGCAGGCAGCACCTCCAGCTGCCCCCTGTGCAACAGCATTCTTGCTGCCCCTACCTGCTACGATCTCAAGTGCTATTTTTGCCTGCAGAAGAAGCTGGTAAGATGGCCACAGGGCAGATTTATGTACCATAAAGATTCCTTTCCAAGTGAATTTCAGTAAAAATTCCCAGCTGTTTGCTTGGGCTGCTGTATGCATTTCTAGGAAAGACTAACATGGAAATTCTGGAGCCTAACATAGCCTCAGAAAAGAATTTATGTAAAATAAATGAATAAATATAAACAAACAAACAAAAAATCCTCTGGACTGCATCACAGCGTAGGACATTTTTTTTGGCTTTCTTCTATCCAATAAGCAATGTTTGACCATATCCCACTTCTCTGCTGCCCCTGGCTTGGCTTTGGGGAGGACTGCCATGGAACAAATAAAGCATTGGACAACCTTAACAAGCTCTGATATTTCATTCCCAGTGCTCTGAGTACACTTTGAGGTCAACATAAAAATCTGAGCGGGTCATATATCTGTGCCCTTTCATGCATAAGCTAGAATCAGCAACTTGAAAGATACCCCACTAACAAAGTGAAAAAGATGCAGGAGGCCTGCTGAGGTAACAAAATAAAGGCAAAGGAAACAAGCTGAGCTGGAAAGTCTCAGCAACCCAAGCTGCCTCCAGCACTAAAGACTGCACACCGCAAAGCATTTTTAAGAGAAAAAAAACCAACACAGCTTTTATTCTAAGCTAGCTTTTCTGCTGGAGGCTAATTATATTCCAGATATTATCTTTCCTTGAATTCTCTTATTTCATTGTTTGCTTTTTAACTACAAATAATCCATTTCACCCAGAAGTTGTGTCAGAGTGCACAGACCTGAAAGTGCTTCTCTAGTTCTCCAACATAGGAGAATCATCTGAACATTAACATATATAAAATGATAGCTAGAAATCTTCAACTGATGACCGTGCAGATTCAGCATGAATCTCCAAATCAGCCACGCATTGATGACTGCAGGAATACAGGGCCAGCACACACATATGTCATATACACATGGAGACCATCATACTTGCAACTATCTAGAAAAAATAATTACCCATTTGCATTCACCATACTTGTTTATAAGAACAAGGAAATTAGTGGCTTCAGTCCAAGTAGGCTTAGAAGAACCACAGAAGCATTTTTCTACTGCAACTGAGTGTTAACGTAACAACTGCAGACTTACCTTAACTTTAAGCACAGAAGAAAACATCTTAGCATCTTCAGACACTCCTCCAATGTACATTTTTTTGGTAAAAACGGGCGCGTGATCGTTTTCATCCTTCACTTCAATAAACACTTTGGCTGTATTACCTAAAACCGGGAAAGAAAAGCAGAGCTGGACAGTTAGGCAGTCAATCTTTAGCACCTATTGGAGATCACAGCCCAAATGGATCCTGTGAAAAATGTGCACGGATGACACTGTAGAAACAAACATTTAAGAAATGATAACACATCTGGTATTAAAAACATGAGCTTGAAGGAGGTCAAGGAGTTTCATGCTTCTACCCCCCACCTTTGCCATCTTTTCGTAACAGAAAATGAGTGTACACCTGCATTCTGCTACTGTGGCTGGATGAATTTGCACGTAGGCAGAAGGCTGCCATGGCCTTCTTCAGAAAGCAAACACAGGGGATTAGAATAGAAGAGCAGAAGACAGAACAGCATACTTCAGTAACACAGATCTGGTCACATTAAATTCTCACAAGCGTTATAAAGAGGTAATGAACATGCAACATATACTAATAACTAAGCTAGAAAGAAAAGCTTGCCTTTTTCCCTTCACGTGCAACTTGCTCATATATTTTAATTCATACTAACTTCTGTGCAATTACTTAATGAGGAGCTCTGCAGCACTGTCTGTTAGCTCCAGAGGACCAACATGATACTGAACAAGGCAAGTCAATACAGCTCCATCAACACGTGCCTAAGCACGAGTATTAGAGGCTCAAGAAAAAAAATAAACACAGCTGTTAAATAATTACTGCTCCACTGTTAAACAATAAACATCTCTTTCTTCCTGTAAGGAAAAATGGTCCAGCAAAAAACTATGGACCTACTGCAAAGAAAGGTTCAACTGCACAGCGATCAATATCAAGATTTGTTTGCCTCTTTCAGAATCGTGTAATCCATAAAGAATGCTGGAAATGATGGCATCCAGTTCATTAAAACCACATTTTCAAGCGATAAATTGACTCATTTCAGAGTTGATTCTCCCAGTCTCTTTCAGTGCCAGTGTAATTTAGATGCTGCACAGGTGCCATGCTGATTGGCATTCGTTTCCAAAAGCAGGCTCATTTACAAAGAGCTTAGTGCCTCTCCAGTTAGGGGAAAGCTTGTTATAACCAGACTAAATCTCAGACTGCCCACGTCATCCAAAATGTTGCCGGTGAGGAGTCCTGATGCAGGCAAACAAACATGGAGTTCAGAATATCAACGGGAATTTGAGAAAACTATTTAAAATGTCACCCTTTACCCCAAGCCACAAGGAAAAATGACTTCATACAAAGCTCTCTCTTTAAACTCACAAAAAATAAACCACAGGCCAATAAAGAGATTTAAGCATCTGAATATGCATAATGTTGACACAGTGATCTATCTGTAATCATGTTCAGTTTGCTTGTTTTAAAAGAACGCTTCCATCTTATTTATTATGGTGAAGAAAAACGCCCGTCCAAGAGCTGTTGTAAGATTGCATGAGAATTCAGTCTCAGTTAAAAACTGCAGCCCCATAGAGAAGAAGGCAATTTCAGCAGGATTGCAGCACTGCATGCAGTGACCTTCCCCTGCTGAGCTAATAGACAGTTCCATCAGTGGCTGGCACCCGTTTTCTACTGTAAGAAAGGGCCCAACTGCATCCCATTCGGAGTAGCATTTGCTAACCAACACTAACTCTCCATAATGCTCATCAAATATCTTCTGTATAGAGCTCACAAGTGGCATCATTTTAAGCTGGTTTGGGTGAGGAGGCTGAGCCTTGTGCAAAGTTTGCTTTGCAATTTGCTCGAGACCATTTGTTTAATTTGTTAGTAGTTCTCCGAGCTGCCAAAATGCTGATTTGTTCAGCAATGGTTGAACACTTTGAAAATGAGAACATTATTACACAAAGCACAAAGCAAATGAAATACTCTGCGTATTTCCAGACTGACATTAGTATCACTGGTGTTGAATTAAACATACACTCTCTATCTTGCAGCCGCTTACATAGAATCACAGAACCCTTGGAGAGCTGGAAGGGACTTTCAAAGGTCATCTTGTCCATCTCCCCTGCAATGAACAGGGACATCTATCACTACTTCAGGTTGCTCAGCCTCGCTGTGGAAGTTTCCAGGCACGGGGCATCTACCACCTCTCTGGGCAGCCTGTGCCAGTGCTTACATCTCATTCCTCCTGGCAGATGAACAGGAACATGGTGGCAGTGAATTTTGCACTGTACTTTGCCTTCAGTCTGATTCCAGCCTGCAGCTGGCCGCAGTGAGTGACAAGCAGCCAGCTGCAGAGGTATTCCATTCTCACATGGAATAAGCCTAGAAGAAGCCCACATTAGAATCCCTGATCAGAAACAGAGCCATGCCTGTGAGCCTCTGCAATAGGGATGCCCCAATCTGTGCTGCTCCATTCTGTTGGATATCCCTGCAGCCCTGAAGGTCAGCCAGCCCATGAGGGACATTTCTGCACCATCACCTCCTGCAAGATCTCAGTTGTCTCCTCTCTTCTATACTGCATTGTGAGCAGTGCACAAAAGGCACGGATGCTTTTCAGACATCCTCAGCTTCTAAGCACCTAACATACTGCATGCACTACTCCAAGTGAGCAATCTTTCCCCAGGCCTTTGGATTCTTTCAGCTGAAGGAGAGTAAAAGCATCCAGAAAAGCTGCTTTGAAGGGAGCCAGATGAACCTCTTCAAGAGATAAAGCTCATGTATCTAGAATGGATAACTTCAGAAGCAAAAACAACAGCTCTAGGGAGATGGTCAGAACCACTGTGTGCTAACACTTACAGATTTTCTTTCCAAACATGGTTGCAGAAATCTCTTTTCTACTACCACTGCTTACTTTAGTGGTTTAATTAAGTGCCTGCTTCATGACAACCCACAGTTTCTGGCTAGACCACAGAAATTAAGCTGAACTAAAAGAACACTGTTTGAACAATGGGACATCAGAAGGTGGTTGAACTCTGATTTGAGTGCTACCAGATTTGTTTTACACTGTGCTTTCACCAACGTTATGACACTGGTCTACCACCACGTGCCTGCCAAAGCAGCAAGCTGATACAGTTGTTATTCATACATCATAAATATTAACATAGAAAAACATCTGGGGAAACCACCCCAGAGATGCATGGCAGAGGAGGCAGATGTGCAGTCCTTTGGGCTGCAGAAAGTGATCTGTCCATCTGTCACAGCTCCCACCTTTGGGCATGAGCATGGCTCACACAACACGTAATGCAGTATTTAGCAAAGCTGACTGACATGAAAACACCGTGGAAGTGCATTATCCTCCCAGTTGGCCTAACACTTTTGAGGTATCTTACCTCTTCACTTTCTGGAATAGAAGCTGACTTTTAAGAAGAATGTGTGCTGCTCTGAATTCTGATGCAGGCCTTAGAGAGAGGAGGGATAGCTACAGCTCTCCCTTACCCCTGCATCAGGCTGCAGGCAGATATAAAGAGGGCACTCACAATATCTGAGAAAGAAATTTGCTTACCAAGACAGTGCCAGCGCAACTGTAGAAACAGCAGATTCTGTTGTTTGCTGATTGTTTTTATTCTCAATAAAAAACAGTAAAATCACCACACGGCTCTTGCATCTCTAGGAACCTGTAACACGTACCTGCTGTTCTTCCTCTCACTACAAACTGGGGTCAATTAGATCAGCAAGAGTACAGGCAGAAATGAAAAAGGGGATGCAGGAAAGACTACAAATGACACCACAAGCTTCCAAGTGAAGATGCAGGAGATAAGATCAGGGACAAGTCCACGTCATGAAAAATCTCCCTTTCCTCTCCCATCATGAGAACATTGCTTACTGGAGAGGGAATCTTAGAGACAATGTGAATGTGAAACTGCAGAATGTGCAGAATAGTAACCTGAAGCCATCGAGCAAGGAGGACCCCGGGAACTACAGGCCAGTGAGTCTCACCTCTGTGCCTGGGAAGATCATGGAACAGATCATCCTGGATGACATGCTTGATCACATGAGGAAAGGGCGTGTGATCCGTGACAGCCAGCATGGCTTCACCAGAGGAAGGTCATGCTTGACCAATCTGGTGGCCTTTTATGATGGAGTGACGGCATCGGTGGACAAGGGAAAGGCGACCGATGTCATTTACCTGGACTTGAGCAAGGCCTTTGACATGGTCCCCCACCACATCCTTATCTGCAAACTGGAGGGATGTGGATTTGATGGGTGGACCACTCGATGGATAAGAAACTGGTTGAAAGGCCGCAGACAGAGGGTGGTCATCAATGGCTCCATGTCCAGGTGGAAGCTGGTAACGAGCGGCGTCCCCCAGGGGTCTGTCTTGGGACCGGTGCTCTTTAACATCTTTATCAATGACATCGATGACGGAATCGAGTGCACCCTCAGCAAGTTTGCTGACGACACCAAGCTGAGTGGTGTGGTTGACACGGTTGAAGGAAGGGATGCCATTCAGAGGGACCTCGAGAAGCTAGAAAGGTGGGCCCGGGTGAACCTGATGAGGTTCAACACGGCAAAGTGCAGAGTTTTGCACTTGGGCCGGAGGAATCCCAAGCATCCCTACAGACTGGAAGGAGAGGTCCTTGAGAGCAGCCCTGTGGAGAAGGACCTGGGGGTCTTGGTAGACGAAAAACTTAACATGAGCCAGCAGTGTGCCCTTGCGGCTCGGAAGGCAAATGGTATCCTGGGCTCCATCAGAAGAGGGGTGGCCAGCAGGGACAGAGAGGTGATTGTCCCCCTCTACTCTGCTCTTGTGAGGCCCCATCTGGAATACTGCGTCCAGGTCTGGAGCCCCCAGTACAAGAAAGACAGGGAGCTGTTGGAGAGGGTCCAGAGGAGGGCCACGAAGATGATCAGGGGACTGGAGCACCTCCCCTATGAGGACAGGCTGAAAGAGCTGGGTTTGTTCAGCATGGAGAAAAGAAGGCTGCGGGGTGACCTCATTGCAGCCTTTCAGTACCTAAAGGGAGCCTACAAACAGGAGGGGAATCAACTCTTTGAAAGGGTGAGTGACAGCAGGACAAGGGGAAATGGTTTTAAGCTGAGGGAAGGGAGATTTAGGTTGGACGTCAGGGGGAAATTCTTTACAGAGAGAGTGGTGAGGTGCTGGAACAGCTGCCCAGAGAGGTTGTGGATGCCCCGTCCCTGGAGGTGTTCAAGGCCAGATTGGATGGGGCCCTGGGCAGTCTGGTCTAGCATTAGGTGGAATGGTTGGTGGCCCTGCGTGTGGCAGGGGGGTTGGAGATTCATGATCCTTGAGGTCCCTTCCAACCCTGGCAATTCTGTGATTCTGTGATTCTGTGACACTGCATTCTGGTTTCCTCAACAGCCAATTGAGCCAGAAGCTCAGGTGACTTCTGAAGACAAGCATTTCAGACAGCGCTCTGCCAGCTGGTACTACCTTTCCCTCAGAGGCTAATTGCTGACCAATCTCTTTGCATCCACGTCCGTCTGCAGACTGACACTGGCACTACCTGGCTGAGCAGCCACAGAGGACAGGCAAAGCTGTGCTCAGATGGCAGTGGTAATTCAAAGTTAAGAGAGCAAATGACATACATGCATACTTGGGGAATGAGAAGTGCTTTTCTCAGATGCTGGAAACTGAAAACACCGGAAAATGTGAGGCTGCTGCCTCTCTTCTTTGTTCTCAGGGATCTGTGAGGTCCTTTTGTCCATGGCATTGAAAACAAACACATTCTGGCTCTGCTGTATGGCTCTTCTTCCATATCAAAGCCTGAAAACCTGTTATCTCCCATCATGGTTCACATTTTGTGTCTGGCACAGGGACCAGAATGTCCCTGCTCACGATTGCTTTGATTCTTAAAACAGGGACCATGATTACTTTGGTGATAAAACCCCTTTCCTATCTTGTCTTTATAGGTCTCCACTGCTCTTTCTCAGCGCGTTTGGGCAGCACTTCCTCTCATCACTCTGCCTTCCCCTGTCTCCTCCTGTCCCTTCCTCCTCACCAGCAGTTGTCCTAAGCACTCTTCCTCTGAGTATCAAACTTCAAGACAGTGAAGTGCTGATGAAAACTCCCCAAAAGCCAACTGTTCAAATGAGAATAGATATGATGTTTAGTCTCTTCTTGGTCAAGAAGTAATTTTATTCAGTGAATAGTTAATTGTACTGATATAAAATATAGAGTTTGAAGGCCCTGCCTATGGCAGGGGGGTGGAATGATGATCCTTTAGGTCCCTTCCAACTTGGGTCCCAAGCCATTCTATGATTCTGTGATACCTTCCCTTCAGCTCACTACTTCACATCTCTTCTTTGGATGGAGGTGCTGTTTGCCCTGGGATTAATGACAAAGCAGTGCCTGCACAATGCAGAACACATCGTGCCATACACAGCTCTGTGCTGTTCCCTTTATGTAAATATTCTCCCATTTCTCATCCTACCCAGTGAGGAAAAACTGAAAGCTTCTAGCTGGAAGCTAATGACCACGATCCTCATTTGTCTCACAGTATGCTGTGAGCCTGTAGTTTATAGACGATCTAAGAGGCAAAGAGCAGACACAAAAAAAAACCCAGCTACTAAATTAAACTGAAATGATGAAGTTCATTAATACTTGAGGTCACCAAGGGTTCAGCATCACCAGATGCCGATTCCTCCGGCCAGAATTCTAACTTTTTAACTTCACTGTCATCAGAAGAGCTGACATTTCATCCATTCAAATGAAATATAAAAGCACTGTAATTTCACATTACGAAGTTTCAGTGAAAGTTACTCATTTAAGAAGCTCAATTTCGCTAAATGTGAGAGCATGATTTTGCATGATTAAATATCATCAAAAAAGAAAATGGAAAGACTACTACAAATGTGGGAATCAAACCAAGAGGTCGAGGAGTCTCCATTACAAAGGCCTAGGTAATTTAGTTAGCCAGATACTTGCAAAATGTTTTACACTTTACAAATACATCATCTACCAAATTCTTCAGCTATCTATCCAGCAGACTGTAGACTGAAAATTTATTATATGCTGTTTACGTGTGGATATCCCAATATGTACAGCAAGTGCGTGTCTGTTTCAACTGAAAACAATGTAAGCACTGGCCATTACCAGGCATCCCTGAATATAATAACTTGGCCACCACCTTTCTCGAGCTGCTGCACAAAAGGGAGCACTGATCCCATGCAGACCATGAATGGGAGAAGGGACACTGCAGTACTGCATTGTACAGAAATGCAGCTTTCCCAGACCTCCCCCAGGCACAAAGTGATGAGGTCAGCTGGTGCTGACTCTCTCTTTCTCTCTTGATATGTCATCAGTGGTGGATGTAACAGCATACAGGACCTTCCATTGCTGTTAAAGTCATTCAACTTCTGATCACGGAATAATCGCTACGTACTGTGCCACAAATGCACGTGTACAATCCCTGTTATGGAAGAAGATATACCTATCAAAATATGCTTTCATTTTCCAAGTCTTCTGCTGGTTGCATGGGGAGTTGTGACAAGCCTGACAGAGGTATTTTAAGTGCAACGCCTCATATGATGTCTCAGGTCATACTGCATTATCACAGTTTCACAGCACATTCTCAAATATTGGGGTCTGTTAACATCACAGAGAAGCCTGGGTTGAAGTAGACCTCAAAGATCATCTAGTTTCAACCCCCTTGCTGTATGCAGGGTCGCCAACCAGCAGACCAGGCTGCCCAGAGCCACATCCAGCCTGGCCTTGAATGCCTGCAGGGATGGGGCATCCACAGCCTCCTTGGGCAACCTGTGAACAGTGCATCACCACCCTCTGTGTGAAAAACTTCCTCCTAATATCTAACCTAAGCGTCCTTTGTCTCAGTTGAAAACCATTCCCCCTTCACCTATCACTACCCACCCTCGTAAACAGCCGTTCCCCCTCCTGTTTATATGCTCCCTTCAAGTGCTGGAAGGCCACCATGAGGTCTCCCCTGAGCCTTCTCTAAGCCCAGTTCCTTCAACTTTTCTTTGCAGGAGAGGTGCTCCAGCCCTCTGATCATCATACTAACCTCAGTAACTTCAAAAAAAAAAGAAGAAAAAATAATGGCAAGAAAATTATTGTTAGCTACCGATTTCTATATTGCAAGCAGATTTTCCAGTAATTTATTACTGGAAGAAAAAGCATTGTACCCCATTTTAAATTTTATCCCCTGAATTATAATCTCTAATTTATACACTATACTTTCACAAATGTGCACCAAATCAGCACAGAAGTAAACTGGAGCTGGGCTTCCTAATATTTATGGCTATTCATTAGAACAACGATTAGAAGACTAATTACAGAACAGGACAGCAGAATCAGCTAAGCACAGCCCTTCTTCTGCGACTCAGCAACTATTAATTCCACAGATCACAACCCATGGGGTGGGAAAGACCATCTGCCATGGGGCAGCACGGTCACCTCTGACACCACTGGCTGGCACTTGGGCTTCCTTCCTGGCAAAGCACTGACCAAAGAGCTGACACAGCTGCAGAGTAGAATGGAGTGCTCACCTTATACCTGAGGCATAACTCACCCAGTGCTCCCTGTTCCTCAGGGCAGGCAGAAAGGTGACAGCCCAATGCTACTGACACCTGTGGAGTCCTCATCTCACGTGAGGGGGAATGCAATAAGGTGGTACAGCAGCACAAATGGCTTGAAATAGACTTACAGTCAGTTTCCAGTGAAATGGGAACGCAGTATTCTCATAGCCTTTAAATTATGTTCAATCCCTTGCTACCTACCTTAGAGGAGCTTCTCTATTTGACATTCCCATGCCCTGGGCTTACTGCCATCAAGACCATGATGGTCCTTAGCTAGAGATCATAAAATCCAGCAAAAAAATAAAATAAAGACAAATATTACATATGAAAAAAGCTTGTCATGTAAAAATACTATTTTTTTGGTATAAGCTTTAATGCTTTTGTAACTAGAGCTCAAACATGGCTTAAATAGGAACGTGTAAAAGATGGGATGGGACATTAAGTGAGACACATTCAAAGTCAGTCTGCCCAGGCCTTTTCCTTACAGAAAGCACAACAAAAGCTCCAGAAGTCCTTTTGAAGTCATTCAAACAAGAAAATTGTTAAAAGGAGAAAAAGAATCTCTCACACTCGGAGATAGCCAAAATGAAACAGTTAGTAAACAGAACTCCTTTGTGCCTGGAGGCTCTGCAAAGAAACTTCCTGCCACAGGCCATCCTTTTCTCCAGTTTGCTCTCAGATGGGGTTGCAATAAGCTCCCTGAATACCCCCAAGAGGTGCTTAGGACATCTTGTTCTTCCTGTCACCCTTGCTGCCTATCCATCCCATACTCCTCTCTGTAGAGTCCTCGCGTTTGCAGCCTTCCATTACTCTCCTGTGCCTCATGCTCAGTTTGTTCAGAGCTTACACATCCCCACGCACACAAGTCCCCAGCCCAGCAGGGAGGAACAGTTTGCACTTGGGCTGCATAATGCATTTATGAGAAACTGTCACATTCTATCACGGAAAATTTGAATGGTAGATCTGTGTCATCAGCTCGCTATGTGTATACAAATATGAGCTCTATCTGGGTCAGTGAGATCTCTGTCTAACACAGATGTGCTCTGGGAGGACCAAACCCAAGGGTTATCATGCAGAGAACAAGAACAGAGATCCACAAGTGCACACTCTGCCTTTCACAAACCATCGTCACGGCTCAATTTCTGAGAACACAACAGTAGCAAGACTGCAGCTAACAGGATTATAAAATTAAAAAGATACTCAACATTAAAAAGATACTCAACAATCAGGATCTTTAAACTTACTTTTGGATGGGACACGCAGGTTGGATCGGACCACTTGTAATGAGTCTGCCTGAACTCGAAGTTCGTAACTTGTCACTCTTTCATAATCCAGAGGCTTTTTAACGGAGATCACACCTGTTCTGTTATTAATAGCAAACATATCTGAAAGCCAGCAAAAGAACAGAAGTTTTGTTAATGACAGAATGTTTCTATTTTGTGACGTCACTGCTTTGATACCACCTCCAGGCAGCATGCTAGAGCTAGGGTACATATTGTCTCCAGTAGAGGAGACACACATTGGACATGGAGATGACTTTACATTGTTAATAAAGAGATACTGTAAGGGTACAAAACTTCCTAACGGAGAAGGCTAAGTGCAAGCTCTATATAAAGTAAGTTCACCTCTTTTTAAGGAGCAAAGTCTGCTCCTGCACCTGTTTTTGTATGTGGCTGGACGGGCTTGATAACAGCAGCAGGAACAGTCCCTCCTGCTTGCACTGATGAGCTGGGACCTCACTTCAGCTCGCTTTTCTGCTAGTCACTGTTTCTTGAAAACTTCTGATGCATGCACTGTGCTCAGCACGCTCACTTAGACTGAGTTACTAGTACTTACCCTCTTCATTTCCTGACACAATTGAATATACAATAGTTTGGTTCAAGGCAGCTGCCATCACCACAGTGACCACAGTTCCTTTTGGTGCACTTTCACTCACTGGAGGGGGTCTGCAGAAACGAACAGAAGTATCTGTGTTATCCACCCTGATAACAATATTGTCTGAACAGCAGAATATTGACAAACTCACCCTTCAGCTGGCAAATCTCAACCATCCGTTATGCTGCCAAAGAAGGATGACCTGCATTAAGGAAGCTTTAACCCCTGCCTTCTGCAAATGCAAAAAACCCAAGTGTGGGCCAACCAACAAGAGTTGAGAGTATAAAGACATAACAGTCTTGTGATATGAGAAATGAAAACCAGGAGATAACAAGTAAGAAATAACAGAGACACAAGAACCATCACACCCTGATAAACTGCAAGTAAAACCGTAGTCCATAACAGCTCTTTCATTACACACACCTTTACTGAGAAAACTGTAATCTACCAGGAACACGTGCAGGAAAATTCCTATATGAGTAACCCTCTTTAAAATTTGAACCGTGAGCACTGAAAAGCCACCTTCATGGGAACTTCCACTCTTCAAAAAGAGCTGGAAGTTGCTCTCATCACTCATTTCCTGTCATAAAAGCCAAGATGCTTTCAGAAAATGAACTGCAATCCGTGCATATAGATGTGTCTTTTAATTGTTTTGTAAATTGGATTTGATTCACTGAGCACTGAGGTGTGAAAAAAGAAAAAAAGACTGTGCTACTAACATTTATCTCATCTTCTCCATGTTCTCCAGACAATGCAAACTACTCAACTCATGTTGTATGAAAATAACGACCATCTCCCGAAGCAAACCTAAGTTACTTCTCTCCCTCTCCTGTTGTTCAAATGCAAATGGAAAATGTGATGAGTAACTCTGAGATGCTGTTTCCTCCGGGAAACCACGATGACTTTCAGATAAACGAGGAGTTCATTTGTGCTAATGAATTCTCACACGGCACAAGTATTTCAGTTTTAAATTCTCCAGAATTCTCGACAGAATCTGCACTTCCTCTAATTTCAGAGCATATTTTAAGCAATCTTTCTTTCAACTTCCTCCAGGGATTGTTAGAACACGCCATCCCTCCCCATTCCTTTCCCATTCCAAGAGCAATGAGCTGGGTTCCCAGTCTGCAATCCAAGCTGTTGAATCAAGCCTACGCTTCACCTTCACACACCAAGAGACCAGTCTGTCCTTCATTACAGACCTTTCCTTTGGGATGAACTCATCACAGGTCAAATTTCTACACTGGACTGCTCCTGCCCCAGATTACACTATCCATAAAGAATATGCCAAAGGCAAACCGTATCCATGACCCACGGGGCTATTATGTCCTCTTTCCACCCTTGTTGAAACCTTCCATCGCTTTATTTCCTTCATTTGTTTTGTCAGTGTAGGTGGCCTAAGTCCTCTTTAATTCAATCACTGCATCTTTCTCAACATGTTGGGATACCAATTCTTCTGAGATAACTTTCAAAACACAAATAAGGGGGAAAAATATACTTCCAGGCTGAGACACACTGTACCATAACACTGGCCCTTTGACTCTTTCAAGAAAAAAGATTATGGTATACTTGCTTTTACTCATTTACACACAGAGCAGATCACCCTGGCTTCCATTCTTCTGCCTCAAATGAGCTATCAGCAGTAGAATTCATTACTGGTGCCCAATTTATTAAGCTACAGAACTGGTGTTTCACAGTGCTTATTAACACGCATTTTACAAATGCAAAGGTTAGTTAATCTTAGAGAAAAAAGGCTATTGAATCTGAAACCATTTCAAGTGTGGCTTTCTTTTTTTCCTTTCTTTTTTCTTTTTTTTTTTTTCCTTAAAAGAGGTCCTTGATGCAGGCCAGAGAGGAAAATCAAGATCCACCTAAATTCATTTACTACATTATTTTTTCTTTTTCTTCTGAGGCACGTAGTTTGAACAAAACCCCTATGACTATGTATGTACAAAACCCACAATTCATCCGAAGCACGCTTTCAGTTCATTCTTTTAATAGAAATGGCCTTGTAGCTTCCCCTCTGACACAGCTGAGTTTAATGAATTGACAAATCAGTATTTATTAGGAAACAGTTTTTGTGCTCGCTATGAGATGCCATGGACGGAGTGGACAGAAAACTGCCATGGCAATTATATTGATTTCATTTCCCTGATTAACTAAGGTGATCGAGTTCAAAGGGAGCAATGCATCAGTGGAATTAAAACACACAGCCAGCTGTACAGCAAGCTTAACATCTTGCTGAATTGTACTGACGTGAACCAGTAAAAGACAAAGGTATTCAACTGACAATATACGGTTCTTTATCCTGTACTACAAGCTCTAACAAGCTTTCTTAGGGGATAAGCTCATCATCTGGTATTTTTTCTGTAACCGTCACAGCAACGTGTAAGTTGGATGACATTCACTTCAGTGCTTTGACAGCAATAATAAATACTATCTTGCTAGCATGCAGGATGGGATGACTCCAATTGAGGTGCAGTGGAAACCACGTAGGGTCCTCGGTCTCAGCATGATGCCACCCCACTGCCCAAGCCATACCAGATGAGGCACAGTAGGAAAAGAAGGCATGAAATTAGCAGAGCACACAACAGAGCAGCCTCAAGTTTTGTGCCATGCCAAAATAAGGTTGGATTTGGAACGAATAAAGCACCTTCAAACTGGTCAAAAAATGATGCTTAATAACGTGCCTTCTGTTCTAATCTTTGCATTTAGTTATCCTGAACAAATTTAAGAATTGCCTGTATTTACATTCTCTCTTTGAGGCCTCTGTATCATTTGCTATTTATGAGTCATAAACTGTCCCTCAAAAAAAATCCATCAAGAACAAAACAACAAAAAAGAAAAAATGGCATGTAACATAACAAAAACAAGATTAAAATACATCTACTGGTTATAAAGACATAGAAAAAGTAAGAAAAGATGTACACGAGTTATAAGAAGGTAAAATCTTTTAATTTGCTACATCTCAATTATTGTCATCTTGGAGCAGAGGAGGAAATGGAGACAGGATACATACTAAACACAGTGTTAAGGTATATTTTTTAAACCCCAAAGTGAAATTTAACCTTTTCCTCATCTTCCCTTTGCTGAACAAGTCAGACTCTCGTTCATTTTTCAATCTGTCTGCTATCCAATGTGCTTTAAATGCACCATGAAATTTTTCTATCTCCAAAAGCATGAACATGAGATTTAATCAAAAATTAAATTTAAACCCAGCAAACCCAATAACAAATCGGAAAATTGGTTTAGTACTGAAGTTTAATAGCATGATGGGCACACATGCTGCATTGGACACATCAGTTGACTGTTCTGTGGATTTTATTTTAGTTCATGGAAGTCCACAAGCAAAGCTCAGAAGGCATTTTTAACTTTATTTTTATAACTACATTACTAAAATTCTTTGCTCAACTTGATTAAAATCTCATATTGACCTCTCCTTGTAAAATAATCTCCCTATCTTCTCTTATATTACAGTTTCTGGAAATGTTTTGGCCTTAGCTACTTTTAACACTCAATGGCATTTCACCTGGAGCTTTCTGGACAAAATATTTCTGAACATTGCACTCATTCCTGCACAGACTTTTGTCTTACTCCTCATGGGAAGCAATTTCATTTGGCTTTTTGTCTGTCTGATGTTTTGCATTGAAGAGAAATTATGTAAGTCATTAAAAAAAATGTATTTTTCTGGAGAAAAGGTCAAGTGTAGACAGAACAATAAATGTTCTAAAATGAGGTGAGCTAAAAGTGAAATCAAATGGAAACTGAGAGAGCTGAGAGCAAATCTACAACAGAAATGCTTGCAATACGCCTCACTGTGCAGTTGAGTTTTAAACAAATGTTTTTTAAAAAAGAGTTTAACTGGTGTAGCACTGGTGATAATTATAGAAACAAGCAAGCAAGAAGTAATGGCATCTCCTCTTGTTGTTTCACCACCATTTAGGCTACCTTGGCTTCTCCCAAAAAGTGAAGGACCTAGCCATATTTCCGAGCTGCATTGGCATTCTCATTGTCCAGTCTGTGCAGCTCTAACAATCTGAAGGGTTTGACAGAGACTGTGAGTCTTCTTCTTTCTTTCCAGAGGAAAAAAGTTGTTAATTAGATCCATCTACCAAGCAGTGCATGTTCAAAGTGCGCTGAGAAAGATGACGCGTTCCTCACTGTACTTAACATCCTCACTTTCTGCCTCAATCCTCAAATGGGTTCAAGACATTCTGACCTTTTCATGGCATTTACATCCGAAGCAGATGACAAGGGAGTTTAGGCATTGCTGAACTGAACCCCTGTCATAACCTATTATCTTTTAAACCGAGCGTCAAATTTTATTCCCAGGAGCTCTCTTGTCAGTAGGCATCATGCATTTGTGTGATCCCACTGATTTTTGTAAATTACAGCTGAGGACATGAAGACATAAATATTTCTGTCAAGCATTACTACAGAAGTGAAAAAAGAAAAAACCCCTGACAAGCAGAACGCAGATCTCTCTCACATACGCAAGTCTGCCAGAGAGATGGGAATCAGTGGGATCAAATCTAAGACTATAGATAACGCAGTGGTTTTCTGCTCTTATCTGGCTGACAGTTGGTCGGCTTTAATGCTACATCTGTGTCAGTACATCTCTTCCACTTCACCATTCCTGGAGTCATCTGGTTCTACACTTCAGCCACGGTGCCAAAAGCAGTCCTCAGCCCTGACCCTCCCACCAAGCACAGCAAGGCAGACTCCCTTCATGCACCCAGGCCCCATCCTAATTCTGGTATAATCAGGGCAGCTGAATGGGAACTGTTGAATCAGGGCCTGAACCTCTGATTGACCACCTGAGGCAAGCACTGAGTCAGCCATGGAGCACAGCTGAAGGCAATTCAGCTGCCTGACCAGAAGGGCTGGAGCCTGGCTGCACCTCTCCCAGACCCCATTTAAGGGCTGACTGACACTGAGGAAGGATCTCTCTCCGGAGATCACTCTTCTAGGAGGTTGTTGGTTTTTTTTTTGTGAGCCCAGGACACAGACAAGCTTTTCCATTCATTTCCAATTATCCCTTTCCAACGTGATAATCTTTCCAGCCATGTGCTTTCTAAAAACCAGCCTACCCACTCTGTGTGCTTGTCGATTATATGGCAGCACACTGCTGGAGGCACTGCTCAAGGAGTAATGTTAATTAAAATCAGGGTTTCCTTCTTATTTGGTAAAAAGTAGTACGAGACTTTTAGTAACTGTGACATAGTATAACTTAGCAAAAGAGGAAAAACAATGATCCTTCTACTACACTGTAAGGATCAAACTCCATAGTTTTTTCAATGAAAGCCCTTAGTATCTGCTGCAGAAACCATTTAATTTCCTTATATCTCATACCCACGTGCTGAAATGTGCTTTTGTACTTGGTAACAAATAATTGCCATGAGAACACCCCCATACAATGCTGATCCCAGGGTAAAATCACATACATTTTCCTGAAGCTAAGCCTTCACTGACACCTAAAGCCAGTTAAAACTGCATGTTGGAGATCATTTCTCTAACTCCAGCTTGGGGAAAACACTGAGGCTCCCTCCAACTCAGAGATGAGTGCTGCCAGTGGTCCTTCCCTCCTTTTCATGTCTTTCCTTTATGAAATGCATATTCCACAATAGGAAACGTGGGATGAGCAGCACTAAGACTTGGTCAGCCTGAGAAAAGGATTATCCCATCGAAGCTTTAAATCTACAAGTGTCTTACAACACACTCTTGAGGGACAACACCAACATCCTTACAAGAAGGGGGAAATGACCCATCCTATGAGCACTGGTTAACATGGATGGGAACTCAGTGAGGAAAGAAAAACTTCAGTAAACAGAGGCTTGAAGAAATAGAGCTCATGAGCACCCCGATGAAAAAATGACCACATTTAAGTCAGAAACATATCCTGACACACTGACCTGCTGTTTTATTTAGGAAGCACCTTGATTCCTTAGTAAAGCCATTCTGCTTGTGTGAAATAAGCTATGGTCTCTGAAAGTGCTTTGCTTCTTGAAGGGCTGTGACAATGACAAACAAGAACAGCTTGGAAACCTCACTGCTGCTCACCACCCCAAAATGCTCCATTCCCACTCAGATCTCTGGTGTCCTTGGGTTGAGTTGCTCTTCTCTGTCCTGGTTTGAAGAAAGGACATTCTCTGCTGCTGTCCTGATTTCCAAGAAGAACTTGTCAGGAGATTTTTTTTTGAGAGATGTACAGATGAACTTTTTTCCTCCCCCAGGAATAGCTATTTTTTCTTCATATTCATATTTCTTTCATTCATTTGAAAAGGAGCCAAACTCTTAGAATAGTCACGACAAGAACAGCAAAGATGCTTCTAACCAAGCCCCAGACATTCATAACAGAGACGCTGCTCTGCGCCACACAGCGTATCTTTTGTTGAACAAGAGAAGTCTGCGTGTCACAAAATCTCTCCTTTGTACAGAACACATTTTCACAGTAGTGTGTTGTGCCCAGCATAGAAGCACAATGCCACGCTACGTCTGCCTCCTGCAATACCCTCAAAGCCCCAGCTTCCCAGGTTTCTTTGTAAACTGGAATCAAACTTCATAATAGCATACAAGAGGATGCATAACTTGCAACAGGATGCGGACTGATAACATAGCACTAACAGAAACTATAAGTTTCCAGCAGTCTTCTTTTTCTGCTAAGAAATGGTTGAGCACCTGTTTAATGTGCCCACAGGCACTAATTAGGAACCAATGACGCTGCTATTGGTTAACATTTCATTTTCTGCTACAGCAGCACATCACTATTAGCAATGACCTTCTAGTTGCAAACAGGATGTGATATTTATTAATTAACGAAACAAAAAAGATTCCCAAGTCCCTTTGAACTTTTATATAAAAAAAGAAATGATAATATTCTCATAAGAGGACGGGCTTGAGAAAAAAAAAAAATCTTTATATTCAGCTGAGGCTCACTTCACATTTGTTCTTCACTGTTCCACGGTGCTACTAATTATGATCTGTTAATTAAGAAATCAAAGTGCTGCCACAACCTGTTTGGAAGCAAAATTGGAAACTTCTGGAACAATTACCTGATCTAGGGTTCAATCAAGATGTGATTTGAGATGGAACCATAAGGACAAGATAGTGTGGAAAACAGAATAGCGTGGAAAAGGAATGCTCAAATCAGCTCGTTTGAGCTTCCCCGGGAAGTGATTTATTACCACAGACACGGCTATTTCTCCGGCATAAGCAGAACAATATCCAAGTCAGCATTAAAAATGGTAAGAAACTGTGTAGATGACCGCAGCCAGCAAGGCAGCACTGTGCAGCCATGCGGGAAGCCTGGCGTGCTGACGTACCCTCCATCACCTCGCTGTGCCCCACGGCCCCTGACCTGTGCTCAGGCTGCAGGGCTGAGGCCTTGCCCACACGCTGCTGCCAAGTGCCCAGCACACAGACTGGGGCACAGTGCCTCACTGCTGTCAGTGCTCCAGAGAAGTGGCAAAATCTGACTGTCAGAACCCTGCAGGGAGATGCAGCGAGAAGAGCATCAGCAGCACAGCATCCTGCCCTGGCAGCACGAGGTCAAGCAGACTCTGAGGTGGATAGCGACATACAAATAAACATCTGCATGTGTTTCAGGCCTTCAATGCTGCTCCTTTTTTGCCTCTTCACCTCTGTGTTTTTACTGAATAAGCAAACAACGCTTGCCTGCTTTACTTCACGTGCACAACTACCAGCAGCTCTCTCCAAGTCACAGCCAATATATCCAAGGCAAGGGCAGAGAAGGGTACGAGTGAGGAAGATCCGTACTCCTGATACAGTGAAACCCTGCAGCTTCAGCCCCAGGCCAGGAGCACAGAACAGACCAGGGTACCAGCTGATGTGCTGTGGAGGCAGCCAGGCTGGCACCTAAGGATGCAGCAGAGGGTCACAATTTAGTGGCCATGGCAGTGATGAGTTGATGGTTGGACTAGATGATCTGAGTGCTCACTTCCAACCTTAACAATTCTATGATTTGCAGTATATTGGCGCCTTCAGGGGACAGCCACATAAGCCTGAATCATCTAGCCCTTATTGATGGCCTGCAAGCCCCTGGGTTGTCATCTTTACAACTGCTGAACATGCTGCTCGTCTACTAATGGGAAGTTAGAAGCTGGTGCAGAGGAGGACGTCCTAAAGCAGCCATGGCTGCTGAATGCTTCAGCTTGACCTGCTACTTCCCACCAGAAGAGCTGTCTGGTTGCAGCAGATGGCTTTTTGATGTGACTCAGTGGACATCTATCTCAGTTATTAGGAACTATACTTTAACACACATTACAGAGAAACTGCTCCACGTTGCATGTGTTGGTTCTCAGAGATCTTGGCTTCCCTGTGCTGCAGCAGCACTTGTAAGTCTTCAGTTATAATTTACAATCCAAACAGAAAAGGTGGCGTGTGGAGGGGAAAAGGCTAATTAATTTCCTATAAATCATGCAGTGTTGCAGTGGGAAAGCCAGTGAGCAAAAGCCATGCCTATAAGTTGACTGCTGCCTCCTGCAGAAGTCACTTTAAGGCATGGAAATGTATCAGTCAGACCCTTCTGTAGCATGAACAGGACTCCAGGCAGAGGCCCTCATGTGCTGGGGTGCTTCTGACAGCACAGAGCTGCCAGATCAATAGCTCAAGGCACAGTCATGCTTTCATCTCCCAGTCTGCCTCATGTGGCTAGGCCTTTTTGATTGTGCCATCTGGTCCCCCCTTCTCCTGCGTTTCGTGTTTATTTCTGATTTGTAATACATGCTGCAAACTCTGCAGGCACCTTTAGTCTGTAAAAGTGTTCAACTGTGAGCTCTTACTAAATCCACAGAAGCAAAGTTTGTAGAAGAGTTAGAAGAAACTGTTGGAATCAGCCAGATTGAAGTAATTATGCAAGCAAAGATCAATACTCATCCACTCCAAAGACACCAGTTCTAAATTCTCAGAAAATTCTAGTATCCACATCCAGAAGTTTTGCGACAGCATCATTGCTCTGAGCTGACGTTTACCCTTAAGATATATAATGTCAACTAAAACCCAAGGTTTTATGAAACCTGCCAGCTTCAGCTTGCATCACTGTCAGGAAACCAAACAGCAACTGCAGTTTGCAGAGTGAGAATCCCTAAAAACCTAAGAAATTGAAAACAGCCCTGCTCCACGATGTCACAGAATCTTAGAACTGAATCAGAAAGTTTGGGGATTATTTTCATTTTATTTCTGACATTGGTGAAAATGAATAAGTGCTTTTGCTGCCCTCAAAAGACTTCTAAGAGTTTAATACAGCAGTGTGCATCTCAAAAAAAATTACCAAGAATGGAGCAGGGCTATTTCTTTGGAAAGAGACACTGGGCTATTCATCTAATCCTATGAATTTGTGAGGAGGAGGAGATAAGAGGGGTTACTGAGTTGTCATCTGTAAGTATTTAGGGGATATGGAATGCTTTTTACTTTAAGCTTCCCTTACTGTCGGTAAATAAAGGTCCTATCTCCTGGGATGAAATAGAAGCTTGAGGTGGCCTCAGGAAATGCACACTTGGTTCAGAAGGCAACGTCAACACAAACAGCAGACCTGCAGCTTAGGTTCTCTTCCCATAATCCTGCAAACAAAGACCCTCTGGTGCTTTAAATGGAAGTGCAAAAACTCTTCGTGCTGTAGAAGAGGACCCCACTGTGCTGCTCCAGCCACTGTGCCGGCTCCTGAGGCACAGTGAATTAGCTTTTGGAGTTTACCCAAGATGTAGAATGTCTTGGAAAGATCTCAGCATCGTGTCCTCTTATTAAACACTGCTGGAATAATTTTCTCAAGTCTGAAATGAAAGGTTTTTTCCCTTTCTCCCTCTTCTCATCAACGCACTCTTTACTGTCTGAGTCTGAGTAACAGGACATGATAACACACAACGAGACTTGGCATTTTCTACTCCTTCCTCCTCTCCACAGTCACTACCCAACATTTCAATTAGATGCCTTCATTAGCACACTTCTGGCTGTAGGATCAAGGTATTTTCTCCTACTTGCCTTCTTTTATAAATGTGATTTAACTTTGCAAGTGACACACTGCAAGAAGAATTGTCAGGAGAGTCTTTCCTTATCTTTATGGTATGGCTTCGAAGTTCTGATACTCTAATCATGAGGAAAAGCAATGCATATCATGATTTTTTCTCTAACTTCCTTAAAATAGCAGACAGTGACTTGTCATTTGGGTCCGCAGAAGCAAATAATGATGCATTCTGTTTCTGCTTCCTGATTGCCAACAGTATTTGGCTTTGAAATTAGATTCATAAAATCCATTAATATTCTGGTACTGATTATAGCGTTACATTTGATGCAAGAGCACACACTGCAGCAAGGTTATAACGTCTTGAGACAGGGAGGCTGTGCACACTGATCTTGTTATTTCTTATTATTGCAAAAATGTCAGAAACTGTTCATGAACACTTTCACGGAAACCAGCCTTAATAAACTAACCAGCCTGAGCATCAGTTTGTTTTTTCACTTCATTTTAAGAAAATGGGGGTTGATTTTTTTTTTTTAAATTGTCAGAGTTTCATATTATGACTGAGTAGGAATAATAATCACCTGCACTTCTTACATCAAAGAGCTCAAGTGTAAATTCCCTCTTAGAATCACAGAATCACCAAGGTTGGAAGAGGCCTCTAAGATCATCCAGTCCAACCAGCCACCTATCAACAATACTTCCCACTAACCCATGTCCCTCAGCACAACAGCTACGCATTTCTTTAACACCAGTGATGGTGACTCCACCACCACCCTGGGCAGCCCATTCCAGTGCCTGACCACTCTTTCAGAGAAGTATTTCCTAACATCCAGCCTGAAATCTCCCCTGGTGCAACGTGAGGCCATTCCCTCTCGTCTTATTGCTAGTTACGTGGGAAAAGAGGCTGCCCCCCACCTCACCAAAACTGCCCTTCAGGGAGTTATAGAGAGTGATCAGGTTTCCCCTGAGCCTCCTCTTCCCCAGACTGAGCCACTCCAGATCCCTCAGCAGCTCCTCGTGCTCCAGACACGCTTCGTTGTCCTTCTCTGAACACACTCCAGGGCCTCCATTTCCTTCTTGTAGTGAGGGGCCCAGTACTGAACGCAGCACTTGAGCTACAGCCTCATCAGGCCTGAGTACAGAGGGACAATCACTTCCCTGCTCCTGCTGGCTGCACTGTGTCTGATACAAGCCAGGATGCCACTGGCCTTCTCTTGGTCACCTGGGCACACTGCCAGCCCATGTTCAGCCAAGCATTGACCAGCACACCCAGGCCTCACACCACTCCGCCCCAAGCCTGTAGCACTGCCTGTGGTTGTTTTGGCCGAAGTGCAGGACCTGGCATTTGGTCTTGTTGAACCTCATCCCACTGGCCTCAGCCCAGCTATCCAGCCTGTCCAGATCCCTCTGTAGGGCTATCCTACCCCAGGCAGATCAACGCTTCCTCCCAACTTGGTGTCATTTCCAAACTAAATGAGGATACACTCGCTGCCCACATCCAGGTCATCAATAAAGATACTGAATAGGAGCTCTTGTCCAACACAAATGGTTTACAGGATCAAAACCTATTGGAACTGCATGGAGACAATAACCTGAAGCCCTGATGATCCTAGCTATACCTCAGTTCTAGGGAACTTTCTGTTTATCCACCCAACTGACATTTTCAACGGCTAAGAGGAGAATTTTAAAAAAGCCTTTCACTACTGTCAACCACAGCCCACAACTTTTCAGTTGGAGACAACCTATTAAGATGGTAATACTGCAGCGCTATCTGCTAAGACTAGGAAATGGCTGTCCACTAAAAATACTTGCAGCTAAGAGAAATAAACAATTCTGAAGTCTTTTGCTACCCTGACTTTGATGAATCAGAGTCCTGCATGTAATTGCACACATTTCTTCTTCTGGTGGACTCAAGTGTTAGCTCTGTCTTCAGAGCAGCATCAAATTCTATTTCCCAAAGAAGAGTTAGCATCAGTAAATGTGTTATCAGCTCTAAGCACATGAGGTTTCTGGTGCACTGGTTCAAACCTTGTTTTTGGGACTTACTGCCTCCTGTGTGTCAAATGGAACAGAAGAGGTGAATGCAGGGGAAGTGCTTCCATGCTGCAACCCAATGTATCAGACTGGCATTCAAACAGGAATTTTTTTCAGCTTAAACCATGACAGCTGCAATGTGAATGAATAAATGCATTACCTGTATTCCTCCTGTGTGAACCGTGGGATTACTGAAGGTTGAAGTACAGCAATTTCTACAGTAGTGGTGTTGAACTTCACGGGATCTCCATCATCATATGCAATGACCACGAGCTATAAACAGTGCAGAAAATCACTGTCTTAGTATAGGCAACAGCATTTTTTATCTCGACTTGCAACAACACTTTTTGTATTTTCAGGGTATAACAAGTCAGAGATTTTCTTCACTACAAATCAAACACTTCATGAGAGTTAAACACAGAGGAAAAAGGCGACAGCCATCCACAGGTTGAACCATGTGCTAGAAAATATACAGAAATGCAGAGAAATGGAATTTCAATTCCACAGCCCTCTACAAATACATCTCCAATCTCTGAAAGCTTCCATTACACAATTTATGTTTTTCATGGATTCCCTTCATGTCTTATCAGAGACAGTCCTTAATTAAAACACTAGAACCCATTATAACTTTCCTACTGTTATAGTTCAGTTCAGCATTCAAGCAGTGGAATACTTACTACTGAAAAAACATCTGTAGCCCCCCCATAAAATAAAAAAACAGAACTGCTGGGTAAGAATTCTGTTCTGCTAACAAACATTAGTATTTAGAACTGAAATCTGATATCAAAACAACAACCAAAAAGACATTATCTGCCTCCAAATGACAATGAAAAAACTCTTACGAGAGATTCTCAGAATGCTAGAACAGACAAGACAAGATCTTCACCAAAGGCAGCCCTTTGTAAATTTTTGGCATAAATAATCATTACTAAATATTTATTGGTGCTGCTCTGCCAGGACAAATTCACCTGCTTTCAGCTTTCAAACAAAGGTGAGCACCAGGATGAGAGACCAGCCCACTGGAGATGGATTAACAGACAGTTTTCTACTTTTCTCTCTGCCTAAATTTGTCCTCATTTCAGGAGATCACTGGATGGAGCAGATCAGTCCTTTGCTCTAGCAAAATAGCAGATCAGCATTGCACAGGCTGCACAGAGGGGTCATGGGTGCCCCATCTCTGGAGACAACCATGGTCATGTTGGACAGGGCTTTGAACAACCTGATGGTGCTGTAGGGTGTCCCTATTCATTGCAGGGAGTTGGACCAGATGGCCTTTAAAGGTCCCTTCCAACTCTGAGGATTCTATCATTCTATGAAGTCTGCTGTTCTCAGAATAGGTCAGCGAAAAGACAGCCTAGAGCAACAGGACATACTTTTTTAGCCAATATATCAATCAACTGCAAAGTACTCTAGTTGCTGTTAGTATGAGCACGTTAAAAGCTGCCTGGACAATTTCACTGAAGATTCAGTGCAGCTGCAAAAGCCAGCGCTCTAGATGCAAACACCAACTCAGGAAGACCCCACAGCTCGGATTTTTTGGAGTCTGCTAAGAAGCAGAAAATGGTGGATAATTTTATTTCCTTGTAACTGAAAAGTATACAAACAAATCTCCCTTTCATTCTCCATTCAAAAAGAAATACTGAATAGCAAGAAGAAACTAAACAAACCTTAATGAAGAAACAGAAGGTTGGCAGTTCCCATGTAGGAAAATCACATATAAACCCTGACGTATTATTAACTACATTGTTTTGCTTACTGAAACACTTCAGTTTTCATTTTCAGCTAACTCCTTCATTCATGGATTTAAGAAAGGAGCTCCGTCCCAGCAACTCTGATTGAAATAATAGATAACTCTGGCCTAACTACACTTGAGACTCCTCAGGAACAGTAACAGGACAACAGTACTTTACACCTCCTTAAAGCCAGTGTTTTTACATTATAGTACTTGAGAACAGAAGTCCCAAACCACCCAATCTTGCATTAACTTCCTTTACTGCCATTCTTACAAATCTTCCACGAAATTGCTGTGCTGACAGCCCTGCTGAAAATGAAACATCAGCAATGTAACTTTCAAAAACTGAGTTGCTTCCCTACTTCTTTTCCCCACCAAGCACCAGCAAACACATCTATCCGAGACCTTTCTGAAATCAAAAAGGAAACTTGTACCAGAAAGAAACTGAGAACCTGAAGAAACAAATAAGAAATTCATTTATTTCTATGGAATAGAAAGCTGGAGAGAGAAAAACAAAAGTGAGAGGAATACTACTAAGTGCAATTGCCATTGGCAATACACAGCTCTATGAGTACATACCTTGAACACTGTACTTGGCTCTTCATTTAGGTTTACCCGAGTTACTACACGTCCTGAGCTTTCCTCCACATCAAAAATGCTGGCACTGTAAGGAAACTGGACAACGTCTACTTTGTACCGGACTCGGCTTGCTGGTGTGCCCTGGAATGCAGAAACAAAACAACATAAATATCCTTTTATTTTTCCATTCTTCTTTAAGTTACTCAAAATTTAAAATGCAACACTGGTCAACAGATCATCACAACTGTGACGTCACGAAGCCCATTGTGATGTCACAGAGCCCCATTATGTCGTAACTGAGCCCCTTTGTAATGTCACAGAGCCCATAATGATGTCACAGAGTCTTATTATGATGACACGGAGCTGCACTGTGATGTCACAGAGCCCACTGTGACGTCACAGAGCCCATTATGACATCACAGAGCCCCATTGTGATGTCATAGAGCCTCATTATGATGTCACAGAGCCCACTGTGACATCACAATAACCATTATGACATCACAAAGCCCACTGTGATGTCACAGAGCCCATTATGCTGTCAAAGAGCCCATTGTGATGTCACAGAGCCTTATTATGACATCACAGAACCCACTGTGACATCACGATAACCATTATGACATCACAAAGCCCACTGTGATGTCACAGAGCCCATTATGCTGTCAAAGAGCCCACTGTGATGTCACAGAGCCTTATTATGACATCACAGAGCCCACTGTGACGTCACGATAACCACTATGATGTCACAGAGCCTTATTATGACGTCACAGAGCCCATTGTGACATCACGATAACCATTATGACGTCACAAAGCCTCACTGTGACATCACAGAGCCCATTATGCTGTCAAAGAGCCCACTGTGATGTCACAGAGCCTTATTATGATGTCACAGAGCCCATTGTGACGCCTTGATAACCATTATGATGTCACAAAGCCCACTGTGATGTCACAGAGGCAAATTGTGCCATCACCACGCCCCATTGTGACATCACAATTTGCCTAATTTGTTCACGAGGACTTTTCCCCCCCAAAATATCTTATGTGATACTGTGACATACGAGAGGCCCATTAACAAAAGTCATCACAGGTTTCTCAAGATTTCATATAGAAGTGAGCTGAAGAACTTGTAAGGTCAAAGTATATATGTAAATATAGACAGAAACAGCGGTCTGTTTCATTATTATTATTAAATGCCCCTGTGATGTGACGGGACACCTGTGGCCTTGTCCTGTAACAGAGGGGTTTTTCCTCAAACCATAAGACACCATGGCTGGTTCTATGCACAACCTTGGAAAACAAAGAGAACGTATCCGTGCTAGCACTGATAACAGACAAAAAGCAGATTTGCAGATGGATTTCAGTGGCCTTGTACCAAACTGTTCAGTCCCATTTTAATGGCAAGAACAAGGAGAGACAGCCTGTGCATCTGTGCATGTGTCACAGACTGTCTGCATGCACACACACACACACAAAAAAACAAAATTAAGAAGAGAATCAGAAGAGGGGCAGCCAGCAGGATGGATCTTTCAGATCAGTAACTCAATGTTCTCTAACAGGAGGCTATTCACTTAACTGTTTCACCACGAAATGCCTAAAATAAGTAACACCTATTCTTCAAAATGAAGTTTCTTCATGTAACCTTTGCATTGCAGTGCTCTTGTTCCAGGGACCTTCAGAGCACATGGAATGACTGTGTCTGTCAGCACAGCTCACAGGCAGCTGGCTCCCACAGCAGAGACAGCAGAGCATTGGCAGCCTGCTCAGTCAGTGTCACACACTGACCTGTGTGACCAAGCCAGTCCCAAAATCCAAAGCTGAAGATGAAGCTTGCCCCTGGGATCTCCAGAGTGCCAATGCTCCCCTTCCTGCACCCACCAATGCACAGGGTAGAGATGATGCTGAAGGACCAAGTTTCACCGCTCTCTTCCAGGGACCTGGAAACCTTTAAGAGCTCTCGTAACCTTCAGTTGCATCCTTCTAGGATGTCACCTTCCCTGGCAGTGCTGGAAACATGATTTCTCTGTCTCGCCCATCTCTTCTGCAGTATCTCTCACACTTACTGCACTGGAACTGTTCTGCATCATGTTTGCAACTGCATCAGGAAAATTGTTCATTGTAGTCATTTGCATTATTCTTCATTACAAACACAGCCCCTTCACTCCAATACTGCAAATCAGGTTTCATCACTGACTTTTATGATCTTATTCTTTTTTCATTGTTTTTGATTCGGTGGGTGACCAAGAAGAAACAAATTATGTTCTGAACAGTTTTTCCTGGATAAAAGGTGCAATATGACAGTCTCAACAACTGCTGATCCAGAGAAGAGATGTCCTGTAGCACTCCAGGCTCTGTTGCAACAGCTTTCCTGAATGCATCTGGTGGAGTTTCTCCAGTATCAGAAGGATACTGGGATACTGGTCCACACCTGAATTAGGGAAGGGAGGTATCTGGGAGGTATCACCAACCTCTTTTGGGGTTGGATCTATCCTTCCACTGGTTACAGAGAATGTCTGGGAGAGGATGAACTTTAGCAGGTTACCTCCATTCTCAGCAAGTGACCCTTCACTGATATTGTTATTGCTCACTAGTAATTCGCCTGCTCTCAAAGGCCAAAAGGTGATGAAGTGGCAGCTTCCTAAATCACTGGGAGCCACTAATGGGGCCCTGGGCAGCCTGGTCTGGTATTAGATATGGAGGCTGGCGACCCTGCATGCGGCAGGGGAGGTTGGAGCTTGGTGATCCTTGGGATCCCTTCTGACCCAAGCCATTCTGTGTTGATTCTGTGCTGCTGGAAACAAAATGCCAAACAAGGTGCAGAAAGTCTATCATATACATATACTTATTTTTTTCTTTCCTTTTGCACACTGATTTCTGTGCAACTGTTAGGCAGCGCAGTTAAGTTGTTGCTACCTGGATACTCAATAGATTAAGAGAAGCACTTACAAAGGCAAGTCCTGCTGCTGGTATCACTGCAGCTTCTAAATGGACGTCAGACATTACACTGTACGCTAACAGACAAAATATCCCAAACCAAAAGCCTCATTAAGAGAAAATCGGTATTTTCTATCTGCATTCAAAACTGTGCTACGAAAGAGCTTTGCTGTTCCTGACAACGTATTGAAATGCACGTGCCTAGCTCATGCTAGGAAAGTTGTGTAAACTGGAACAGAAGTATTCGACAAAGTGTTTCAAATTCAGTAAATAAGACCAACATTTTCTTGATACAACAGAAGCACAATGAAATGCTGATTCAAAATACACACCCTGAACTGAAATACACGTGAATAAATTTGGGGTAGGTATTTGTGTCCAGTTCTGGAGCTCCCAGCACAAGAAGGACGTGGAGCTGTTGGAGAAGGTCCAGAGGAGGACCATGAAGATGAACAGAGGGCTGGAGCACCTCCCCTACAATGACAGGCTGTGAGAGCTGGGGCTCTTCAGCCTGGAGAAGAGAAGGCTCCAAAAACTTTTAGTGATCTTCCAATACCTGAAGGGGACCTATAGGAAAGCTGGGATCATAAGGGCAGGTAGCAAGAGGATAAGCTTCTGTGAAGCTTCTGTGGAGCCTAGCCACTCCTCTGGGTGATTTATCTGCAGCAGTGACAAAGGCCATGGACCCTGTGCTCTCCATGGACACCCAGCCTGGCCCAGGAAGGACTCAGCAACAAGCTCAGCATTGCAGTGCCACTGGCAAAACAGTACCTTCAGTAACCCAGAACTGGCTCTTAAAGATACGCTTTGGTGTTCAGTGAAGTAATAAGTGACAGACCATGCTAGTAGGTAAAAGTATTTTACAGGACCACGCATACTAGGCACATGAAAATCCCTGAAAACACGAGAAATTTCAGAGATCACTGTGTAACAGAGATAATTATACAACATTCTCCCTGTAATTTCTCTTCAACATCATTATAAGAGGAAATTACCTGCTGCAATCCACACTGCTTGGCTACAGAGAACTGGTGCTCACATTTGCTTGCAGGACTAGCAGCTATCATCATCATTAAACATGCACACGCAAGGCAATTTGTTTTTAAATAAAGAAAAATCTCATCAAGTTATTGTTCCTGATATGAGTATCAAGTACACCTCTCTCCTGTCATTTCTGAAAATAACGAAATGGGAATTTATTTTTTATTTACTGCATTTTGGCATCAACATAATTAGAAAAATCTCCAGAGAAATTTTCCAGGGAAATCTATTCAGAAGCAAGTTTCAATTATCTCAAGTATTAATCTTCTTTTGCTTCTGTTATGAATTAATTCAGATGCATTCCTATGTCTACAGCACAATTCAAACCAAAGGTTATGGTCCCGAACAAATAATACCAATAAACCACGAAGACAAGATTTTAGTTGGCAGGAACCATCTTCATTCTTTTGAAGCGAAATTTTCCAAGGAGTTCAAAAATAATATGAAACTCAGCTCTAACTATCATCCAGCTTCAATTCTTCTTTTTACTGCTGCATAATTTCTTAAGGCTCCATTTGCTCTGGGGAAACCATAATCAGTTGGGACGCAGTTGATGGCTATGGCATGAAAACATCCCCAACATTTAATTTATATTAGCTCATGAGGATGCACACAGAGGCCCTGGAAAAAGAAGCCACCCAGAGTACACGTGTGCACTATTGGGATAACTCCCAAAGAGCACAGAGAAGCTGCACAAAAGTTAGAATGTAGAGAAGTCATGAAAAATGGTGAGCAGTGTAACAACAGTAATGTCTTCTGTATGTTTTCATGTGTGTTTCTGGAAGCAATTCAAATGGAAGCAAGGAATCATTACTCCCAATATCCAAAGCTGGGTAACCGAGGCACAAAACCAGGTACTTGAGGAGAAAAGTGACCCACGTTGGTGGGTCTCAAACCAGCTAAAAATTGTGAACTGTGCACTTGTGTCTGTTTATCCTCTCATTTACCAATTATTACTAGAATTTGACATGCATTCTCAATTTTTAGTTATTTTACTCTGTAGTACGTAACCCAATGAAATAGTCTACAAGTCTGGATGAAATCTGGAAATTCTGAATTCATGACAAACTGAACACAAAAAGTATGTAAGTATTTAAAACTATGAGATAAAATTACTTCAAGAGCTCGTTGAATTTTCAGCATCTTTCCCTCCTACTGAACTCCAGTAGACTCTATGAAATTCAGCAATAATAATTTTTAAAAGATCAAGCCCTGGACTGTTCAAGAATGCTTTTACCTCTAATTAATTATCTGTGAAACCTCTTATTAAATATCTGTTAGCACTGCACTTTCAGTAAAACAATAGAGACAATCACTCCCAATCTGACAAAGGGGATCAATTGAATGCAAGCTTTGCAAAGTGCTACGAGACTGGATAAACCATTAAATGGGATGATCCAGAGCTCTGGAAGCTGGCTGGTCATTAAAATTAAGCTTCTGCATCTGCTTCTACTGACAATTCAAATCAACAGAATCAGAACATACAGGGGAAATGCATGAGACTGGAGCATTCTAGCTTTCACAGTGGTAGCCCATATAAAAGATGTATCAGTCCTGGGAATATTCACCTTCTGATTATTACGCCAAGCATTTCTCCATGAGCTCAAGCTGCTCTCATTTCCTAACAGTTGGAAGGTTAAGCATTTTGAGAAAATAATTAGAGTCATCTGGTGCCTTTCATCGCTATGCCACTTCAATAAAGCATAAACTAATCACAACAAAGAAAACTTCTTTTTCTCCCCAGGCGTATTATCAGGTGTCCTTGAGTAGCTTAGGTATGTGTAAGGCCAACCGTACAGCCTACTGAACATAACACAGGTAGTGCCAAAAAGTAACTTTCACCATTCAAAGCCCTCCAAGTGCTATTATCTCACTTATAAACCGGTATAGAAATGGAAATAAGTCAACTTTAAAGACCTTTCCCATCACCAAAGCCTTCCCAGTCAATCAAGTTCAAGCACTGAAGTGCAAACCAGTGCTCTGCTGATAAAACTCAGGAGCATTAGTGAGAGTCAGACACTGAGCTCACCCAAGCTTCATGGTCTGCACGTATCTCTCACTATATAGACTGAAAAATATCTCTGGAAGACACTGAAGCTCTCGTGTTATCTAAAGCAAAGCAGCACATACAGACATTAGCACTGAAACTCTAAATCTGATTCTATATTCTTGCAGCTAAGGTGTTAGGAGGTGCCTCAGATGCTTGGACACCCACACCTATTAACATCCCTCAATCCATACCAACATGCCCTAAAGCAAATGTCTTATTTCCACCTGAAAAAGTATTCACTTACTTCTTTCTGTCTCTCTTGACAGATTTTTCTTTACTACCTTGCAGCCTTTGACTCCTCTTTTATCCTGGGCTATATTTGTAACTGTTGGCTTATTCTCATTGGTACTCTCAGATGTTTTTATTTTTACTCCCTGTTTTTCCAGATAAGTATTCTTCTACAGACACTGGCACATCTACCTTAGTTGCTAGAAGCATTTCTTTGGCATCTCCAATTGAGATGTAACATTTCCATGTTTTCCAACAAAACAAATCCATGCAAAGTAATGTACCTCACAGGATACCTGCTGGCACCGTTCCTCACTTTTGCCTTCATCCTTTGCTCAGATCAGGGGGCTGGTTTGGAAATTAAATTTAAACAGAGCTAACAGAGTTCCTCCAGGAAACAAACAAAGAAAGCAGTTCAGCAGTGGAAAACAGATTTGTATTCTAATAAGGTTTACCTGTTATTTAGAATTGATACCCTCAGCAGCCATGCATGTTACGTGTGGGCCTGCTCCATTATGGTAATTCCTTTGGCCATTTTTTACTCCTCTATGCTAAGCATTTTGTTATCCTTCACCTCTAAGCGTGCCTAGAATTAGATGCAAGCTGTCCTGGGAAAAAGTGTGTGCAATTATAGGATGTATTGAGTATTAAAAAAAAATAAATTAATAACTGGAAAAGGACAGGAAAGGAGAAAATGGTTGAAAGTGAAACTGACGTTTGCTTCAAATCCTGTTTTGGCCAATGAAAAGCTCTGGTTTCTGTGTTTTAAGTGACATTTCACTAAGTACACAGGAGTAACCACCAGAGAGATCTCCCACCTCCAGGCCAAGATTTCTTAGATTCCTTTGAAATCCACATGTTAAAATGAAAATATAACAAAGTACCTACTTGGGAGCGTTTGAATCCAGCACAGAGTAATTATTAGTAATAATCAGAAATCTGTGTTTTTTAGGACCAAATGAATCCTATTACCAACACTTCCATTCTGTTTATGGCTTATCATTCTTAACCAGAGCACTCCATACCATGAGTCTCTTCCAGCCTCCCATCTTTCACCAGCTTTACAACCTGTAGCTCTGCCACATCTCTAGTGAACTCTTGCATTTATATTTGTGGCTTACCTTTAGAAGTCAAAGGGCAGAGACAGAACATTATCTATTCTCAGGAATATCACTGAATGAATACTTCCCACAATGAATAAGGAGCACTGTGCTGCAGATGATGTTTCATCCAGATCAACTTCAGTGGCCTGAAACATTTTTCTACCACTTACATCCCTGTCACTGCTGCAGTCCCTTTGCTACGGAGAGGTTTGGAGAGCTTGACATCTTTCAATACTGAGTTCCAGCCTCCAAGCCTGCTATTCTGCTGTTTGAAAATACACATCTGCCTTTCCTGGAGAGGAATTTCATGCAGGTGTTGAGCATTTCAATTTGAATTCTCACGCCATCCACATTCATTAACTTCACACTGCAGTGTGAAGTTGGGATTTGCTGAGGACACCGAGCCTCTGTAGAGCTCCTCTGTCCCTGGAGGTGTTCAAGAAACACTCAGATGTTGTACTGAGGGACGTGGATTAGTGGGCAATATTGGTGGTAGGTGGATGGATGGATTGGGTGATCTTAGAGGCCTTTTCCAACTTTAATTATTCTGTGGTTCTGTGATTCTATAATGTTGACAGGGGAATTGTCCACATTACTTGTAAAATGAAAATTCAAGTTTGTAACTTTCAAATTGATTTGTCTCTTAACTGAATACTTTAAAACCAAAATTACTTACTTAATAAACGTCCATTTATTTTCCTGAACTAATATGATAGATGTGTTAGTACTGTGCACAGAAGTTTCTAGCAGGTAGGAAATAAAAAACAAGCACTCTCTCCAATACTGAGTACAACAGGTAGGAATATTCTTGCAATTATGGCAAGTTTAGAGAAAGCTACTCTTGCTGAACAGAGAAAAACATTGTGGTTTTGTTGGTTTCTTTTTTTTCAGAAAAAAAAACCAATTTCTGGTGAATTCATACCAAATACTTTGCAACACCACTTACTGTGAAAACAAGCTCCAATAATAATAACACTTTTCCAGTAGAACAAATCATTTAAACAGGTTTAGCTGAGCTGGAAAAAGAAACAAAACCATCCATGGTTTCATGTTTCTTCCTTCTTTTAAATTCAAAAAAAATAAAAGCTATTGACCATTAGTTTGAAATAAAATATCAGCTTTCTAAAACAATTTTAGAAGCTTTTTTCCTCCATGGCTGGCTTTTACAGAGAGCGCATTCATTTAAAGCCCAGGGGCAGTTTTATTTTAAAGCTGTGATACAAATCAAAGAAATGCAAGAGTTGATTTTGAAGACCATTACTGTAACATCGTTATTGACTGCTATAATGGTAATAAGTGAGACCCAGCATTCAGTGCTTTTGATTTCTGCCTCCTGTGTGCATCCATTTCTTGATAGAAATAGAAGCAATCCACGCATTTCTCAAATACAAAATATTCAAACCCATACAAAAAAGATATATATAAATATGTGAGGAAATCACAAGAAAGGAATTTGGGAGATGTAAGTGCTTTAGTCTAGTTTTCTATTCTCCTGCTCTCGTACTAACTGGAGATGGCCATTATTATCCTCTGCAGGCAGACTTAGGATCAATTCCTACATTTTTCTGTCCATGTGATAGAGATGTTAGAAATGGAGAGTCCAGAAGGACAAGGGGCAAAACATACTTCTAAAAATTCTAGGCTGACAGGTTAACGAGCTATTAGGAGTTTGGCTTTGGTTTTGCTTCGGTTTCTAAACGAGAAATAACTTTGCATTAGAAAATGCAGATTCCATGGAAGTAGGAAAAATTGCATACACCCATCAGTTAAACATTCATCACCAAGACACTGAATGAAACAATATCTTATTCTTTAAAGCTCAGACTTAAAAAACGGAGACCACATAGGAATAGGCAAACAATTCATCCAGACCAAAATATCTTCTTGTGAGGCAACAGAGAATGTTAAATAAAACCAGCATACAAATCACAATAATATCTTAGTAGTCATGAATGCTTTATTTTTTAATCCCAATAACTCATTTGTGAACAAATCTGCCCTATTTCACTGATCCTTACCATCCTTTTCCACATAGTTTTTTTCAAAGATCAGTGAGATAACCTGATAGGAGCAAACATGGAGTGGTTCTGGGACACTGCCAGGATTATAGAATTGTTTCTGATGGATTCAGTACTTCAGTTTTTTACTGTTGCAGTGAAAAAAATTGCACAGTTTTGATCCTCATGCAAAGCAAGTTTTCTCTACTCTCCACTGGCAGATCACTCTGAAGTGACTCCACTGGTGAGACGGGCAGAGTGTTTTCTGTTGAATTATTTGCTGCTAACTACTGAGGATGAAAGCACTTAACAGAAATGGAGTCCCTGGTTCCCAAGTCATTCCTGGGGAGAGCAACAGAGAATTTTCTCCAGCTAAGCACCATCTGTTGAACTCTCTGAAATAATGAATGCAGTTCAGAATCATTTATTTGAAGGCAAAGCTTACTAATTAGCAGTACCACAGCAGCAGAGTGCTTTCTTACTAAGGACCGATCCAAGATATGTTGATAATACTGTCTTTTATATAGTTTGGACTAACAACAGTCCAGAACTTCAGCAGACACCAACTACCTTCACACCTCAAAGTTCAGTAACACGCAGCTGATGCACACCACCTGCAGGGAATTCACTTACAGCTGTGTGTTAGGATTTTTTACAAGGGGATACCAGGACTGGCCTTACAGAAACACTGCTTTAGCATTCTGTCCCTGAGTGGTAAATAAATTACTATGAAGCATATTTTGCTAAGCAACAGTTGATTTGTGTCAAAGCACTGCCATCAGCTTTTAATGTGCGGGGCACATTCACTCTGAACACTTCTCCCTGAGGATTATTCTCCTTAATATACGAAACACTAACAATTAAAAATTAAACCTGGCTGGCAGAACATCTTTGGCTTTTATTGTCCTCAGTGTATCATCTGGACACCGTTGTTCATCAACCTCTTATTACAAAAATTGATACTGCCCTTCAGAATAGCTAACAAGTCAAACATATGTGCTCAGTTCTGTCAATCAACTGCTTCATTAGGGAGCAGGGATAAAAGCCAGTGGCAAGAATAAGCCTCATCCCCAAAACATCACCACACTGTTCAAACAGAGTCCAACAGGGTCAGCTGGTGGGTTGTGCAGTTCCACGTGACCCTGAGCAATGAATGCAAATCAAGAAAGCAACAGTCTCACAGAGTTGTGTTTTGTTTCCTTGCTAAGCTGCACAACTGTAGAAAAGCCAGCCATGCATCCCGTTTCCCTATTCCTGTACTTCACCTATCACCAGGAAGTCAAATTAAGAGGTTTCCAAAAATCTTGCTGTATCACTGACTTGTCACCTATGGGAATCATCATTTCATAAATGCAGCCTCTGTCCGGAACGACAAAGGCCAGGCTGACAAAAATGTACGACTTACTGCTTTGTGAAACTCATAATGATCACCTTTGCTGTTGGGAAGGGTAGGTCACTTACAGGAGTTACAGATTTTTCCCTCTTGAGTGCAGAGTATTACCAGAACCTTTTTGCTTACCGGAGGATCTTGATCCTCAGCCGAAACAGTAGTGATAACAGTGCCCTTGACAGCATCAGGAGCAACCATTCCTCTGTAGAGCGTCTTGCTGAACACTGGCGAGTAATCATTCATATCCTGCAAGAAACAAGAGTTTATTTCTGAAGTTTAAACAAAGTTATAGACACGTTCACAGTTGATCCTTCAAACACCACCTGACCGCTCCTTCCTCATTTGGAAACCTATTTGCCATTCACAGCCTCTTTGTGGCTCTCGATTCCATCGCCACCAGGCAAAAGTAGCACAGAAGGAGCCAAGTTTCAATGCAACGTATTCATACGAGACAGATCAACAGAAGGGAATTCTGCAGGAAAATACAGTCTTACAAGTAAACCAAGCAGAGATTTCCGTGACAGCTGCTTCTCAAGCAGAGGGCCACAACATGGTTTGGCTAAGTTTCTCAAATGAATGAGCTTGCTGTTGCTTGATGGCACGTAAGTACAGAGATGCTGCAAATGCTCATACTGTCTAGTGTGCTATGTTATCATTTAAAACATTCATCCACACCTCATCAGGGGAAACGACAGTGTAGTAAACGTCTGTGAAGATGAGGAAATCACTGCTACAAATCCATGTAATACGAGGCTGGATAATTAATGCATTATGTTCTGCTGCAGGGTCTGCAATTCAAGGCTTCAAAGCATTGGAAATGCTTTTTTTGCTGATTTTTAGATTTTCCAAGAGACAATTGGACCATCACATTAAAATAAAAAGCGACAAGTAGGCAATTCAAACTAGGAGAGCCTTCTAATGAAAAGATTTTGGAAACACATCCAAATTCAAACAAATTAGCATTTCTTCGTGGAATTACATTGCATCTTTCACTTTCAATGTCTTGATCTGTTTGCAAGAAGATAATTTGCTTAATCTCAGAATCTAAAACCAACGACTATTTCACATGAACAATTTTGCTCCTCTCAACTCTTCGAAGTGACGCCGTGTCTTCAGAATTAGCTATCCTTTGTTTGCTTCTTATCCCAGAAGCACCAGCGCAGAGCAATGTAGTGCTGTGGCTAAGAAGCCAACACCACCCAGCAATCCCAGTCTGTAAGGTGCCATTCACAGACCACAAAGAAAAGATGCAGAATGAGTTTGTTTGACGTGGACACAAAGGTATCTCTGAAAACCTTGGCAAACGAAATCTGCATATTAAAAGCAATCTTCAGTATGATACGAGGAATCTCCTACAATGCTACATGCACGGGTATTACGACTGTGTAGATCTGTATGCTTGGGAATGTCATGTTTTGCAGGCTCTGGAAGTTTTTCAGTGGGATACACAGGCTTTTATAAACAGCACTTGGACAGAGAAGACACTTTCTGTTCTTCCATAAGAAGCCCCATCTGGGCTAACAACCCAGTGCAATGATTTGATTTTTCCTAGAATAACCCATCCCTTCATTTGTCTTCAGTGCAAAACAAAACAACAAAATTACAACCTCCCCTTTCTCCTGACCGCCTACCTCCAGACATACCTGGTCTCTATTCCTCAGTGCAGCAGCACTGGATCATGCTCAGCTGTTTGCTCATTGCAGGGGAATCACCATTATGTTTTTGTTATCTTTTATGTACCCTAGCTCCTGAAAGTCTGCAACTTAAAGCGCTGGAAAGGCTAATCCTGTTGAAAGATGATACACTACATGCTCTGCTATAGAAAATGATCAAGTCATTCTACTTACTACATCTATTTTTCAAGATACACGTATCACTAGAAAATATCCAGGAATACAAAGCGAAACATAAAGGAGAAAGGCAGAAAGCTTGCTGTCCTAACTTACCTTTCCTCTGAGTGGAGCTTTATGCATGACTGTGCCTCATAAGCCCAATCCAAACCAACCAGACACCAAACATTTCAGTCATCCCTAAGCTCCACGTGCTTTTCCTCGTGGCTCATCTCTTGCTGAATCTTAAAGCAGCCACCTGTTCCATGTGGCAGAATTTCAGCTTACGGCCTCACTTTTATCAGAATGAAAGTCCCCCGTAAGAATGCTCCCATCACACAGCTGTACAATGCAGTGCAGTGAGAGCATGACTGTGATTGCAGGCAGGTGATCAGGTCTCTCACGTACTAATCATAAATATCCACGACAAGGAATGGCCAGAAGCAAGCAGAAGGTATGGGTGTGGAGCATGCAGACGATGTGGATACAGGCTTTACTGATTGTAATGGCTTCTTTATTCTAGTAGAAGTCCTTGTTTAGTGTGGGGAGTTAAAAAAAAAAAAAAGACTTCTGGGCTATTTCCCATGCAGCAAGAAGTGGTTTTGTTACAGGTACGTTGGGGCATTTCCTCTGTACATTATTATCATCTCAGTATATGATATCATCATATACTATGGGCACTTAAAGGTACCAAAAAGGTCACAAGGAGCAAAAAGCACCAACACTGAGGATGGACTATCATACAAATCTCATTCTGTTAGGAGTATGGGAGGATAGCAAACTTTAAGAAGAGCTTAAGAATCACAAGCACAATCCTCCCAAGCCTTGTGGCCTCTGCAGTTAGACTTCCCCTTGCATCACAGTCTTCAAGTTCTCGTGACTGAAGAACTCTGGATAAAAATATAACATTTTAGAGCAAGTTCTGGGTCTCTGACATGACTTGAGACCAAGGACATGGACAGATGTGCTCTTGCACAGTTTGCACTGAAGATGACCTTACAGCTGAAGGCTTCTGCTTAAACTCCACAAAACCTGACTTTGCATTGGAATGTACGTGGCTTATTGGTGCAATCAATAACTACAGGTTAGGGATGGAGTGGTAATTTACCACAAAGTGATAATAACAAGCAGTGTGTTATTGTGGTGCACGTGCCCCAGTGGCCAAACTGTGCAAGCATCTTACAAAGTATTCCCATTCTTTGCTCCATTCATATAAATCCAGGCTGCTGTTGGCTATCAAACACACACAAAAATGTAAATGGAAATACAGGTAATGCTCTCTATGTATCTTGCTTTGAAATACTTGGGCTGTGTATTTTGACAGTGAGGTAATAGCAGCCAAGTATTTATATATAAGTACAAAATTGCCTTTGTGTCACTGCTCATCCAGCCGAAGATTTATTATACTTTTGTATGCCTTTGTTTACACAAAGACTCAAAGTCAAAGCATAAAGAAACCAAAGCTGTCTCCCTATCACAGTTTCCCTTTACCTAACACTTCTGGCTCTGTATCACATCGCTCATGCTGGGCAGCATGTAAGAGCAATACAGCACAAGTTCTTGCATCCTTCCCTTTCAGAAAGATTAAGAATCTAAAGCAGGAAGAAAGCACAATATAGGAAGCATACATACTCCAATACTGTCATTTTTGAGGATTCACATGTGTGAATCCCAAAACTAAATGAAAACTTAAAGAGATTTCTTGATGCCAACTCATTTGTTATCTCAGACATCACCCTCAGCTCCAGCCAACTTCCTTACATTCCGAACAAGACACATCACATTCAAAAAAATCAAAAAGATTTGAGCAAACAAATACTGACTGGTCTACAGATATTATGAGAATGATGAACAAAAATGCTGGTGAGATAAGACACACATCAAGGAATGTCAACGAGGAGAAAAAAACATGGGGGAGGAAAGGCATGGAGAAGCAAATCAATAAGCAATTTAAAAACCATTAAGGCAGTCACCGGCAGTAATGCACTAAAACCAAGCTAGGCGCTCCTCGACAGGTGGTACCGCCAATGTGGGAGGGCAATACACAACCAGTGCAGAAGAAAAAGATCTGCAATACAGCATTTCCAGCACAAAATTAACTTGTAAACTTAAACAGACTTCAGAGATAACAACAGACTTTTGATTTATGGGGACAACGGAAGATACGTGTCCTTCACTAACTTAAGGATGTTTATTCAACATCTGGGCGCAACATTCTGCTCTTCCTCCAGTTGAAGGAGGGAAGATTTAGGTTGGACGTCAGGGGGAAGTTCTTTACCAGCAGAGTGGTGAGGTGCTGGAACAGCTGCCCAGAGAGGCTGTGGATGCCCCGTCCATCCCTGGAGGTGTTCAAGGCCAGGTTGGATGGGGCCCTGGGCAGCCTGGGCTGGTATTAAATGAGGAGGTTGGTTGCCCTGCCTGTGGCAGGGGGTTGGAGATTCATGATCCTTGAGGTCCCTTCCAACCTGAGCCATTCTGTGGTTCTGTGATTCTGAAATGCACAATGTGGATTCAAATATCTGCTTTCTTTGTATCATCACTGCCCCTCAGCACCGCCCGCAGTGCACACAGAGCAGAATCTAGCCTAGCTCAGCCCATTCTGCACCTCCTCCACCATGGAGCCACTGCTGTTTCTGACAGGCACAAACAGGGAGGGTGCCAATGCTCCTCTGTGACTTTGCACTGGATCATACAGATCCATCTGCTAAAGGATCCCCAGTTGCATGTATAAAAATGAAACCCTACGCTTCAAAAACACACCCTGAGCAGCAAAGCCTGCAAGAGTCAAATGTGCCAAGAGCTGCTATGGCAGCCCCAAGACATTTGGGCAATTCTTGACAGAATTAAAGTACACTGGGATTACAGAGCAAGGAAGTTGTGATGGGATCAGGACACAGCCCCTGCTCACTCTAGTGAACTACAGTTGCAGCTTGTCACTGCCTTTCTATTTTAATAATGGCAGGCAACATTACAGTGAGAGATTTGACTTATTTGAGCATCATTAATGAAGACTTTCTGAATAATAATAATACTAAAAATGAGAAAATGCATTTTGGTAGAAGTCTTGTTTTTCATCAGCTATCTTGACACAAACAGAAGTACCGCAAGGTGACACTCCAATACTGCTTTATATATTTAGACAAATATACATGCACCTACATAAATATACGGATACACATCTGCATCTATCTATCTCAGCCGTAATCATCTGTGCAAAAGCCCTTTCATCATGCACAGGGAATCCTGCTGCTGCACTTGACTTTTGCAGCCTGCAGCCTGCAGTGCACTAGGGGGCAGCCCTACCAAGTAGGAGCGAAGCTTCTCCTCCTCCAGCCCTTATAATAAAAAACAACACTTTACCCTCTCCCAATTTTCTTCTTATGGAAACAGGCTGATGCCTTTTTTTATCTAGTAGTTATTTTATACAGTTTACAAAATCAGCTTGGTGGGGTTTTTTAGCTCCTGCCTCCTGATTTTTTTTTTTTTTTTTTTTTTTTTTTTTTTTGCACGTGAGCTAATTATAATCAAGTATTTATCATTTATTATCATTTATTAAAACAGTTGCAATTCTGAAGTGGCAAAATCCAGTTGTTAAGCTGCTGAACAGTCCCAGAGGGATAAAATCCCAGAGGACAGCAAGCTCAGTGGTACTGGTGATGCTTCTAGACCACTACTAGTTTGTCAAAGGATTTTTACCATCATCAACTGAGTGCAGGAGTGCCTAGCTGTGGGGACTGCACCACAAACACAGTTTTGCACTAAGCTGCTCTTTCTTCTCGTCTCTCTCCTCAGCTCCCAAAGCAGAAACCACTGTACTGCAAAGCTTCTACAGGTCTACACAGACATGCTTCATTCTGTTTCTGATCTCTTACAAAATCACTCTAAGTTGGTTGGGGAAATTAGCTTTGTAAATATTATATGTTTGTGGTTTGTGAATCATTTCACAAAGGATTTTTAAGTACATCCGTGGGTTTTTCCTACAACTTTGGGACTGTATTCTTTAATTACAGCTATTGATACTGAGGTTTCTAGTCATCTGTATCTAAGTGGAAATAAACATGGCCTCACTGTAAAAGCCACAATGACAGAATGGTGTCTGAGCTAATAAATGCATATCAGGCATTTACAGATCCTTTTGCAGTCTACTGGCTTTTATAATGTGTAATAAATAGAAAAAAAATGCATTTTAAAAGTGGTTCCTACTTCCACTAAAACTAAATGTATATTAACATGAACCTACTAAGGGAGAGAGCAAGGAAGTTTCCCTCAAAACATAGTTGATGTCACACTAAAATTTTCATACTTTCTCATTTTTTTCTCTTTTTTAATTTTCTGCTGTCCTTTTGCTTTGAACATCTGTTAACTAAGTCTATGTGCACATTACCAGAGCTGGTGGCTTCCCATCCAGGCTGCCTACAAGCATTCAATAACCAGCAAGGATTTCCAAACACCAGGGATTTTCACAGAAAAACATTCCTCTACTCTCCCCCTTTAAACTCTTTCCATAAAGCATTTTTTCTTTTTATATCAATGTACTTGACAACCATTATTCCTCTTGAGTTTCCTTTAGCCACTGAAAGATGTTGGTCAATGCAAAGTTCAAAAATACTTTATTAAAGAGAATGAAAATCCCCTAAAGCCACAAGATCTCACAGCCCTAAGGGCACCCACAGCCCAGCCTCCCCTGGGCCCCTCCAGCACCTTGCCTTTGGGTCCAGCACCCTTCATTTCAGCCCCATGGGGGCCTCTGGATTTGGAATCACAGATTTCAGCACTGAAATAAGTGAGAATTTACGTTGCGACTTTAGAAGATTATTCTCACAATAGAGTTTTATTTTCCTGAAAGAAAACCCAAATGTTATTCGAATGTAATCCCATTACTAGAAGATTAACTTTTCATTTAAACATCTAGACACTGTCTCCCATGGTATTCTGTAGAAGCTGGCAGCTCGTGGCTTGGACAGGTACATTCTTTGCTGGGTAAAGAACTGGCTGGAGGGCCAGGCACTGAGAGTGGTGGTGGATGGAGTTAAATCCAGCTGGTGACCTGTCATGAGTGGTGTTCCCCAGGGGTTGGTGCTGGGACCTGTCCCGTTTAATATCTTTATTGATTACCTGGATGAGAGAACTGAGTGCATCCTCACTAAGTTAGCAGACGACATCAAGCTGGGAGGAAGTCAATCTGCCTGAAGGCAGCAAAGCTCTGCAGAGGGATCTGGATGGGCTGAATCCGTGGTCTGCATCCAATTGTATGAGGTTCAACAAGACCCAGTGCTGGGTCCTGCACTTTGGTCACTATAACCCCAAACCATGCTGCAGGTCTGCAGCAGAACGGCTGTAAAGTGGCAGAAAAGGATTTGGGGATGTTAGGCAACAGCCAACTGAACATGAGCCAGCAGTGTGCCCAGGTAGCAAAGAAGGCCAATTGCATCCTGGCTTGTATCAGAAATAGTTCAGCTAGCAAGATTTTAAGCAAACTCTCAACTTTCAGTTAAATGACTCCCTGAAGTTAATAACACTGGTTACATGTTGTAATTTATCTATGTATTCCTGTGGAGTGGTACATAGCAACAAATTCTACCCTACTAGGTCTCTCCAGCCTTTCAAATAGAGTGCAGAGGGATTAGAAAAGAGTAACCGTGCAATGATGAGTAATCACTGAGGTAAGACAACTCTTTTCAAGATACTGCCAACTATCATTCCCACATAATTTGTGCTTTCATTTTGGCAGTTTCAGTCACTGATGGCAAGGTGAGCACAGAACAATTTATACTCCCCAATGCATATGATAAATATAATGGCAAAAAAATTCTACTTTTAACTCAACTCACTGATGCTTAGCTTTAAGACTGTTTTTCCAGATGCATTTGGATGCTTATTATCAATAGTCACACAGGCTTTAAAAAATATTCTGTTATTACTTCCAACTCATATGTAAGAACATCTCTTCAAAGTCGTGACTAAAAAAACCCACAAAAATCAACATATACTGGAGCACCAAAACCTCTAAGACCCTTGCCACTCTTTAAGCCATTTCCTAAGCCTCTTTTAATCAACACATGACATGTGTCATCTTTGAGTTTCATGCATCTTGCCAGTATACTTATTCCCTCAAGGTACACACCAATGTTTGCTAGCAAACCCTTCTTCAGGATCCCACATTTTCATTTGCCAGTGTATTATTTCAATTTTCTATTTCCTTTAATTACAATGACGTAAGCCAGTATATGAAAATTACTGGAACAAGCAATAGAATTACATTTTGGATTTCAGTGTCAATCTCATTCTGACAAACAAGGACTGAGGTTAGAGAATCAAGCAGTGCTGAGTTACTTTCAGCAGCAAGTTTGCGATGACACTGACTGAAATAATGCAACAAACTGTGTGAACTCTTTATTTAGCATTCAGCAACCCTTCAAGTAGCTCATAAGTCCTTTTTTTTTTTTTTGCTTCTTTCAAGTGGGCTGCCACTGTGCTGGACTACCCCATTATACAATGAAAAATAGGTTTTTTTACATGTTAGAAAGGAAACATTAATTTACAGATGTAAATTTGTTGAGAAAGCATTACTAAATTTTATTGCGGACATGTAAGAAGCTGGTGACATGTTTGACCTTCACTTATTCACTAGTGTATTTCATTTTCATGTATCTTTCATTACCTGCATTCTGACAGCAAATATTAATTATTATTGTTATTATTATCACATATTATTATTACTATTCAATCCGAATCCACCGAAACATAAAATCCTAACAGTGATTTACTGCTGCTGAAGTGCTTGTTAGGAACAAGACCCAAGTGAAGCTTCCTCTGAAAAGCCAAAATTTATGTTCCTGTGTATTGTGATTCAAAACTTAGGGTGTCAGCAAAACATCAGGGGACGTGGTTAGGGAGAAGTTCTGCTCTACAGGGTGGTTGGGTATGAAACAGACCGCCCAGACCTCCAATTTATCAAGATCTTTGCAATGCCTCTCTACTCTCAAAGGAGTCAACAGCTCCTCCCAGTTCAGTGCCACCTGCAAACTTACTTTGAGCAGTGCACCCAAGTCGCTGGTGAATACATTGAAGAGAACTGGCCCTAGAATTGAGCCCTGCAGAAAGCCACCAGTGACCAGCCACCATTGCCCCTATGAGCTTGACCTGTCAAGCCTATTGCTCACCCATCCATCTCATTATGGTTGTGCCTAGCTGTGTATGCTGGGCATTAGGTCCAGAAGAATGCTGTAAGAAACAGTACTGAAAGCTTCACTGAAATGCAAAAAGATGACACCAACTGGCTTTCCCAGTGCCTCCACAAAAGCAGGTTTCTCAGTTATTTCCCCAAGCAGCCTCAAGTCTGCTCTCCACACATTCAAGACTGAAGTTTGGGTAGAAGTTCTCCAGCAGAGGGATTTCTAACCACACCAGAAGACAGCCACTGAAGGCTACATGACACAGGAGACTCCCTCAGTTTACAAGCAATAACTCTAGGTGGCCACTTACCCCACTTGGTGGCCAATAAAAGGATCTTTTGAGAGTTAAAAAAAAAAAGATTGTATGAAATCCCAGATGACTCATTTGTTGTAGACATACTAAAAGCAGTGACAGAAAAAAAAAACCAACAAAGCATGGCTCCAATCTCCAATAAAAAAAGTGAATCATTGTGACAACACTGAAAACAAACTAACTGAGCTCCCAGAGCCTCCAACCTCTTTCACAGAGAAGCAGGGGGAGTATTTTAAGTGGCAAAACTTCTCTATTTTGTACTTCTGTTGGAAAATTAATTTGACAGCTGTAGTTTGGGAATTCACCGTCCCTTTGGACAAATGGATACAGTCATGTTTATCACATCTGGAAATTCATTCTGTAATAACAGCCCACTGGGATTAAGGCACGGTAGGAATTACATGAATTGTTTTGCTGGTAGAATTGTAATAGAGCATTACTAGAAACATACAGATCAGTTTTTATTTATTCATGTTGCTTTATCACTTTGAATCACCAGCCAGAGCTAATGGCTGCATTATACCATATACTCTACTTGAAAAAGTAATCTTTTCCCAGATTACGGAAGGAGGAGGAAAAAGCAATTATAATAAACAAGAAAGAGACAAACTGATACAAAAAATAACGATGGTACTACTGATAAGAGAAGGTCGTAACATGCAAGCTGCTTCCAGGCCCCATGATGCAGAGATTCTTACTGTGTACATTTAGGAACACATTATTCATTTAACAGTAGCATAAAAAAAACCTCAGTCTTTTTTTTCTCTCTGAAACAGCTCTACCACCATAGTAAATCCTAATATAAGCACACCATTTGAACAGCAATGATTCCGCTTCTCCCAGTACTTGAAAACATTTATATTGTGAGAGGGTGCTTTAAAGTGCAACATGCACTACGGACACCCTTAGCAGATAATTCAGCTCTCTCAGACTCCATGCAAATGCAAATCTCTGCTGTTAACACGATGAGAGAAATGAAGCCTCAACAGTGGCAAAGAAACTGTCTCTTGGAGTTGCTTGTATTTTCATTTCTTGAACTACATTTTCAAGATCTGCAGAACTGCTTCTAAGTTGCATAATTTTATAGATGCATTCATATATATCTACATACACAAGACAAAATAAGTTTTGTGTTCTTGATTACAGACCAGCCTACAATTATCAATTAAGGAGAATGAACGCTTGTGTGATCTCTCCATCCATCCCAGGATAAGGCGACGCATTAGGACCTTCCAGTTATGGTGAAAAACTACATAAGCAGGAAGAGAAATCTGAAAACTGAAGAAAAATGAAAAACCTCAGGCTGTGTAAGGCCTGGCATTTTTTGTTGTTTCTTTTTTGTTGTTTTGCTTTTTTAAAAAAATTTTATTTGGCAAAAGGAACTCCGTGCCACTCACACTATTCCTCTTCAGTAATACCAGAAACAATACAACAGCACCTGATTTATAAAACAGGAAACCAGAGAAGGAAATAAATGAAATTTTGTTTTAAGGAGGCTAACAATACTACTTTCTGGCTAAATACAGCTTTTTAAAGGCATAGTCAGTGCAGGACGCATTTCCTTATTAAACACACAGCTCTTTAATTTCCCTTCAATTTCCTCTGGATAAAGAGTTGAAGTCATACATTGTAAAAGGCCACTTGGCTGCAGCAGCAGCAGAGAATGTATTTCAGCACTGACGTGCAGGTAACAGATTAAGTTGTTTTGCAGTCTGCGCTTTGATCAAGTTCAGGGAAGGTTAATATAAACTATTTGTAACTTGTCACGCCAAAGGCTGAGTGTCTAAAGAAAGTCACAGCATGTATTCACCCTCCTCCCAGCTACAAAGATCTGTGTGATTATGGGCACGCTGCACTGCTGCTCATTCACTTTTACATCACATAAATAATAGACACCATCAGATGTTGTACATAGCCGGTTAACAGAATCCCATCACAGAGGAAAAAATATAATGCTCCCTATTTAAAGCTGGGCTGTGAAAAATGATGATTGTTAATAGAGGAGAGCAGGCCCAAAAGGACTGTATCCCTCATGGTTACATAAATTCCCTGCTTGGTTCTAATATTGACTTCTGGTTTTCTCTTAAGTCAGTTTTGAGTTAACAAAGTCTGCAAGCTGCTTCCCATAATTGTTGTTATGGGGAGTACAACAGACATGCACTTGGTTTATTTCCTATTTAGGGTCATAGATTCATAGAATGGAATCTATGGGTCACACGTGCTGTACTAAAGAAATAGCTCTAAACTAAATTAAGTGAAAGCACATTTACAAGTAAGAAGAACACACTGCACTCCTACTCTGGAGCAGGCAGGTTCAGCAGGAACAATGCCTGCAGAGCTGTGGCAGGGAGATGTGCATCCCACACAGAAGCACCCTATCCGCACACACAGGTTGTGAGTTGGGAGACTGTCTGGCAAAAATTGCCATTTTTAAAACCACAGTGATTCCCTGCGCAGACGTCTTCACTAAAAATATGTCAACCACACCCATGAAACAACAGATGTGCTCTGCAGGAGTTATCAACTCAGTTCTGCCCTACAGCAACAGCTCAGACCGCTTTTATGACTGCAGAGGAATAAAAGACCAGATTGTGATCAGACAATGGACAGGTGAGGGCTAGGCTGCTTCACACAGCCTCATTTATGCAGGGCCAAAGTCAGGACCCTGTAAACATCCTCACCAAGCTGCTGACCAGAGATCAGCATCCTCTGTCAGCTTGCCTCAGTGTGCTGACATTGGTCCTGTACAGCATGAACGCTTCAGTCCTGGGCCTTCTCAGCACTGATCTGGACTCTTCACCCCCAGCCAATGCACGTTAGCTCTCTCCCTTCTTATCAAGGGCATATGAGAACAAACCCAAACTACAATGCAGCATACTGTCACTTTTCCATTGCTTCTCACACCTAAAGGCCAGCTGCTCTCCTTGTTCTTGTTCGGCTGCTCTACAATCAGCCATTAAATTGCCAGCTAGAAGCCCTTCTCATTTCAAACAAAGTTCTGATTTCAATTCCTTTCTTTTTTCCTCCCCAAAATTCTGAATTTAAGTTAAGTTCTTCCATAGCCTCAAAATAATCCATTATCTTCTTTCTAGACCTTCCTTCTGATCAAGATTCTAAATTTTTAGCTCCTCTCTGATACGTACGTTAATGGCATCTGTCCAACAAAGTGAGATATTAAACAGTTTTTTTTCCACAAGCCCTTCCCCATCTTGAGAGCCACTGACAGCACTACTCTCCTACCTGCCACTCGTGGCTGAGACCTACACATTATCTTAACTCTGCAGTTATTCAGTTGACAAAACTGATGGATTGAAAAAGTCAGCCCTGTGCGGAGTATGGCAATAGTCGATGTTTTGCTGTTTTTTTCTACCTCTTTTCTTCCTTCTTCCCCTCCTCCTCTTCCTTTCTCGTGCAAAATATAACCTGTTTGTCTTCATTTTCAGGCCACAATCTGTCCACAACACTGAGACCAAAAAGAATTGCAGCTTTTCTCTGAATACATTCCTAATTCAGAATAGCTAATTTAACATCAAAACAAAACTCAATTCTTGCAGAAAATCACTGTGCTTGGAAAAAGGTTCTTCTAGAAAAAATGAAGGTTTGAGCAACTTCCTCCATGGAAATATAAACAAAGGCTAATGCAATGATATCAAAAGCTAATTTCTCCTTGTCTCGCTTGGAAACTGCTGGTTCAGAGGGCAGACTAATAGGAAGCAGAAGCACTGCATCAAAATTTTTGCAAAGACAGAGAGGTATTGTAGAAGCTTATGTTGCCATCAACGCTAGTAATCTGACATATTTGGTGTCCTTAGAGTAATACTGAGTGCAGTAGAGACCTACAGAATTACTCAGCATCGGCAATCCGTAGCATCTGTATACAGAAACTGATGAATACTTTCTGCAGAATTACAATTACACTGAAGTTGCCAGGTATTGAAGTACACATTTTTGAGCTGCACTTCTGCTACAATTTTTGCTTCATAGCTCAAATACCAGACATTGAATTCCCTTCTCTCCCACAATTGTTGTTCACCAACAAAGAAAAAATAAACAAACAAATACGTGAAGCAACCAGACAAAAGGATTTGTCTGACTGTCTCCATAACTGCACCACTGTAAACACAAAGGAACATGCTTTAGAGGATCAAAACTACCCTTGGATATGACCTTTGACCAAGGAGGCTGTGGATGCCCAATCCCTGCAGGCATCCAAGGCCAGGCTGGATGTGGCTCTGGGCAGCCTGGTCTGCTGGTTGGCGACCCTGCACATAGCAGGGCGGCTGAAAACAGATGATCATTGTGGTCCTTTTCAACCCAGGCCATTCTATGGTCCTATGAGCATATCAACCAACAGAAAACTGGTAGAGCACTACTATCTCTGCTACGAGCACATAGATCCTTACCAAGCAGAAAACCATTATCCCTCTATTACTGGTGAGACAGCAGAAACAGAGGTGATGTAACACGTGGCATAAAAAAGATTCGTAGCACAAGACCACTGAGTAAGCCTGTTTCTTTGCAGCTCTGTATTTTCAAGTAGCTGAAACTGAAATATAAGACTTAGTGTGCTCCATCAGCATTCAGTACACCTGAATGGTTCATAATATTACAATTTATGAGAGCTTTAAATGAAACGTGATGGTGTCATTTTTGCAAACAATTGCATTAGGTACTTATTTCAATTTTCAGCACTTCTAAGGGATTAAATGTTTTCATGTTTGTCAGCTATCCCCGTACTTCATAGATCTATGAACCAAGATTTAACTATGTAATTGGAAATAGCAAAGCAATGATAGCAGTTATAAAGTGTGTGTTTAACAGAACAAGTTGCTGTCAGATAAAGGCAGTTAGTTTCCTGCAAGTGAAAAAGCAGGAAAGCAGAAATACTGCTACTGTGCTCCTGCATGTCATTGGGACACCTGTAAGGGTTGTGAAGATGTTCTGTAATAAAAAGGAAAGGATGCTATCAACAGACCAGCTGCTGCTCTTACCTGCACGGTGACTGTGACTGTAGCAAGACCTGGAGGCATAGTGCCCTTGCTGTCGAAGGCTTCCACAAGGAAGGTGAAAGTTGCATCTGTGTCAGAGAATGACTCATAATCCAAGGACTTCCGAAGTGATAACTCGCCCGTATACTTGTTCAGTGCAAAATACTCTAGTGCTTCCTGTGTCCGGATCCGATAGGTGACATTAGAGCCAAGATCAACATCTTTGGCCTAGATGCGCCATACAGAAAAAGAAGCAAAAAAAAAATCCATTTTGCAGGAACTGTAAATACATTTTGTTACCTTATTCTAATACTTAATAGTACTGCACAATAATCCACTGGAGTTTATTAAGTTAAAACACGCTTGCCATGTGAAATGAGCACAATATTCTGGGCAAGACTCAACACAGGCTTCTGTTCTTGGTCTCTTCTCTGGGCAGCCACTATTGGCCACTGCCAGGGAGAGAAGGCTGGGCTAAAAGATTTTTGACCTTACTTTGTAGAGCAACATTGATGGTTTTATTTCATACCAGTATTTAGACAAAAAGTATTAATTTTCATTGGGAGGAATATTATGCAATTTTTTAAGCTGTTCATTTGACTTAAAATTTATCTGCAGACAGCTTCTCATTAAGGTATGCTGACCAAAACATTAGGAGGCTCTTACCAGCTTATGGGAAATGAATCTCAGCTACATTTAGTGAAGTGGCTCAAGGATGAGTTAGAACAATTGACAATTAGCTCTCACTTGGTTATATTTTTCTGTTTTTATTTTGTATTCTTGTTTTCTTTCTATAGTCAATGAGGAGAAGACAACACTTCAGGTGCCTCCTGCTATCTCAGATGACAATCTTGGTGTAGGGTTGATCACCCTGGAAACAACTACTCAACTCCATTAACTATGAGGGCTCCTCTGAAAGTAATGCCTCCTATTTTGCTGTGATGGCACAAGAAACCAGAGGAGGATGTTGGTAGTATGGCAAGCTCTTGTTCATTGGTGGTGAAAATGCATAGCTGACAGTGGTGACTATGTTGAACAGTTGGATAGTGGTTTGTAGCTAAGATCTTGCTCTATCAACTAGTGCCATTGTGTGCTTTGCATCTGTTGTAGTTTCCATGGAAACAAAGAGGAGGCATTACTTTCAAAGTGACCTACATACAATGAGAGAATAGATGTGTAGGTTTACCTTAAATGTTTGAATCTATCGAGACAAAGCTCTATCTTTTGCAACCTACACGAGCACCTAGGAGCACCGTGATGAGCTTTCAAGCAGAAACCAAAAGCGTTTAAAGAATTTTTTACAACAATATTCCAAAATACGACAGTGGCAGCTTTCTTCAATTTTATAATTGCTCTTATTTCCAAGTGAACCTCAACAAGTTGATAACTAAAGGTCATGAATTTTTCAGTCTAAATATCACACCTTTCCTGATTTCAGTATGCATTTTTTTTTGTCTCACTGACAAGTTAACTAAAGACACGCATAGTACTGCAGAACACTTACAAAACATTTTCTTCCATTCCGTAACACTTTCTTACCTCTATCTGCAGGAAGACAGTGCCAGGCGGTAGATTTTCAGGCACTGAGACAGCGTAGGAAGCATTTGTAAAAACAGGGCTGTTGTCATCAATATCCAGCACCTTGATTGCTAAAGTTAGTGTTGAACGGCGAGGGTCCACAGCTCCATCTGTTGCTTCAACAATAAGCTCGTAATAGTCTCGTACTTCTCTGTTCAGCTTAACTGCTGTATATATGCTGCCATTTGAAGTGATTCGAAAAAGATTCTTGAAGTTTGCCAGGCTGTAATGAACTTGACCATTAACACCTGCATCCGGGTCTGTAGCCTAAAGAAACAGAAAAAAAAGTACCAAGTTTTAATGCATACTGCACATCTTTTTTATTATATGCTGCGATTTAGGTGCCAGTCATTACAGAATCCATGCTTTGGACAAATACAGTCATCTCGAATGGACAGATTCATTAAAAATTTTCATTTTAATTAAGGTTTGTTATATCTAGTGATGTTTTAATCATTGCTCTCCGAAGAACTACTTTAATTTCAACAGTTTATGTATCATGTTCTTCAAAATCAACATAATCAAATTTCACGCTCAGTCTTGCACATGCAGAAGATGCTGGTGATTGCAGTAGATAAACACTTAGATTTTGTCCAGTTGGTATTTGTTCTCCTGAATGGAAGCAAGCCTCAGATTTCAGCATCAGCTAAGCAATTCTGGTTATTATGTAACTGCCCTAATAAGGACGGGCACAATTCAGACTCATTATTCCTAGAGGCACTGGAGCACAGTTTCAGTGCTGACCAGTTGTTTTCCCTCCTCTTAATTAAATTAAGGCATGATGAATAGGGTCATGTAAATTTTAACAAGGCCATTCTGTGAGAAAGGTATTTTCATTTGTATGACTTTGGAAGTGTGGCTACACACATTAGAGAAGACACGAGAATTTTCTGTTTTGCTGTTAAGAACAACGCTTGGGAAATACCCATGAACGCGTAACTCTGGTGAAGGTGTTAATTTTAAGACATTATAATGAAGCCATTTATCTTTCTAAGAATCAATTAAAAGTTAATTAAAAGTGTTAATGAGAAAAATTCCTTCATACTTTTTTTTTTTTTCTGCACTACATCAATGCACTAAACCCTAATGGCCACAGCTTCATAATGACCAGCCTATGGAGAAGCCCTTTCATCAACATCTTTCAACATACCCAGTTGACAACCCAGCTGACCTACCCAGTTTACAACCTCCGTGGCAATAACATGGGGCAGAAGAATCTCACAGATGGCATATTGGAAAACTATCCAAAACACGTGAGGGAAAAATAAAAAATTCAAAAGTACTGTAACAGACGGCCCAACTTCAAGAAAACTGAAGCACAGCAAATGAAGAATTTGTGCTCCTGCATAAGAACGTCCTGGGGGCTCCTGGATGCAGCTGGGGCATCTCCAACCTCTCCTCACGGTGCCCCCAGCCTCACTGCTTGCACACAGGAACTTAGTGCACATATACATTTCATAGTCAGGTTCATGTCTTTGCAGAATTAAAACCTCTTTTGCTAAGAAAAAGCTGTAAAAAATGCTATTGTTTGCCCAGATTAGATTGCTCGTAGAGTGTAAGATCTTCATTAATTGGCATTTTATCGCTACAAACTTAAGAAGTGATAATGTACCCATTACAGACATAAAAGCTTAGACTATTTTCTGAGAGAATGACATCTCAAGGATATATTAAACGAACTTCCACGTGAAAATCATTTTCTGGAGCCTCCCAGAGCCTGTGGGAGCAGCTCCCTGGAGGAATCCTTGAAGGAGTCAATGGCAGCAGTGCTGCCTATTCCTGCCTGCAGATACTGTTTGATGTCTAAATGGATGAGTTCAGTCATCCCATCCTCATCCCTGTGCTCAGTGTTACCACTGAAAAGCTCCGTTACCAGCTGAGGAGGTATCACAAGCCCTGACCACAAGGGAAGTGAGGAGGAGGTCCACAGACCAAGCAGCCAGGCTCTTGTAATTCGTGCTTTAAACACTGGCCCTGCTTGAACTCATCTGTACCCATAAAAGAGAAACTTAGCAGCACCGTAATGGATTTAATACAATGTGTTCATTATCTCAGTACACAGTCAACAGAGAGGGAGAGAAATAAAACACCAATTCATTTGTGTATTACTGAAGTCCCAAGGAAAGTCTCAAAGACAAAACCGGGCAAACCAAGCAAGACTAGGAAAGCAGTAAGACCACTCACTGAGTCCAATATAACACACAAAGGTATTACAGTAGCTTTCAACCACTCTCATCCTCACTGATTTGTACATAAGAAGTACAGTAAGAGTCTTGAAGCTTGGGCAAAATTAGTCACAACCGCCTTTCTAGGAAGAGTAGGATTTTCCACACAGTACTTGTTTAAGGAATCGAGCTCCACAAGCTGAGCTACTGCAGATTCAGATCAAGAATCTCTCCCCAGTGTTCTGACTCCGCCATCTGCTCCTGACTTTTCTAGCCACTGCTTTCTGCAATTGCACACAAAATGGATTTGCTAGAAAGCATGAAAGGATCCCAGACATGTGATCCCCAGTGTCTGCAGCAACCATAGAATCATAGAATGGCCTGGGTTGAGAAGGACCACAATGCTCATCTGGTTCCAACCCCCTGCTATGTGCAGGGTCACCAACCAGCAGACCAGGCTGCCCAGAGCCACATCCAGCCTGGCCTTGAATGCCTCCAGGGATGGGGCAATCAATTTCTTTTTCTTCATGTAGCTACAACAATGCAATACAAACCACAGATATCTTTTTTCTCTGGGCTACACCAACATCTTTAAACATTTCTTTCATTAGGTAAGGCCCATCAGAAGTAATAAAGATCACTAAACATAAAATTGGATAGGTTTCTTTCTACTCCTCACAGCACAATCTTTTTCTCACCCTAGCTTCCAAAACCCCTACGTATCTGATGTTTCTGTCTAAAACTCAATTTTTTTTCTAAAATGAGAAGTGAAATATATGTAGAACAGAATTTCCCCTTAAAACTTCCAAAGACAATAGCTCTCTTCCCCCACCACAGCAGAACGTCAAGGCCAGACAACTAAATAAGGAATCTATTCATTCCATCCTTGTTTTCCTGCAAAGAAAAAAAGATTTGCTTTCATCTACTCCTAATCCAAGTCCTCCATCCCCTCGGCTGTCAAAGAGAAAGGAAGTACGAGTTCACCTGTCCTTGGAAGAACAAGCAAGAGAGCAAAGGAGCCTGAAGCACTCTCAGCTGTCAACAGCACTCAAGTTCCCACCCAAAATTCTATCTACACATTTTGCTCTTTGATCACTTTCAAGCACACACAACACAGACCTGGTAAATCTAGACATGAAACAGAGCTCATTTTGCTAGTTTTCCTCTGCTCTTCTTCAAAGTGGTTCAAGGCAGACGTACCACACTACTGTCAAACAGCTGGAGGTTCAGAATTCCCTTATGTCGCTGTGGCCCAACCAGAAGGGATGCTATTGGGATGGAGCAGCTTCTTTAGAAAGGTCTAAGGTAATTTACTTTTGTGAATGCACCTGTGAGTTACTTAGAAAAAGAGAACAGCGATATCTGTCTCCTCTTGTCAATGCTTGTGACAAGAGATGCAAGAAGACAAGACACATTCTCTTTCCTATCTCATTATGCATGTTGAGAGACAGGAAAAGCATGCTCCTCTAAAGACTCTCTGATGACTTTTGCTGTTGCTCTAGATACTCTCCAGATCTACATGACTTCTCTCCGTCTTTCACAGGAACAGCTTGCAAAGTATTGCAGAGTAGAACAAACCTGCATAAGCCACATAACAGCCTATATCTATTGAGGCAAGTCTGAATTTGCATTACTAACTGCACTTCAATATTACTGAGACAACCTCACAAACCTGAACCAGCAATAACAAATTACCTTCCACCAACACAGCTTGAAAATAAAACACAAAATACAAACTATGTTCCAAAAACTTGGAAATACAATTCTGGGAGACCTGAATATCGCTTAAAGGATCATTAACTCAGAAATTCAGAAATATAATGACAAATGCTTAAACGTCAACAATATTAATTATATCATTATTATTCTTTTCAAAAGAAACCCTCCTACTAATATCCACAATTCTTGATGGGTAACAATGGACTTTAAGTAGGTTAACTGAGGATTTACACTCAAATTGCTGGTGCTGGAAAACAGCAAAATAAGGCACAGTTGTCATTCATACTTGCCTGTATAGTTCAGCCAAACACGGCAGGTATCCCCTCATTAATGCTGACTCACTTCTTTGGAACCACTCTTCTGATGACACTCCCCATTTAATATTTCCTGCAGTTCTTCAGAGACAGATGTTCCCCATCATCCATCCCCACCCCAGCAGGACCTCTGGCTCTCTGAAAGCCTCTCCAGCATTCCAGCTAATACCACAGCTCCAGGAGGAATGGAAATTGTGCGGGAGGATGCAAAGGATGCTGTCAGTGGGAGTTGGCCAATTGTTTGCAGGGAAGATAACAGGATTTTTTTTTATTATTACGGGTTTAAAAGATGCCCAAGCCCCTCCATTGTGTCAAATAGCAAATCAAACGTGAGTGGGAGTGCTAAATTGGATTTTGCACTTTCTTTTTAAGGAAGATTTGCATTTGTGCACATAGGACAAAACTAACATCTCTCAAATGCAGCAATAGGCCACAGCTACTGGAAAAATTTCAGGCTTGGTATTTACTTAAGAATGTCTTAAGTAGGGAAAATAAAGGAATTCTAGAAAGGTCAGCATTTTTCTTCTTGTATTTCAGAAAGTCTTTACCTCTTTCATTTCTTTTTGCCTCCTTTTACAGTCTTCTGTTTTCCTATTTCATTAAGTGCTCAAAGCAAATGAAAAGACTGGAATGTATGAAGAGTTTTAAAAGATTTCTGTCAGCTAAACTCCCGATAACGTCAAAAGAAGGAAACACAGAACCACTTCTGTCCTCCCAGTGTTTTCTCACAGACTATTCTCTTTCTGCAAGCAATTAGATTAATTAATTCTGCTCCTAAACATACAAGGTGTCATGTCACTGCGTGCCCATTCCAGATTGCTGTAATATTTCCACACGGTCTTAAACCTACAAGAGCTCATTTCTGTGGACTTTTCTAGAAAACTGATATTTAAATAATTTTACGAAGAAAGATGATATAAAGAATATGCAATAATATTGGATGTTGTAATACCAGGGGGCAAATTCAGTGGTTTGTCAGTGGCTGCAGTAGTCCAGTTGGGTCTAGCTAGTCTAAAATAAAAAGGAAAGAAGCAAAATGAAACTCATTGGAATTATCTTCAAATTTTCACAACCTTGAAATTTGAAGTCAGTCCTTCCCTCTTTCAAAAGAACATACTATTGCCAACCTCACATCCTAAATACTTTTGAAAAGCACAAGAGGAGTCGGGTATATCCTCCAGAAACCCTTCCACAGAAATGAAAATTATTGGGCTGAGCATTACCAGTTTATCATTTTTTTTCCTAACTATAAGGGCTTTAAACTGGAAGAGGGCAGATTTAGATTAGAAATTCTTTACTGTGAGCATGGTGAGACACTGGAACAGGTTGCCCAGTGAGGCTGTGGATGCCCCACTTCTGGAAGCATTCAAGTCCAGGCTGGATGGGGCTGTGAGCAACCCGGTCTGGTGAGAGATATCCCTGCCTATAGCAGGGGGTTGGAACTACACGATCTTAAAGGTCCCTTCCAACCCAAACCATTCTATGATTTCATTCTACTTAGAGCAATTTGTAAAGACGTTACACTATACATGTTCTAATACTGGCATATTTTAGCCATTACACAAAATGGGAGAGCCTTTGATAATTACTTTCATAGCCGATGTTAATTTCAGTCCATCTGGATGGTGATTTTGGAAACCAATTAAATGTGACTCTAAATAAAACTGCATAATAAGAATAGTAAAACAGAGCAAGCAAATATAAATTAAATGAAATTCAGAAAGCCCGTAGCTGCAAAAGCATGATTTAATGGACTGGTGAGCTTCCTACAAAACTTAATCACATCGTAACACTCAAAAATAGACAAGCTTCCTTAGGCTGGCACAAAACCAACTCCTAAATTTAGAGGCTTGCTCTGCCTGTTTTTACTTGAAGGATGAGTACAAATTCTGCTTTTATGAGGAGTATGTAATTTGACGATGATACAATCAAGCAGTTCAGAGATTCATCAATGAATGTGCACAGTAAAAAAAACCAAAAGCTTATAATCCACAGATGAAATGTATTGTTTAAAATCTCCATATTGAAATGGGCTCCCGTAGATTTCTTTAATGGGTTAGTCTGCTGTAAAGTTATTTTTTGCCATTTCTCCTGAGTGCTGGCTCTCTTCATAAGGCCACCTAATTAGAGAACATCAGATCTGAGCTGGATCTTAGCAGCCAATGTTTGGATATGAAAGTATTCATCTTACTATTCAGACTTCTGGTTTTGTTCTATTGTATTCTCTTGTTCTCAAAGGAACGCTTTACAGGAAATTCATTTTCTTATATTAGAGATTTCAAGGCCACAGAGTTTGAAAATTACAAAGAAGAAGTTGGATACTTGACAAGTATGTTGAGAAAACTCTCCAGCTTGTACTTTTACCAGGCAGCCTTTAGAAGAGGAAATGCTAATCTAAGACAATTGTTCTAGTTGCCGACAAGCATCAATAAAGAGAAACTGCAGCCAAGTTAGTAGGCCCAGAATAAACTAGTATAATTTGCAAGCTCAGGAAAAACAATTTCTTCTCTCGGGTACAGTTCTGAACTGCCAAATCTGAACAGACAGAATTGGCCATCAAAATACTAAATGGTCCTGTACTAGAGACTGAAAACCATTGGCTCAGACGATCTAATATGGCATGAGCTGAACTGAAACATGTGAAAGAGCTTAAAACGGACTGGAATTAAAGATGTTAAGCAGACAAAAACAAGATTTCATATTGCTAACAAAAATCCTCAGTTCTCAACAATGAACTGCCACGAGTGTGAAAATGGTTGAAATACTTCTCTGGTAACAAATACCAAAATTTCCAATACATTTAAGTACAACTGTTATCGCTTTGACAACAAAGACACAAACATAGCAGCAGAAACAGGAAAAAGAAACAGTTTTTGAAATACACTTAGTTAAAAACATCTCCCTGTTTGCCACATGTTACGGGCAGCAAAGAGCTTTTTAAACCTATTTGACCTCTGTCTTAAGATCCTCCAAGTTTAAAGAACAGCTGTAAAGCAAAGGAAGCAAGGCCACAGTCATCTGCTGTGATGTATCCTACAAGTACTATACAACCCTTTGGGGTGCCAGTAGAAAGAAGTTAATCCTGGCCTAGCACTGCTGGTCTGAGGTGGAAAAAAATCACACAAATTGATGACTACATCTATCTCTTCTCATGCCATAGGCTTGGATTTGGGACTGTGAACTACATCTTGATCTAAAGGCTGAAGGAATTTGTTAACAGGTGAAAATACAAATAGAAGCACAAGCAAGAAAGGCGAACGCTGCCTTCCTCATTTCTTCTCTCCATCAAATCAGATGCAGCCTTAGTAAATATCAATGACATTCAAGAATAAAACTGGTGAGTTTGTAAGGGCAAAGCATGATACAACTAAATTAAATTACAAAGCGAGCACTAATCATACAAGTTACAATTTTCTGCGCTTCTTGTTCCCTTTTACATATCATCCCTCCACATTAACAAAGAAGTCATTTCACAACGGCTAGCATTCTGAGGAGAGCAAGCAGGAAATTATAGAGAGTAAACCAGAAGCAAATCCCAGTGCCTACACACAACTGTAAGCAGTGTTTAGCCAAGCTGGCATGATCGAACATGTTAAAAAGATTGAGGGTAGACACTCTAGATTCTGGAACTCTGAGAAGCTGTGATTCTTCCACCTTGATCAATTATCAGCTGCTGACAAACCTGATGTGGGGTGGGCAAGGGGAAGAGTAAAAGCACTTCCAAGAGGACTTGAGCATATACATGCCTAATTGGAAATACTCTACACTCTGCATGCCTTATGTGGGACATCTCACTTAAAATTACAAAGGCCTGTACATCACCAGCATCTCTATGAGGATTCAAGGCAGAGCGTTGAAGATCTTTTTAAGGGCCTCTATAGCTAACCACATAAACAACTTTCTTAATAAGTGTGCAAGATAATGATACCAACAAAGGGCCTACCGAAATGACCCTGTGCTGATCCTGATATTTGTAAGAAAATACGTGGAAGTTAAAGAAATAAGCAACAAAAAAGAAAGCTAATAGAGGAAGTTTACAAATAATTCTGCAGTGATAGGTCACACCTTTTACTTATACATGTGGACACTGCACAGTCATAACTCTAAATGGTTACACAGACATATTAATTAGATGCAAACACTGCAACCAAATACAAAACTCTCAGCTTCCTCTGGTTGTGGTTCATTTGCCGTGGTACGGCTCTCCATACTTGATTACAACTTGATTATATACTTACAACTCTGATTAATTTTTGATAGATTCTCATTTTAAAATCCTATCTGCTTATATTGCTTTTTATATGTAAAATCTGATCATCATGAAGATTATCAGAGGGCTGGAGCATCTCCCCTCCAAAGACAGGATGAGGAAGTTTGTTCAGCCTGGAGAAGAGAAGGCTGCGGGGTGGCCTCACTGCATCCTTACAGTATTTAAAAGGGGATTATTAAAAGGAGGGCAATCAACTTTTTACTTAGTTAGATGATGATAGGACAAAGGGGAAATTGTTTTAAGCTTAACGAAGGAAGGGTCAGATTGGATGTCAGGGGGAAGTTCTTTACACAGACAGTGGTGAGATGCTGGAACAGCTGCCAGAAGAGGTTGTGGATGCCCCATCCCTAGAGATGTTCAAGACCAGGTTGGATGGGGCCCTGGGCAGCCTTGTCTAGTACCAGATCTGGAGGTTGGAGGCCCTGCCTGAGGCAGGGGGGGTTGGAACTTGATGATTCTTGGGGTCCTTTCCAACACAAGCCATTCTACGATTCTATATATATTAGATGAATTTTAACTACTTTCTTACGTAATGTATTATACAGTGTGCAGTGGTCATGATTTCACTCTGAATATTTGAGATTTTCTTCAGAGATTTTGATTCTACTTCTCTCTTCCTGAAAGGCTGAATTCTGTACCACCACAGGCTGTCCTCTCTGCCAGTAATTCTCCTTTTTTTCTGGCCTTGTACTTTTTCTTCTTCCCTCTACCTCTAATTTTTCTACAGCTGTCTAAAGTTACAGGAACCCTGAGAATTTAATTTTGAAAGCTGCTACTTCTAATACAGGTGAGGTTTATCTACAGTGCAGGTTATATGTGTTATAATGTGGTAAGTCATACTCCCCTTGTATGAGCCTTCATGTAGAAAACAACAACAGTGATTTAGGTAAAATGAGATTCCTTTCTGGGCTTTCTGTAACAAAATCTTGTAGTGCAATACCTCAGGAGCATTCAAAGCAAAATTTCCTATATACAGAAACATAGAAGAATTTGGATGTAATGGCTCTCCAGAGGTCACTTAGTCCAACACAATAAGCACTACTGACACCTGTGAAATTTAAACTATGAAACTTGCAGGGCTTCCCATTTTGTGCATTTAAATTAAAAATAGAAGCTTAAAAGAATTCACTAATATTTACAGAAAACTTAGGAAATTGACATTATAATTATGTTCTGCTACCATTCAAAAATGATAGTTGCTTCTGTAATCAACACATTTAAAACATTTCCATACCACTACAGGAAGTAAAATGCCATATAGGCGGTCTCTGTTCTCTCCTACTTGCCTTACAGTTGCTCTGTTCAGTGGTGGACAGACACCACTTGATATACACCAAAGCACTAGTTTAGGTTTATATGACAAATAGGAAAAAAAATCATTTTACTGTAGAATTAAGGACATTTGTCCAAGCCTTGGACAATAGTATAGTTCCATGATCAAGAGGAACCTTTTTCTTTTTTTAATGCATTTCCCATTTTAAACTGAGTCACAGATGACAGAGGTATTAGGCACTGGAGCCTATTTATAGTGCCTTCATTTTAGGGAAAATCTCAGGCCCGGTGACACTTGAGCACCTGATTACAGGTGGGTTGTTCACCACCATGTGATTCTCTCATTGATATTTGCAAACTTTGCAGCCACTGCTAGCCAACTACGTTTCATCCCACTTCTCCACATCCCATGCACATAACATAATACTGATAAACGGTATGCTGCAGAATGCTGATCATTCAGATGCTGTCTCTTCAACATCAGGCTACTTTAGACTGCAACAGAAAATAAGATCATTTTCAAGTTTCTGATGTGAAGCTTTTAGTTTTCTGCTGGTCCTTTGTGAAGAACTTCACTCAGTAATCCTGCTCCTGTCTCGTTTGGGGATCCTGATGATAAGACATGACAGAGCAGCAATACACCTCCAACTACCCCGTTCAGACAGTGCTGTAAAATAAAAGGGATTTGAAATACATCCACTGCACTGTCAGCCTTATCCCTTCTAGCTTTTGTTCTTTTGATCTTCAACGTGCTCCTGAAATCCCCACAGGCTGCGCTCCTGTGCCAGTGCCTTCATGAACTTCAGGTGGCAGACAATGAGCCATTCGAGCAGCAGAGAGCAAGGGCACTTCAGAGGGCCAGCACTGTCTCCCTGCCCCAAACAGGCCCACCTCTCTCCCACATCAAGTCTTTCATTACCCTCATTCTACATCTCCTTGGGAAACTAAATCCTGACTGTTACCCAAGCCCTTCTGGGAATCCCTTTTAAAGTCCAACTTAAGTTACCCACTCAAAACAGACATACATGGGAGCGTTTGATTTAACTGTTTCATATCAGAATTACAGAATCGCAGGGGTTGGAAGGGACCTGAAGAAATCCCCTCTCTAAAGCAGGTACCCTATAACAGGTCGCACACGTAGACGTCCAGATAGGTCTTGAATATCTCCATAGAAGTCGACTCTACCACCTCTCTGGGCAGCCTGTTCCAGTGTTCTGTCCCCATTACCAAAAAAAAAATTCTCCTGCATGTTAGCACGAACTTCCTATGTTCATGTTTTAGGCCATTACTTCTCATCCTATCACTACACGCCACCAAGAAGAGCCTGGCCTCCCCCCTCCCTTTAGGTATTAAAAAACATTTATCAAATCCCCCCTCTGTCTTCTTTTTACCCAAACTGAACATACGTTACTCAGCCTTTCCTCATAAAGATGATGCTCCAGACCCTTCATCATATTTGTAGCCCTCTGCTGGACTGCTTCCAGGAGATCCCTGTCATTTTTTGAACTGGGGAGCCCAGAACTGGACACACTGCTCCAGCTGTAGCCTCCCCAGGGCACAGCAGAGGGGAGGATCGCTTCCCTCAACCTTCTGGCCATGCACCCAGGATACCATTGGCCTTCTTGGCCACAAGGGCACGCTACTGGCTCACGGCCAGCCTGCTGTCCACCAGGACTCCCAGGTCCTTCTCTGCAGTTACTTACCTGCACCTTGGAAGAGGGTTCAAAAGGAGAGTGTGAACATGATACATTGTGTAGAATAGATGCGTGGATAAGAGACAATTTTGCAATTTTTGGCAGGGGAAAGGAAGAGAAAGCCCAATACAAAAATAACTGGAAGAAGAAATTTCAACAGCTTTTCAAGTGTTATTGAGACTATTTCTATTATTTTATCATAGACATTCATACATTTGTTAGAGCCCTACCTTTTTAATAACTGATATCACAGAATACATCCCTATGTCATGCTAACTAGCAACTATAAAAATAAAAATATTGCTGCTGGTAAAAAACAAACTGTATAATAATTGATTTGCAAAAACAATGTATGAAGAAAATAATGGCCCTTATTAGAAGATTTACTCCAAGAGCAGGCAACTCAAATAACTGGTGGTCATTTGGTCTAACCCGTGGCAGCCAGGTCACTCCTGAAGATGCTGAGCAATGCTGGCCCCAGCTCTGGCTCATCCTCCCTTGCAGAGCAGTCTGGATGGCACTGCTCCCCAACCCCTACAGCTTTCCCACTCCACTGTCCAATATTGGAGTCCTCAAGAATGGGCCTTACTATAATATGGCTATAAAGACGCTATGAGACACCACACCAAAGCCCTTCCTGAAGCAAAGGAAAGCAACTTCCACTGGTTTGCCAGTGCTCTCCAAGCCATTTATCTCAGCCCAGACAGTTACCACTTGTCAGGTATGGTTTGGTAAATTTCTTATGGCTGGTCCCATTCACCTTCTTATCATCCATTTGCTTGGGAATGGCCTCAAAGAGGCCTTGCTATCTTCCTAGAGATCAAAGTCAGGCTCACCAGCTTGGGGATCCCCGAATCCACCTTTCTGACATCCTCAAAGATGAGAGCGATGTTTGCCTTCCTAGTTAGAAGGAACCACCACTCCTAGGCATGTTTCGAAGATGACAGAAAGCATCTGTGCAGTAATGCTAGTCAACATTACAGCTTTTGGATGCCTCACATCTGCTCTCATTATATTTGCACTTCTTATTTTCTTCAGCAGCCCATATCTTCATCTTCCTTGGGGGTAATGCTTTCCTTCTGCAGGCTCACTGGGCTGAGAGTTCCCATACCTTGCCATTAAAAAAAATGAGGCATCAAAGCAGTGGAGCATCTTTTTCATAGCCCACATCCCTAGACCCTCTGCCCAAATGATCTGTGGGGGGATCTTTAATCTTAAGGCGCAAATCTATTTTTGAGAAGTCAACATTCAAAAGGGAAAGGAACATCGCAAAGAAGTGGTTATTTTCTTAAATCCTCTGTATCAGTGCTCACCATGGTGGATTTCAGCTGTTTCAAATGACTTCAGTAAAAGAGATTCTGAAAAGAAGCCTTGCCAGTCAGCGAGCAGTTTAATTCTTAGCAGTGGTAACACATGAGACAGTAAGTACTACCTTCTTTCGCCAGGCCCTTTTTAGCCCTTTACATTTTAACCACATTACAGCTTCCATATAAAACATATTCCCATAGAACCACAAGGAGAGGTTTCTAATGTACTGTGAAGGACACCGTAACAAAAGTGACTGTTGTTTAAAGAAGAATCTCCCTAAACAACACAGCTACATCAAAAGGCTAATCATCCTTACACTTCAGTAGTCTCGTTGAGGACAGAAAATAATTCCAAATGCCCAAATCACTGTTTTTTACACTGTCTGCACGAATACGAAACATTAGGCACTATATCCAGTATTTCTGAACAAAGAGAAAGCTCTTTTCATCCGGAGACTGAGAATTAGAACTGGTGATAAACATGAGGAAAAAAATAATATAGCTAGTTTCTATCATTCCACATGAAGGAATAAGCTACCAAAAGGTTTCATTAAATATTTCCATTTCAACACGACTTAGAAATTAAACTAATTTATCAGAGAGAGGTTCTGTCGCAATGACATATTTTATTTTATAATTCCATCTAGACTAAAAATAAACTCAATACAATGTTTTAGAAGATTACTGTACCTTGAGGGCACCCGGAAAAATACACAAAGTGGATTTTAAAGATACTTGGTACTGTTGTAAAATATCACGTCCATACATTTGAGGATGCAAAATGAGAAACGACTACGTAAAATGAGCAATGAAAAAAAATAGCTTCGTGGAAACAGCTTCAAGCACAAGGATCCGAACTTCTGCACGTGCAAGGATCAAAAACTTAGACGGGACTGGTATTTCAGCTCAATGTAAGAAAAGCAGAATCAGAAATCTCTAGACTTCATTAATGCTAAGAAAAGTTATTTCCCTTTAAAACTATAGCTGAGCTTGGCCAGCTTCAGGGCAGTACCTACCTTTAATGATACCATATTGAAGAGCAAGCAGAGCGCACACATATGCAGAACCTCTTCAGAACTAGTGCAAATGAAACCATACTGAAGGAGTCTACATGTAACTTGAATTAACCCAAACTTTTCAAGTAAGTAACAAAATTAGAAGTAAAGGCAAGCCCAACCCTTAGAAACTCTTTCTCAATTTACAAGTGCCAGAAAACAACTCAAGTTCACTCAAAAAGAACAGAGCATTAGCAATAAATACGACACATTGTGGTTATTTACTGATGAATAAAAATTTTGAAAGAAACACAGTTATTATGGTTATATGCCTTTGCCCCATTTTGTGCTATGCAAAATGCCATATTCTAACCATAGGCATTGTTAAGATAGTAGTTAATGAATTGTGAGGACATTGCCTGTTCTCTAGCAATAGAGTTGCAACGGGAAAGAAAGGCAAAAGAGCATTTCCAACAGTGTATGTCTTCAAAAATAGTCTTCTGATTGTGCTATTGTTATAGGAAGAAAACTTTTCCACTTATTAAACATTACGATTATTTAAAGCCCAAAGGAGATCATTTTGTTAACTGCTAACATAAGTAAACTATATAAACTTCAAACACTTCAATGTGAGTTTTTCCAAAGGTGCAATTACTTTGCTTTCTTTCCCAGTAGTCTGGAATGTTTGTGTAATAAGCAATCTAACTGCACTTAACAACTTACCCTTACTTGACCAACAAAAGCATTGGCTTCTTCTTCCTGTACAGACAAGTTTTTTGGTAGAAACATATCAAAAACTGGCCCATTGTCATTTACATCCGTCACCACGATATTAACTGTAGCAGTTGAAGTCTGCAGAGAAAGATAAAATTATGAATGAACTACCATCTAATTTACAATTTCACATATGACGACTGATCAGCAATTTTACTGCTATGTATTAGATCCATCCAGTATAGAATCACAGGTGAACAGATGACCCATTTATTTCTGCATGTTTTTGTGAAACAGGAGATGTTATTCATTTGAGGAGCTTATATCTGGCTTAAAAGAAAAGAAAGGAAAAAAGCATATCAGATATGTGTTGCCTAATGTGATATTTTAAGAGTTGCAGGATCTTCAATTTAAAAACCCAAACTCAAGCAATCGGAGTGTGAAATAATTTGCACCTCAGTTTGAGCTTCATGAATTTAAACACTGTGGCACCAAAAAGCATGCCTTTGTTTTATACCCTGTGTACGTAACTACGGAAGAGCTGCAGCTAACAATACATGTTTCTGTGGCCTGTGACACAGGCTGCAAACAGAAGGAATGAGCAGTTATTGTCATCTATCAGGGAAAAGAGAAGCACTTACGGAAAGTAAAACACAGTAAGACGGAAGTATTACACCAGGAAATCATTACTACTGCAAGAATAGAGAAACACTGGCATAGACAGCGCAAGGATGTTCTATCCTCAAGATCAAGACACATCAGCACTTGCCTTGCCCAGCAGAAGCCATGCTGCTGTGATGGAGCAGTGGGTGGACATGTCACAGCTGATGCTATTACTTCTGTCCATTGGGCCGCATGAGAATCTAAATATAATACAGTCTAGAAAAAAAACTTACTCCTGAATATTCTGGCAGTTTTTTGTACTTCTACTCTTAATCCAAAAATGCTGTTTCGTTTTCAAATCCTCGTGTCGTGACTCGTTCCATCCTGAACCTCAGGTTTTCAGAGCAAGAGGGGCAGAATGATTGTTTCATCCTCACTGGCCTTAATTTTGCTATGACGGGCAAAAGGCATGACAAGAATGCTTACTGTTCATTTTGGTTTGCCACTGACAACACAAAGCAGATTTCCTTTTCCTAATCCAATCATCAGAGCTGGATGTAGAATGAGCTTACAATGAAATGAATGCCTTTTTAAAATACGGTATTGTTTCAGGTAGCTGCTGTCCCCAGAGGAGGCAAAACCTATTCCTAAACCCAAATTACTAAGTCTGATGCTACCAACTTAACACTCTTTAAAGGCACCCTGAGAGCTCTAAAGCTCATTGACATCTCTGGATTTTATCTGAAACATCTGCTGCTGTACCTCCTTTATGCTGAAGCTACGGCTTCACAGGTCCATAATAAAAACAGAATTTCACCTCATTTTTATTACAGGGCATGCTCCTTGGTTTGCCATAGAGCAGCATGTACATTGGCACTTGCAAAGGACAACTAATGCACTCAAAACCTACTCACTGTCTTAATAGTATGTGGTCATGCTTTCATTGCTGTGTCACCAGTTCAATCTGATAACTTACTCTCTGCAGGAGTGATCTGGGAACAGGTCAATCTCCTTCACCTTCCAAATCCTCAGCATTGGCAAGCAGCCCAGTCACAGGAATTGGAGTCAGATGTCTTGTTCACACAGCTACAATCTGCCTGTTGTGCTCTGTGTGCTACACTGCAGTGCTACCTGTGCCAGCAGCCTGTGTTAGCAGACTTCAATACCAGAACGGCAAAGCACAAACCCAACACAAACTTAAGTGCACAATGCAGCTCTTCCAGAAAAAGAGTTGTTCTCTAATGCCCTGTGCAATGGCAAATGCAGAAAACAGAACTGTTCCACAATAGGCAACCACCAGCAACTGCTTTGTGCATTAAAAGTAACTAAGTGAGGATATTCTGAAATGAACAAACCAAAAAAGACGCTTTCAGGCTAGCTTCTTAGATTGGCTTGCGTTCAGTTGTTTGCTAATTGTTTCTGAAACTGCCATTCCCACGTTCAAGGTATATAAGGAAAACGTACTTTGCAATTCATGCATCACTGTCAACACAAAACACACTCCAGAATGTTTGCTCTGATGATGCACAATGTGCAGTGAAGGTAAATTAATCTTCCTAAGCTTACTCGATTCCACAGAATGGAGAGTAATAAAAACTCTTATATTTAATAAACTGAGACAAATATGGCATGGAAAATATTGGCTTAAGAAAGTACTTCTCATTTTGAAAAAATATTTCTTTTCCATTGCAGAGAATTTTAACAGCCTGTGTCTGATAATCTGTGCTATGTTCACTTCTGACAACACTGAATCAACCCACAGCAGCTCAGAGAACAGCTGCCAGAAGACACATTTGCATTTGATAGCTTCTGAAGCAAGTGCTGAAAGCAAAATTACTGTTGTGATTTACTTACAGGTCTCATTTTTGTACTTGAGTGCGTGCTGTGGGGGTGCTCACATACTTATTTCAGATCAACACAGCAACTCGTAATGAAGAACCCTTATAAGCCCTTTTCCTAAAGGACCAAAATCCTAGCAATCTCTACTCTGGAAGCACATCCCTGCAGTATTACTTTGCCTTGAGGAAAAAAAGGGCACTTTTATTCAAGTCATCTTGAAATCCAATCATGATAACATCAGAAATAGATAGCTTACTGAAATGCAGCCTAAGTCTAGAAGGGGTCATTTGAATAAGCACCAAAGTAGACTCAGATTTCACACAGGACAAAAGGATGGAGATGGCAGGGAAGGTTAAGCTCTGCTTAACACAACTTGGATTTTAAGCTGGATTTTAAGATCCTCTTTAATATCTTTGCTCATGACCTGGAGGAGCACGCATGGTCTCAAGTGATGGAAGCACAACCAGCTTCAAGTTTGCAGGTGACACCAAAGACAAAGCTCTTGCTTGTCTCTGCAACGCAGACATACTGCGAATCTGGTCAGAGCACTCCCTAGGTAAGAATAGGAAGAATCATACTTTTGATAGAGTTTACCTGACAAACACAGAAAATGAAGCTACCAGCCTGACTTCAGCATATGCAGGGTGAAAATTTGGCTCCTTGAGTTATTCAGTAGGTTATTCTGTGATGCAGAGTCATCACAGAATGTCATCAGACTGAAGAAGAGGGATTCCAGGTCAGTCTTAAACCCCCAGGATAGAAAGAATTGGAAAGATGAAAGAGTTTAGCTCAGCTCTAGAAGAAAAAAAAAAGAACGTCTGCAGCATTTCACAAGAAAGAAGAGAAAAAGATAGGAAGAGAGAGATTTGAAATTGTTCCCAACTGTTCTGTTATCCGTAGGTTTGGTATTTTTCAAACTATTGCTTTTCTTAAGCACCCTTCCTTACCTGCTTGCCAGCCCTGCCACAGAGCATATAGCTCCACTTACTGAGTCTCAAAGTTATACATAAACTAAAAAAGCAGTATCATTGCAAAGGAGTACTATTTTATTGAGATGCAAATTGGGAAAGTTATTTTAAAATATTAAATTTTGTGTTCACCCTAAGCATCCACGGGAACTAAAATGAGATCTTGTAATGTAATTTCACATATATTCTATTTTTTGTATTGGTCACAATTTAGTGAACTATCAGTGCAGTGGCAGGATCACAAAGAAGAGCATTCATACTGAGATGCTTTAGTAGCAGCAATGCTCCTGTGTACACTGGTAACAACAAAACTGAAAATGAGGAACAAAAATGGTGATCACTCCAGAAGTTTTCTGCTTTATCTAAACTCGGGAAACATGCCTCATCCCACTGAGAAAATAATGCCAACCTTTTAGGTGAAGCATCCGTCAGTTACTTGTCTGTATTTCTTTGAGATGCACAGAGAAGCAGTTCTGCCATTAACATCAGAAACTACAATAACCAGGGAGTATATATTTTTTAAATCGACATTTTTATGTCCCCATTAGATGGCTCCAAAGTTTTGCTTAAGTTCTCTGCAAGCAGACATGCTGGTGTGAAATAGCCTTTATTAAACAACTCCAATAAATTAGTGTCTTATTCAAAACTGCAGCATGGAGCAATATTGGTAACATCGCTATCATCTGTCCAATGTAAAACATCACCAGCAACACTGAAATCACACCCACTAAATAATTACTGCCTTAAAGTTATGTTTAGGGCTAGCTACAAGCTCTTTGTTGCTGGAGGAGAAAATAACAAAGCACGTACACTGTGGGTCATACCCTCTGCAACAGCAGTCAAGGTAACTTCCTTGCATATCAGCCAGTGCAGGAGGGTGCCAGGGCACTGAATGCATGCTTTAGGGATAAAAAGTGTGCCACAGAGAGGATAAAATTAAGCACGCTGAGAAAAGGTCATTCATTGTATTTTGTGTGGAGCTCGGTTTCCTGTACTGATAGGGAAGCCTGGAATTTCTTGCCACCGTTCTCAACTGCAAGTGGCCGTGTCTGCCTGAGATCACTCCCAGAGCCATGCAAACTGTGCTTCATTCTCCACACATCTACAATAACTTCTGCTAAGGGCAGCCTAAACGAGACAGAAATGAGGATGCTTCTCTCAAGTCATCACATTAACTATTTTTAAGTTGGTAATTAAGAGCCTTTAATTTTGCAAAGCCAGCTTTCTTGTCTCATTAGTGGGGGGAAAAAGATAGCTATATCACACATCTCAGAGCCTCGGGATGCAAGAAAAAGAATGTCTCTTCATTTATCACTTCTAGTACTTCAGAAGTGCTGCAGCATATCCAGAACCTACATCTCAGCTCCCATGGCCTGCATATGACAGATTAAACTTAAGGCAACGCTTAGAATCACCAGCAGCACGAAGCAGGATTTCTCTTGCAAAGTTTGTGAAAAATTAACGGAAAACGTGAAGAAAAAAACGTTTGAAAAAAATCAGCTGCAGCTAGAATTTCTTAACTCTCCCTCTTTATTCTCCCTCATGCTATACTGTTGATTACAGTCTTCATAATGAAAGCAAACAGTACCTCAAATTTCTTACAGAAAAGTTGCAGTGTTTTCCAGAGGATCCTAGAAGGGACAGTAGAACAGAAGCCTCTCGAGAAAGAAGAGCTGCCCCTCTAAACATCACAGCCTGTGTTTAATTGCCACTGAAAGTCTTTGCACAAACGTGGGTTATTCCCTGCAGTAACCACACAGAGATCTAACTCACAACTGGTTCTGCCAATGGTTACTGCCAAGTACCAAGATAATGCAGTTACAGAGATACATAAAAAAATACCTTGACTCTTCTACAGATATTTGTTGGATGTGGTTTGGAAAGCAGCGTTGAAGTTATTACCAGAAATTCACGCAGAGGAAAAAATGCTACAGCTTCGTACCAGGCTCTTCCCATTTATTATTGAAGCAAACAGTGCTTGCTTCTCTTTCATATTAACTGTAAGTCAAACAAGAGACCAGTGGCTGCAATTTATAGCTTTCTTAGGGCTAAGAAAGTAGTCCCTACATATATCATTCTTCCCTAAGCAATAAATGCATCATTTACATAGCCTGCACAAATATCTCTCATCCTAAGTACACCAGACCCTGAGAAATGTACAGATGATAAATTTGAAGATTTCACTTGTGACTTATTTGTATGCTGCCATTTAAATCAAGATTGGGAATTGCTGAGAACATTCTTAGCCTTGGAGAGGAAGTATTCTCAGCTCTGATGTCAAGCAAGTTTATTAGCGTAGACAAACTCTAAGGCAAACGCTACCATCTCTAGATTTAACTAGTTTGCAAATAATAAGATCTAAGTTAAAGCCCAGGGCTTTATCTGATTAAAAAAAAAGCTGTAAATAATGCTTCTGATCTACATAACAGGACTTATCCATATTTTTCAGGAGAACAACACTTAGGATGTCTGAAATAATACCTACTCTTTACAAAGCAGGAGAAACAGCTGCTCACATCCAAAGTTACTGGAAGCAAAAAGGACCAGCATAAAACACATGTGAATGGTATACCACAAAAACTGCTGTGGTGTCTCTATGCAGTGCTCCAGGAGAGTGGCAGCCTGAAGAATGACACTGCTATCAGCAGGCCAAAAATTATTGGTAAAGGAGGGTGGAAAGCTAGAAAAAGGGATGGGTAAATATGCAGAAGTGGTTATGGCCTCATTCGCTGGCCTGTTTGTGTGCATAGAAGTTGTATGAACACAACAAACAACATCCACCAGGCTGTGAGGAAGGGGGACCACGCTGTTCTTTTTGCAGCCTGCTCCTATCAGCAAGCTGCGAGCCCCAGTTATTTTCAGACCTTGTTTCCTTCCAGTGTACGGTATGAGAACTTTACAAGCAGCACCTACTGACTCTCTACACGCCTCTCCAAGTTCTACAGAAGAAATGCCTAGCTGGACTGGAAGAAATTTCGGAGAGAGAACGGACTGAGGCTGCAAACAAGGCTGGAGCTTGTCAATAATAACAATGATGAAAAAAAGATCAGAAAAAGCCTGGGAAGAAGACAGAGAGAAATGTTTTATAACAGAAAAGAGAAAATTCCCTAAAGCAAACCCCTCTAAACTAAGAACTCACATAGCCAAAGGGAAACCACAGGGTGTGAGAACTTCCATAGGCAAGGAAGAGAAACTCACATGCACTCAAGGAGCACCCTGACAAATGGATGGCACTGGTGGGACAGTCTCCAGCCACTGAGAGTGGAGTCAGAGCTCCAACCATCTGTGTCTATTTGCAGAGCAGCAAGAGTACTTTACTTCTTCACGATGATTATTTAAATCACCTCTTCCCTGCATTTGAAATGAAAGCCTTAATGGGGAATACCACCCGTGTAAGGGATGCAGACAAGTGGTACAAACACTGGATGTTTGGGAGCCTTCCAAATCTCACTTTAATATATGACAGCTGGTGTGAAAAAAGCAAGCTCACGGTCAGAGAAAACCCTTCTCTCCTAAAGAGGAAGTCTTGCTAGGCACCTTTCTCACTTCTAAATGGAAAATTACACAACAGATAAAAAGCAAGTTAAGGTTTTCTGATATGAAGCACGTAACTTTTCAGGAAAACAGTGATTTTTCTTTAGCTGCCATTTACACAGTTAACATAAACATCATTTCAAGAGGGGTTCTTTAGGCAAGGAAGCACAGTATTGTTCCATTTCATGAATTTAAGAAATATTAATTTCCACTGCACCAAAGAATCTCACTAAATGTGCCACATCAAGGTAATTCTAAAGTTCTACAGTACAGAGTCCTTTTTTTTTTTTTTCCAGTCCCACTTTAGTGATTACAGAAAGGTCAGCTAAGCAGAAACCTTTTAAAATACAAACCTTTGCATATATAAAATCTTTTCAGTGAGTATTTATTGTAAGGCCTGCACATCCTTTACTCTTAATGGACAAGGGAACTGGTATAAAGCAGATACAGATAATATTTACAGCACTAATAGAAAATTTACTGTAATTAATTAACTCCCTGTATGTTATTCAAGTGGTAAATCCTTGCCTAAATTACCTTGATCTAATGCTACCTGTTGGTTCCAGGCAATGTAATTAATCCAAATGTCAAGGGAGATGGATGCTCTAAATAATTAGCGATCCTCTTGGATGACTGAAATATCAAAGTGCGGCTTTCATCAAACACACACTGCACTGAAATAAGACTATTTATGTTTCCCTCAGTGACTGAATGCCCACCTGAAATGCTGCACTGCTCTGACCAAGGAAAAGAAGGAGGAAGGTAGAATAGTGCATGGTGTCTGTGCCAACACCGGAGCGCCCCGAGGCCCTGGCAGCACACTTTTAGGATAAGCTGCTCTACCACACCTTTGCCTAGCATCTAGGACACAACAACTTTTATTCCATTTTCATTAACAAAAGCCTGTGGCAATGAGTTTACTATACCACTAGATGTGCAAACAGTTTTTAATGGTTGGTCTTGCAGATGGCACTGCTGTGGCAAAGAGACTACCTTGACTACCCAAGAGCACCATGCTTCTGCACGTTCATTAAGCTTCTCAGTTCTAAGCCTCACCAATCTGATTTAAGCTCCTGTACGGACTACAGTGCAAATCTATGGATGATATTGAACCTGAAAGTTCAATATTGTGGCGTTTCAGTCTTATTAATCAGCACCGGATACTCAGAACCACATACACAAAACACAAAGAAGACTTAAAACGTCTTCCAAAATGCCTATTCAACAACTTGGAAAGAAAAGTTGGACAAGTTTTTCTGGACTTCCAAAATAGATTAGTGATCTGGTGGCTAAGATACACTGTGGGAAAAGAGGACAAGTAAAACTGAGTCTTCTGTGACATACAGGAGAATGTGACCAACGAATGAACGGGATGCTATGTAAGCACACCATACTGCCAGCTCCTGACAAGGCACCCAGCTGCTCTGTTTTGCCAGGACTTGAGTAGTCAAAATCAAGCAGGGGGGCACAGTGCTGAGTATCTTCATGACTGGCCATTTGTATTTGGAGGTTTCAAATCTGCTCCAATCATACAGTACACAGTAAAACAATAGTGGAGCTTCCCGTGTTATATATAAACCAGTCAATATACACGCTCATCCAAGCCAAAAATAAAGAGCATGCAAAACTTTTTCTTTCTTCAGTCGAAAGTCCTGTCCTACTTCCAGCTACTCCATGAAATGTGAAGACATAAATTCTTGCCTTGAATTCCCATGCAAACACATCACAGGTTGGTAAAATTGGCTTAACATTCTTTTAGTTCACCTGACATTCTGCCCATCTACAGCTTTGCCCTCTTGCTAAGGAAAAAAAAATATATATTTTTTCCTGACTACTCAGCTAATAATCCTTAATTGTTCATCAGACTGCAGTGTTAATGGTGAGAGGTGGCAGGCTGTGTATTCCAAGGTCAGAGAAAAACCAGCCTGTTAATGCTCTAGGTTATCAATCAGAGCAACAATAACTTAGGAAGCACAGTCCAGCATTTTAAGCAATTCAGAGCGTTGCAAGGTATGTAAAGTGATGAAATGGTGTCAGCCAGGCCACATGGCTAAATGGAAAGTCATCTCGCTTCGTGGATGCATAAGTAATTCTGATGGAACAAGCAGTCCCTAAAAGTCAAAAGGTGGTGTGTGAGGACAGGAGTGTCACCGAATAGCACTGAACAGCTAAATAAACACTGGGGCTTAGAATACAGAAACCTCAGCTATTTAGTGGTGTAACAACATAGTTAAAAGTCTCTTAGAACCTTTATTAATGTTATAGAAAAAGAATCATCAAAAAAAAAAAACAACAAAAAAACCCAACAATTAAAAAAACCAAAACTGTAAGGTGTGCAAAGCAGAGGCTTTTCCAGTGCAAAACTGCATTCAGACAGACTTCATAGATGGCAATAGGAAGAGTTAGTTTGGAGAATGTGGGGGTCAAACAGGAAACTGAAACCAGTTCTTTCAATGATCATTTTCTTGCAGGCATTAATTGAAATTTTCAATACAGAGGATCTTGATGACAAGCTGCACGTGAATTAATCTGGAGATCATGAGTCCTGTAGTTACAGACACCACGATTTTTATGCTTTAACCTAATTAAGAAGAAAAGGTCCTCCACGAAATCACACCGACATGTAAACAGGCATCAACATTGTTAATGAGAACAGTCTGCCACGTTATCAATTTGCAAATTTACATGAATGCCCTGACTTGGGGTGACCTGTCTAATAGGTGGATAGAAAAAAGGCTGACTGGCAGAGCTCAGAGCTGGAGACAATCCAGCAGAGAGCTATAGATATGATGTGGGAATGGAGCATCTCCCTTGTGAGGGAAGGCAGAGAGGCCTGGAGATGTTCAGCCTGGAGAGGAGAAGACTGAGAGGGGATCTTATCAATGCTTATCAATATCTAATGGGTGGAGTCAAGTGAATGGGGACATACTCTTCAGTGGTGTCCAGAAACAGGATTAGAGGCAAAGGACATTAACTGAACACGGGAAGTTCCATCTGAACATGAGGAAAAACTACTGTGAGGGTGACAGAGCCCTGGAACAGGCTGCCCAGAGAGGTTGTGGAGTCTCCTTCTCTGGAGATATTCAGAACCCACCTGGACAATTTTCTGAGTAACGTACCATAGGGAACCTGCTATAGCAGGGGATTGGACTAGATGCACTTGTGCAGAGACACAGGGAAACCTTGAAATTAGTCAAACATGCTGCTGCCTGGCATGGAAAAAAGCACGGATTTAATTGGCTGAGTTGCCCTATCTCAACTGGTTATTAATCAAGAACAGAGGGACTTTTACAGCTTCATTTTTGGTGCTGGCCTGGTGGGTGGCAAATCCAGCTAACTGTTCATCCTTTTGTGTAGTCAGCAGAATTGTAGTATGCAAGAGAAATTAAGCCAGCTTGTAAAGTAAGCCATATTGCAGGACAATTTTAAGAGTATAACTATCCCTGCCACCAAGAGAAAGTATCTTAAAAAACAGAAACAGCTACAGCTCAGGTAAGAGCCCCTAAACCAAGCAGCAGAAGAAAACACACGAGCTAAAAGAGTGCAACCACATTACAGTGTTTAAGAGCAATTAACACAACACACACTGTGCAGATACAAAACTAACAGAAACAAAACAAAACAAAAAAACACATGGTACTGAGGGAGGAAAGCAGAGAAGGAGACGTCAGGGAAGTGAACACAACACAGCTCTGTGTGTCAAGAACACACCGTACCCAAGAGTTCAGTGACTGACTGCTGCTTTGCTCAGCCTCCTGCTTGTCAGATGGCTGCTATACTAGTTAAGAATTTATGCTTTCTGAGAAATGACGAGCTTTATGCTAGCACTGAGAAATCACCAATATCTTCCACTGATGTAATAACACTTATTTGGGTGGTAATTATTAAGGAACCTTAAACCCTGCCTTCTTTGGCCTTCAGTAGCCTTCCTAGGCATGGAATGATATTTCAGCAGCATAACATAGCCCAAATCCAAAAGCAATTTCTTTATTTACATCGTCACATTTCACAGCTGGAAGTTTAAGATGAAAGCAAATGAACTCATAGCTATCAAGACCATTCTTGATAATAGTTCACAAGTATCAAAACCAAAATTGTTAAGATGAAGTACTGAGGAGAGCTGTAGCCAGCTTTTTAATGGAAAAAGAGCAGGATCTGTTACAGTTACTCCATATCACCATGGAAAAATGTAATGGCTCTAAAAACTTTATAAATACTTTGAGAAAAAAGGATCTAAGCAACTACTGAGCAGGAAGGCAAATCTTTGTAAATGGAAGTAGCTGAAGTAGGGAGAAGCAGCACGACAAAGAAATAACACACAAGATTTTCCTTCTGCAGCAGTCAAGACAGGGTGAACAAGGGTCCAAACACAGGGGATTTCTTGACGGCTTCTGAACAAACTGGCAAAGATTTCTCTGTTTCAACGTTAAAGCTGAACACGGGCTTCTGGAACAGCCCAGGTAACGCAGATGTATTATTTTACATCTTTTCTATAAAGAGTAATTTTAAGGTCACATACATAGAGACCTCTCCACCTATGCTATTATTCCGTGGCGTGAGTCCACAGCAGAATGGCTGCACTGCATTCATCTTGCATGACCTCGCTACAGTACATTCCCCACGCTGACAATGCTGAAGACTTCTAGGTACTACAAGCAGACTGTATGAAGTATCTGGCTACACGTTGTAACAGCCCAATTCTTAATCTTTCAGAGGAAACTCACCCCATCTGGTCTGCCATCCGAGGCTGTAACGATCAGAATATAGCGATCAGTGCTTTCTCTGTCCAAGGGCTTTCCTAAGGCTAGCAGTCCAGAACTAGTAACAAAACAGAAACATGAAACATTATCAAAACGACAATTTCTAAATTTACATGAGCACTTTTGTTCCACTACTTTGCAACACACAACTTTTTCTCCTTGAGCTACTTAATAAGCTCTAAAGGCTTTATTACAACTGAAAGCATGCTCTGTGTAGGTAAAAGCTAATAAAAATGATGAGCAAATTTCTTTGCTTTCTGCTTCAATACATGTGTAATTCAGGACTAAAATAGCAATGCAGTCATATACAGGATTACAGATAGATAGTCCTACAAAGGGCTCAAATTTGTTAGGAGGCCGCAGTGCTATAATAAATGAGAGAGAACCACAAGCAGTCTATCAATCACAGAGGAGTCCCAATAGCACTGACAGGATTATAGCACTAAACTTTGGGAATACGACATGATGGTTATAAATATGAATCTCCTTAGAGTTTTATAGGAAAAGGCTACTTACTTGCATGTTGCATAACTGCAATAAAGTGCTGCTACGAGCTAGTGCTCTTTCAGTGCAAGCACAAGTTTTACTATATTCCCTAATAATAAAGTATTAACACAGGCATGGATGTTGGGGAGAATAAATCATCATATTGTTACTGTTGATGCTCATTTATGAAGAGAAAATGATGAAGGGCTATTTGGAGGCCATGAACACGAGGGATAAAATAAGCAATGAATTAAAGCGCTGCTTCAAAAGTGGGGCAAATTGCTGTAAATTTGCATTAAGCGACATGGACTTCATCTCTAGGATGTACTCACTTCCTCCTGCAAAATTCTGAATGCTATCTTTGAGGTTCTCTAGAGCAAGACAGGGACAGCATTCTATTGTGGAACCGTGCGTTCTGAATCAGTAAAGATCGGAAATGCTTTGCTGAGTTGGCAGTGCTGTCCAAGCAAGCTACATTCATTACCTAACAACTGTTTTCTTAAATGTCCCTATCTTTTCTTCATTTTCTTCATTTTTTAGAGCTGTGCATTTTTTTCCTTTCTTAATATGCATTTTGAAACTGTAAGATAGCTCTAATGGTGCTCCTCTGTGGGGATTCAGCTATGTATTCTAGATGCGGCCTCTAGAGCAGGAATTGAGGAACAGAATGACACGAGATACCCTGGGTTACAAGCAATTCACTACACAGACCCAGGAGCTGCACAAAAGAGTCACAAAGAGAACAAGCAAGCATCCAAATATGTAAAACACAGCATATATATTAAGTTCAGGTATTTAGCCAGGTTTACACAGAGAAGGGGAAGAAGATGTGTGATACAGAGCATGTTATCAAACAAAAAAATTATTATCCTAGAGTGAGTAGGAAGAAACCATGAAGCTCCTTCTCCTCCTCCTCCTCCCAGGGCAGGACATCAGATGCTGAAAACTCAGCATATAATCTTGTTCCAGAAGGGTAAGCATAATTCCAGAGAAATGGACAGATATTGAAATTTTGTGTATACATTTACATGTTTATTTACACATGTATATGTATAAAATATTATACGAACATATGAGTGTGAAACACTAAACCTATACCTATCAATTCTCTTATTTTCAGGTGTTTTTGCAAATCTATTAGCCATAATAATAAACCCACCATATTTCAGTATTTTGTCAAGACCATAATAACACATGAACAGAATATTTTTTCATAGGAAAGTAACAGTGAAAGAAAAAAACACCATGACACACCTAGATGTAAAGTACTAATTCACAAAAGAACCAAAGGTGAATTGGGAGAAAAATACGGACAACAAATACTTCTTTACTAACACTGACCTATAGCTGTATGCATCTTTATCAGTTTTTGCAATATTTTTGCACCATCCTATACTGCTTTACCAGTCTTCTCCTTTCTACCACTTGAGCAGCAGCTGATTTACACAGACTCCTGAGTTTAAATCCTGGATTCAGATGTACTTGCATTCATTTAACATTCCAGCTTTCAATCATCATTTTTCTGTTATGGAACATCACAGGGCACTGAATCAGTACAGGTTGTGATAAAGCTGCTTTACCAAAGGGAAAAAAACTAAACCATTACATGTTCCTCTGACTGATTTCCAGATAAAGGAGATATAGGAGATAGACTATCCATGCTGCTAGGTGGGCAACTACACAGCAAACAACTGAAATGTCCCATGATGCAAGAAAATAATCCAGATGAGAAAAAAGGAGAGGAGATAGAGTCATGTTCATGATCACCGCTTTGGCCTTGATGTACCGAAAAATGCATCAATCTTTATGTAAAAACATCTCATGCAGCCTTCATAAGCCAATCACAAACTGCAGGCTTTAATATTAATCCTACTTTAAGCTTCCCTCTAGGCATTTCAGCATTTACAAGAAAATGCGTGAACGGCTGAAGAAAACTTTGCACAAATATTTTGCAGGACAAGGCATGTAAGGATAACAGAAAGGAGAAAACACTTTGAAGAGCTCTGCTTTTTGCCAAAAGGCAACAAGAGATCAAAAGATGAGGAAACTGCTGAGTTGGCGCTGAAACCCTCAAAGCACCGTGATTTTCAGACATGCACATAGAGGGATGTGAGGCTGGGGGCTCTGAGGGTCAGACTGCTCATGAGAGGCTCTGGAGGCTGTGTGGCATTGAGCAGGAGTGCCACTGTCCTCCCTTACTGCCCCTGTGACGACAGGTGACATGGGTTGAGGTGGAGAGTCCTATGGGTGCCCTCAGGGCCTGGCACCTGGACCACAGATGTGTGCTGTGTCCATAGTCTTCAGAGAGCACACCAGTGTTTTCTTACCTGTTTGTGGACTCAATTCACAGCTGTGAATTCACATACCATCTTTAACAGCTTGACTTCTGCCTATCTCCACACTGTTTACATCCAAAGCTGGACAATACAGGAGCTATCCAGGACTCAATCTCTAGGCTGCTCTCAACAAAGTGGGTTTGGCAGGCCACTCAAAGATGCCCAGAACTTGTGCATTTCATTTAAAAAAAAAAAAAAAAAATCTCTTCGGTATGAAGAATTATTGGGATTTTAATGATGCAAAGCAAAAAAGTGATGTGCTGAACACAAATTATATGGAACAGCTACCTGCTGAGTAACCAGCCCTTGGAGCACCTCCACTGAAAGCAGGTGCACTCTCCATTACTCTAGTTCCAAAGGTGTCAGAGTATGACTAATCAGGTTTCTCCACTCAGAGAATGATTATTAGTATTGCTAGAGCAGAAAAGCCTACAGACCTGTGTTGTGCTGAGCTGATGAACAAGGCATGCTCTCTTTCAGTTTGCACTGAAAACTCCAGCCTTATATAATGAGCAAAGCCAGCAGCCCAACACTGTTTCCTCCTCTGATGATTTCAGTGAAAGTCTACTCTCTAAGCTGTCCAATTCCTTGTCTAACATATATTTATTGTTAGAGATCCCATTCATACTAACCCACTGGTTAGTATTAGTGGCATGAGCATCTCTTGGTATCTTCAAGGCTTTTTTCCACACTGTTTCACAAGTTGTTTGATTCTCCACATACAGGAGACACAGTAGTCAGTAATTGCATTGCTTACTCATAGAATCACAGAATGTCTTGGGCTGGAAAGAACCTCAAGGATCATCAAATTCCAACCCCCCTGCCACATGCAGGGCCTCCAACCTCCAGATCTGGTACTAGACCAGGCTGCCCAGGGCCCCATCCAACCTGGTCTTGAACATTTCCAGGGACAAAGCATCCACACCTCTCTGGGCAGCCTATTCCAGCACCTCACCACTCCCTCTGTAAAGAACTTCCCCCTGACATCCATCCTAAACCTTCCTTCTTCGTGCTTAAAACCATTCCCTCTTGACCTATCGCTGTCTACCCTTGTAAAAAGTTGATTCATTTCCTTTTTATAATCACCTTCTAAATACTGGAAGGCTGCAATGAGGTCTCTGAATTACTCAGAATATAAGGACCCCTACAATCTCTCCCTTACACCAAACTAGGAGAGTTTTTACTATTACACCCATGCTGCAAGCGTGTGAGCCTCAGGTTACTCCTGTCCCACCACCTACCACAGGATGTCAGCTCACCATCCTCCATTCTTCCTGCAAATAAGACAGATACTCTGGAATATAAATAATAGTTGCTTGTGTAAAATCAAGGAGATGAGGCAGACACAGACCTACATGATGCTTTGTTATGCCCTGAAGTACTCTCTCTTCCCCACACTAAATTTGAATTCAATTTAAGGGGAAAAAATGTTATAAAACAATGCTTAAAAGATTTTCCACCACAGACCAAAATTCTTGAAGGTGGGAATCTAGAGCAAAAAAACGTACCTGTCATTAGTCAAGAGCTGACAAGTGTAAAGGTTTTTAATTAATCCCTGGTCACTCTTTTAAATAGAAAATTTCCACCTCAATAGGCTTTACCTACTAAAGTGTTTAAAATAAATAAATAGTCCCCTGTGAAAAATTCCTGAGTACAGTACCATTCACAGAGCTCTCATTAGTGTCCAAGGACACTAGAGAGAAGATGAATACGTCTGATTACAAGTCTTGTTTTGCTCTCAGCCCACATACTCATTTGACTGGAAAGTTACAGGTCTATATTCTAAGGCTTTTCCACTTACCTTTGAGAGAGATTAAAAACTTGTTGCGGATCTCCATTCTCAATGAGGTATCTTATAGGGTCACCCTCTCTATCAAAAGCCTTTAGGAGAAAAGAAGATAAAATGAAGTCAGATACAAAGCTTTTCATTCTTCCCTTCAATTTATTAACTGGAAAATTAACCCCCGAAGTTCCACTGAAGTTCTCCACAGGAATGATGCTGATCTATTTCTAAGGCAGTGCTGATAATTACAGACGGGCCGCTTACGATCAAGCTGTAGGGCATCAGAATTCTTATCCTCCAGAGGAACAGCAGTATCCTAAATACAAACTTCCTCATCATTACTACATGTGAGCACACAGCAGTGTGTATATACGCTGTGCAATACGAATCTCAAGCTTTATTCAGTTACTTTTGCGCAAGTACAGACCAATGAAATGGCTCTCTTTGTTTTCTTTATTCCAACTTTTTGTTCCCTTTTCTTATCCAGATTAAGTTTACCAGAATCCCAGTTCTTTTGCTTATGTTCCACTGAGAAGTGAGTGTGTATCAGTACCCTACACCTCGATTTCTTTCTTGGGAGATGAAAATCAGGATAAGAGCTTAGAAAAGAGCTATTAACAGCATCAAAACAAGTCTGCTCCATTTATTAAATGGCAAAAGAACTTTTCCAAAGCTGAGTAAACTACTTGCGAAGATAAGCTTCGGCTAATCTGTTTCCAAAAATCATCATGAATATTCCACATAATTGTTTTTTTTTGGTCAGGTTTACACATGCTTTTTTTCCCAGAAGACTATTAGGTGCTTTCCAGAGGAAATACCGTTTACTGAACAGTATCACAGTTACAAACATGCAGCATTCAAATCACAAAGTGACAGGGAAAAACAGTAAAAATATTGCAATGAGTACTGCACGAAGGTCGACCAGCAGGTTCAAAAAAGAACATATAGGATTTATAGGAGACATGCCAAAAATAAAAAAGAAGATAAGGAGAGAAAGTATTTTGGTGTTTCTCATCTTTCAATAGTCATTTTCTTTCTTATCTGGTTGTCTATAGGCGTTTGCTGTAGACCACAGTCAAGAATTGTGTACCTTTGGGCTAACCACCAAAAACAGTTCTTAAGGTAAAAAAAAAATACCATGAAAATAAACAAATGAACCAAACAGAATCAACAAAACCTTCCAACCCAACTCCCCATCCACATGGAGTAATAGGCGATGTTCAAGTTAGAGTAAATCTGAGAAGCGTGGAACTATGTCACAAAGTAAAAGCAGGAAGGATGATGCTGAGCAGGACCAAGGGCTAACACTTTGCATCCCAGCTGCTATCATGCAGGTAACAAAATTAACTGTGGCAGCAAAGGGGTAAAATTTCAAATCAGAATAGGGGAAGAACAACACAGCGCATATGTACATAAACAGAGCTTCTTCTGCTGAAATTACAGCCTGATGAAATCCATCCTAGTGTATAAAAACATGGGCTGAAGCAATCTCAAAGCCATTAGTAGTTTTCTTTGAAAACTCACAGAGGACAAACGTGCTGAAGGGCAAACACGAACTGCATCTTTCACAAAGGAAAGAGGCAGGAAATCACACAGCAGACAGGTAGAGCTCAATTCCCAGAAAACAACAAATAATCAAATTATCTGTAAGTACCCAAGATGACAATATGGAGATGGATAATAGCAAGGCTAAATTTCTCAAGAACAAAAGATGTCAAAGCAATCTAATTTTCTTTTATAACGGGACAACAAGTTGTGTAAGTAGGAGGAAAACTAGGGATGTAAAAATGCATCCTCTCCAGAGTAGGGCTTTCCACACTGCTTTATGTGACATTGTCACAAACAAGCTATGAAAACTTCATGACCACATGGAAGGTGGGATTAAGCTGCAATTAAACTGATTATAAATTACGGTTCAGACAGCATCGGATAGCATTTAGTATTGCAAAGGTGTGCATACATCTTCCAGTACTGATCCACGTTTTCATGAAAGCCATCAGTGGCAGTAGAGGGAATTGGTTTATGAAATCCATAGACAGCACCATGAGACAGGAGGTACTGGTGCACTGGGTTGTGTCAGCAGAATTCTGATCACTTTACACTGAAGACAGGAAGGGAAAAGGTTTTGCTTGGTAAAAACAAGGAAAAAATGCTGTTAATCAGGGGTATGAAAGCTCACAAAGATTAGATGCGGAAAATGTGATCAGAGAGCACCTATGAGGACAACAGTGGATCCTGAATCATTGAAACCACACCACTGCTTCTGCCTTTAGTGGTCCTTTCCATACTATATACTTTCAATACCCTATTAGGGTATTCTCTTGACCTTATCTCAAGAGGATCTCAACTCACATGTAAGAATCTCTCAGAGGTTCATTTGTGGTCTACACTCCATTGTAACAAGACAGGAGTCACCCAGAAAGACACTCAGAAATAAAAGACTGCAAATAATAGCAAGTTATTATGTACGTAAGATTTAAAATCTGCAGTTCAGAAGAAAACAACATCCTACATCTATTGTTTCTAGGTCAACTGCATACATGGACTTCATACATAGTACGTGTCACCTCTTTGTTTGGCACCACACCTGGACCACAGTAACAGTCCTACTTCTGTACTGCAGACTCTCAGAAAGGCGAGATTTGCATATTTTAATTAACGCAAAGCATTAAAGCCTCCCAGGCATGCAATAAACTCAGGTTTATTTACAAATTAATACAGAGAAGATCATTTAATACCACATTACTTAATCTCAACTGCTGTTAATTAAAGCACCAGTCACAATCAACGGGGTATATTATAAGATAAATAACAGATATATCAGAAATAACGTTAACCTTCCTTCATTCAACATTCCTGTATCAGTGAGACTGCTTGTGAAATTAAAAGTCATCATGAAAATTAACACGTGACATCTATAAAATGTTTGGGAGCTGTAATATTACCCATTTAGAGCCAATATCCCAAGCTATTGTTAAAATTGCACAAAAAATAAAAGATGAGTAAAGATAGTCTCACCTGGAAAAGACAGCAGAAGATTTCGAAAGCTTAAATACTAAGTTTATGAATGTTTAAAATGTCCTGGCCAATTTTATGCAGGAAATAAAAAAGGAGAAAGACAGAAATATACTCCACACAATAAAAGTCCTTTAATACAGATGAGCATATTAATGCAGAATGAGGAAGCTGAGTTAGCTCTATAAAGACAAAGCATCTGCTTTCCATGTTCAGGACCATCAGCCCCGCCAGAGAAACTGTCTTTGACAAATCCTGAAGAGATAAAGCTATACATAGTTGTCATTTAAAAATTGAGTATTTTTCATAAACAAAAAGCGTACAGCCGAACTCAATTCAGGCATACTGCACTGGTAATAAGATAAATCTACACTGCAGTAACAATAACCAAAAGACAGCATTTTCTGTGTAATTTCAAAGCTCTTAAAACTGATGTATTTCACTCTTTCCCAAAAGGGTAATTGGTCCCTTCTGGCCATCCTGGCTATGTAACAAGAGAACAGCCACTGCTCTATCACCAGCATCCCAGCTGGGGCCTGGCCATCTCCCAGGCTTACTCAGCATACCTTACACCAAGATACATTTGAAAACAGTACCTCGGCAGAACATTTGGTGGTAAGTTAAACATTAATGAAGACGGATTATTCCAACAGCACACTTCACTTTCTAACCACATCTGAATCACACAAAATCCTCAAACACTAAAAACTGCAGAGGCTTTTCTGCCTCTGAAGACCACTCACGTCTTTGTCCACACATTCTGACACTTGCCAAGTAAACACAAGTGTTTCTGCTTATCGGCGTGCTCCTGATTCTCTTTGTTCTGTGGTGCTTCCAAAGGAGAGCAGCTCCCCACCAGTGTGGGGAAGGCTCCCGAGCAGCATGGATCTCTAATTCTGAACTCACATTGAGGTTGCCCCAGCAGCTAATTTTCAGTATTGAGCTACATGAGTCATTGTCCCTCAGCACAGGTGATAGCAGCTTAGCCATCCACAGTCATTTTAAACCTCCATCAGTTTTCAGCAGGCTAGTGAAACTTACCCATTCACCCTCACCAGTGACTCAGAGTTCCTTTGTTTCACACCCTTTGGGTCAGATCATTTATTTTCTGTGTATTTACTGAATGTGTGCAGTATACAGAGCCAAACCCCTCAGCTGATACGGACTGATGCTAACACAACCAAGTTCAGCAGATTTCAGTAGAGCTACACTGACTTTAAGTAGATACAGGCTACTGCTCCATATGGTTCTGTTTAGCTCAGGTATCTCCAGTCATCTTCCTTTGACTGGCTTTATATAAATTCTGAATATGGAGAGAGGGAGAGAGAAAGCCAATCTCAGAAGACCATGCTGCACTGAGTTTATTGCTTTAGACTCGAGACCGTAATTATTTCATAATAATATTAACTTCCTGATCCTCAAAAAACACTTTGAAAGAATGGTAATTTATCCATCTACTATGCACAGCTGGCTTTCAAGACACAGCAGCACAAAGCACAAAAGCTTGGGGAACAGAAAATAAGCCAGCGGAAAACTGATGCATTAACTGTGCAGCACCACACAGAGAAACAATGTGGGTCTGCAAAAACAGGTTAATGCAGCATTATTTATAAACAGTACTGGATTAATGTGTTTTCACTGCTTCCACCTGCAGAGCAATTTGGGGCAGGGTAGTTGCTCGGAATAGAGATGTTTGCAGAACGAGGCAGTGAAACCTGCTTTTTGTCAGCCTGTAGCAGCAGTTGTTGCACGCACTGAGGGGAGTAAGCACCTTTGGATGCTTTTCAAAATATGTCAGGCTAAAGAAGGCTGAGTGCCAAAAATCTTCCTGAATTTCAATGGGAATGAGGTGCACAAGTCCCCCAGTTATTCTGATTTGATGGCACGAAAACACAGTTTTTTTCAAGTTTTAAGCCATTCATGACATTCTTTATCATAAATCTCATCCCACGTGCAGCCTATGGTACCTTTTAGCACATTCAGTGCCAGAAAAAAAAGAACTTTCAGAAACATCCGGATCAGTTTCCTATACGGTATGTGTAAAGGGGCTATTTGTTACAAATAGACATTCCCCCTAGAAACCATACTTCCCCACTACATCCAAGGACTGAATTCCTCATGGCACGGACACAAACAGAAGGAAAGTGGCGAAGGCTTACAGGGAAGCTTCTGTACCTGCAGGTTTAACAAAATGGCCCCAGTCCTCATGGCCTCACTGACTTCCAGGCTGTACATCAGCTGTGGAAAGCGGGGAGGGCTCTGGTTGTTGGGTGGTAGGACCTCAATATAAACAGTAGTAATAGAACTCCTGCAATGAGACAAAAAAAAATCCAAGTCCAAGTCAATACATCAGCAAACACAAGGCAACTATTGTCTGTCTTATTCTTTGTGTGTTCTGCAAGTCTAACAATCTCCCCTCGCTCCTTTAAAAGCTTCAGGACATATTTTTTCATTCCCCATCGATAGGAAACAGGGCTGTAACATTAATAGACAAAAAGCTAAATAACGTCTTTAAAAACAAAACCATAAAATGTTACTGCATTCACCACTGTAATCCCTTGGTCCTCTAGAAGAGGATGACAAATCCTGTGATGATAACTCCTCCTGTTAAGCACAACATCTCCCTGTAGCATCCCTGTCATGGTACTGCTTGCTTCCTTTCTTTGTAAGAGAGGGGACTGAAAGCACTATTGGAGAGGTAACGCTGGGAGAAGGCTGATGTACACAAGCATCAGCGTGGTGGTTTACGTGGATAAATCAGGTGAGTTAGCCATGGCAATACAGGAGGCTTCACTGTCACTGAGGAGACACGGCAAACCCAGACTGCACTGAGCCACTAATGCCAATGTAACACAAAACACATCCCAGTTTGCAAGCTCAAAGCTCTCCTGGGGGCCTTGAGACCCGCTACAGACCTTGCACAACTATGCTGTAGATACTCTTGATATTCAATTGCTCTGAAGTTAGAGATGATGCTAGAAGCCTCCCATAAATTGAAAGGAAGATTTGGCTCAAAGGGACCTTTCTTCTTCCCCGTCTTCCAGCAGCAGGATGACAGGTCGATGGGTGGGCTGTTCAGCTGGTAGCAGGGACTGAGGTGCTATAAGAAGACCATGGGGCTGAACCGCTGCCTCCAGAAGGCCCTGAGAGGTTCTGGAAGGTTCCAGAAATGGCCATCCAGCAGCTGGACATGTCAACTGAGCACCTGCATCTGAACAACACACTGCACTGCAACGAGCCCTCAAGGTTTAACAGCGTCATGCCACAATGCCTTCCCAAACTTCCATCAGTGCCCAGCAGCCCTGTTAGACAATCCCAAGCTTCTCATGCACAGAGGTGCTGCAGTGCCTAACCACATCCAAGTGTCTCTGGAGCATGTGCTGGGTTCACCTGCTTTTACTAACACAGGGGATGAGAAATCTTGCTGCTTTGATTCTAACAGCCAGCTCCTTATTTGATGTAATCACACTCAAAACAAGTATGTAACCTGCACTGAAATGCATCAGCAAATGACAAAGCCTCACCATCCATCTTGTTAGGAAGGATTTAAGGAGCTGAATTTGCAGACTAGTGGCTCAATGGATATAAAAAACCAGTACATTCAGGGGAAGACAGACACACACAGCTGCAGTTGATTACTCAGTGTAGACTACCTCGTTACAAATGACAGACGCTTTCTAAAATTCCCTGCCTTCTTGTCTATGACACTTCATCATAACCCACTAATCTGAGTCAACATTCCTCATTTACGCTGTTGGAATAAAATAATATCATCACCAAATGATCAAAACCAGATACAATGAATGAACAGAGAAAACCTGAGAACCCAGACTGCGTGTTTTCCTGAGATAGTTCATGACTTTGTTTGATATACACAACCAAATAGTTGAGTTTTAGTGTGCATTTTTCTTCCACTGCTGAACATCTAATAAAAAGCGGCTGTTCTTTATCACTTCTAATCCTGCTACATTTCAATAATGCCCAAGCTGATTCATTGTCTAACAAGGTCCTTAAAAAATGGTTTCTGCTCACTGCAATAGTAAGCAAATTTTCTTCAAATCTTTAAGATAAGCTGACAGAAGTTAAATACTAACAGGCTGCAAACGAAAAGCAGCATAGGATTTAATAGCTACTTTTTTTTTCTTTTCAATTTCAGGTGGTTGGAAGAATCTACACTGTTATGGAAAAAGAAAAGGGGCAGAGCTGACAACTAACAACTGCTGTTGAACGCTGCAAGAACAGGTGAACACCCTGAAAACAGAATAGGGCAGAGGAACTGAAAGATGTTCACAAACTCACCGAAAAGCAAGGAAACAGAGCTTTTACGCTGCCCCAGCTAAATGGTAATGCAGAGAAAGCACAGCCAACAAACCACTGAGACTGCATCTCCAACTCTGCTTGAGCTCTGCATGCTTTCTACATACCACCATATTATACAGTGTCTAATGAATATACTTACATATGTGGGGCAATTTGTCTTTGCCCACATTATCTCTGCATAATCAATTCAAACAGAAAGCGTTCTTTTCTCCTTATAGATAGAAACTGTAACAGTACTCCATAGAAAACCTTGTTTTATGCACAGATACATGTCAAGAATTTAACGTGCCCTGAGAAAGAGCTAGACATAAATAATTTTCATTTACGTTAGTGCTCAGAGAGGCAACAGAACTGCTGCTCTTAAACCAGCTTTCATAGCTGGCCCTTGCTTTGTACAGAAGCAAAGGGATGGTTTCAACTCAAGTCAGTTTACACGTGACTGCAGTCAACCTGGAACATTTTGTATTACAATGCAGAGTTGGGAAGAAATGCTCGATTATTGTAAGTTACATTCAAATCCTCAGCATATTTATTTATTTCCTGGGGAACAAGCCTTCCTACCTGCGCACACACAATATCTGTCTATTGTATCCTAGCCCATTCCTAGGCGTTGTAGCTTTTGGGTACTGCCTTACCAAGGCAATGGCAAGGCTCCTAAAACAATGTGACAGTTTTGTAGATGAATTTGCAAGAATTTCTTGCAACCCCTACTACAAGACTCCAAGCAATTCACAGCGAAAAAGAAGGAACTGATATTTAAGTGATGGAAAAGGACAGCTTTAAAGAGCTCCAAACTGCAGCTCACATAAGCTCATCCTGACTCGTTACATAAAATGATAGGAGGCTGCTGAAAGCCCTGTCAATTCAATTCTGGTTTTCCAATCTCAGAGAAAAAAAAGAGCAGGAAGGCAGCAATATCTTTTTGTCCAAATCTACTTTGCCAAACAGGATAATTTTTCTCATAGTTTCTTCTACAGTACCTCGCTAGAGCTCCGTGAATTTTTAACCTTCACAGGCACACTGTAAACAGCCTTGGGCTCTGAATACATCTCAGTTCAACAAGGCCAGGTCTGCCCTAAGGCTGCACACCCCAACTACAGGAACACCGCCTAGATGCTGAGGTTTCTGGTACACAAATTGAAAGCCATGAAGAAAGCTGTATGCTGCAATTCCATAAAAAGAGAGACAAGGAGAAGTGATAATAAAATAAGAGCTTTTCCACTTATAAGATTATTTCAAGGAAGATGTCGTCAGAGAAGGAAGCACTTCCTCCCAACACATCACCAGGAATACGTATTTTAGGACAGAAAGATTTCTCTAAATTAACCTGAGAGCAATCGACGTTGTACCACAGCAGCCACCACTGCAGGCTGGCCATGCTGCTGGCTTCTGAAGCTCTTCTGAAGTTGCATGATTGACTTTTGTACACAATGTGTTAGCAGAGCACAGCACTAAGTGCATAACAGTCCACCATCTTCTCTTCAGCACTGCTAACAACCTACTATCAGCTCCCCTAAGAGAAAGCAAGCAACAGAGGGAAAGGAGGAAAAAATTCAATCACAAAACAGCGCTATCAGATATTAGCACTATGAATAACCCAACAATCAGAAGACTTCAGTGGCTGGAAATGCTGTTGCAAAATATATGCAGAACAGAACAAGCTGTTTGTTTGAAGACAGAAAAGAAGCAGCAGGTCCCGAAGAAAAAAATAACTCACAAAACTCAACGTTTACATTTACTTTCCTTCTTACTACCTGCCTGAGTAAGAGTGGAAAGTCTGTGGGAAATTGAAGCACGGGAGACTACAGCTCTCTATCACACTCTTTGGATGAGGCCGATGCCTTATCAATACATGACACTACACAAAGAACACGAGAGCCACTTCTACGCCATTCCCTCGTGACATGATAACATTAGTGCACAGCTGACAGATGCAGAATGCAAAATCCAAAGAAGCCCATCAGCGAGACTAAACATCTTTTGTTTTTTGAACATGAGAGGGCCGTGTTCTACCCACGGTAAATCTGCAGACTGCTTTTATCTATCAGCTGATGGAGAACCAAAGTAATTGTGCTAAAAATTAAGGCCTCGGTGGGGATACTGTTCATCATTGGCACAGCTTGTCACGCATGCTGCAGCACACCCTATATGTGGGCAGAACGTCTCCAGCTCAGCAATCAGTTTCTGATCCTTTCTGCATCACAGCAAGCTGAATTCTCAACATAAAGCACCTCCTTTCTCACTCTTCTTCTGTATAGTCCTTCATTTCAATTTCTCTTGTGCACAACTACAGCATAATGCAGACTTCAAAAAAAAAAACAAAAACACCATTACAAGCAAATGAAGTAATGAAATCTATGTACTACACGTAAAATACAAGTAACTAAAAGTAAACACATTAAACTGATTTCTAACACGACACTTATCCAGAAAAAAAAGCCTCAGACACCAAAAAGAACACATTGAATCTTATTCCAATTCAGCATTATAGGTGTACAGGTGCACCACACTTCTTTATGCACTGCTAAGCACTGATTAAAAATTAGTTTCATGATAAGACGAATTACCTTCTCTGTGCAGGAGGAGCGCTATCAGATGCTTTGACAGTGAGAGCATAGGATCGCCCCACTGACAGTACAACTCCTGGAGCAATGGTGATAAGGCCTGTTCGGTCATTGATGATGAAGTCTCCCTGATCCCCAGCCAAAATTTCATACACTATCTGTCCATTGGGTCCCTCGTCCGCATCTACAGCAGTGAGCTGCAATTCAAAACCAGAATGTCAGCATGCGTGATTCAGTGTTGGATTCTAATAGTTGTTTGGTTTGGTTTTTTTTGTTTTGTTTGTTTGTTTGTTTGTTTTAATAATAAGGTAACTTATTAGGGGTAAAGGAAGCAAAAACGAGAGAAAACTTGAACAGCTGTAACAGAATCTCTGATTTCTATAGTACAAAAAGGATTTAGTTTAAATGAAGAATAATAAGTAAGTGGAAGAACATCACGGAACAGAGAAAAACTGCTTATCTAAGATTGCAATAAATTTATTTTAAGAAATGAACTTTAAGAAAACTAATAGAGATCAAGTTTACTCTCTGTTAAGTGGAATTTGTAACACCCTGAAAAAAAAAAAAAAAAATTAAAATAATTGGGGGATCCTTACTGAGTTGCAAATCTAACAAGAGGGTCATTTTCAATTACTGAAATTTTCCATCCCACTCTACACTGTTCAAAGCCTAATATCCAGGTCTTGCTTTACAAGTTCCTCATCATATGGAACTGGGCTACAGTGTTCATTTTACTCCTACATGCACACCACAGAGGAAACCAAATGGAAGAGACGTGATAGTTGTTCCCATGTGGATACAGATGTAACAGACACAACTGTGCACCTCACAGACATGCAAGGCTCCTTTCATAACATGACACCACCTATCTGAAGAGCTATGCTTAGGGGGGGCCCAGTTATAAGCCCAAGTTTATAATTTATTTTATTATTATTTATTTTATGACATCTATGTTGTTGCCTCTACATCATCTCTCTACTGGAGTTAAGCCTTTCATACATAGTATTTCTGCGACAGACTTATGTAATTTTGATCCTCAGCATGAGAAAATTTTAAGGCCTAATGCTTTAGACACAAATTTTAATGATGAACATGAGTTTGTTACCAGTGAAATGGGGAAGTTTTACTTTTGTCCATGGAAAATGCAACAGTTTTAGCCCTCTTTTGTAGCGTGCCATGAAAAATTATACATCTACAAACATGTGGCTAGAAAAAAAACCTCAATATTCCTATTTTTTTGCTTCTTGTTGAAGTACCAATACTTCTTCCCACCATAACACGAGCAACTCGCAATCTGAAGTTTCTTATCAGACTTCTGCCATAACATATTCAGAAGTGCACACCCATGCATCAGTCATGCCAGCTGGCTGTCCAGGCTCTTAACTTAGCTTTTTCATCTCTCCATCTCCTTTACTCATGCTAAGGTGCATGCTAAACTAATACAATTTATTCAACGTACGACACAGCAAGCTGGTTACGATGCCTTTCTCTTGAACTTTATTTTGCAACTTAAAATTACACTTAATTACAACCTTCAGAAAACAAAAGGCTGCATAGTTCTCAGTTAAATTTAGAGTTGAACTGCTGAAATTAACTTCAAGCCACACCTTATAGGCTTTCTAAGGTGACTGTCTTCTTCCACAAAGTGCCACTTTGCTGACAGGTCTATCAGCAAATACCGTTTCCCATGTGGCTTTTAATTACCTCAGAAAGTGGCGAGGATTGACATAGAGCTGTATGAGTCGTGCTTGAACCTCGAAGGAGGCCACAGCCACAGCAGGCAATGGCAGTGATGCTCATGTACACAGCTGGCCTGTACCAACAGCAGCGGAGTTGAAATGTCAGCAGCTGACGGCTCAACAGGCTGCAGCTGGGAATTTCAGTGTGGGAAACAAGAGGCACCAGCAGGTGTAGTAGCAGAGCCCTCCTGGGGATGTATAAAGCAGTGAAAAAGCCTCAAAAATGATTCTCTACAGTAAGAATGCAAAAAGAAACCAAACCGATCTGCCCAGCTTCTTGAAAGGTTTCTGCTGGCCTGTCCACGTTGGTTTTCTCAATGGAAACAGTCATGCCAGCAGGCTGACTTCAATGGGGATTGCAAGTCCAGGGTTTAAGGATAACACACGATGACAAAGCCTTTGTGATGACCATGAAGCCAACGATAGGATCAACAGACATCACCTGAGCCCAGGGCAGCCAACACAGCAGGCTAAATGTCTATCAGACACTCTTCTCTCATTCCTGTGATACTCTCAAAGCTGACAGCAGTGCAGACAGGTAGAGAAATTGATTCAAGTTTCTGCCATATTAGAATATATTGTCATCTATTAATCAATACAGCATCATGCTCACCTTCAGCGGGGCACAACCTTTTGGAGCACTTTCTACAACTTTCAAACCACCTTTGCCCATCAAAGTCAAGCACTCGACAAGCAAGCAGGTGAAGAAAGAATTAAACCCAGAGCTTTAATAGTCAAATTAATAATATCTGCATATAAAACTAACCACAAAAGGGAGAACACAGAAATACTCAGGAATCTAGCTGCTTGGTAGAATTATCTTGATCCTCTATTCAGATGGGCTCAGTGAAATATGAAATTTTGTACATGAAGTCAAAAAAACTTGCTAAAAAACAAGAACTAAGCCCATAATAGCTTAAAGAGATTAATGGATATGCTGAAAGACAAATGACTTAGGTGTATTAATGAAAGTGGGTTTTACTTTTTTTAATAGGAATGCAAACTATTACTGCTGTTGGGAATGGAGTTAATGGAGGAACAGCCATTTCTAACCTCTCATGGGCTGTATGCAGTATTGATCAACTGAAAAGGTATGTTAAATTCCTTTTTTCCTGAAGTACTTCTGACACACAGCACAGAGATCCAAAGCTAAATTTCCAATGAACAGAAGTACTTAAACTTTACCTAAGCTGATTTCATTTGAATCTGTCACAGTCTCCCAACAATTCCACTATCACTGCTGAAATGGAACTAGCAAATCTTAATTCATCCTTGCATGCTGAAACATGCCAGAATTCATTGTACATAAGATAAACAGTTGAAATATGTCAAAAATTATGAAAGAGACCAATTATTCTCAAAAATGTAATGAATAAATATCCACGTGTTGTTTTTCAAGAACACCTCTCCTTCTCTATCTCCTTTTTAAATTCTGAAAAAGACATCCTCCGAAGGCTGTGCTTTGGTAATGTGCTTTACATTTCACCCATATGATCTCCTGACATAGCAATACGTTGACTTTCAACGGTCAGACAGTATCAAGACACCAGAGCTGCACCCTCTTACACTTTAGAGCTTTAAACCCCTCTTTTAAACTACTTCTTTGACACATCTGAATGCATTCATTAACCTTGCAAAAGTAACCATCAAACCAAGTGACACAGTTAAGAGCAGCGTTGTAACAACATTCTTGACTTGGAAAGTAACAGACACAAAAAGGCAAATAAAGGCTTTATGCAAAATACAAGCTCCTAAGCATTTAATCACAGGATTTGGAACGAGGCCAGTTTTTACAGTGATGACATGAAAAAGGAAATTAATTGTCTACACAAGAACATAAATTAATAAGGTTAATTAAACTCACAAATACCGAATGCTTGAAAAGATAAGTGATTTGAATAATATTTTGGGGAGAAAGCATGAATAAAAATGAAGTTTTACAGCTGCCATAATACATGATTCTATAAATTCATCTCCAGCTGTCCCAGACCGATACGGTTTCATAGTTAACATGATTGTAGAAACACGTCTCAAATCTACGTAAAAGGAAGTTCAAAACAGGATTTATTTTACTTTCCTAAGAAACTTTTTACATCCAGCAGCATCAGTTCCATCACATTAAAATGTAACGTACTGCAAGTTTTGTAAAATAGGCGCATATTCTACTATAGCAAGAAGTAATATTCTTGAATGGACGAGGAGATACACAACTGTCTCACAGCTTACAACTGCATAAACTCTGTCCAGTCTTACTTGCACGTGGAGGAAAACTGACCTCAACAGCTGATCTCCACACTTTCTGTAATGACACCTTCAGTGAACCTTCCCTGCACAGACACAACTACCAACCTTTCTTGCAACCTTATGTGTTCCACAAATTAAATGTTCAGCAAAATTGGTTGAACTCACACTGCCCACGGAAGCTGCATCATGCCATTACACCTCCCCAAAACAGTTCTTGAAGTCACTGTTTCAATGAAGCATGTGCAAGGCTCATTCCATGAGCTCATTCCAACTCACATTCCATACACAACTATCTTGTGAAAAGTCATCAAGGAAGGGTACACGTATAATCTGGAGAGATGCACCAGGGAAAAGTGCTGGGCTTGGTCTCTTCCAGCTTAGAACATTCTCTGGTTCTATGTTTATACCTTAAGTTGAGTGCACTGAGTGAGAAATGCAATCATAATCCAGATTTACCCCCTGTTAATAACATTTACTGTGTAGATAAAAAACTAATATGCTAACGGACTGAAGGCAAAGGGTTGCAAATAACCATGTAAATAAAATGTCAAGTGTGACTCGGAGTCAACCTGTGTGAAGATTTTCTCTAAATTGTTCTGGGGGTTAACTGCAAGGTGCAATTTTAAAGGCTGGAAACTACAGGCATGAGCAAAAACTCAAACATCTCTAACAAATACTTCAGTATTTGTATATGAGGATGGCTCAGGTCACATTTGACTATGTGCTGGGAATGAAAGGCCACTGTTTAAGAGACAAAGTGATCCAGCACTGAGAATCCACACTTGAGGCACGAGAGCAGAACAGTCCCAGAGAAGGTATTTATTTAATGGCCCTAAATAAAATTTGTCCCCATGTACAACTGGAACTACTGCTACTGTTCAAGACTAATTCTACTGTGAGCAAAAGACAGATGATTGATAGATTTACTGCCTGCAGCTTTTCCATCTTTTATCTTTCTCACCTTCACCACAACGGCCATTTATGCTGAGCTGTGTGAAGTTAAACGCCCCGTTTAACCAACATCTGGGGCACCTCCTCTAAATTAACTTGTATGGATGCTATAAGAATTATTTCGACTCTCACAAGGTGGTCAGGCACTGCACTAATTCACTGCATACTGTATTATCTGTTTTCAGCCACAGTTATTTAATTATCCTTATGAGAGTACCCCTGCAAGACCTATAAACATAGAATGTACCTCTGCAACAAGAAATCAGGTAGAAATTAAGGCACAGATATAAAAGAAAATAACTTCTGGGGTTGTTTTTTTTTGCTTCATAAATTTTAAGCCTGGGAAAACCAGCATATTCTTTTCAACGGCAGTTCAGGAGTTTTTCCTGTAAACAGAAGATATAAAAAAAAATAATAATCCACTGTAGTTCTCAAAGGCTAAGGAAGCCTTTTAACCCTCAAGCAAACTTGCATAAAGATCTTGGTGGATTATGGTCTTTGCTGTCTTCTGTCCCTTCTCAGCACTATCCTTTTTTTCTTGCTTAATATTTGCTTTACCCTGCATAGCATACATAGCATACTGTATACAGAAAGGAAATTGTCTAACAGAGTGAATTGAAATGACTTATATGAAATATTATTGCTTTATGGCTGCATACTCATCAACATGTAGTTGGCTTAAGCATCTGAATCTCTAGGAACACAAAGCACTAACAGAATCATGGAAAACAGGATAGAAAAACTGTAACAATATAAAAATGCTACAATTAAGTACTTAAATAGGTTTAATATTAATCAGTCTCGCAAGTGATAATAGTTATTTACCACACATTTAACAGATTTCTCAAGCAGCTACGGTGTAAAAGGAAGCACAATGAAGTACCTGAAACAGACAGAACACACAGACTTTTAAACTTAAGTGAGGAACTATTCACCTCAGCCAAGGTCTTGGACAGCTGCTGCAAGCATTCAGAGGAGAGAAATGAAATACAAATTTCCCAAACCAACCCTATTGCTAATTCCCTGATGGTACAGCTGTATCACTGCCTGAGATGTCAGACAGCACATGCTTCACACTCTGCTCCGTAACATCAGAAATGGAGAGAGGCCCCTCCTGTGAAGGGGACAAGGTCCTGTCCTGTGATACGCTCCAGCTTTTCGCAGGCTGCACCTCAGCCTTGCAACCAGAGTGCCAAAGGCAAATCACCCACCCTGCCACCATGCTTGCAAGAAAAACCAATGCAACTCAGTAAAATGTAACTTCATTTCCTCTCCTTGGCTCTTTCCTACTAAAGGCAACAGGGAAGGAAGGGAAACTCCTTGAAAAAAAAAAAGTACATAGAAAAACGACAACAATTTCACTCATAATGAATATTTTCCCTTGCTATTTGTGGCTATTTTCAAGCAGAGCCAAAGGAACAGCGTTATTTTTAAGAGTGTACTACGTAGCAAACACAGAATTTAATGTTTTTCCCCAACCCCAGGAGTAAAATCAAAATTGTTTCCTACAAAATGGGATAACAAGCAAGTACCAGACTGGGGTTCTTTGAACTTATTCGTAGTACTACACTCAGCAAATAAATCTTAATTCTTTTGTAAGCTCACCAAAATAAAATTGAAGAGGCAACCAACATGAGAGCAATTGCACTGCTATAGTAGAAAATCAACTTTTTTTCTTTGTTTGCTTGAAAGATGACATGCTTAGTACAGGACATACTGTCTTGATCATCCTGAAAATACAGTCTGAGTGGGGAGTTAAGTGCAAGGCAGTGCTCATGTGTAAATGATTATGAGATTATAGAGATTCACTGAGGTCAGTGTTCTTTTTCTAACCTACTTTCTGAGATTAGAGAAAGTGGTTTTTAAAGACTAATCACATCTGACCTGGGTAATTTTCCTTTGGGGATTATCATAGCTGATCATCACCTAATAGCCGCAAAACTCAACTGGTTCTTAAACTGAAAACGAGTTAGGGTTAGGAGATGTTTGCTCCACGTGCAGAAAACAAACCAAGTCTATCATTAAAATCAGCGTACAGCACTTCAGAACAAGAAGCCTGTTTTCCATTTCAGAAGGTATGTGTTAAACAGAAGCAAACACTGACAAGGCAACACATGTCCATCTTCCTGGCCTAAGGAAACCCACAGGCAACCCTGGCTAACACAACTGGCCTTACAGAGCACTCTTCTCGCTTCCTCCCAAAATGAATCATTTACTGAGGAACTTATACTTATAGTTTTCCTGCTCTTTTTGCACATCTCCGAGGCTGACACAGCAGAGAGTCTGTCTGAGCCCTTCAAAGAGCATATTCCTTTTAAACATGTAAGTACGTTAGCTGTTCTACTCCATCCTAAGTTTCAAAGAAAGGTCGCTCAGCTCGGAGCATCCTTATGGCCAGCCTCAGGTACTGCAGCCATTCCCTTTTCACACGGGCTGAAATCTCGTTTAACACCAACTTCTGCCTTGTGTTTCCTGGTACGTGCAGCTCCGACCAAGAGGAAACATGGTTTAGACACTGAGATACCTTAAATCCATAGCACACTACTTTGCCTGACACCCTGCACAACAAAGGCCCCGACAACTCTAATGATTTCTTTCTGGACTAGTGATGGTTCTTTAGGAAGAACTTGAAGCACCTTATTTTTTAAACTTATTTCCCCCCAAATGCTGCTGAAAATGTCCTCAGGGCTCTCAATGATTCTTCACACGCTTTGTAGCCCAGACTGATGAAAATATAAAAATAACACTACCAAAGATTGAAAGATAACAAATACAGCAAGCCCATGAATTTCAAGTATGTCATGTGCCAAAACAAACAGTGCACTCTATCCTAATCCAGTTAAACCACTGCTGACTTCAAATGTATTATATTTATGAAAATGGTATTACCTCAATCCAATGATTAATTCTTTTTGAATACTCCTACTTCTACTTTCCTTGAATGCCAACCTCTACAAACATCATCACACAATCACAGAATCTTGTTTTCTCATCCATTAGGGCTGGAAATCACTCAGGAAGATGGCTGAGAACTTAGAATAATCACCAGTCACCATTATTTCCATAAACTTCAGCGCAACTGTGTTTCACCTCCTTTCTAGATTCAATCATAGTGCCAAAAACATTCATTACAATGGCTACCCTGGCTCTTCTCCTTATGAAGGCTGGCATTCAGTACACTTTGCACTGCTCAGTTGCTCTACAGACAGTTTAAGATTGTCTAGAAATTGTGTTTTATGACATGATAAGACACTTCTGGATATTTCCTACTGACTGGTTTGGTTTGCCTGCTTTCCTAACGTGTTTTATTTCAGTAGCCCTCCGGCAATTAAAAATTTCCTTGAAGTTAAAAAGTTTGAGAAAACTCCTATCCCTGTGAGAGATCAGGTCTGATGAGAACTAAGGAAGTACAGGAGAATGCTTTTTTCCTCTTATAAGGTTTTTTTTTTTTTTTACAGACAGAAGCTTTTCATACAGGTGAATCAGCTGAAATGTAGCGTTATGTCTGAGATGACTTCATTTTAGGAAATTCTTAATAGCTAAGTAATTAATGAGGCAGATAGAAATGCACAAACTTAATTTCTAGCTGTTTCCAGTGCCCACTGGTAGCACAGAATTAACAAAACAAATAAAAAACAGAAACGTTACCTTTATAACGCCTTCTCCAGGCCCCATGTCTGTGTAAATCTTGACATTGTATGAGATATTGGAGAAGGTTGGGGAATTATCATTTGCATCAATCACCACGATATTGACTGTCACTGGGGTACTCTCCTGCACGCCATCAGAAGCTATCATCTTCAGGGGGAAAAAGAGACAGGCAAGAAACATAATTTAACAGTGCATTCTTAAGACAAATGCAACTATGAGAAAGCACAGTATAAAAAGTAAAAAGCAGTATTTAGCTTTACATTTGTTTTTTAACACATAGCAAACGAATTACAGGAGGCTTCAATTGAGCTTGAGTCAACAGTGTGCAAGAAACAGGGCAAAAGCACCTTGAAAAAGTACTGTGTCAGAAAAGCAGAAGAAATGAGAGAGAGTAGCTGCATTCCAGGGCTGGGATCTGAGTTGGCAGGACGTGCAGCAAGTCCTCAGCTATGCTGGATACCCTGAAGGAGCAGGATCTGGCCACAGCACACCAACCTGTTCAACAGTGCGTGTCTCAGGCACTGCAACACACAGGATCTGCTGTCCATCCATGCTGAATTTCAAAGACAGCATTTTCATGTGGGATGTGAAGAGCTAGAAGGTCGTTCTATGCCACAGACAAAAATCTGAATTCTCTTTTCAAACATGTTTTGCCTATATGCCCATTTGCAAACTAGCTTAGAACTGTTCCAGGGTTTCCTGACTGACTGCAAACTGCCTCTAGAAAAGCAGAAGTAGAAAGTAGAGACATCATGTTCCCAGCCCAAGGGCTAAGAAAAGGCAAAGTTGGCCTCAAGGCCAAGCATGAAAGTGGAAGGTTGGACTGTATCATGGTGGGTGACAAAGATACAGGCCTGGAACCATTGATATGATGCCAACACGGGGGGGGGATCTTAAATCTTGCTAGCAAACTGAACACATGCTTTTTGGAAGAGAACACTATTGGGTAGTGCCACCACTTGGCCACTTCTTCATCTCTGCCATTTTAATAACCTGCAGTGGTGTTACAACTAATTATTTTTCAACCCATGCTCTGACTGATGTCTGGTATGCCTTCAGAAGGACTGAGCTTACCGAGAAGGTGTAGAGCTGCTGGGCTTCTCTGTCAACAGGCTGCAGCAGGGTGAGGTAGCGGGTGATGCCACTCTGGGTCACAGTGAAAAAGGTATTGTAATCATTCAGGAAGAGATGGAGCTGTGGGTCCTTGGTCTTTAAAAAGAATAAAACCACCAGATTCTATTATTAATTCTTATAAGCCATTAAGTTTCCAGTTATTCAATGCACGTGCTAGCTCTCATCAAAACCTAAATACTCAGAAAGCAGAATATGGAGATTGACGAATCTATGCAACTTAAAAAAAAATAAAATAAGGATAATTTAAGAAGACAAGGAAAAAAGCCCTTAACAAAATGTTACACACTGACCTGAAAAATCTTATCTGCTTGACGAAGGAGGTATTAAAAATCTTTTATGTATAAGTTAAGTAAACCCAACTATAAGCAAATAACCATCTTCTTGTTTGAGATGACTTTTTCCTTTAAATAGATTTTTAAGCCTAATATAACTAACTTAACAGCAGCGAGAAACCAGATCCAAGTATCTGTTTTCAATCATACTGGAAACAAAACAAAACCTATCTGGATTAATGAAGCAGTAACACAGGTGGGCTGGTGCAGTGAAAAAACATAATGATACATGTTGAAACATACCACTAAATCGATGCTAGTCAGGGATTTTCTTTGTCTTGGATAGAAATCAAAACATACTGATGCAAAATCACTAATTTCTCAGCTGATCAGATCAAATACTAAAACAATTACGGTACAATTTGCAGTTTGGAAGTAACGTTTAGGGTAACAACCACAAAATAAAACCAAAGGCAAAAGAAGAAGAAAACTCCTGCCATAGACAGAACCAGAAATTATTATTCAAAGGGAACAGAGCAGCTAATTAAAGTCCAGAACCTCAAGCCAGTTCTGTCCTGAGCTTGCTAATTGGCTAAGAAGCTGCAGAATGGACTTGCTATCCTGAGTCTTTACCTCTCAGTCACTGGATGCCAGCACAGAACAAACAAAAGGGGTTTTTAGCATGTGTTCCCTGGTGTTTTGAAAAGCCCTACAAACTAACACACTTCTCCTCTGAAGAAAGGCTGTGGGAGCTGGACTTCAGCTTGGAGAAAGGCCCTGAGGAGAATTCAGTGTACGCCTTCCAGTACTTAAAAGAGCTTATAAACAAGAGGAATGACTTTAAATATAGACAAATAGTGACACTGCAAGGGGGGATGGTTTTAAACTAAAGGGGGTGATTTAAGTCAGCTATGTGGGAGAAAATTTTCACTCAGAGGGTGATGAGGCCTGGGCACTGCTGTCCAGAGTAGCTGTGGATACCTCATCCCTGGAGGCATCCAAACGAAGGCCCTGGGCAGCCGGATCCAGTGGGGGGCAGCCAGCCCAAACAGGGGGGTTGCAAATGGATGGGCATTAGGATCCCTTCCAACCCAAGCCATTCACAGAATCACAGAATGACCAGGGTTGGAAGAGACCTCAAGGATCATGAATCTCCAACACCCCTGCCACATGCAGGGCCACCAACCTCCACATTTAATGCCAGCCCAGGCTGCCCAGGGCCCCATCCAACCTGGCCTTGAACACCTCCAGGGATGGACGGGGCATCCACAGCCTCTCTGGGCAGCTGTTCCAGCACCTCACCACACATTCTGTGATTTTAGTTTATTGAAATGCAAATTGTGACCAGGAGAAAGTATTTATGTTATCATCCTCCATCTCTTTAAAGATAATTTTGAGCTATTAACATGATTAGACTGCAAAGGTTATTCCACATTACAATTAAATTTGGAAAAAAAAAACAACAATGTTATCTCTTATTGCCTTTTGTATTCCAATAAGTGTGCCTATGCCCTTGTACGTTAACTTAATCCTAACTCAATACTTTTCTCTCAGTTACTCTTCGGTTTATTTCTGTTGAAATATGAGGCGAGATTATATAGAAAGAAAGAAAATGTGATTTGGGAAACACAAAAGGCTATGGGACGAGTTCTGTAAAAACTCTATCAAACTGTCCCATATAATGTAGAGATGAGGAATCAGAGGGCTACTACCAAGAAAAAACTTAACAGAAAATCCAGTGGCTGCACAAAGCATGACTTAATAAGTAGTTTCACCAGCTGATTTTCACTGCAGTGCCACAGAATGTGCCTGTGCAGAATAAGATGCAATGGTTAGCTAAATTCAACAAATTATCCAAAAAAGTAGCATTACATTCTTCACTGAATGTTTTCTCAGCCTGAATCTGAAATGCTTCTAGAAAGTTAACACCTGCCTTGTTATCATTGTCATTTTACACAAATGAAAAAAGAAAACAGACTACAGAAAAGTTCACCAGTCCCTACAACCCAACAGGCAAAGATACTCAAACTAACTTTAACATGCACTAAAAGTCGTAATAGACAGCTATGAGGACAGACTGGGACAATGGAAGGAGAAAGGAATTTATTTTTAGCAATCCAAAATACTCTAAAGAGAACCTATTTTTGGAAGGCTAAGATTATAGTATTTAAATGCAAAACCATCTCAGTTACTGAATGCTACTTGAAAGAAATATCAAAGTGTTCCAAATCAATGGTTTTCTACTGCCCAAAGCTTTGCTGTAAGTAAGCCAACTCTCAGTAAAATTAAAATGCATTTTACAACTAGCAATGCAAATAGTAATCTCTTTTTTTTTCCATGCAAAATTATGGAAGGTAACTGCCAATAATTGTTCACTTTGTAGACAGGATAAAGTCAGTCAAAAGTTTAATTTCCAAATGTTCTGGCTGGTTGTTCCAGTTCTTGCTTGTCATATCATTTTGAACACTAATACACAGTATTTTTTTCCCCTAATTTGTTACTGAGAAAAAACAATAATGAAGATCCTTTACATTCCAAAAGTCATCTATCCTATTCCTTAGCTATTTTATCCCAGTGTCTACGTTAAGTCAACTTTAATGCAATCAATACCTGTTTTTACTCTTTCTATGCACGCTGGGCATACAAAGCAATTTCTTAATATTTGCAGTGGTTTGCCTTCACATTTTTAACACATTTCATGCTGAAAGAAAGTCTGCATGAGTGTGCACACATCACCTGGCAGATAGAACAAATGAACACAACTATGGGAAACAACTCATTCATGCTGCCTACAAAATCTCTCATGCTCTAGTTTCTTAAACTATTGTTTCAGATGGGCTTGGATTGACCATTGATACCTAACCAAACTACTGGTTGATGTGAACTAACCATGATGTGGTTTGTGTCTAATAAATTGTTTAGCACATGATTTTAAGCAGAAAACTATCAGAATCCACATGACAGAGTAAACATGTGAACTGCAAGGACTATTTCAAGCACACAGTGCAAACCCAAGTTGGTTTATGTACTTCAGACCTTTTTGTAGACACTTCTTAAAGGAAAAAGAAAAGCAAATACATTCTGTAATAGCGAGGATTTATATAAAAATTATATTAAGAGCATAAAGCAATTATAACATAAGCAAGGCACAAGTCTTCTGAATTGCACAGGTCTACATCACAGATGACTTGAACAGTGTAAAGGGCTCCTTGCAAGCTTCAGGACAGAATGATAGTCTCACAGAAATACTGATGGTGCAGAGAAAAATGAAGGACAGGGGAAAGCATATACATAAATATATAAATCACACAATTCAAACCAAAAATGATTTTGCAAACATAATACTCATTACCTATGGGAATGGCTACAAAGCATAAACAATACAAGCTAGAAAGCAAAAACACCTATGCAAAATGTATTAAGTAAAGAAATATAAACCTACCAATGATGAACGTTGTATAAAAGCAGTACATTTTGGGAAAAAAGATGGTTACAGACAAAAATATAATGAGATCCAGAAAGTGCTCCCATGCACTACTGATAAGCAAAGCCTGGGTTTAAGTTCCTTCTGCTTGAATTTTTCGGAGAAATAACCTGAAGTTTGAAAACCTGTGCTGATGTTCATGTTACCTTTCTTATTTTCTTTTCCACTCATTGGAGCTTACAGCTCCTTCTTGAAGAAACAGTTTTCTACACTTCACTAAGATCAAAGCAAACTTACATGATATCGCCCAGAAAGAATAAACAGACAACATGTTTCAGCATTCCGAAGCACTCAGTTGAAGGAATAGATCTGGCGGAAAACAGGCAAGGAGTTCTGCAGGGCCTGATGAGCTGATCCTCCAGGTTCACAGTAGCTTGGATTGAGCAGACAAGGTAGACGCAGTACCTGGAGTGCTTCTCCCACACCTTAAACCTTGCTATTAGATATTATGAGACTAAACTAAAGTGCAATCTCCTCATAGGTTTTCATGATCACAGCATCACTGAAGTTGGAAAAGACCTCCAAGATCATCCAGCCCAACCATTCATCTATCACCAGTATTCCCTACTAACCCATGTCCCTCAGCACCACATCTAAATGCTTCTTGAACACCTCCAGGTACAGGAGAACTCCATCACCTCCCTGGGCAACTCATTCTGGCACCTTTCGGAGAAGAAATTTTTCCTAACATTCAACCTGAATTTCCCCTGGTGCAACTTGAGGCTGACGACTTCAGCTGCACAACTGTTCAGGCAAACAGAACCCATGGAGTAGAACATTAAGTACAAATCCTGAGTAAGCGGCAGAGATGAAAGCCAATCTGAGAAAATTCTGCCCGAGGTACATTGTGATTTTTTTTTGTTTTTCCTATCTATTTTTATTTCTTCAAAGTGAGGTCATTAAATGATACTTCATCATACAACTTAAAACCAACGACAGCAAAGAAAGGTCCACCATTTATGCCATCTCCACTTGGGAGGATATTATACCAGAAGACTAACGAGAGAACCAAAGTTGATGCTGAGAAATGTTTTATTTCCTATTTCTTTCAGTCACCACCAAAACCTCAGTGGTTACTGTGCAAAAGAAGGGCTGAGGCACGAACGTGACTCTAAGGAGTGCTGCAGTGTTTTTTAGACACCTCTCAAGTTGAGGCAGGAAAGGCCACGCTCCTTCCTGAACGAAAAGAGAGCAGAAAAGTTACCAAAAAAAAATCACCTTATGTTCTTCACACAGGTAAACCACTCCTCGGAGAGGGCAGGAAACTAATGTCAGCATCTTTAGTGCTGCCACTGATTAGCACTGCTTTGTTTTAACACAGGGCAGGTATACGGAAGACTAATTCCTTGAGGACTCAAGGCAGAAAGAGTAGCTTCAGAAGGCAGGCGACATACTGACCAATATGGGTCCAACATATGCAAACTACACGAATAAAGAAATCAAATACTATGGTAAAAGTCAAGAATTTCTTTCTTCATAAATGAGGAAAAAAGGATTCAGAAACGAAAGAAAACCCGTCTTTATAAATCCTAAGAAAGAAAAGCATTATTCCTTTCTCTTTTGGTTGTTTTAATGGTGATGTTAAGGGGCCGTTACATTCAGGAAGACTATTTCCTGAATTAGTATTTTGTAATGTGACTGTTAGAATGTCACAGAACTGCCACACAGGAACAGCAGTAGTTTGAAAATGCTCCTCTAGGGAAAATACTGGCTGCAATACAAGTTCAAACAACAACAGTGTAAGTGAGATACGAGCAATCAGGCAAAAATCAGCAAAATGCTTTGGTAATTAAGATGTCTCGGTATTTCTGGTTTATGGTAGGAATCCATTGTTCCTCCTTATCTGCATACGTTCATGAAAATCCATAACCTGTCTTTTAAGTTACATTTCAAATTTGTCCATTCACTCATCAGAAATCTATATTTACTAAGTGCATTCACCCATTCCTTGTTTTACCCTTTTGGTTCGGGATGGAGGCACCTTCATGTAAAATAATCTTTCCTTTACATTTTCCACGTCCTCAGCATGAATGCTGAGCAACCACCTACCTAGTCTGACTTCAACTTCACAAACAATGAAGGATAAGGCAAGAACATGATCTGGTAGAAGAGGATCTGGTGAGGAATGGAGGAACTCCCCTGCCTCAGCATCTGCAAAAGCATAAGGTTTACTGCACAGATGCTATATGAATGCATGCTGGCACACGGTAATGCCTCTGAACATAAGCTGGTGCACTTTATAAACATGCCACTGCTTTGTGGTCTAACGAGCAATGCACAAATTACCTTGATCCTCCAGTTTATTCATCAAGACACTGTGTGTGGTGTCAGTGAACAGCCTGGCAGTCAAGTAGCAGTAATAAATGTGAATGCTGATTAGTTTCTTTTGACTTTGAAGTTAAGTCCTGTCCTTTAATGTTGTTTTATTTTTTTGTGTGTGCTTCTATGAGATTCTGCAAGATTCAGCACGCAAGGCAGTAAGGCAGTTTCTGTACAGTGTTTTCCCCCAACCTTTTAAAAGGACGTGTCAGAAATTAGTATTCTCCTAAGGATGCAAAAGAGTGAGGAAGCAAGTGTCTTGAGAAGCCTTTTGTAAACATCAGTCAGACCATTCAGTTTATAATTCCTCATCTCACCTTCAGTTTACTCTGGTCTTAAGGTACTCATGTAGCTTAATTTAATTTATGCCATTTAAACAGACTACTTAATTATATCAGCACTTGGCAGTGCTGTTCTAGTTAAAGGTCTGTTTGAAACATCACATCTATGAATTAATTTTTGGAAGGTTTATAGCAAGACCACATTGTAATTCCTAGGAGGTTTACATTTAGAAGCTGGCTTGTATTTGCCTAAGATACACAGTTAAGATGACCATTTTCTTCGTACTCTGATCTGAGGGCAGGGAGTTACTTTAATAAGAAATATAATCTCGACTGATTTGTCAATTAGAAGACTGAATAGACTATATTTGGTCTATGGTCAACTTCTCATCAGAAATCCATACTTATTAAGTGCATCAATTTACAGTATGGGCTGCTGAGACAGAGCAACTCTTCCTTCCCCCTGCCATGTTTGCGAACTGAGCCCTGCCTCTGACCCTTTTCCTTCCTTAAGGGAAGTGACCCAGTGGGTACAGAGCCATCCTAGCAGCAGAGAGAAGGGAAGACCACGAGGGTCACTGGGCAGGCTCTTGCATCCCTCCTGCCCTGGCACATGGCATCAAATCTCAGCAGGGTCAGAGATTTTCATTAGTTAGTCTTCACTTCTGGGAAGAAATGGGGCTGGAATCAAAATCATCATTTTTGCATAGTGCTGGTCAGTCCTGACTTGAGAATGGGAACAACACAAAGCAAAAATAGACATCCCAGCTGCAGGGCGAGCAGCTTGTAGCCTGGCACAAGGATACTCCCTGCCCAGTCCTGCACCCAAATGGAGTCAAGGCACCAGAGCAGCACAATCCCAATGCCTGAACCTGTAGCAGAGGAGCAGAAGAGAAGCCCATGATAGAAGCAGATAGCTGTAGGGGTTTGGCAACTGCATGCCTGCTACTTACTGATGGAAGACTACTCCTAGGGTTCTGCCGAGAGGCACGGATCAGACCATCCAGCCATCTCAGGCCATTGGGATCAATGCTTTGCTGACAACTTACTTTTCTTTCTTCTCTTCTGTTCTTTAAGGAATGATGGCAATTTGTCTTAGTTTAGAGAAGTTTATTGCTATGATTTAAGATTTCATCTTTCAATACTGAGACTATGTTTCAGAAATTGCATCAAATCAGGCTTTCTTTTAGTGTGATTTACACTTTTCTTTTTCTTTTTCTTTTCAAACAAAAACAGGGAATTTGAGGGAAATTCACCACAAAGCAGTACTGGTTAAGTAACTATGATTCAGACTGCGACGCTGAAACCTTTCCAGACGATTTCACTGCTATGAAGAAGCACAGACACTTGAATGCTTCAGCAAGAGACCTTGCTCCCTTTTAAATTTCATTTGAAATTCAAGTTTCATTTGAAATATTTTAATAGATTAATGGACTTGCAATGAATCAACACAAAAGAGCAGAAGCAAGCATCTATTATGCAATACCTTTCGCAAATTGTCCCAACTGCCCATCACACAGCAGGAGGCTGCATTAGCACTTGGTACCACATCATTTTGTAGTCCAGAAAGCCCTGGCAGTTATTCACCATGCAGAACTGAAATATTAACCTTTTTCAATAATAAACAAATATCACAAGCTGGGATACTTTTGGCTGTACTGCATTTTGAGTCATATAAATGAATGTTTGTCCTTAACTTACGGATATTAGGAAAAGGTTCTTCACCAGAGGGTGGTGAGCAAGGAACAAGCAGGAGATGCAGAGCCCCTGTGGTCAAACCTACTTGCAATAAAGATGATTTTGAGCTATCAAATGCTGAGTTTTCAGTCTCACGTATAATGCAGCATATAGCAACAACAGCAAAGAACCTTAGGTGATCAAACCTGCCTTTGACATCCTGTGGTTAGAAATCTGCAACCACCAGGGAAAGTGCAAGTTAAAAAGAGCACTGATAACTACTAATCTGAAAAAGCTCTGGAGGTTAATGAAGATGAAAGTCCTTCCTCCATTCCCTTGGAGAGTGCAAGAGTATCTGCTAGGAAACAGGAGAGAGTGAATTATTTTAAGCACAACTGATGCAGTCCCTCCTCACCAGCCATGCCACAGGACTTCATTTACCCCTGCAGACCCAGTACACACAGAAGGATTTTCCTAGGTCACCGCAGATGTATAAGCCACAAGGACACATAGCCCTCAGATAGCCCTCAAATGCTTGACCAGCAGCGGACTTGCAGATATGGAAACATCAGCAGCACATCACGTAGTAATAGCCAGATTTATGTACTATTTTCAGCTGTCCACCTCTCAACCTAGCAGCAAGGCAACCGAGGTAGAAGTGGTTCTCAACCAGCTCTCCAGCTTGCAAAAATCCCTATTCTGGGTTTAGAATACGTCCACCTAACATACCAATCTATCAGTTTCACAGACAGATTTACTCGGTTTCAGTCTTTCACTCTTCAGGTGATTAATCTTCTACATTTTTGTGAAGTCAGTGTATGGTCACAAAAGCATGCTATAATGATGCCCTAGAATTCCAGATTTCTGCGACCAACAGCCCTTTGTGGAAACAACCAGAACTGTCTCCACACCAAGGCAAATCTGAACCAAAGGGTTTTACTAGTATTTTCATGGAGGTATGGATAAGACAAAACATCAATATTTTAGGCAAAAGATAGTTAAAAACATCCCAATAATTTTTAATGCACATATGAATCACACAGCCCTAAGAGAAGTTACCTTATTATTAGCTCCAAAAGGACTTAGCCATGGGCACTAATTCTTATCAATTTTTGTTGTTGTTGTTGTTGCAGTCAGGAAAACTGAGCTTCATGCATTATACAAGTACAAACCACATGGTGTCCTACGAATATAAACATGCACCTCTTACTTGCACCTTACTTATTCCTAACTGAAGCAACCTACACGTTCTTGTTACTTTGGTCAAACAACAGAGCTCCCTGATTTTAACAAAAGCAATGCTGAAGAAGAGTATTTCAAACATAGCAGCAGCAATCATCAGCAATGCCTGTTGTTGGCTGCCAATGCACTCGTTCCATAACTTTCATACAGCACCTTAAGAATCACAGCATCCTTTGAGTTGGAAGGAACCCTAAAAGGTCATGTAGTCCAACTCTCTGGCAATGAACAGGGACATCTGCAGCTACATCAGGTTGCAGAAAGCCTGGTTCAGCCTGACCTTGAATGCCTCCAAGGATGGGGTATTCACCACATCTCTGGGCAATCTGTGCCAGTGCTTCACCAACATTATTGTAATAGACTTTTTCCTTATATCCAGCCTTAACCTCCCTCCCCAAGAACACTTCCCCTTGTCCTACCACCACAGACTCTGCTAAAAAGTCTGTCCTCCCTTTCCTGTAGCTCCCCTCTTAGTATTGAAAGGCCATTCTCAGGTCACCTCTCAACCTTCTCCAGGGTGCACAGCCCCAGCTCTCTCAGCCTGTCCCCACAGGAGAGGTGTTCCATCCCTTGGATCATTTTTGTGGCTTTTCTCTTGTACTTCAACAGGTCCATGTCTCTCCTACACTGAGGACTCCACATCTGGATGCAGCACTCCAGGTGAGACCTCATCAGCATGGAGTAAAGGGGCAGGATCACCTCCCTTAACCTGCTGGCCATGCTGCTTTGGATGCAGCCCAGGATATGGTTGGCTTTCTGGGCTGTGAAGGCACACTGCTGACTCACGTCCAGCTTTCCATCCACCAGTACCCCCAGATCCTTTTTGGCAAGGCTGTGCTCCATCCTCATATTCCCTAGCTTGTACTAATAGTGGGAGTTGCCATGACCCAGGTGCAAGACCTTGCACTTGGATTTGTTGAACCACATGAGGTTCTCCTGGGCCCATTGCTTGAGCCTGTCTAGGTCTCTCTGAACACACAGCTTGGTGTCATCAGCAAACTGTTTATTTACCAAGTTTGCATTGGTGTAGAAACACTTCAGCTGGGTAGTTGGTCTTGTCACCTTCTTGGAAAGTAACTCCTTAATTCCTTTGGAGTATTTAGCTTTAGCCTCTCTTTTGCCTTCATCGTGAGATGCAGCAGGTTGAGGGCCTCCACTAGCACCTTATCCCTCTAACTTAGCTCTGTCGTCTCATACCTTGTCATGTGCAGGCTCACCACCACTCCCTTCTCCCTTCAAACCTAGTTTAAGCTCTATCAGTGAGTCCAGACAGATCCTGGGATTCTTTTTCCCCCTATGACCAAGGTGAATCCCATCAGCTGCCATTGGGCCATGCACTGAATCAATTGCCCAATGGTTGAAAAAGCCAAAATTTGTCCGGTGGCACCAGCCTCTTCACCACGTATTTATCAGATGGGTCCTCCTGGTCTTCTCAATGTCCCTCCTTGGCAATGAAGGGATAGAGGGGAACATCAGCTGTGCTCTCATTCTGTCCACTACTATATTATAAATATCTCTAGAAACCTTAAACCTACAGCTCAGCTTCCCTTAGGTATCCACAGCTAACAACAGAATAGAACCAAGACAAAAAAGTAAAGATGACTGCTGGAGAGACAACGGTAAACAGAGCAAAAGGAAATGCCAACGAATAAAAGACATGATAGCATCAAGGTTGAGACCAGAAGAAAAGACGTCCATAAAGATTTTGCATGATTACTATCTGGTTTGCTACTCTTTTGGGTGTGTTCAATTATTACCATGAAAGATGATAGAATCAAAACCTGAGCTGAGTAAAGAACAAAATGAGCATTTAGCCTCCTTTTCTCTTCTTCCTCATCTTCTGAATTGTCCGTGGAATTAATAATTCCTTCCATTTTGAGTTTCTCTTTTTCATTTCCTCGTACACTGTGGTAGATCTACCCTTCTCATTAAATGCATTTCTTCAATTCACACCATGCGCCCATTTTTAACAGAAGGCAGTTAAGTACAGCTAGGCAAAAAAAAAGTTAGTTTCCCAGTTCATGATCACTTTAAAACCCATTTGAACTCAATGAAAAGAAATCCACGTAACAGTAAATAGAAGTTTTTTTAAAAAAAAACTTTTAAGCTTTCAATAAAAACATGAAAAAAAATCCAGTAAACGCTAGCATGAGAATATTTAAGTTTTTATTTAAGACTATAAGTTTCTTATAGAGAAACGTACCTCCTCAACATCGTTGTCCAACACCGTGATTTGCAATGGAGAGGTCAGATTCCGGCTATCTGAGATGGTTGTTCCCACTGGGGAGGATTCAAGGATAAAGCCCTCGTATGTAGATTTTGTAAAGTAAGGCTTCTGATTGTTCTCATCAAGGACTTCAATATGCAAATTGGCAAAGGCAGGAAGAGGATGGCCGTTGTCTTGTTCAGCCTAAAAAATAACAGAAAGCTTGTATGTCAAAGGGTCTCACAGACAGTGAAGTAAAATTATGAACAATTACTAACCAGCGTTGGCTTGCTTTTATGAACTACAATCCAGTTGCACATCACATAGACAACTGTGTTATGAGATTTTGCATTGGGAAATAAAAAAGAAATGCCAATGACAATTTACATAGGCTGTAAGAGCAAGAACAGTTTCAGTTACAGTAACCTCTGTAGTCAAAATAAAAAACTCAGAAGCTATACAATACACACATGGAATCTTTCGTTGCAGTATCAAGAGTTTGGGAAAATCCAGAAAGGAAGAAAGAAAACTGCTGACTCTGTATGACATAACTTGCACCTACAACATCAGCAAGAAGTTCAACCAGAATATAATGACAGTAGCTGTGGACATAGAGTTCTTGCTATGGATTCCTGGTACAACGCTTTCTTTTCCTCACACATGAGGATTTTTCAAATCCTCATTCCTTAAGTCCAACACCATAGGAGCCTCCTTATGGAAACCCACAATTTATATTCCAGCAACAATTTACTTTTTCTTTCCTGTATAGACTGTTCTGTTTCTTACGTTTCCTTTGGTCTAACAAATGTTAATTTGATACGGAGCTCTGCTTTGTTTACAGAGGAATTATAGTTGAAATAGTATGAGTAACAGAAAAAAAGAATACACTATTTATGATGAACGCTGCAATTTGAAATTAAAAAAAAAAAAGTGTAAATATCAAAATTGTTATTTTGCTCAGTAATTAATAAGAAACTCATTCAGAAGACTCAGTTCTTAGGAAGAACGTATTTTCCACTTGGCAGAGATGAGTAACAATGAGACTGTCAGAAATTTAAAGCAACCCCCAACCTGCTTCTACACAGCTATTTTCTTACTGCCAAGGTGAGATCTGGCAAGTGGGTCATGCATAACCAGGCACTGCCATCTGAAATTAATCAATCTTTTCTGACAGGGTTATGTTTGGCTAAAGAAAGAAAACCCTATTGAAAAAGTTGCAACTTCTGCTGATTACTTCAATAGTAGATCAAAATTTCAGTAATCAGGTGCAGGAGGTGCCATACTGCTCTTCATATGGACTTCAGATGGTCCAAGTAGAGGTGACCACTAAGACTACGTCAGAAGAGCTATGTTCTTCCCCAAAAGAACATGCTTCACTGACAAAATGACTCCCCCTTCAACCAAACCAAAGGTGGATATTATATGAACAAATGGGCTCGCATTTCTGCAATGAAGACGGTTTAGATTGATGACATACAATCATAAGGAGGCATTAACAGAGAAAAGAAGAATGAACATACTACGAAGCCTTGTTGATACTAATCCACACTGAGATGAAGACTTAAGGCTTCCACAGTCAGGAAACCAATCTGTAAGACAACAGCAGGTACCTTCACGCTACCATCAAGATACACAGAATTAAGACTCTGGCAACTTGTCCTTTAGATAGGTGAATAATAAAAGAAAATAAAAAGAAGGGCAAAGTAATGTAGAAAGTGTTACGTTACTCTCAAATAAAAAATGCGTGAAAAAAAAAGAATGGCAAAGTAATGCAAAAAGTGTTAAACTACTCTCAAATAAAAAATGTGCAGCTACATTTGTTACATATTACATATTTATTACCTATTATGTACGTTTTATACTGGAACACCATCAATTTCACTTATTCAAAGCACTGGACAAAGCAGTTCACTGAAAGAAAGAGGAAATGAAAGCAATGCAATAGACTCCCTGAATCTACTGGAACACCAAAATCATTCCTTCCATCAGACGTTCAAACCCTACCTACAAGGACAGTAGGAAGTGCTGCCATACCTGTTCAGCCTGTGTCCACTTCACATACCCAAGGAGGTCCATGCCAATCCAGCTCAGAACTCTTTAAATGAGAATTCTGTTGCACACTGTGAGCTCAGACTGCCATAATGCTGGGTTTGCAAATACCTGACATCAGGTACCAGCCCTGCCGCTCTTAGGACCAATCTGTTCTCTAAGAACAATTTTGTCATGTTCTGGATGAAGAAAAGCTTTGCTACAATTAAGAGCCACCAGTCTTTCCTTCTTTTCACAACCTGCACTTTTCTACCTGCATCTGAGTCCCCGAGTCATTTGCTTTTTACTATCACAATCTTCTTAAATTCCCGGAATGATTTGATACTGTTATGCAACAAAACACTTAGGGTGTTTTTTTCCTTATGCTATTCCAGCCTAAGCCTGTTATATCTGCACCGACCAGGTTAGCTTCTGGATATTGCTTCTTCAAAACTGTGATCAAATCATTGCTTTTTTTTTTTTTTTTCCTGCAGGACATGGCATGGGAGATGCATCAATAATTTGAAGTGATGTACTTGGACTCATTTTTGCTGCTGGATATTCATCAAATATCCAGAAGCAGATATAAAACTTCTTCGATGGATAAACACAACTTCAAACTTTTATCCTCTATCAGATCTTAAAAAAAAAAACAACAACAAACAAACCAACATGCAAAATTCATGGTTTACATGGAAATAACCACGTACAGTAACATTATGTCTGTTATTTTTTCTGATTCAGCAGTAATGACACCTGTTAATGCCAACATCCAACTTTTTAGGTTACAAATGATATGAAACTTGAAAAATATCTGCATCCTCACTCATACACTTCTATGCCAAAAATTGCCACAAAAAAAGAAAAAAAGAAAAAAGAAAGGATATTTGAAGAGGATATCTTAAAAAACTGAACTTGGGCTTTTCAGGAAGATAAAAAAAAGAAAGATTCCTTTGCTATTAGATATCAATACTGGTTTTAGATCTGATGCATCCATTTAGGCACACTGAAAATGAACTACACTGCACTTTGCCATTAAACAACACCAATACAAACAGCAGGCTGTTAGAGACATTAATGGAAACCAACAAGAGGGGCACTGCCTGGCTGGTACCCATCTGTACACCCTGTCAGCTGGGTCAGCTTTTTGGTCCATGGTACAAGCATCTCAGAACCACAAACACCTAATTCTGCTGCCATAATTGCCTTCAAGCCTTGCTGCTCTCATCTCCTTTTCATCAAAATGCTGTGAGCATCCATGGTTATACCTTAGCATTTTGCAAGGCACAGCAAAAGAAGGAAAAGCCTCTAGGAAACATGTGAGAGCCCACTGGAAAAGGTGTAATTTGGAGAAAAGTGGGCAGGCCATTTTCTGTTTAACACAAGAACAAGGGAAGAGCTTCAGACATTCAAACTTAAACTTGACTTCCAGCTGTGAAGAAGACAGAAATATTATAAAACATTTAGCCCATATAACTGAGCAGTCAGCACAGGTTCAGAGAAGGAAGGTCAGGTCTGAAAAGCTTAATCTTAATTTGTATTTTTAAAGTGCATGACTGAACTGGGAAATAAAGGTGAGCCTTGGGACGTAATTTATCTAGATTTAGGGTAAGGATTGTACATCACACACTGGATTAACATACAAGGTCAGAAAGTACGGCATAAGGAACGAGCTACTGAAATGGATTAAAAATTGGCTTAAGGACAAGCAGAACCAAATATCTTTGGAACACAGAAGAAATTTGACTTTACTGTCAGTGAAGCTTGTCATGTGGCAGTGAAATGATACTGGCACATAATGTGTCTAGACAGCACACTTTAAAAATCCCAAAATACGCATTTTTATTTCACGTGTCAAGGGTAACAGACTTCAATGCCAGAATGCGACGCTTTAAGTGAACATTAATACTTCTAGCTGACCATCTTTCCACTAAATAAAACTTTCTTCCTCCTTAAATTTAAAGAAAACGCCAGAAAACGCCAACTACAAAATTGTAAGTGATGGATGGATGGAATTCGAAACAGCAACCATCAAAGAAATCCTGTTTACAGCAGAGAGAAACCGCAGCTGTTTCTGCTAATGAAACACATTACAGAGTTTGCCATTTATGGATTTTAATATTTCTCTTGCTCTGTGCATAACGACACAGAATTTGTGGTCAATCTTAACTCACAGTCGCTGGTCTTGTCTAATGTGTCTGTGATTAAATGCTCTAAATACAAGCAAACGCACTCATCATGCTGAGATGCTGCTAAAAAGCTATTTTCTGTATGCAGGCGTTAACTTTGGGGAAAGACTGGCTTCTCTATTACGATATGAATGCCTTGGAAAGGTTTTAAGAAGCATTTTCCTGCCCCTATGCTATTCACAAAAAACTAACCCTGCACTCAGCTTTTCATTTCCACAACTCTTGTCACTGTATTACACACGAGACATAAAAAGTCAAGCTCAAAGAGAAGAGAAATTTCCAGATTACTTGGTACACTTCTGCTACAGCGATAAGTCAGCAGAAGTAATTGAATACTGAGTTCACATAAGAGATGAACTTTTGAAAAGCCAATTTAAAACACAGTTATTGTACTTAATACCTACAGGAGATGCACAGCAGTTCAGCCAAACTAACGACTCTGTAGATTTCATCATTGTCAGGAAGTGCACTGACCGACTCTTTAACGAAAAACCATTTGTTCCATTCTTTTTCTAATCTGTTGCTGAGAGCACAAAAACATTCTCATTTGTTCAGCTCGGGATCTATTTTGAGGCAGAGCAATCACCCCGTTTTCCATTATAGCTGATACATCTCTAATGTTGTGTGAGAATGGCAGAAGAGAATATCTTCAGCTGCATTTCAAAAGAGAGAGAAAAAAAAAAACAACAAAGCATTTCCAGAGCAAGGACAACACATTTTTGGAAGATCCTACTTGTCACGTGGGCTATATTTTATATTCTGCTTTGCACTCAAGAGGAACTTGAGAGAAAACAGCCAAAGTCACTGATATTTAGGAAGACAAACATTTTACCATACGGCTTACTTTCTAGTGACCTCTTCAATAACAGATACTATGAAGGTTTTTTTGTTTCTGCTTTTTCAAGCTGTCATCTGTTGCAACCCTCACACGTAGTTCAGACTGCTAAGTCTTTATAATCATATGTATAGTTAAGCTACAATCACACTGATTAAACCAAACAAGGGGAGCTTTATTCCTTCTGCCAAAATTCCTATTTGCCACCATCGTACGATGCAGAAGAACAAAGAAGAATAAGCATACAACCTCTTAAGTGCAGGAAAATAGATGTTTCAAGATAGAATCATAGAAATGCTCAGGTTGGAAAAGACCTAAAAGATCACCAAGTCACACCTTAACCTAACCATACTACCCTAACTCTAACAACCCTCCACTAAATCACGTCCCTGAGCACCACATGCAGGGATACACTGGAAGAGAGGGACAGCAACAGCGACTTTGAACAAATTGATGACTAGAAGTCAGCAAACAGACCAAGAGATCAACATAGGACGAGAAGAACTGGAGGCTGATATTACAAAAGCTACCAAACACTGCAATATCAGATGTTTAAAAAAAAAAAAAAGTCAGTTCAGGACTTAATTCACAAAATCTTACGGATCTCTTCAACAGCAGCCCAAGACTTTGCAGCTTAGTGAGGCTCAAGGGATGCTTGTTGTCCTTCTGCCTGCTACCACTAATGTTTTTTCAAATTCTTAATATAAAAGAACATCAAAAGAACAACAGAACTCGATCAAATCAATAATCCGTGCAGTGCAACATCACAGCTGCAAGCAGCAGCCAAAGAAGCCAGGAGAGAAACGTAAGCAGCTCCTGTTTCCTACACTGGAAGTTCTCTGAGTTTCTCTGAGGGCCGTTCTTTCTCAAACCTGCCTGGGTTTTAAGCCTTTAAGCCCATGCCAACCTTCAGCCCCAGACAGCTGCCTGTCAAAGCACTCTGCAGACAAAGTGCATCAGGTGAACAACCTCCTCCTGTTTTCAACATGCAACCTGCTTGTGCCGTTTGACAATTCCTCCCTCTTGCATTGCAGAAATGAGCTACTGAGTCCTCTTCACTTTCAGAATTACATTGCATTTCAGGCGTTTCTATCGTGTTCCTTTCCTCCAATTTGAAACTCCTTTAGTTCTGTCCCATCCTTTCAGTGACAGAGACCAGAGCTGCACACTGCAGTCAAGACAGTCCACGCATCCTGGACCTACAGAATACTGCAGTGATTCTCCCTTGTTCTGTTCTCCATTTTTCCTAATAATTTCTAATAGCCTATTTGCTTTTTCTTGACAGCCACAGATCACTGAGCCAGCCTTCACTTTCAGTTATCAGTTACAGAGCCAGTATCTCATTCCCAAGCCAGGGGAGATTCCATCACTTTGTGCATAAGGATCTCTTCTGACTTGTTTCACCCTATTTTTAGCTATGCAGAATTTTATCAGTCATTTTATCATCCATTTATTTCTTCTCACATAAAGCCCACAGAAGTATCTTGGCAGGCTGAAGAAAGGAGCAGATGGGAATGTCATCAAATCAAAAAAAAAAAAAGAAAAAAAAAAGGGAAATGCCAAATTCTGCACATGGGGAGGAACACCTCCAGTACTTGTTAGGAGACAGCCAGCCAGAAAACAGCTTTACAGAGCAGTACCTGAGGGACCTCCTGGATGAACTGAACAACCCGCCCTCAGAAAAAAAACCTGCTGCATTAAGAGAAGTGCTGCCAGCAGGCTGCATGCTGCTTAGCACTGGTGAGGCATCTGGAGGTCACTTCTGTGCAAAAACTGACATAGAGATTCTTGCACTTAAGCACAAGAAGAGACTCAAATATTGGGCCAGGTTGCCCTGAGGTTGTAACATCTCCAGCCTGGCAGGTACTGAGCCTCATCCACATCGCAGGGGAGCTGCAATGGTCAGTCTCTGGGGATGCCTGCCAATCTTTACATTTCTAATGTTGTGTAGTAGCTCAAATTCATAATAAACACTGTTATTTCACCCTTACAGATTATTCCCAAGGTTCTTAAGAAGGGTTCTAAGCGCTGTCTCTGGTGACTTCATCCTTTGAAACTGCTCACTGCCTTGCCCTCTGCACTTCCTAGTGGGAGAAGCATCCTCTAAGCACCTCTCTCTGCTTTCAACTCGACTCTGAAAATAAGTCTTTGTTTAATGAGTGCATCAAACAAGACATGGCATACATGCACACCCTGCCTTCAGAGTGCCCACGTCCACTTGAGATCACTGCTGAACACCCAGCTGTTCTCATACAGTGCATCGACCTGCAACAGCCTCCACATACAACTAAGATGGAATTTGGTCTGGCTGACAGCGGGGCTCAGCCTCTACACATATACCCCAAGCAAGTCCAACTTCCTTACACAAACTTCCTGTCCCCAGTCACAGCCTATATAAATGCTGCTGCCAACCAGGCAGGAAAAAAAGAAAGCCTTCTAAAACTTGGAAATCACACTCCACACAGAGATTCAAGCCTGGTGAGCAAACAGAGGAAATACAGCTGTTGCAAAGTTCAACATCACTGCTTGCAGAATAGGACCCCAAGCCAATTTCCTTGTAATGTTGGAATTTTTAAGTCTGTTCAGCTCTGACATCTTGCATTGACCTTCTGCTACTGCTGAAACAACAAGGAAACAAAATCTCACTACACAGAATTGTTTCTATGGCATTATCTGCAATGGGGTTAACGACAGTCTGACTGAAATGCCATCTGGGGAAAATGGATTTTTGAGGCAGGTATGCAAGATTTGGAAACATTCGGTAGGGATATTCTTCAAGACAATCTGCACAGCTGCCACACAGTGTTGAAGTAGTACTTCTGCTACTGACTACGCTGAGAAGGCACCAAAAAACCCCACGCGACTGACATAAAGCAACTCCTTTTCATAAGAGCCTGTTCCCTAAGAGCTATAAAATCTTCACAACCAAGAAAAAGCTTTGTTAAAAAGTTAGGCTACAAATGTTACTCGAGGCTGGGAACTTATTCCCCACTTCCCTTTTGAAAAACTGGACTATAATTCTCTGGGTATGATCTTGCAACCAGCTCCTTGTCCAGCAAACAAGACAGCCATCAAATCCAAACCTTTTCAATGCAAACAGAAGGATGTTGTGGGGTACTGTGTCAAAGGTCTTGCAGAAGTTCAGAGACATGACATCACTGGCTCCTCCCTTGTCCACTGATGTAGTTAGGCCATGGTACATGGTTGATTTTTTGCTCTGCAAGTCGTCATGATGTTTTTAACAAATCACCAAAAACTCATGCTGATCTGACAGTCCTTGTAAGCTCACCACTGACCTTCATCCAGCTCTGAAAGCTATACAAGTCCCTAGGAACTAAATGACTGCCCACCATGAATGCAGGTATCCAAATATGACCTCTTACAGGTGTGGCAAATTCCTCTGGAGCGCAGTGTTTCTTCTTACTGGCATTTCATGGATTGTGTAAGCCACCCACTCATTTCACAAGTTGATTTTAACGCTCTGCCAGGTTAGATTTTGTCTGATTGATAAATAACTGATGTTCAAATAGGAAAGGAACAAAGTGCATCAACCTGGCTAGTTTTCCTGTTTGTTTCCTGATGTACACATGTAAAAATCAACAACAACATACGTCAACCCTCCCCACTCCTGCTTTTCCAAGCTCGTGACAACATGCACGTAGTTTCATCTCTACAGCACAACGGTCATGTTCTTTCCAGAAAGATGATCATTCTTTCCAAGCATCTATATCCCCTTCTAAAAGCAAATATAAAGTTAAAAGCAGAAGTGAGGTTAACTCTACTTTGGAATAAGCTAATTACGTATCTTCCTGTTACAATTTTTTTGTCTTCCAGGAGAAAGAGCAGCTGTAGTGACAGTGCTGAGGAAATGCACTTTTAATTGGTTTATTATTTTATTGAGGATCTCAGCAGATGCTTAAAGCAAGGCTGCATTCACAGGCTTACATATTTTGAGTTAAGGAGGTCTGACATGCAGTATGTTTTTTGTTGCAGTATTAGCAGCACTGGAAAGCCCTTTCAGGTTCAGAACACTAAATCCACCTGCTTCTTGTGACAGCCTTACAGTTGCCATATGGAAATGAAAATGGGAAAGACAAAGAGTCCATATTTAGAAAAAGTCCCCACTGCTCTGCAAGGAACAGAAGCAACAGGAATTTCCATGGGATAGCCAGAAAGTTTTCTACCTTACTATAAAACACCTGGAGATAGCTAGAAGGCTGAAAACCAGCCTTAAGCTTATTAAGAAATCCAGCTTTTTCACTTGTCTTCTTATTTGAGAATTAAACATTTATCAGCCACGCAGTTTCAATGTAAAAAAAAATCAGCACACCAATTTCCTGTCCATCTTGCCTCACGCATTCTATAACCATGTATTGACTTAACTGCCTGTTTCTTTTTTGCTTTTTTTCCTTTTCATTTTTAAAGAAAAAAACAAAACAACCTGGTCTCCTGATATCAGAGGGAATATTTTAAGAATTACATTTAGCAAGCTGTGCACAACCACTGTATTCTATGTTTAAAGAGAAGCCTAACTCGTGTATATTTACTGAGTCTTCTACACCTGTGTTTACTCATCCATCGCAGTGACAGTAGAACTGTGCAGCAGAAAGGAAGGGCAAAAATGGATTACAGAAGAGTCAAACTGCAAATTATTTCACTCCAAGCATACGCAAAGCTTTGTGCTTGGATGCACAAATGCAATAATCAAGAATTAAGAAGTTATTCAAAATGCCTCTATGTTGCAATATTGCTTCTCTTCTGCCTCTATAATCGCATGTTCCTCTGAATATACAGGAAGTATGTTAATAAACAGTAAATTAATGAATTTATCATTATCTTCCCAGAAAAACTGCTCTTTTGTGCTTAATAAATGCTCTGAGACAAGGAAAGAAACAATTCCTACAAGATGCAGATGTATCACACTGCAGTCCACTCTTCGTTCTACATAAAATACAATGAAAAAGCAGTGGTTTGCTTGAGTATTTCTAAATCAATACTGCAGTTCTTACTCTCTTATTTGCTCCTCTGCTTACCAATAAACACAGCAAAACCTACACATTTTTCTGTGTCCTTAAACAACAGCTTTAAGGACAACCCAAGACTGTCTCCAAAAGAACCAAACGTAATTCTGCTCTGTTGTCATTAGAAGACATCTTTACTGAGCGGATTTTTAGAGTCCCTGCAGGACACTTGGTACCTTTGCTTAAAGAGAAATTAATTCTGCATTTAACAAGTTTAGCAATTAAATATTAATATCATCACCCCAAATCTTTTTCTCTCAATTGTCAAATGAGCAAAGAAAGCATCTAATACTGAAATTATTCTACACTTGCAAAACTTGCAGTAACCAGATGAAGATTTGTTCTGAGATGTTCTGTAGGGACAGACTCTTCAAAACTGCTACATGCTTTCAGTCAAGAGCTGCACTGTCTCCGAGTCAGACTGTAAAAACTAGGAGAGTGGTATATACAAAAGAGAGGAACCCAACTTCTCACATCCCATCAGCGTGTGGAGGTGCTCCCGTGTTCAGTCAGACATTTATCTGTATCTATGAGATTCTCTACTATGGGATGTGAACTGGAGAATACATGAAATATAAAATTAATGCATTCTCAAGACTAGTGATTTAATAAAGAGCCAACATGCAAGTGGTGCTTACTTGGCTCGCATGGCATCAACATAAAATTAAATGCAACAACTCTAACATGACTCAATCCCTTTTAAAAAATGCTTCACAGCCTTCTCTCCTATGATGGCAACCACTGATGACAGTTAAAAAAAAAAAAAGCAAGAAAGAAAAGCAGGACCCTCTTCCATTTTCTCTTTTTGTCACTAGGCAGTTCTCAAAAGCATATGGAACTAAGAATGTAGTCAAAATTACCTTAATAACCAAGTCAAACTTCTGGTGCAAATCCCTGTTTATTGGCTTCAGGAGAGTGAGTTCAGCTGTTGTGAGGTTCATATGGAAATACTGTGGATAATCCTCAGGAGTACCTGCCAAAAAACAACACTGGGATTTGAGCTAATCTGAAAGATACAGTTAAACAATATATCTTACTCATTAGTCACCAAAGAAGCAAAATCCAACCTTGTTATTATAGGAGTAAAACATCTCATAATTTGTACATGTGGCTTTACAGTCCTGCAAGCAGTATGCCTTTAATCATATCACCATTTCATTATTCCCTCTAGTAGAGAAGGTTCTTGCCAACTGGGAATGCCCCAGCAGTCAATAACAGCAGGACCCCAAATACACCCTCAGTGACAGTTCTGCTACTCAGATTCCAGGAGATAGGAACACATGCAATCAGCTAAGAGGACATACAGAGAAATGAGCCTGCACTGCAGATCTTTCTCCTTCTGCCATGCTTCTGAAACCCACCTTTGTTAAATACGACAGAAGGATGTTACCACTAAGCCCAAGACAGCCATGCTACTGTTTGAGGACAGATGAGATGATGATTTTAGCCACAAGCATCTCAAAGATAGCAAAATTCAGCAATGGTGGAGCATTAATTGCCAGAGGTGGATGAAGTCATAAACATGTCATACATGGTTCAGCAACAGTTTCTTGACTTCCTGATAGTTAAGCCTATAGCACATTTTTCCTACAAGATTGTCCTTGCTTGTCTATCAGCAGACTTCATCCACCTACCGTAGTCATGTGCAATGTCCCATTCCATTTGGGTTTAATGGCCCAGCTTTCCCCTCAGCTGGCCTGACTCCCAACTGGAAGGATGTGAGAGCCTAGATCTCAACAGAGCAGGGTTCCAAAAGCCACATTGTAGTGCTGATGCCTCAATAAGTCCACAAAGCTCACGGGTCACTGTATCTTAAAGCAGCCCCAAGAGCAAGACAAATACTGTCACACCATACCCACAGCACTGTGTAACAGGCTGTAACATTCAACATAAAAAAGATCACTTCACTGATAAATGAAGCTATTATTGTTCACTTTTGAAGTAGAATGATTAGAAACTGCTTTTAGAAAGACTGTAGCTTTCCCAGGAGACAGATTACTGCCCAGATTCATGTGCAGTAATTTGATTTGCACATCATGATATGATATCCATTTGCTGTATCATGTGTGGGTATATATATCATAGAATCATATATAGGGAGACACCACAGAATCCTACACACGTCTCATAGAATCATATATATACAGAGGCACACACATCCCACAGATATTCAGTGAATTCTGAGTATATATCAATACAGACTGGAGAGTAGTAGCAGGAACAACAACAAATCTAGAACCGTAGAATGGCTTGGGTTGGAAGGGTCCTCGAGGATCATCAAGCTCCAACCACCCTGCTGCAGGCAGGGCCACCAACCTCCACATTTAATCCTAAACCAGGCTGTCCAACCTGACCTGGAACACCTCCAGGGATGAGGCATCCACAGCCTCTCTGGGCAGATAATTTTACTTTAACACCACCAACAGAAGTGCAGGGTTTCTAGGTCCAGGTCCTTTTTTCACTCCTTTCAGTTTCAACTCCTAATTAACAAAAACAGATGTTTTAAGAACAGGGGACAGATAACAAATTACTGTAACCTTAGGAGGCTGTGTATCATATGGGTTGATACTGATGCTGAAAATCAAAAAAACGAAAGAGTAGATGCAAAAAACCACTAAGAAAGAAGAAAGTAAGGTTCCTAAAAAGACAACCAATAAACAGGGGAGGATGGAGATGGCTTTAAGAAACACTACGTGATCTGCAGTGCAGGAGGAGAAGCTAATATTGTATAAGGATAATGGGAAATAATCTAGGAGAAAAAAAAACACGTTTAAAGGAGGAAAAGAGAGCAAGGACGACGATCAGAAAAGAACAGAGATGGTTCCACAGTGAAAAGTAGGAACTTATTATTTCAAGGAAAGTTGGTACTTCCCAAGGAACAGACCCGAGAAAAGAAAAACTTAAAAATATTGGGTAGGCTTTCAAACAGGGCTAAGCTGTACAAAACAAGAGTAACACTGGGTTGTGATTCAGTTCACATTAGTGAAAAAATGAGGCTAAACTGCAGATGAGTGTAAATGGCTGAGTCCTACAGTGCTTTTACTTCACAATACAGTCAAAGGGAAGGAACTTGTATGCCAGGCAAAAGAGGTGGGTTGGCTGCACTGACTTGTAAATTAAAATTCCTTACAGTTGATGAGTGTCAAAAAATCATGCATGAAAAACAAAAATGCAAACATAAGGTTTTCAAGAGATCAAGCTTAAGAGGTGAACTACTACATTACGGTTCCAGTTCAGTTCTCTTATCTGAAGCACTTCTTTCATCATGTCCATTAGGCAATACAGAAGACAACCACCCCAGCAGCACTTGGTTGTAACTAGTTCTATATTTTAGGGTGATCCTTTAAGAATATTGAAGACCTGTTTTTCTATCGTTTCATCAATATCAACTCCTAACTACCCGAACAAGTACATTCAGACATCATGATCCATCCTCTGAGAGGACTGCACTCAGGTTAGAATGAAAAAGCAGGCAGAAAATAATGGGGTTGGGCTGTTTCTTCATTTCCTAAGTCCTTTACCCTCAAGCTACCGTTGTCTTTGGCGGTGTTATGCTCACATCAATGTAACAAGACTTCCACAGCATTTATCTCATCGAGAAAGTCTCTTTCCAGTGGACTGCTGGGGAACCTGCTGTTCTCCAAAGTGGAGAGGTTCACTTGCAACCTCTGCATTTGTTGCAGGCAGCACTGCAGCATGTACCTGAACGCTTGAAAGGCCAGTTATCTTGAAAGCATGACAGCCAGAGATTTTTATCAGCACTTCAGGACAAAGTTAGAAGGCCACATGATGTGGAAGTGAGCTCTCACTGCAGGGATGCAGGGTTTTGTTAACAGAAAGGTTTCTTGACAGCATACCCTTAAGATACTGAGAAAGATGCACAGACTTCAGATATTACATGCAGTGCCTAAAGAACACACTGAGACTTGACTTATACTGGAGTACAGGAGGAGAAAGCAAGCAGTGGAAAAGAACCACCAAATTAGAACACAGAAGAATCAAACAGAATTCCAAATCAATCTCATATTCAGTAAGTAGCTTATTTTCTCATTCTGTGTGCACAGTTCAAACCTCTAAGTGTTTAAATATATATATTAAAGAAGAACTACATTTAGATCTAAAGCAAGGGAAAATCCATATAACAAGAAATATCTGCAAGGCCCATTTCTTGAAACTACTTAAAATTTTCTGCAGCAAAGTCTACAATATAAATAGCACTACATACTTACAAAGATGAAAATGGACTTAAAATCTAAAAAGAAGTACTTCTGAAGACCAAGGCTCAAAAAAGGGGGAAAAAAAAAGTAAGTGACAGCACTTCCAGTGAACAAGCAAAAGAAAAAAAAGAAAGAAACTTCTATAATACATCTTTCTGCGTTATTTCTCTCAGGTCACAACAATTATTCAAACATTAAAAACATCACAGGTTAGTGAAACACAATCTTTAAAATTAAATCCTGAAGAACTCTGCAAGTTACTTTTAGAACTTTAAACAAATGGACTAACTGCTGCCCTTGAGCATAACTGTCAATAGTTAAACTTACAAATAAACTAAGAAAGAATTCAAGTATGAAAGCACCTTTTGTATTTACTCTGCAAATATTTACAAATTTCCTCACAAAATAACTTTGCTGGAAAAGGAATAGTTGAGGTGGTCCTTGGACTTCTAGACTTGAATCCAGTTACAGCCTGAAGGAAACGAGTTGCTTTAATGGGTATCCAAACAAAACCTGAAGTCTGCTGTGTTGAGGCTGATTTGATATCTCTCTTTGTGCTGGGAGTAGAGCGCTGAAAAAGCCTCAAGATCAGCCTGTTGACAGCAGGATGGTCATGCTCCTGCACTCACTCACAGACCTTGGGACCTGCATGCTCACTGCAGTGCAGCTGGAAGTTTGGAAAAAATGGTCCCAAGTGGCTGCATGACCTCGCTCTGAGATGTGCAACCAACTTAGCCAGGGATCTCCTAAAACCTGAAAATCCTGTGCTTTAGGGCTTTAGGACCTTGGGAACCAAGAGGAAAAGGAGGTGGTGTGAGTGGGAATCTTCCCACTGTGGATCATCCCCAGAGTCTAGGAGCCAGGGAGTATTGCCAGCTTGAAGCAACAGGAACCCTGGGATCAATGCTGAGAAGGAAAACACGAGAGATCCACAGGCAGCTGCTCATTTTGGAGGGAAAAAGACCAACATATCATAATTACCTAGAAATGTGTTGCTATTCATAGTCATGGTGGACTTAAACATTGATGACTTCCTATGACCCTAAGCACTGGCCAGCTCTATCTTGGTATGGCAGCCAAACTTTTGTTTTCTCTTAAGATCTGACAATGTCAGACACACCAAATAACCAAACTTACTTTTCCCCTCTTTCACAACAGAATTCTAGTGCATAAATTTTCTTTTTGATTGACAAGGAAAAATTATGCAATATCCTCATTAAAATATATACTTCCATAGCAAGAAAGCCACGTAGCTGCAGTTTAAAGCAGCAAACAGGAGAAAAAACTTTTTTCCTGTTTTTCCTGCTTTTATAGAAACCAAACCATTTCCCAGTTCCCATGCTAGTTGCAGGGTACCAAAAATACTGCTGTGTTCTCTGCTGTGCAAAGAATGGGGCAGGTGGAGGACTGAAACTGCAAACCACTGCCTTAGGCCTCTCTATTAGCAAATCATACAAGCTAAAGAACTGGAAACAAATTCTGAACAGAAGAAAATAGCAAGAGAAAAACAAATAGTAGAATGCCAAACATTCTCCAGTGAAGTATCTATCTCTGAACTCTTTCTATAAGCACACAGGCAGCAAAACTACTGTTGGATGCAGTGAGATCCTTTAAGCTGCTCTGTGTCAGAAGACTTTTGGGAGAGACCTGCTCTCATTGCCTTTCTCTAGCATCTCTTACTGCACCTCTGCACCTGTGAATGAAAAAAATGCACTGAAGAACAGCTGTGAGCACAAACAAGTCTTTCTCCTTTTGCTTGCTGTGTTGCCCTGTCGGCTAAAACAGACAATTATGAATCTAATCTGAATAAATAATAATAAATAATGTAGCCATTTGAATAAGCTGCTAAATAGCAATTAAATATAAATAGGTAGAGCAGTGAACTCAAACATCCCACTAACCACAAAATGAACTTTCATTAGGCTTCCACACTCCCAGTCAATCTTTCTCTGGTCACAATAAAGTGATTATGAGTGATAGCAAGAGTAGCAGACACCAACCAACTAGGATGGAATAGAGGATGCCCGGTCGATCAGAAGGAGGCTGGATGTTTCGGTCTTGATCTATGGCTTGTATGGGTGGAGTGACACTGATAGGGTTCACATGTGCCTGAAATGAAAAATCAGACAGATTTCAAACAAATTAGAAAGCCAATAGGCAGGTTCTTTAGCTTTAGTACAAAAACATCCCACTGAAATTGATATTTGCTGAAAGTGTAGGAGAAAAAGAACTCGCATTTAAGAGAATACTTACAGCACAGGTCCTAGTAAAATAAAAATTAAGTAGATAGTGATCTTCTATGTTTTGATACATTTTATACTATAAAGATATTTTCAGAGAAAGGCTCTAAGTCATAAAAGTCCAAGCAAATGCTTAACTACACTGCCACAGACAGTCCCTCGAATCAGGTATTTCAGACATCATCACAGAAGTGAAATACAACAAATGCTTTAAAAAAGGAAACAAAAATCTAATTTGTTGTAAGAATATACAGTAGAACATAAATTCAAGTCGAAGTACAGACACTGCAAGGACAGCACATTTGAAAAGTTTAGCTGGACATTGCAGTAACTCACACTGCAATAACTGCCAGCATTATGGATAATAACGCTGGGATTGTTCAGTCTGGAGAAGAGGAGGCTCAGGGGAGCCCTTATTGCTCTCTATAACTACCTGAAGGGAGGTTGTAGTGAGCTGTGGGTCGGCCTCTTCTCTCGTGTGACTGGTGATAGGACTAGAGGGAATGGTTTCAAGCTGCGCCAGGGAAGATTCAGGCTGGATATTAGGAAATACTACTGCTCTGAAAGGGTGGTCAGGCACTGGAATGGGCTGCCCAGGGAGGTGGTGGAGTCACCGATCCTGGAGGTGTTCAAGGAACGTCTGGATGTTGTGTTGAAGGACGTGGTTTAGTGATAACCATTGGTGATGTGTGAATGGTTGGACTGGATGAGCCTGTGGGTCGTTTCCAACCTTAGTGATTCTATGATTCTATGATTCTGGGCTCAAGGCATCTGCCTACTGGCACAGAGCTGAGACCTCCTTGCTTCTGCCTCTCCACATATGTCAGGCACATCCAACCTGCACCCTGAATTTGGCCCAGCCCTGCCCACATGCACCCACTCCCAGCCCCAGGTCATCGTGGCATCATGACTTCCACCCACTGAGTGGCCCAGGGTGGCTCAGCAACAACCAAATATTAGCATGCTTTTAATGTTGTCTGATTGAAACCATGGCATGAAGAGGGAACAGTGCAGTGCCAACTCAAGTTATGGCAAATTTGCACAACTGTACACAGTTTGAATCACTGGCTGAACACAATTCAGCAGAAAAATATGCACACGTGCTTTTCCTGTTACTTGTTACTGATCTCCATCCAAACATGGAAACGCTGACCACCACTCTCTGAACTCAATCCTGAAGGCAGTTCCTCATCCACTCAACAGTCCACTCATCAAATCCCTATCTTTCCAATTTGGAGAGAAGGATGTTGTGGGGTATTGTGTCAAAGGCCTTACCAGAGTCTAGACAGATTACATCGGTGGCTCTTCCCTGGATGCATTGATACCGTGATAAAAAGCCACCAGGTTGGTCAGACAGGATTTGCTGTTGATGAAGCCATGCTGGCTCACCTGTATCACTTCTCACTCTTCAGTGTGCTTAGCATAGCTTCCAGGATCATCTATTCCATGCTCCTTCCCACCATAGAGATAAGTCTGACGGGACCGTAATTTCCAGGATCACCCTTTATACCCTTCTTAAAAATGGGCATGATGCTGCCTTTTTTTCTGTCAGCAGGGACTTCACCTGATTGCCATGACTTTTCAAATTTGGAAGTGGCTTGGCAACTACATCTGCTATTTTCCTCAGACTCTGGGATGCATCTCATTGGGACTCATAGACGTGCGGATGCTCAGGTTCCTCAGGTGGTCATTGACCTGATTTTCACATACAGTAGGAGGGATGTTATTTCCCCAGTCCCCTCCTGCAAACCAAACATTTGAGGGCTGTCTGGTGAACAGTTGTCAAAAAAAAACAAGGTAAAAAAAGTTGTTAAGTAGGCTTGGACAGGTACACTGTTTGCTGGGTAAAGAACTGGCTGGAGGGCCAGGTCCAAAGACTGGCGGTAAATGGAGTTGAATCCAGCTGGCAACCGGACACAAGAGTGCTCCCCAGGGGTCGACACTGGAGCTCATTTTGTTTAATACCTTTATCAATCACCTGGATGAGGGGATTGTGTGCACCCTCAGTAAGTTTGCACATGAAACCAAGTTGGGAGGAAGTGTCAATCTGCCTATGGCTAGGAAGACCCTTCAGAGGGATCTAGACAGGCTGGATTACTGGGCTGAGGTCAGTGGGATGAAGTTCAACAAGACCAAGTGCCGGGTCCTGCATTTTGGTCGCAACAACCTCGGGCAACACTGCAGGCTTGGGGCAGAATGGCTGGAAGACTGGATAGAAGAAATGGACCTAGGGTGCTGGTCGGTGCTCGGCTGAACATGAGCCTGCAGTGTGCCCAGGTGGACAAGAAGACCAATGGCATCCTGGTTTTATCAGACCTAGTGCAGACAGCAGGAGCAGGAAGATGAGATGGTTGTCTTCCTGTACTAAGCTCTAGTGAGGCTGCACTTTGAGTACGGTGCTCAGTCGTTGGTCCCTCACTAGAAGACAGACTTTGAGGCCCTGGAGCATCCTTGAGGTCCCTTCCAACACAAGCCATTCTATGATTCCATGATAAAGCAGCTGGTGAGGGGTCCAAACCACAAGTCTTATGAGGATTGGTTGAGGTAACTGGTATTATTTAGTCTGGAGAAGAGCAGGTTCAGAAGAAAATTCAGTGCTCTCTACAGCTCCCTGAAAGGAGGTTGTGGCGAGGTGGGAGTCAGCCTCTTCTCCCACATAAATAACAACAGAACTAAATGGGAGTAGCCTCAAGTTGCACCACGGGAGGATCAGATTGATATTAGGAAAAATTTCTTCTCCGAAAGAGTGGTCAGGCATTGGAATGGGCTGCCCAGGGAAGTGGTGAGTCACTGGTGTTCAAAGGTGGTGAGGTGTTCAAAGGAATGCTTAGATGTAGTACTGAGGGATGCGGTTTGGGGGGCTGAAATACTGGGGATAGGTGGATAGTTGAAATACGTAATCTTAGAGATCTTCTTCAACATTGGCGATTCTGCGATTTTGTGATTCTGTGATTATCTGCAAATTTTCAAGCAGAATGTGAAGAGTTGCAATCAGATATTCGACTCAAAATTCTGATCATGTCTCTTTGCCAGGCTTTTATAAGACCTCTCTTACCAAGAAGAAATATTCCTCTCTTCACAGTCACACCCTATTCACGTCATCTCTTTTGGTGGCATGCACATTTGTGAACAATTATTGCAAGGATGAAGCAACCTTAACATCAAAAATCTCTTGAGAATTAAGAATTGAAATCACTTTTATTGAACCAGATTCACGCATTAGTTTCACAATAACAAAGTCAAATATCCCACCAGCTCTATGTTATTGTTGCTCATTTTTCAACATTTTAATAAAAATATTAAAAGTTTAAGTAATGTATGTAAGTAACACATTTTAACTATTTGATATGTTTTATGATGGCTGATCCAAAAGTAATGCCTCTTGTTTTACTACGTTGGCTCACGATGTCAGAGGTGGATGCTGGTGGTATGGCAGTAGAGGCTGAATCTTCCCACCAATATCCCATCACATTTTGTTGCCATGCGACAGATGGCAGCAGAGGGGCAGTCTGACAGAATGGCGTCTGACATGGAAGAGCAGATGAAGCAAAGGTATGGCATTGAATTCCTCCATGCAGAAAAAATGGCACCCACAGACATTCATCAATGTTTGCTGAAAGTAAGGCGGTGGTGCACTCCAACAGTAGTGACAGTGGCTGAGGATCACAGCAGCATGCAGGCTCTTCTTCATTACTGGTGAAAATGCACAGCTAACAGTGGTGAATTTGTTTCAAAAAAAGCCTATGCTCTGTAGCTGAGAATTTGCTCTATCAAACAGAATTACTTAGTATCTGTCACAGATTCCATGAACATAAATGGGAGGCATTACTTTTGGAATGACCCCAAACTATTCCTTTTCACTCAGTGAGGCCTAGGCAAGCTAAAAGATTGAACACCCATGACTTACGGCTTTTTCTGCAGTTCTCAAATAGCAAAAAGAAGTCGTTTGTTTCCACTTCCGACTCTTTAAAAAATTAAACTCTTAGAAGTGTAATGAGAAAGACTGGCTCAAAATAGGCATAAAGAAAGAGAGAAGATGATCTATTTGACGTATGTTTGAATTTTTAAAATGGTTTCGGACTGCACAGAAGTTACATGCTGAGAGACAAGATCACGCAGAATTGTTCAGTACAAAAAAAAAAAAAAAAGTTATTTTAAAAGTACAAATCAGCTGAAGCACCCACAGACAAATCCAGATCATGGACAGAGACATACCTGCAACAAAACCAATCTCATTTGCCTGAGATTTAAAGCCATAATTACCATACTGCAAGTCAGGTAGAAGTGTTTGGCTAGAGAAGCAGTGAGCTATCTAACCTTGCTAACAACAAACTCTCAGCTGCATCTGACCCCTGGAACTAGGCTGTAGCAATGCTTAGTGGATATGCAACTCAGAGAGCAAGGACATTGGCTTTGTTTTACTTCCAATTAAAGGAGAAGCTGAAGACTAGCATTCAGAAAAAAACACATTTGAAATATAGCAGATTTTACTTCAACTGCCACCATTACACTACTATTCCAAACCAATCAGTAGAATAGAACCAAGCTGTATAAGAAAACAAAGAATGAAAGATGAAATCCATCACCTTTTCCTTCCATGCAACATGCAATTTGGGTTTCTAAGTACTGCACACTCTCTGAATGGGATGCTCATAGGGTAGAAGATACTATGCAACAAGATCAATCACAATCAATTCCAACATTTGGGGATAATTTGAAGGGGTTTTGAATGAAGTAGATTGATGTGCCTTGAAGCAAAACTAAAGGTATTTTGATATTACTTTAATAATTAGTGGATAATGCAAGTATCTTTTTCACTTAAACCTGAATTACAACTATGAAAACCAAACTGCACCAATGATGGCATCATTAAGTATGTTAATGAATTTGTAAAAGCACTTTAAAGATCTTTCCAGAAGTTGTACATAAACTTGATTATAATTACTTGAAAAAATTGTAGTCAAAATATGCTTTGCTCAATAGACTACAGTCACTACCTATGCTATTTCTTGCTTACGTGAGCACTTGGAAAAATGTGAAAAATGGAAAAGGCTTCAATGGGTGCTTGCAGCATCTCCCAGGTCCCACTGGTGTGGTCCCACTGGGTAGCCAACCTACTGGAGCTCAGGGAGTCCAGTAGGGCCCAGCCCTGCTCCCCAGGATGTCACAGTCAGAGCAAAGCTCTGGCATTGCTCAGCCCTTGATGAGAAAAGGCCTTCTACAGACACACAGGAGGTGGCTCCTGACTACAGCTCTGCAGAGAGAGCCACAGCCCAGTGCAAATGACAGAGCGAGGGCTGTGACAGCCATCACTGCAACTCAGATCCCATCACCCTTCAGAAAGACACACAATGAAAACATCACTGTCATACTCTGCTTCCAAGGAGAGCTCCATGGTAGAAACTAATTAAAAAGAAGAGAAAACAGGCTGCTTGAGGAAGTAAAACCTGAAGATCTTTTCCAACCTCAGTGATTCTATATGTAAGAGGCAAAAGCACTTGAACTGTGTACCTACAGCCTCACTCAGGCACCTCCCACAACACAGTGACTTCATGTACTACTAAACAGCAGCTCTGAAGTGACTTAAACCCCCTCAGATCAATAGCTCATTTCTACTTGTACCTAACACTGCTCTCCTACTACCTTCTGTTACTAAACAATTACCTGTTGGACTCACAAAGTACCAGATCCTTACTGCAAGACCACACAACAGTTGAAGATACCCAGTCAAGCGACCCTGTACTGCATGTGATGCCATGCTGAATTAAGACTGCCAGTTCTGCTCAAGGCAATGCTTCTATCACGTGCTATGAAATCCACGAAACCAAACAACAGCTAACTGTAATGAATTTGGATGCTGCTGACTTTAAGCAAGTAGTTTATTAGTTAATTAACTCTTTGCATGATTGACTTTACCAGCCCACAGCAAAGGCAGGTGAGGACCAGCCCACGAGCCAGTCTCAATTTGGGCATCACAGACACTCCAGCTCCCATCTGAAACTTCTCCCTGTGCGTTTTACCTGACAAGAACACACATTCAATTGAGAAAAGAGCATACCTACTATATTCAAATCTTGCACGTCATAATATTCATGAATATCAGGGGGGAAGTTAAAAAGACTTTAGGAAAAAAACATAACAGTGACTAAGTATTTGGATCGGTATCAGTTCAAATGACAGCATTGCTACAGGGGTGGCTTCCAGCTCTGGAAGACTGATGGCATAGATAGTGACACTCAGTTGTGACAGATGACTAAAAGTCACCTTTTTCCATGCATTTCCAAACAAACACTGTGCTAGCTTTGTGTCAAGTGGCGTGCATTGACACCTGCAATGAGCACCAGTGTTTTCAATGACTGCTAGCACCAAGTGCAGGCCAACTGCAAACACCGAAGCTGGGGACGGACTTCCTTGAGTACACCCTAGCTGTGGGATGAATTGAGACAATCCTCAATGGTATTTTGAGCCAAGGAAACCAGGAACTGAATTCTGCACCAACCATGTGGCTCACAGGCCTTCAAGAGAAATCATAACAGGGCACCCTGCCCTTCTGTTGTTGGACAAAATGTTCAAAAGGAATTGGGTGAACTGGTACATGCAGGCTATTTCCTACGTTTGACAATTTATAGCCTCTACTGCTTGGACAAAGCTAGGGAAGATACACAGAATGCTTTGCAATGCCTGAACTGCATGCATAATGTAGCTCTTTTGTTCCTCATGTGTGTATTCTGTAATTCTAGGAAGCACAATATTTCTCAATGACGAGTTTCACTGGCAACCTGAAATATTCCAAAATAAAACAATATGTCACATTTAGCCATCACTTTTTTTTTTTCTTCCCTGGAGTTTCTCTCCCTGTGTAAAGCAACAGAGATGCCTGTGTTTCATCAGAACAGGCCGTCAGCATCAGCACAACTAGCTAGCACATGACAGCTCACGTTGTCATTCTAAGTCCTGGCAAGTCCTGTGCCATAGGCCTGTCTGCCAGGGAGCTGTAGCTGTACCCAGTGCTCTCCCAGTGAAGCCTGGGGTCTTCAGCACACATCACATGCACAGCCAGCCTGCAGAACTAACTGAACCAGCAAGACCCCTGTGCAGAAGAGAGCGAGAAGCTTTTTGCCAGCCACAAAATACTAGTAAAGCAACGTGCATCACCCTGTGCTGAAACCCATGACTCCTTCAAACCGACCCCTACAGCATTCAACTAGCAAAGTTGCAGACGAGCTGATGGATTATTAGTTACACCGGTTCTCCATGTGCTCTGCTGAAGAACATGTGAGGCTGGAGAACAAGCTGTGAACCAGAAATTAGCAAAGCGATGCCCATGCTGTGCAGAAGTGCATACAGTACTGCCAACACACAGTACTAAAACAGCAGGAAGAATCACAAAACCATTCCAGCATTGGTTCTTGCTGCTCCTTCGGATGCTCTGCCAATACAAGGAGGGCTGTGACAGTGAACACACATAAATCTGATGACAAGTACTCTCGTGCCATTGAAAGAAAACACCTTGTGGAGCTAACCAACCACAAGTGATGTAAATGATAAAAATAAGACTGAAAAAGCACATTCAGCTGAGATACTACCAAAAATGCCTCATTAGTCAGACTGATTATGTCACATCAAAGCCTGTACTTGCAGGGTCTCATCCTTCCCCCTCTCTTCTTGCCTCCTAAGGTCAGACACGGGACAAATACATCAACGCAGGGTGAATGTGCTTTCCTGATCCCCTCTGACACAGTTCAGAAATGTAAACTTTTGGACTACCTGTGGGAAATAACACTTTTCTAATGAAGATATCCCACTTTAAGACTTACACTGCAAGAATGGCATTTAGCTGACATTCTAAAACTCAACCTGTAAAAACACAATATAATTCAAGTACTGTGTCAGACACAAAACAGTTTGCTCTGGAAAACCATTCCCCAGGAAAGGGGGCAGCCACATGAGGAAAATAACCCCTTTAAAACCCAAGTTCCTCCCCTAGAGATGTGCAGTCCACTCCCCAAGCACGCTTCTTGCCTGAAACTCCTTAAACTGGAAGGCTCATGCTCTACTCAGATAGCAGTTGTTATCTCACAATGTTACAGAGTCCAACCATGCTATATGGAAAGTCCACACCTGTGATGAAAATCAAATCTGAGCAGTATTCCTGCTTTGCTGTGCAGCACCTTGGTGAAAGAACACTGCGCAATAACACAGGTAGAATTGGTACTATGTTAAGCCAGTCTGCCCCAGGGAATCTTTATAGTATATGAGTATTATGAAATCATCTTTAAAACTGTCCACTTCAAACATCTGTATAAGCAGCAAGCAACAACGATGAAGGTCGACCTGCAGATTTAATCACTTAAAATAAATATAAATGTTCTGTTTATTTTTAAGAACTCATCTTCATTCCTAGAAGCCACGGGCTACAAGCAGTTATGCAGCTGACATGCCTCAACTCATCTCTCAAATCTTCCCTCGGAGGTAGAAAAGGTGCCTTATTGCCTAATGGGGAGAAGTAAGATGTGAGATAGGCCATTAACAGTAAACTGCTTTCTCAATTAAGCACTGCAATTGTCAGGTAGCTTTTAGCAGCTTCCTTGACTGCTCAAATGACAGATGGTAGCTGTGTTCTTGGCTTTCTGTTGTGTCCAGCATTTATGCAGATTACTAACATGGAAAAATGTAGAATTCCAATATCCAGATAGATCAAGTTGTTAAAGTACGCTGTCAAAAAAAACACAATTCCTTTCATTTATTGTTAAAAAAACAAGACACCTTAAAGGGGGGAAAATATTTTGAAGCGACAGAAAGATGACATAATGAATCAGAACAAAGAAGAAAATAGAGACTATTTTTATCAATGATGTCTTCCAGAAACAGCAGGCCCAAAAAAGAATTGCATCAGGATCTGATCACAGTGCTTACTAAATTGCTTTTTCTGTGTCTGACACTCTTTATAAGAAATGTCTCCAACAGAGAACCTGTGCTGGAGACTAAACAAAATGCATTATGCAATGGGCCTCATGCCTCAGTGTGCACATATAATCTCCTGTGCAATTCAGGCAGAAGAGGGAATTGAATTTGGAGGTTGTGCTTGTTGCAATGTGATGACTGCGGTTACAGAACAACAAATGTTTACTTCTGACATCCCTTTTTTTTTTTTCATACAAACCACAAAGACTGTTTTGTTGGCCATTATTTCTGCTCAGGATTCAGAACGAGGCACAGAAGAGCCGCAGGAAAGCAAGTTAGAAAATCCAAGCCAAACCTACAAAGACTCACCAAAAATAAAAGATAAAGATCAGCACGACACTAACTTAAAGTTTCTTAAATTTATTACAATAAGAAAATCTATGAAACATCATCCCCATTTTGTCTTCTGTTAAGCACGTTCATCTCAGATGGGGAAAAAAATAGAGTTTTAAACCGTGCCAACAGTTGCTACTTTCAGCTGAGTTTGCACACACTTAATCTTACTTGCTGCTATTAAGGAGAAGAAGCTGACGGTTTCTTTATGCCATTAGAAGAATTGTCTATAATATAATATAGTAGAGGATGCATAAAGAGATGTGATCAATGGTGTGACCAAAAGCTTAGAATTGCCTGAGCACCAGTAGACCCTGGCTTGGCAAGTATCTGTCAGCCTAGAAAAAATGACAAGGAGTATGGAAAGAGTCTGTAAAACTGTTAGTGTGAATAGGATCAACTGCTTACAGCCTCTTCTGAGCCAGAAACTTGAAGCGTCTCACCAAATTAGCTGGTGGCAGGCTGAAAATGGGCAGAACAACCAAGTTCTTCATCCAAACAGAGTCAAGCTGTGGTGCTCCTTGCTACAGGCACGATAGGGGCTGGAGGTTCTGCATGGGTCAAGTACCAGGCATGTTCACAGAACAAAAGAAAACAACAGCAAATCTCCAGCATGAGTTTTTTAAGACAGCGCTTCTCATTGTGCCACAGGAGAACCCCCTGGGGAACCAGAACCGGTGCCATTCATTGGACCTTTTCATCTGTAGGACTGCAGGCAAAACCGTAGCAGTACAGCAAGTCACTTAAAATGCAAAAACAGTGCCAGCACTACAGAACTTTACTTTAAGCTTTGAGAAGAAACATTTACATTAACTTTATTTATCCTATTTTTCCAAATAAATGGGTACTTCTCTCGTTCAGGCACAGGAATGCCAGCTGCAATTGCTTATCATCTTACTTATTCAAGCTCTGCCCACCACTGTTTTTTTTCTCATTCACATTTGCTGCTCTGTCAAAAGAAAAAAATTAGGCAGAGATTTAATGCAGACATTGAGATACAGATTTGATTGCCACCATAATCATGACTGCTTTAACATGTTTGTTTAATGGTAATGTTAACAGTGGCATTACTGCCTCTTTTAAGAGGGAAGGTATATAGAAAAACTAGTTTCCCAAATGCATTTCAATTATTTTTTCAGTAAATTTAAATAAAATTTAATAAGCAATTTTTAGTAAGTTTGTACAGTTGCATAGATACATTGTGGGTGCATATACATACAACTTACTATGCCCACTTATTTGATTTTTGGAAGAAAACATCTACTTTACTAAGAGAAGCAATTCTGCCTCTCCATGAACGGATAAGCCCGTATTAAGCTTCTATTCTTCAGAATGAGATAAAGTTCATCATCACATCTTTTTCAAATGTAGTGAAACTCTAATATTTGCACGTTCTTCTCAAATCCCAGCACTATTCCTGAAGGAAAAGCTGCTGCCCCCTTTCCCAGTGCAGCCACTGGACCTGGTGATGATGACAAGCTGCTTAGGGAAGACGTGTGCACCCCAGAGAGGAAGCCTTTGCTCTTTTATCTCCAGTTTTCTAAGGACGTGTACCTGCCCCTGTCTACAGAACCTAAATTGCTGCACTAATATTTGATCATCTGAACACCTGCTATAGCCTGCAGCCTGTATATTGTGACAACAAAATGACAAGTATTTTCCCCACCAAACCCTTAATGAACAGCTACTTTACAGTTTAATAGGGTAAGCTAGCTATGGAAATTGCAATTAACTCGATGAGAAACGACGTTACGACATCGATGAGATTTTTTCTGGAGTGAAGTTCACTGATAAGGCACCATTGTAAAAGTACTCTGTCTAAATGTCAACATCTAAAACTTTTAAATGTTTCTAAATGACATTTGAGGATCAAGCGAATTAATACACGCAGCTCCTCTTTGACAATAGCTGCTCTTCATGCTGTAACAAACATTGTTTTATGAAATAGAAAACAGAAGAGCATATTGTCAAAGTGGCTTTTTTTTTTTTTTGTCATGGCAATCATCCAAGACAGCAATTAATTCACGCTAGTAGCTGATTGTACATTCAAGATAGAAGTGTGAGCTTGGAATGAGACAGAGACGATGCTTTCTGAGGCACTCTCTCCTCTCTTGAAGTGAAGGTTTAGAGGAGAGAAAGGCACAATTACTTCATCTCTGAAATCCCTTCACAGCTTCACAAAGAGCAAGGCAGTCCCAAACACCACGTTGTGGGCTATCTTGAAGAAGCAAGGAACCACACTTTCCTACCGTAATTATTTTTGTAAGCCACAAAGCCTGGTACATTATGCTGAAGCCTTATTTATTTCAAGGCAATTTGTTTTTTTTTTTTTCCCCCCTAACTTTATAATGAAAATTCAGGAGTGAATAAAGAACATTCATTATTCCCACAGGTTTATGGCATTAGTTCTGTCATAAAAAGAGAAGTGAGCTTATACCATCAGACCTGTGCTATTGCGACATCAAACCCATTCAGGAACTCTGGAGATCTGTCTTCAACATTTATATATTACTTTGCTGATCTGCCAATCCGAAGCTTGAATCAAAGAAGATTATTTTCATTTCTAAAAGGAAATGACTTCTAATTACAGCTCCACAGTTACTTTTCCAAGCAAAAAAAAAAATAATCAAAGCCCTTTTTCTTCAGAGCTTCTGACAAAGCGACAAGAATTCAATATGCTCAATTAGCATTCCCATTAAGCTCCTAAAGAAAATTACAAACAACAGAATTCTTCTGAATATGGAGATGATTCCATTAAAGTTATGCATATTATCAAATCGGTCATTTTTACCATTTTATTCTTCTTTGCTTTCAATTATTAAAATACTGAAGGAAGCCCTTCAAAACTTCACTTTATCCCTTGATAAATACCTAGAATGTTTGCCTGTCCTCATCATCAGCCAAATACACTGTCTAGACTGGAACTCTAGAGATGCACTAGAGTTCTCGCTCTTCCTGAGCCCGTCAGGGAGATCCATGACCACTGTGTATCACAGGCAGCTTGATAACCCAGATATCCTGGAAACAAATGTGTTTGTCTCCTCCCAAGCACACGTTCAACGATCATCTGCAATTATATATTTATAGAAGGATTAGTGTTACTGTAAAGCCAAAGCTTGTAAAGCATAGAATCACGGAATCACAAGGTTGGAAAGGATCTACGAGATCATCTAGTCCAACTGTCCTCCCATCACCATTGCCACCACAAGCACTAAACCAGATCTCGTAGCTCCTCATCCAGATGCCTCTTCAACACTGCCAGGGATGGCGACTCCACCACATCCCTTGGGAGGCCATTCCAGTGCCTGACCACTCTCTGAGAGAACAAGTTCTTCTTATGTCTAAACTGAACCTCCTCTGGTACAGCTTGCGGCCATTTCCTCGGGTCCTGTTTGCTGCCTGGGAGAAGAGGCATATTTAACCAATTCTTTGTGCACATGATGAAAAACCACGTCCATGTGTGCTCCTGTTCTGTCTTTCAATGGAAATCACTACCCATGTCCTCCTTCCAGCTACCTCTATCCTCTACCACATACGAAACAAATAAGAGGGAATCTCCACCCTAATCATTCCACATTTAAATCAATTTCTTGTATTATTGAAGTTAAAAAGAGACAAGTTTACCTGTCCTCTAACTGAAGTGCATCTATATTTAAAATCACTAGTTAATCTTCAGTATGAGACAGTGACATGCTTGTCTACCTAGGAGAGATTACTGAGAACAGTTCTCAGCTGATGTGATCCTATATTAAAGTTACCGTCAATTTTACTGATAATTCTTTTTAATTAGTCATACTGTTTTGGAATACTCCCAAATACATAAAAATTAATTACCTGTGACTTCACATCCTTATTATTTTAAACTTTTCATGCTTCACTAGTTTTCAGTAAAAAAAAAGTCTCTACTTATCAAGAGACAGCATATGGAAGACAGGCAATCAATCGTAAAAGAAGACTTAAAACTCCTTTTATGACTACTTATCACGCACTAGCAGATAATCAATAGCTTACCAAAGCCATCCATTTTGATTTGCTGAAAGAGCCATTTCCATAGCTAATTCAAATCATTGGCATCAAGTTATTTGAAAAAAATATTAAGCTAGTAAATCTACTGTGAACTCTACTGTGTATTTAACATCGTCCATTACCTTGAACTTATTATCAGATAACCTCTGATATTGCTGTAATTATAGTGAAAAGAGTGAAAAAAATGCAAATGGAAAGTTTATCCATAAATGTCAGAAGGGAAACTGCACCCAAGAGAGGATTTTATCATCAGATTTGAATTGCTTTCCAACTTTCAAAGTAATTCAAGATTGCCTATCACTTCATCACGCATCTCTGCTTAAATTTAATTAGAAAAATTGCTACCCGTTGCTCAGATATACTGAAAACAACTTGGCCATAACAATTTGCCTTTCTCAATAAAAATACACTGACAAATACATACCTGTCACAGAAATCAATCTTCATTTTCTCTTTCCTAATCTGAGCCTCAGGTTTTACCTAGACTGCTAATGAAAGATTAATACCTGGAAAATGGGTCAATTTGCTCATTTTTCAGCCAGTGGCAAAGGGCCTCAGGCACTAGGAAGATTCTTTTCTCATTTACTGAGTAAGAAACAACCCAAGAACGTACAGATACAGCTCACCTTTTTAATGCATTTCTCTAGATAGCTCTTGGAGCACGGCTGAAATGATGCCATTGCTGAAAACCAACTAATTTTTGGCTTTTAAATACACAGGAACTCATTTATCTTACATCTGAACAGTTGAAAGCACATGCTACCTGTCTTCAGAAAATTCAGCCTAACACGCACCAAGAATTGCTCTGCTTTTTTATAGATAAATACTTTAATGCACAAACAGGAAAGTACACAAACCCTTCATATAGGAAATAAAGATTTCCCAGTATTATTGGGCCTAATACCCAGAAACGGGAGCAGTTACAAACAAAGTGCAAAATGATTACGGTATTACATATGATGAACTTAAATGGAAATGTGGGCAACATACATATGGTGAAACCAAACATTTAACTGCCCATCCTATAACGTGAGACCTGATTTCCCATGATCCGGAGCTCCTACATTTATTAGGGAACAGCTGCAGAAACTTTTAACTTTCACCTTCGATTATTTGTCACACTGATTATACAGGAACTTTGAAACAATGGCTGATTGAAGTCATTCTTCCAAACTAAACATTTATTTAAAAACTAAGAGTGCTTACTTCTCATTCCTATCAAGCCCTGAAGCCATGAGATACAAAGAACACAGGCATTTGTTATTCTAAAGGTAAGAAAGATCCTTGGGCAATGGGAAGCTAGTTAAGTCACAGATGAACACAACACATTTAATAAGAAATTCGCTGTTTCCCATGTATTGATGACTGAGAAATGCACATCAGTATGCAAAACTAAGAAGAGTTTCTAATATTGGAAAAAAAATAAATAATTAGATGAAGAAAAAAACCCCAAACTTCTCAGAAAGAGAAAGTGTAACACTGAAGACCAGGCTAGGCAGCAAGACACGTCTCGACAAACAACCAGGCTCTCCTAGAGTCCCCTGACATACTGCCAACTTCAGCTAAGTCTAAATGCCAGATGTTATTGCACAGCTACTTATTCAAAATGCTAGGTCACTTCTGGGTCTGTTCAGCTTGGGGAAAAGAAGACGGAGGGGGGATTTGATAAATGTTTATAAATATGTAAAGGGATGTGGGAGGCAAATGGGTGAGGCCAGGCTCTTCTCGGTGGTGTGCAGCGATAGGACAAGGAATAATGGCCTAAAACTTGAGCGCTGGATGTTCTGTGCTAACATGTGGAAAAACTTCTTTATGGTAATGCTGACAGAGTGCTGGAACAGGCTGGCCAGAGAGATGCTGGAGTCTTCTATGGAGATACTCAAGTCCCATCTGGACACCTACCTATGCAACCTGCTGCAGGGAGCCTGCTTTAGCAGGGGGTTGGACTCGATGATCTTTTGAGCTCCCTTTCAACCCCTGCAATTCTGTGATTCTTTCCTTGCCAAAATTGTTAAGAAAAAGAGAAACGCACAGTTCTCCTACTGATAAAAGCAAAAAAAAAGTGATGCTCTAAATGTTCAACTGTGCTCAATTATGGACTCATTCTAGGATGAAGTATTATCATCATCCCTCACAACCAGAGCACAGAAACTCCATTGTACTCTACGTTTATTTAACTCATGAGTTAGGTGTCTAAATACACCAAGACTGTTATCCTTAGAATCATGTTATAGCGCTTCACACAGCAAGCAAAAAAACTTCAGTGCATTTACTAACAGTCCCAAAACCTTGAGAGCATTTATTCTGCCGAGAAAGGAATAATTAGAAACCAATTAAATCTCACCTGATGCTCATTTTAACTAAATCATAAGCACAGCACGTAGTCTACGCACACAAAATAAGCCAAAAAGTTGGCTCGTCTCTTTCCATTTTTAAATAAAAGATTCCAAGTCTTTGTTCATGTGTGCATGTGTGCGTGTGATAAAGAAGAAAAAGGCATGCTGAGACACAACTGCTTCAGAACCTAACAACTTGCTCAATTAGCCACGAGCACTTGCAGAACCAGCAGCTCTGGGCAGCCTGGTCTGGTGGTTGGTGACCTTGCACATAGCAGGGGGGTTGAAACTAGATGATCATCGTGGTCCTTTTCAACCCAGGACATTCTATGATTTGAATGTGGCATACCTAACCAACAACTGAATTGGCAAGAAAAACCCAGAGACTGCACAATCAGATAGCAAGGAACTGTCCTGAAATCCCTTTAGAAACGATTGTTACGTGGTTGGCATACACTCAAAGGTACTGAAAAGCAGCACAACCTTTGCAATGCTTATTACTTATAAACAGTAAGTATAATTGCTATTTGGGCAGAACCAACCGGGCCTGGTTTCTTACAGAATTATCCTGTGTTCCTTATAGCACCATGTGACTGACTTCAGAATTCGAGCAAGTAATGAAAATATAAAAGGCGACTTTTAGAAAGCAGTTCTCAATTGATGGCATAATCATTGGTCTGATGCAAAACACATCTTTATCACTAGCTTGGAATTCTGCAAAAGGTGCACAATCTCAAATAAGAAGTATTTGTTCTTTTCGTCAAGATACGCTGAAGTTTTGTTGTATTTACTGTACATTTTAAGTTTGGGACACTATGAATCAATAAGGCATGCAAATGTTAGTGGTTTATTATGCCTTGCATATATAAAAGTAAATGAATCATTTTCCCCTTCCATGAAGTATTCAAAACCCAAGACCCAGTTTTCTGGTGAAAAAAGAAAAAAATCACAAAACTCAATTTTTGTAGGTTTCACCTTACCATCAGAAGTCAGTTTTTGTAGTTTCCAAACTGTTTGTTTGAAGGAGCTTTTTGGCATTGGCTTTAAGCTGGTGGTCCTATGCTCAGACCCATCTCCTCCAGCCCCAGTGCTTCACAGGGCTGTTAGGCCCACAGATTGTGAAGTCCCTGCTGACAACTCCTACGGACTCCAGGGCAATTAGCACAAAAATAAATACTTTCTGTATAGAAAGATTCATCAGTTGTGCGTTAATAAGCAATGTTCCATAACGCAGCTAGTTGTTTAAAGTGCTAAATCTTGAATCAGCACAAAGAAAGCCACGTAGGTGCCACAGAGTACATGAGTTTTCATGTGGACTGATAATTATCTGATGGAACCTGATAATGAATCAGTTTGTTGCAAAACCAGCCCGGCAGCTGATTAAATCAGCCTAATCTATGTTTAACTGCTAATTGCCTTTCAGCCTTTTGCACGACGATGAAAAATAACTGAGCACAGAAAAAGACAAAACCATCACAGAATTGTACATCAAGAATTGACTAACGAGGGAAGAAGGAGGAGAAAGTATCCTTCCAATGCTGAGACACACAAGAGTGGTTGTTGTTATTTAATTTAATGACTTGAGCATACTGTTAATAAAATATTATTTGCTGAAGACTTTCTGAGACAAAGAAAAAATATTACTAGAGTTGATCAGACACAGAAAACATAGAGGTAAATATAAAATGATGCAAAAAAGCAAGGTTTTCTCAGAAACTGAAATACAGCTAACAGTGAATTAATTCCTAGAGATAAACTAGGACAGTGACAATTAGAAAAAACAGACTAGTACTTGGACTAATTAAGTAAGTGGTTCATACATGTAACCTTACATCTGTCACAGGCAGACACTGCTTTTCTTTTTGTTGTAAAGCAATATACTCAGCTTGTGGAACTTTAATTCTTCCAGAAGTTTATGCTAGCTCATTTTAAAACATCACTGAAGCTGTAGCTTAACTCTCCTGAAGGAAATTAAGATTTGCATCTGTATTATGAGACAGAACTTTAAATAATGACTTTGAATGTTGTTTTGTCATGGGCTTTGGTGACTTTTCTGCAAGATAATTTTTGCAATGAATTTCACAAGAGTTTAAACTTCATTTTTCCCTCCCTGAGAACTTCTGAATCAGACACAACAGGTGGGACTTCACAAGCAAATTAAAGCCCGGGGAAGCCATAAATAATGTAGGTGTGAATTACAGGCTGTTAATTTAGCTCCGTGTTTGAGCTTCAGCAGCAATAAAACAGTTGAGCTCCCAGTGCTCACCTTACACAGGATAAAGCATTCAGAATAGCTAATGTGCTCTCCATAGGTGAAAACTGTTTACTCCAGAGGATGAGATTCTGCCTACTCTAAGAAGTTTTAACAGTACAACCATTTCACAACAGTAACTACTTACTGCTTACGTTATCTTAGCCGTAATCATAGTGAGAATTGAACAGAGTGGAACCTTGGAAGATTCAAGAAAGGCAACTCTTGCATCTGGGGAGGAACAACCACGTCCATCTGTACACATCAGAGGATAACCTGTTGGAAAAGCACTCTGCAGAGAAAAACCTGGGTATCCTGGTGGACAACAGGTAGGCCACGAACCAGCAGTGTGCCCTCGTGGCCAAGAAGGCCAATGGTATCCTGGGGTGCATTAAGAACATGGCCAACAGGTCAAGGGAGGTGATAATCCCCTCTGCTCTGCCCTGGTGAGGCCACATCTGGAGCACTGTGTCCAGTTCTGGGCTCCTCAGTTCCAGAAAGACAGGGATGTTCTAGAGACAGTCCAGCAGAGGGCCACAAAAACAGCTTGGGCCTGGAGCATCTACTGTATGAGAAAAGGCTGAGAGACCTGAGGCTGTTCAGTCTGGAGAGAAGATGGAGGGAATTTTTTAAGTGCTTATAAATATCCAATGAGTGAGAGTAAAGGAGATAAGGCCAGGCTCTTTTCAGTGGTGTCCAGCAACAGGACTAGAAGGAACAGGCACTGGAACTTCCATGTGAACATGAGGAAAACCATCTTTACTGTGAAGGTGACAACGCACAGGAACAGCTGCCCAGAGAGGTCATGAAGTTTCCTCCTCTGGAGATACTAAAGACTCACCTGGATGTTTTCCTGTACAACCTGCTGTAGGGAGCCTGCTTCAGCAGGGGTTGGACCAGGTGATCTCCAGAGGTCCTTTCCAATTGCTATGATCTTATAATAGCCCTAATGAGACTGTGATGGCAATTAAGTACAGTGGATGATTGGTGATGAGCTGCAGAAGGGACAGTCACCAAGTGAGGCAACCATCGATGAAGTCCTACCTTCTGGCCACGCTCAGTTAACGTGCTGACTTAGAAATACTATTATCACATGTTATTCTATATGCTCACCAGATGGGACCATCACACAACCTCTGGCTCTGCCTGGAAGATGTGCAGCTTTGGGATAATTTGCACCATCTGTGCAAATAGCAATGCAAAACAGTTTTTTTTTTTTTTTTTTTACAAGTGTATAAACACTAATCGTATAGCACTCCACACAGCTTGGAGCAGATTTAATAGAATTATTAATACGGCCACAAGGCAGACATCAGACCAACTCTCAGAAGGCATAATGTAAGTACTGGTACTGTTTTTGAGGAAAAATCGTTTCTCTGGTAATGAAGAGATCCATTAACTTTGCTGGTCTCTTTCACTTCACCTGCAAAGACCGTAAACAAAGCCCAAGCTGTATGGATACTTCATTGCTAATGCATCAAACTGCTTTGGAACTTCTAAAGGAAAGAAGCTTGGGAAGAAAACAGTCTATTTACCTCAGCAAACTCATGGGTAGAGGCCAATTAAAGACAACTAATCTTGTAAGACCAAAAAAAACCCAGAACCCTTCTATTTCCAGTTACATTTAATGTTTTACTTATAAATGCTTCATTTTAGGCGTCAGTTGAGTAGACATACTGTAAAGCAAGACTTAAGCTTTACAGTACTTAAGTTTTTGAATACTCTTGGCATTCTCTGTTAAAGATTCATTAACATTCCTCTTTGTGTTTGTTGTAAAAAATACAAAAAGTACTTAAAAAGTAAATGATGATGCTGGACTAATAATACTCCTTTAGCCTATGTAGTGGTTACCATTAGGGAAAGAAAAGAGAAGCCTGAAACAACCCAAACAGTATATTCTGTTCTATTTGCTACTCTTGCTGAAAGATTCAAATCTTACAGAGTAGTAAATTTTGATTTTCAAAAAAGCAACAAAAACTAATTAGTGCAAGTAACTTGACATTAATCATTCTGGGGAGTACACTGGCCACCATCAGCTTCTATACAACCTGACACTGGGGATAGGGTCTTGCATCATTATGGATTCTTGCCTACATGGTGTAATGCAAACTTTTTTATATCATAGACACATCAAGGTTGGAAAAGACCTCCAAGATCATCCAGTCCAACTGCCCACCTACTGCCAACACTTCCCCCATTTCCAAAATACTTCTGACCGAGTTTCTCTGCCCAGGCTGCTTCATCAGATCGGAGGATCCCATTACATCACTGCACCTCCATCATACTGCTGTTTGCAGAACAAATGTGTGTTTTATTAATTTAGGGATTTTTCTTAATTATTATTTTATATATATAAAATCGTCCTATTGTCTAATTGCATTCTAATTTACAAGCCAGGTAAATATTTCAAGTACCAAGGTAAAGCTGTGGTAGAAACATCCTTCTTCCACTTATGTTTATCAAAATAGCTGCGTCACTGCCAAAAGATAAACAGCAAATAGCAGCTATTTTTATCAAGAGAACCAGTTTCTCATGTCACAGATCAGACCTCTCAAGGTGCAATTCGACACAAAACAGCCAAAAAGAAAACAAAAAAAGCTGACACCTGAACAGCTTTGGAAGTCAAACGAATGTATTTTGCAACTCAGAAGTAATCTCTATGTCAGATTTCTGCTGGCCTTCCTGGCAGGCATCATTTTGCCTTGTAGCGCCCAGCACACGCCTGTCCACAGCAAGGGCAAGAATGGAGACAGGGCTGAGCTCCTTCCATCTGTGAGAGCTGCCTCAGGACAAGTAGATGACCTCTGTCCTGCCTTTTGGTAGCTAGATTAAAAACAAAGAAATAAATAAACGTAACAACCAAGCACTGATCTTTCTTAAATACTGCCTTAGCTGCCTATGTACTGTGAACGCCACTTGATCTGTGTGGATAAAATGGGGTCACAATCTGTCATTCTCTGCCTAGCTTGGGTACCCCCTGTAACCCTGATGAGGCCACATACTGAGCTGAGAAATAACATGCATTTTCCTTCAAATAATGCCACATGCAAGCCACATTCATCTAATGCATGTATTCACAAAGTCAGATTCAGCCACTGCAATTAGAAATTCCAAGGTGTAGAAGTAAAAAAAGAGTAGCATAAATCAGACTAATAAGATTAAATATGGAAGATCCCTTCCCTTCTCTCCTGATTTTCTGCTGTTACAAGCTGAGTATCAAGGCTCCAGTCTTGCTATAACTTAAAAATAAGGATGCAGTTGTGAGGAAGAGCTTCTCAGCACAGAGAAATGATCTCCTTTTGAGGTGCTTGTAAGATCCAATCTCCCTTCAGTTTGCCATCAGGTCCAGCCTGACTTACATAAACTCCCTGAAACTTGTCCCAGACCCTTCTTATACAAAAAGCATAACTGAACATCATGACTGCTATAAAGCTTCCTCTCATCTCCTAGAGATTGTACTGGCTATTTAATGAGAGCCTGTACTGTTGGCCTGTACAGAAGGAACTGATGAACTCCTGCATACATTAGTGACATTTTCAGCTGGTTCTAGATTGGATGAAACAACTGTGAGACATTTTGAAACTTGCTAAGGAAGTCATCCTGTGTCAAAGAAGCAGGGCAGCTGCCCTGCAACAGGGCCCAAGCCCAGACAAAGCTGGAAGCCTAACACTCGTGGGATGGCAAAAGTCTACAAGGAACAGGACAGCAAGGCAAATAAGGCAGAGAATAGCAGGAACCTCCACACCTACAGCCTCATCCTCCCCGTCTCTTGGTCAGAGGATGCAGGACAAAGATAGTGTCCTTAGATTCAAAAGGGAAGTCATGGCCTCAATGTCAACAGTCAAAGTTAACCTAATGTCAGAGTTGATCGGGTGGGGATAAGCCCAATGATTCAACTGGGTCTGCTTTTTTTTTTTTTTTTAAAAATATGTGAATCAAAGGACATTTACCAGCACTGCTTAAGAAACTCACATAAATCTAATTAGCCAACTGCAGAGCATTTCTCCTGCTCCAATGATGCACACTTCCAGCTACCAAGCAGCCTTCTTCCCCTGTAGGGAAGACGACTTAGCGTCATCTTGCATCAGGATTTTGTAGAGCTCTCATCTCTTCTTTTTGTGATCCACTGTGCATATCCAAGGGTGAAATGACTGAATTTTATACTAATCCTAACTGATGCATTAACCAGTGTACGCAATACAAGCAGCTACATGGGATAATCACTAGTTGCTCTTTAGTGCCTCTTGACTGAAAACAGATACAATGGCAAAGAAGCTTTTCAGGGACAAACAACTAAGGCCTCCTTCCCTACAAATCTTCCCCCTGAAGCCTCTAATAATCCTGAAAAGAGGGACACGTCAAGTCCCCTCCTCCAAGTGGTTTTTCAGAATATTTCAAGATTACAACGAAGACAGAGCTAAGAAAGCAATTACACAATTTCACCAAACTTCAGCAAGACTCAGCCCCTGTCCAAGCAATAGACCACTGTACCAAAGCTAGAATTTCATCTATTCATAGAAGTATTTTAGCTCAATTTTAATCTGTTTAGCACATAAAACCTGACACAAAGCATGCACAGTCCTCCTAGTCACAGTTCTCCATTGTGTCCACAGAGAAAGACGACAACGTTACAAAACAAACATACAGAACTTAACAAAAATCAAGAGGACTTACAGGATCAGTCAGTTCTGGCAAGCTTGCTTGGTAGGTGAGAGGTCTACAGTCACGAGTATTATTCACCAAGACACAAGGAAGAAACATTGGACCCAGGTCATCCCCATCCAGCACATCCACTGTGAGGGTGGTTGTACTTGTCCTTCTCTCATGAAGATTCTGGGCTCGGTCCTGGGGAGCAAATGGGCAATATTCTGTGAGAAGTCAGAATCTACAGAAAGATTTCAAGTTAAAGGTAAGGGCAAAGTGTATAACCTTCCCAATTGTGTAGATTCTACACGATACAGAATTACGAGAACTTCAACCTCAGAGCCACAGCCTTCAATTTTCTGAACGTTCAAAAGCACAGTGAAGAGCACAAAGGCACACCCTTAAAGCCCATCTTCTATTAGGGAAATGCTAAACATACCACAAAATACATAGGAAAGCAAGTTTACATTACTTTAAAACTATCATAAAGTTGCTGCAGGGGATCCTCCTTTTCCCCATAAACGAAACAGTACCACAACAGTGGTAAACAACAGAGAAAAAGTTTTCATTTCAGCCATTAGCCAAACAAAAAACAAAAAAAAAGCTTTCACAGCCCTCAAAGGCACAAAAAGAAATTCTCCGATGACAGATATATTAGATACAGTTTAAACATCACCCTTCTCTCGGGTATGCATTATCTACTGCTAGCCACTGTGTAAAAACCTCCATATAACCACGTAGTAAGACTTGAAAGAAAAATCACCTCTTTAAAGAAAACTGCTTTTCAAACATGAAGGATACAACCAAATGGTATCCATTAAAGTCATTTGACATCAAATTAGCATTGCTAGATGTGTTAGAAGATGAACACTTAGTGACACTAGGATGCACTTTTCTGCATGGGCTGTACTTCAAATACGCAACTCGTTCCCTGCGCCAGAAGGTTGCTTTGTTCTATGCATCTTGAGCAAGCTTTTTTAACCAGCAATAATATGTCTAATCTTTCAGTGACAGAAAGCACCTAGATACATCTTAAATAGGGTCTTGAGAATAAGAGAGCATCAGACCTGGTATTTTAGAGATGCTTTTCTTCTCCTAGGAAAAAATCCATATCCGGGGACTTAAAGGCCGCCTGAGTTAGAACTATAAATGGCTATTATGAGATCTATACTTACATTTGCTTGAACAATCACAAAGTAACGAGTCTTTTCCTCATAATTTAGTCTCTCCCGCAGAACTACTGCTCCAGATAAAGTGAGAGGAATATCAAAGGTCCTGTTGGAAGTCTGCAAAAATTAAAACAGCAAGATGAAATTGAACGTGCGTCAGTGTTAAAGGACATTAAAGACTGGCCACAATGAGATACCCTATTGAATATCAAAACTGCTTGTCTTTCAGATAGAGCTTTTAAACAGTTTCCTGTTCCCTCCCTGCCCAACATACTTGATGAGAATTTCACAGTAAGTATTCTGTATGTAACAGAATTCTCTCTGGCTGTTTGCAAGTAACTTGTTACTTCTCATCAAGAACCGAAGCCTAACTCTCCTGTTTCTTATTGATTCACCGTGCTGAAAGTATGCTGATGTTCAAAAAGCTTTTCACACCTTTGTTCACACCAAAATCTTAGGACTACCAGTGTAGAACATACTTTACACTGAAGTATGGTGCTGTGGAGCAGTACAAAAACCTCTCAAAAGGAAACACTACAGAAGTACAAAGTACTATTCTTACCTTTGATAACACAAAAAGGCTCTTCCCCATTCCCATAAAATTTCAGACATTTGCATAAAAAGTACTATTTGCAGCAATTACATGATAATGACGGTTAAATCCATCATTACTGGAAGGCCCATCACAGACTCTGCCAATAATATGAGCCACAATTTGCTCATGACTGAGTTTGACAAGTTTTTGTTTGTTTGGATAAACAACTCTGGATATATAAAAAGTACCCAGTGGTACTGTGTACAGATATGTATTTATGCATACGTACACATACAGGGGAGAAGGAAGATTCTACAGAGGCAAAAAAGGAAGCTAAAATGAAAGGAAGAACCATGTAGGGCTCACTGCTTTTGTCTCCCTGTTGGGATGTGAACCATGCAAGTAACAGGTAATGTGTTTTACTATCGTAATGAAATGATGCTGTTTGTGTGTGCATGCACACTCATGCACTTGCATGGGAACTCCAGCTCACAAGTAAGATCCTCCTGGCTGCTTTAGCCCATTTCTCTCTGGTTAAAAAGGAAAGAACCAACTGGAAAAGTCTCTGCAACAGAGGATCAGCCAACGCACTCACAGAACACTGCCCTCTTTCTGGCATTCCTTGGAAAAAAGAAAAATGCACTGAAGTGGAACACTACAATCCGAACTGTTGGGAAGCATCAGTGGAATTTCAGCACAAAACCCTTCAACTTCTTCCCAAAGTGCCTGTATGTGGAGTCCCCTCTTGCTTCAGTAGGGTAGTGAATTGCAGTACCAGCTCCTTGGTGATGTGAAGTTTAACTTCCAGGTGTGAATTTGTGTCACAACTCTGAAAAATATCACATCAGATTCACCCCACACGTATCCGTGTGACTGCTCTGCAAAATCTACTTCTTGCTGCAACACAAACCACAACCAAGTTCCAAGGCAACTAAGAGATACACAAAGCAAGAGCACAGCTCAGCTGCACCTCCATCCAATACTGAAATGAGCCAGCATATGCAGGAAGTCAGGGACACTGAAAGCTCCTTTATGCTTCCTGGCAAAGAGACACTGCTTTGTTGCCTGCACACTCCGAGAGAACAGAACTGATTCTCCCTCGAAAAGCTTCAAAAAAGAAATACTAAAATGCTTTCATACATCAGTCCTTATAACACAGCATGTTCACCAAATTCAAAGCAGTGAAGCAGGCTGGAGGCTGCAGGATGGCAAGGATCGCTTCCTGATGCCAGACCTAAAATTGGCCGTTTTGGGAAAATTAGAAAGTCACTACCAGGTTGTTCATCTCCATTCCCTCAGTAGCAGAAAGATGGTGTTTCACATTATTGTCACTACCCGCTGGACTGTAAGCAGCACAAAGCCATTTGAAGAACGACACTTTTGAAATTCAGAGGATCTGAAGTGATTTACAGGGCTTTCTAAAAGATGATCTAAACACAGATGATAACACATCTGACAAAAATAGTGAAATCCCTTCTGTATCAAAGGCAGGTTTTACAGTTCAATTGAATCAGAGAATAAGGGAGGCTGTCAGAGAGCATGGGAGCTCACAAGGGCTGCTCTGTGCCTCAGCCAGTTGGAGGCCGAATATTTTCAAGGACAGAGACTGTACAACTCCTCTGGACTCCTGCTCCACTCTTTGATCACTGTCACTGGGGAAAAGAGTATGACCTAGAGCTTTTAGTTGGTATTTGCCACGTGGCATCTCGCACCTGTTACCATTTGCTCTTTCACAGCACATCTGAAAGAAGTCTGCTTTCGTCGTCTCTATAGCATGCAGTAGACAAGAGACAGAAATAAGATTTCACAAAATGGCCCGGGTTGGAAGGGACCTCAAGGATCATGAATCTCCAACCCTCTGCCATATGCAGGGCCACCAACCTCCCCATTTAATACCAGCCCAGGCTGCCCAGGGCCCCATCCAACCTTGAACACCTCCAGGGATGGACGGGGCATCCACAGCCTCTCTGGGCAGCTGTTCCAGCACCTCACCACTCTCTCTGTAAAGAACTTAATTTCCCACACATTGCTGCTTCAGCCTGATTATCAGAGACACATTCAGCTTGGATCTCTGTTGAACAGACAGTTGACGTAACAACCTCTGATGCTCAGACATTGCTCCTTCAGATTCGGCGAATCTACTCAAATCATAATTACACATTATGTTTTTAATGACCCACATTTCCAATTAGCTTTGATGTTACATGTGCAAGTTTTACGACCGCTCCTTTCTTCATGCTAGCTGCTTGTAATACAAACTGCCCTAAGTCTCAGGCCAGTATAGTGCTCTATAATGCAGCAAGATAATCTCCACACCCATCCCGAGCCACAGCCTTCCCACCTATAATAAACTGGCGTAAAAAGAAGAGCTGGTGGTGCTCTGGGCTGTGCTCTAGCCTGGGAGGCAGTAGCTCAGACAAGAGAATAAAAATAACTCCTGCAATTTTGCTATTCACTCGTGCAGGTGCACAAGAGAGGTGGCAATCTACCTTCTGTAGCAAGGCTGCATGCTCTGGAGAGCCTGGTAGACTTCACATCACTGAACCAAAACCAATGAAATATAAAGCACTATATAATTACTACACAGAGGAGAAATGTTTTATCTCCTCCCACAGATAGGATCTACTGAAAAAAATAAGAATACTGATTCATCTGTGGTAATGATGCACACACCGAAGAAGAGCAAAGCTTTGTATTATTTCCCCTCTGGAGTTTCAGCTTACACGAACCTGGTATGCCCATGCTCTCAGGTACCCAGTCACACATTTAATGCACATACCTACAAACAGCGCCAATGAAGCATAACAAAACAGGAGTATTGCTCATGTCCTTATTACAACAGAGTCTGAAATTCCAACAGATTCCTACTGGCACAGGATTAGTTTTAACTTGCGACTTCATAATGAAAGAAAATGTCACCGGGAGCATTAAGTCCGGTCATGTTTCCTTTGCATTCATGATCCACAGCTGTGAGGACTGTACATTAACTACCTGCCACGTCATTCATCTGCAGTTTTGGCATGTCATATTGGCTCCCATGGAAGCTTTGTGACATAAACCATGAAACATTGCACAGATAACATGCCGTAAGTTGCAGTGTGCTGTGGCAAAATACCACGAGGCAAGGGGAAAGTCATCAGGAGTCAACTTACTCTGCAGATGTGGACCATATGTTACAAATCAGCACAGCAACAGCATTATGCAGACCTCTAATATCATAGCAACTCAAAAAGAGTAATTGTTATCCTCACCGAACAATACAGAGAATCACAGCAAAATTAGCTCACAAGGATTGAGTCCAGAACTTTTTGGTGGATGCATTTGTCTCAACCTTCAGGTTGAACCAGAGTCCTCAGAGATCTAAAAATGACTCTGCATTTGAAGATTCTTTTGGCAAGCTAATCATCTTTTGATTCTTAAGAGCTAAGGGTTATGGCATCAATCTGTACAATAGCTAAAGGGACCAGAAAAACATCCAATATGTTTTTGCATTCATTTTTTTCTTCTTGACTTTTATATACGTTCCCATTAAACAACAAAGTATTTAAGCTAAATTGAATTCTAGATAAACCTCTTTTTTTTTTACTTTTTTTTTTTTTTCTTTTTTAATTCTTAATTGATCTTTAATGAAAATTATCAGCATTACAGCTTTTTCAAAAGCAGCAGCCTGGCACTGGTGCCGAACTACACTGGGCATCTTCAACACACAACATGGGAGGATCCTAGAAGTAGAGAAGCAAAAATATTTCTCACTATGCTGTACACCTCATTTTTGAGCATGGCAACACTTTCCCAGGTTAAGGAAGAGAATTCACTTGTAGCAGGGGTGTCTTCCTGGCAAGAAGAGAGCGGCAGTGAAGCAGCTTTACAAGTGATTTCTGTCAAGCATACACTATTACACACATAAAGGCTCTCTACAGATGAAAGAAGTAGGTTTCATTAACCTGGCATGCAACAGAAATTAGGCAAACATTTATCGAGGTGACTGACTACAGCAAAGTTGCTCCAAACAGGGGAGTCCTTCACTATTCTACATAACCTCTATGTCTATACTTAAACTGAGAATCAGATTGCTGTTGCACAAAAACATTTTGTTGCACAAAAACATTTCTACTCAACTTAGCCTTAAGTAACAGCGGAGATTTTGAATGAGAGATTGATAAATCTATTTCCTATGTACTTTCTTGCTACAGCATCAACATTATGCATGAGATGAATAGATTATCAGGTTAGCATACTTAAATTATCACACCACCTGATCCCCAGTAACAATGGTCTTAGTCTATGGCAAAACATTCCTTGGTTTTCAAAAAAGCACTGCTAAAATAATTTTAATTTTTCAAGAAAATGCATATGGATGCTTCAAATAGATCACTCATGCAAAAAAGCATTGCAATAGAGAAATTCACAAATCTGAGCCTAAAGAACATGTATTTTAATACCTCAAACTTTTTGTCTCTAAACTGACACGCCTGTACAGACCACAGACATAGAACATTACTGTTCCATTTTAGTAATATATATTTCTTTTTCCAAGTGGCTTTAATAAAAAAAAAAACCCACAAAACTCTCTCTCTCCCTCTCTCTCTATATATATAAGCAGCTCCATATAGGAAGACAGAACGTCTCTCATGAGAAACTTAGCAGTGACTATGAATACATATCTTAGCTATGAATGCATTACTGCAAGTGTGGAGGAATGAACACAACTCTCTGTCACAGACAGAAAACACATGCCAAAAAACAGAAGGTGTGTGAACAACACTAGAAAAGATGGGATGATTGATGCTTGAGTGTGATAGCTGATAGTAGCACGGCATTGAAAAGAAAGATAAATTTGGGTGAGCTTATGGGCCAAGCGAGGTGGATAGAATAATCTACACTGGAAATAAGTTTAAAATTTCAAGTTTAGAATTTATGATGTCCAACAGCAGCCACTTATTCCTTCCTTATTTCAACATCACTATACATATATATATATATATATCATAAGCAAATACAAATAAACTTATTTATATACACACAGAGATATATGTTTTTATATTAAAATATATATGCAGAAAGGAAAAAAAGTAAAGGCACATACTTTGTCATTAGGATTGTACTGGATGACATACTCTATCTGGCCATTTGGACCATCATCGATGTCAGTAGCACCATTGTTTCCAGAAAATCCTGTAAAGATGGTTGTTCCAACTGGAGTCAACTGCAAGACCAGGGGAAGAAAAATGCATGTTAAAACTCCATGGCATAGAAGAAACTATTAAAGATTCATGTGTGAAAGGCATTCATTTTTTTCCCATTGTCCTAGTATGTATGTCACGGCCACTGTTCTCTTCTCTCCTTTATTCAGCCTGGAAAGCCATGAATGAGCAAGATTTAGACACAATATACTCAGACCCAGCTTTAACTGATGCCAAGGGTCACACAGAGCGAAAGAAATTTCCATTTTTATTACACAGATCCTATGCATCAGGGCAGCTCCGTGTGTTTTACAAAAGGTGAAGATGAAAATAAAAAAAAAGTATTCATTAAATAAACATAAATAGATAAAAAGCTACCTTTTCAGACCTGGGAAGGGAAATTAAAATGACCTGTAAGGCAAACAGAACTTACTCAGCACTCATGAGAGCACTGACAACACCAAATAACACCTGCACACACAAAAGCACACAGCTTTATGGCTTTAAATATAGACAGGAATATTTCTCCAATACGCTGTTGGCAGAAACCGAATACTCACAAAATTACATGTTGAAACTTCATCAATTTCTAACTGTCCTAGGGTAGACAAGCTGCATGAAATTGACACCTACTGACATTAAAGATGTGAGAAATTTTTTTTTTTTCTCCAAGGAGGTGGTGGAGTCAACGTCCTTGGAGATGTTCAAGAAATTTCCTGGGCTCCATCAAAAGAGGGGTGGCCAGCAGGGACAGAGAGGTGATTGTTCCCCTCTACTCTGCTCTTGTGAGGCCCCATCTGGAGTACTGCATCCAAGTGTGGAGCCCCCAGTACAAGAAAGACAGGGAGCTGTTGGAGAGGGTCCAGAGGAGGGCCACGAAGATGATCAGGGGACTGGAGCACCTCCCCTATGAGGACAGGCTGAAAGAGCTGGGCTTGTTCAGCCTGGAGAAAAGAAGGCTGCGGGGTGACCTCATTGCAGCCTTTCAGTACCTAAAGGGAGCCTACAAACAGGAGGGGAATCAACTCTTTGAAAGGAGAGATAACTGCAGGACAAGGGGAAATGGTTTTAAGCTGAGGGAAGGGAGATTTAGGTTGGACGTCAGGGGGAAATTCTTTACGGAGAGAGTGGTGAGGTGCTGGAACAGCTGCCCAGGGAGGTTGTGGATGCCCCGTCCCTGGAGGTGTTCAAGGCCAGATTGGATGGGGCCCTGGGCAGCCTGGTCTAGCATTAGGTGGGATGGTTGGTGGCCCTGCATGTGGCAGGGGGTTGGAGATTCACGATCCTTGAGGTCCCTTCCAACCCTGGCAATTCTGTGATTCTGTGAAATGTGTAGATGTTGTACTACAGGACATGGGTTAGTGGGAAATACTGGTGATAGGTGGATGGTTGGACCGGTTGATCTCAAACGCCTTTTACAACCTTGGTGATTCTATGATTCTGTATTCTAAAGACAAAAAAAAACCCAACCCTTTCGCAAGCTGACATTTCTGACTTTTAATATTCAGAAAGCTTTGTGAGTAATCCACCTGAGCACCAAATGAACAAACAGCCCTGGATCTGACATCATTCACAGCTGTACCCCCTGCTGCTGTCCTCTCACCGTGCCAGAATGCCCGGCCCCTGCCTGCACACACAGGTCCAGTCCACTTTACTTCCTCGCCACGAGTTGCTGCACATCTTAAAAACCACGGGGTATGAAAAATTTTCAAGTGCTGTATGAAGAGAAGGTGGCAAAGGATAATGGCTCATTCGGACATTTGTTGCAAACGTGGACTGCTATTTAATTTTCACACTTAATGGTTCATAACTTGAAGCGAGTTTAGGAGGAAATAGGTAGCTGTCAGACATTCATAGCTCCCAGTCTGTTGTCAATTTATAAACCTGCTAATTACTTAAAGCCGTTTAATAGCTGACAGTGTCCTCTGAGAAATATTTTCACAGCTCCGAATACTGAAGCTTTGAAGTAAAAAACATCACTTCCAAAGCTTTAAGTTACAACTGTCACAGGGCTTAACTTCTGCAGCACCCACACTTAGGGCACGGTGATCATCTGTAGCTCTCTGGCTACAAACTGGCTTACTGCTGGCACAGGCAATGGAAGCAACCCACACATAGGCTGTAAGCTGGTTCCATGGGGCTGCTAACTGCTCCTAAGGCAGCGAGCTGACCCTCATTGCTGTGCAACTCTTTGCCTTGCACTTCGCCTGGGTGCAGCAGCCTGTAGGGAACGGGGGGGAGGCAGTACATGCACTGACTGATGGTAGGAAACCAGACCCCTCTGTTGTGTTTATGGGATCCTGACAGAGTGCAGATAACTGACTGTGGATGCCCCATCCCTGCAGGCATTCGAGGCCAGGCTGGATGTGGCTCTGGGCAGCCTGGTCAAGTGGTTGGTGACCCTGCACATAGCAGGGGGGTTGAAATCAGATGAGCATGTGGTCCTTTTCAAGCCAGGCCATTCTACGATGCTATGATTCTATGATAATGAAGGAGACAGCTGTAAAAATGAAAGAGTAGCATAAATCAGAATTACAGTTGTGTGCCCTTGCAGTCAAAAGATGCTGCACCCAAAGTAGTTGGCTACAGACACGCAGGCCTTCACGAACCTGACAAGCAGAGGTCCAGTTTCCCTATGTTTTCTTTTGTGCACTACAAATATTAGAATGGAGACTGAAGAAAATCCCGTATCACTCACTATTCCTGAAAACTGGAAAAAAAAATAACACATCTACTCAGTTTTCCAGCCTGTCTGAGATTTCATAGCAAAGAACAGCTCAGCCTCTGGAAACATTTAGAGCATCTGACCTCCTTGCCCCAAATTCAATATGTAATCATTTCACAGGCACTCTGCACGTAAAGCTACACTATGCCTATACCCCAAGGTCTCTCATACTGTGACAATTTACTCTAGCAGCATCACAACACACCTCAGCCACCCCAAAAGCAGTGAGCCACCTGGGGCCCTCCCAGGGCAGAGCAAAATTAAATAAATGTGATGAGCTTACAAACAGCTTTAGGAAAGCACATTCAACAATGCATATAAACCTTGCCAGGAAAGCTAGGGAGAAATCTCCTGATACACTCCAGTGTAACACATCAACTTCTGAACTTGTCTTGGAGGATTAAGCAAACCACAGACTTGCTCTGTGTTTCATTTTGGGCTGTGGAGGGCACAGTTGAGAACTCAGTTAATTGTATGCACCGTGACCATATATATGGCTGTTCTTTATCAACATAAATGAGTCCCACTATTCTTGTTTTAAAAAGGATTATTTGCATTTACAGCCCTTTAGAAGCTACAACCTTAAGAATAAAGACATGGGAACTAAAGGTATGTTTTTCTTCTGAATATTATAGAGGTGTCTGTAAGACACACAAAAAAGCTGGAAACACTGAAACAGGCATAGGAATTTTAACCCCAGTGTCTCTCCTTTATTTCAGTAGAATTTCCCCCCTACAGACCTTCCCATGGACTTCCCAACTCTGCTAGCAAAACCTGCACAAGCTTCAATGATCCAACATTCAATGGTCCAATCTTCAGTAAAGCCTGCATCTGCCAAAAACAACTCTACTGGATTACAACAATTAAATCACAAGAAATTAAGTGACAGACTGCAAATTTCTCAAGTTCTACAGAACCACCACATCTATAATTCTGCGCATCTGAATCAGACCCACATCAAAACTGAATTAATCAATTGATAATCTAATCAAGCAGTAAATCCTACCCCCCTGACCCTGCCAAGCAGGCATGCAAGAGGAAGCAACCAAGCCTACATGTTCAGCATGAAAAGAATTTTGTTCCTATTCTGAAGTTGCTAATTTGAGATTATATTTACACAAAAAAACAGACAGAAGCAAGTTTCAGGCACCAGTCAAGGCTTGCACTTGAACACCATGCTTCCTTTGGCAACAGAATTTCTTCACAGGTTGAAAATGACAGATTGGGTGGAAAAATCTTCTGACATCAAGTATTCTGGGACACTGGGGAGGAGGATCTTTGGCTCCTTTGGTTTGCTTCTCCTTTCCAGTAGGTGCCAAAAATAGCTCCAAAAAGTGCCATTTGAGCCTCCAGAGCCCAATTTGTCCCACTTCCCATTAGACGTAACTGCCTCGAGAAATACTTTGGTCATGATTTTTTTCTCTGTATTAAATGTAAGTATCTCCTACAGAAAGGAACACAGTAAACTGATGTTTGAGCACTGCGAGTTCCTGAGCTTATTCAAGATGGAATCATAAAGAAAAACAGATACTAGCATTAGCATCGATGTAAGGATCATCTCAGTGAGAATTCAGTGTGTTGAAAAGGAACTGTGATGACAAGAAACAAGTAAGATTTCAAACGAACGTAATTAAAACACAGAGAGGAAAAGCATACGATAAATCTTACTCTTCCACAGCCAGCAACATTAATGCTTATAAATTTCCTTCCACGTGATTTATGTCTCTTAGAAATCTAGATGCAGACAGGAACGTTGAACGTTTCCATAAAACATCTTGAAAAGAAGTTTTCTTATTATTGCCTATTTACAAAGCTAAAAAGGAGTAATTTTTCACCGTGGCCCTAAAGAGCAGACCACAGAATTACAGTTGATCATTCTGAGCTAATACTCTTTTGATGATGTCTACCTGCCAAGATTAATTGTTTCAACACCATATGGAAAAAAGTGTGAATAATCACACCAGAAGCAAAGAAAATTCGGGACAAGACAGCACAAAGCCAGACTTTTAAGACAGCTGAAGTTATGCTTATTTTGCAAGGACTTACTATCTCTGCCAACTTACAGGAAAAGAATTAAGCCTAAAATAATGGTTTACAAGTGAAAAATTACTGTAAGCATGTAATTGTACGTGCGTGTATTAAAGCAACACTGACTTCAAAGAGCACTCTGCTAACTTCACCAACTTTTCCGAATAAAACCTGATACCACTACTGAGATTAACAAAACATCACAAACTCAAGTAAGGCCCATGTGAAAAATGTATATTTTCTAAGAACACAGGCAATGCAGTTGTATTTAGATGAATTTGCTCAGATCCATTCAGCTGAACACAAAACAGCCAACATGACCTCTGTCTCAGCATTACAAGATTTTAGTTTCTAGTCCCCATATCAGGCTACGCGTTTTTAAAAGCCTTGGGGCAATACCTTTGTCTGTACAGTGTTAGTTGAGCTGCACAATTCTTCCCTATTTCAAAAAAAACTGCATGCTTTTCAGCCTGTCAGAATGTTATTTGGGTATACTGCAATAACAAATATCTTTAGGTCACTAATACACATGGTCGAATGCAGCCCTGGGCTAATGTCATCTCGTCAGGAATTTTTTCTAAATAATGATGTGACATGTTCATACGAATAAATATATGTGAGTAAATACAAAGAAAATAACCTTTTACTGTATTTCTAATGGTCGGAAAATATTTAGCATGAACCTTAAATAACTAGTTTCTGCTTTAACGAGGAGATTCATAAGGCTGTGGATAGCAGTTAGATTTGGTGTTGGCTGAGATGCTCACATGTTTTCTGCCTTGATAAAGTTGATGAAAGGGCTAAGCTTAGCTCCTAACAGCTCTGTTTGTGCTTTGCTAAGCTATCTGAATTATTTCCAATTCAGTTTCATAACCCAGAAGATTACAAATAGTCAATAGTTTAATTATACAACTTAATTTTCTTGTTAGCAAAATATCAATTAATTTCAAGCAGATCGATCTTTTGTGTCTGCATTAGATCCTTACTATGACCATCAGGACCAGAAACAGTGGAGATTTTAAATTTGTATATATAAATATAATAAAAAAAATACAAACACACATGGATATATGCACACATGTACACGCACAAGTGAGAATAGCTGCATCTACATGTCTACATACTCACAAGTACAAGTAAACTGCTTCTTTTGCTTGACTTTGAGATGCCAGAAAATAGGTAATAATCATGAAATTTTCTATTCCTGAACTGAAAGATGACTTCAAAAATCAAGTATTTCTGAAATTACATCCATGCTATTCCTGATGCTGTGAAAGATGTGTACAACAATATGGAAAAGTCCAATACATCCAATGATGCTTCTTGTAGTATTAATTTTAAAATGCACGCATTCAAAAGAAAACGGGAAAGGAAAACTGGTTAAGAGCGATTACATACACTGCTTTCATCCTACCACACTTTATAGCTACAAGTGGAAGGAGCTTGGCTGAGTGAACACGGTGCATGCTTCCCTGTGCTTACACCTGAGCATCTGTAAGGGCCACTGACAGAAAATTCAATGGATCTGCAAAGTCCTCCCTCTGTCTGGGTACAGACATCCTCCTTTTCTAACCAACTGAGTGTAAAAAACTGAGATACACTCGGCTATAAACCAAGATGAATACTGCCCTACCAAATCTAGCTCCATCTAAGCTCTCAGAAAAAGAGAAACTTAATTTTAAACAATATCTTCATGAAAAGTCATGTGAAACTAGGATTTACGATGGAATTAAAATAACCCCCACCTTCCTTTACAAATGTTTTTCAGTATGTTGTGGGCAGATCAATATTAGACAGAAGAAGCACTCCATTTCTCCAAAATATGATTTACCACCTGACATTTCTGGTACCGAAAACCCACCCAATCAAGTAAAACCCAGTATTTACAGGCATTAAGTGGCATTACAGCTACCAGAAATTATTAAAATAGCTTTGACTATCTTTGGAAATCTAAAACCAAAGAGAATTGAAAACCACCACTTGCCCCCTCTCCAGTGTAGTTAAATCCACTAGTGGCACTGCCAATTTCTAGCAGGATAACACATCATTGAACACATAGTCATTCACTGAAACCTTCAAGGAAGCCTGAGATGTTTTGTGAGCTTATTTTTTTTCGTTAATTAATGAGAACATGAACCCAGGGGGTGATCCTGAATGGCACAGTGGTGCCACGACAGAAGACAGAAGCCTAACAGTGATAAAATGAAACAAAGCAGCTAATTATATTGAGCTGGTGAAAAGAGTAAGATTGCATTTCACTCAACAATAATGCAAATAAATGAGCGCAGATATTTGAAACATATAAAGCCACTAAATATGAAGCATTCTAAATGGCACATTTTTCTCTCTGCCTTTTGGACTTTTAAGTATGGAAAATCCTCGCTTCCTTCATCACGGAATCACAGAATAGCAGGGCTTGGAAGGGACCTCCAGAGATCATCTCGTCCAATGCCTCTGCTAAAGCAGGTCACATAGGTAGGCTTCCAGACCGCTCTTGAATATCCCCAGTTAAGGAAATGTTGGGTTTTCCTTCATTTTTAATCTTAATACTTCGAGCTTCATTAGTTCAGAACTGATCAAACAACTTCTGCCCTCCTTTCCCTGGGGACTATTGGATTTCCTGAACACCACCTGCCTGCATGCTTGGTCACTTAAAGCAATGTAGTGATCATAACAGAACATATGGTCACAGTAAAAAAACAGAACTCCCCAACACACTGAATAATCACTATGATATGTAACTGGTTTAATTGCTTAACTAATGATAGTGAAGACGGAAGAAAAACCTGTCTATCTTTAATTTCTATCTGGACACTTCCACTTCATAGAATCACAGAACGGTTTGGGTTGGAAGGGACCTTTAAGTTCACCTAGTTCCAACCCCCTGCTATAGGCAGGGACACCCTCCTCTAGCCCAGGTTGCTCACAGCCCCATCCAGCCTGGCCTGGAGTGCTTCCAGGGATGGGGCATCCACAGCTTCTCTGGGCAACCTGTTCCAGTGTCTCTTCACCCTCACAGTAAAGAATTTCTTCCTAACATCTACTCTAAATCTACCCTCTTACAGCTTAAAGCCACTTCCCACCATCCTGTCACTATCTGCCCTTATAAAAAGTCCCTCTTCAACTTTCCTGTATGCCCCTTCAGGTACTGGAAGACCACAAATACTTCCTGTTTCTCATTACTGTAGCTCACAAATACTAATTTACTGCAAACACACGTCCTTTGTGTTGTTTACTCACAGATTATTTAATACCTAGGAGAATAAGAAACGCAATTTTAAAGTGAAATGAAATATTATTTGCTCAAAAGAAAAAAACACACACAAAACCTTCAAATAATATGGACAAGTCCAATCCATAGATTTCTACTGTATTAGAATAAGAGAACAAAATACTTCAGTTCACAGGTACCATTTAATAAACAGCAGTAGTCTGAACTTTACAGGCTACAAGGTTCTTAATAAAAACTTTTGACCTACACTTATTTTTCATAAATAAATTTGCTTTACTTTCAGTCATGTTGATAAAGCTGCAAAACGCAGTAGAACATTTTGTAAACGTAACATAAACCAATGCCTTACTCCTTCAGACACAGCTTCACAAAACTCCATCTATTATATGCATTCTGGTGGAAGGCATGCTGATCTTTGTAACTGTTAGGAATCAGGAAGAGTAGCTCTCATGCTAAAAACTTCAGGATATTGGCTGTGCTGCGTTTCTCCAAATTGACACAAATGAAGGTATTTAAAAGCTACTGCATTTATTGGGTTTTCGAACAAGAAGTGAAAGAAGTTGGCTTCTCACAACAAACAAATAATATATAAGAAAAAGGAACGAAAGAAAGAAGAAAAGGAATCAATTCTGACCTCGTTTACTGCCACGTAATATCGCTGCTGCTGGAACTGAGGTGAGTTATCATTCCTGTCTCTCACCACGATCCGTACCTCATGGTTGATAATGGTGCCAACCTTTTTGTTAACACACTGCACTTGCACCACAATGGACTGGATGGACATTGGAGGCTGTAATCAAAAATACGCATTGTTAATATAGGCAAATATGAACCGAATGAAGAGTTAAATGTTACACCAATGTTAATACTGCTCAGGATCCTCTGTAGCCCATCAGTCTGCGTGATGCTTGATGCTGTACTTTGTCATTCTAGATTCAGAAAGCTTCTCCAAAAGCATCCTGACTACAGCTCACGCTGGAAGTGTTTCACACAGACCTCGTCTCACAGCTGTACTGTGCAGGCTGAGCTCTGCCAACTGAACGTGCTAACACAAAGATAACAGAGCATCTAAAAATCCTCAGCAAGATTAGCTTTTCACACCTTTCTCAGGAATGAAAAAAAAAAAACCCACACATTTTGACTGAATAATTGTTAGGTTCTTCAATAATCAATTCCATTTCAATAATCAATTCCATTTCAATAATCATTTGATACCTAGAAAACGTCACACATTTTAACTTCTGATTGCTTAGTATTTGAACTGAATGGTCAAGTCAAAAATAAATTAAATATTCTACCACTTGCATGTATCAAGTAATTTAAAAACAACTCAGTCACCTCTAAGTGAAGACCATCCAAAGCCCTCTTGTTTTTATTACAGTGAAGGCCACAATATTCAGATAAAATAAACTTCCTTTTTGATTTAGTATCTGATGCGCAGCAGAAAGCAAGAACGCATTGAAAGGGACAAACCAACAAAACTCTGTATTTATTAACCTCAAAGCCTTCAAAAGAATAAACAACTCAAAAGCATAATTTAAAAATGCCTATGTACTCTACAGCACAATGAACACAAACAGGTTTTTGTATTGAGATCCCGAGACTCACAATTATACCATAATTATATATCTGCATAATTACGCTTTCACTCGTTCTAAGTGCAACAATTTCTCTGAGTGATTGATTTTTTCAAGTTTTACTACAATGGATTGTAGAACCATACGGTTTCTTTACCCCGTAGGCTGCGGTACTGATCAGTTTTTAAAGAGTCAGTAGGCATGGGAAAAGAAGGATTTATGCTGTTGCTGAGATCTTACACGAAAATCTAATCTTCCCTCACCTCCTTAGACTCAGCTTTCTCAGCAATCAGGTTCCCTAACCCTAATCCATCCGGGAGTTGGTTCCCTTTGCTGTAAAAATCTGCAGCCAATGACAAGGTGGTTCTACTTTCAACAGAAGTAGGAACACGTCAAATATAGTCACTAACTTAAAAATTAAGATTTGAGCATTATCGTTTCTATTTTTCAAGCTGGCATTCTTTGCAAGCTTCCAGAACAGAATTTTTAACCCATTTTAATATATTTAAAACGCAACTGAGGTTATCTGCTGCTTTTAGTAACACCTACGAAAACCACAGCTGTCTGTAGCAGCATATAAGCAAATACACAAAGTGCTGGATTTGCAACCATCACTTGGTCTTTTTGATAAAGTCATGGAAAAAAACCCACAGTTTTTTGCCTCTGCTGAAGTATGACCAGTGTAGGGCTATTTTCACATGTAATTTCTGCTTGGTCAGTGCCTAGCTATAAAATCATTCTTTAAATGAACACATGTTGTTTTCACGATTTACAAGCAATGAATGTAAATACCTAACAGCACAATATATATTTAATCACACTGGGGACAAATTATTCTAACACACTGCAGCAGCTCGCTTCCTCTCCATCTCTATTTATTTTTCCCAAGCACTTGAAGCTTTGGTAAAAAAGTCTGGAATTGTCTTTCTATCTGATTTTGTTTGGAAAACATATTGTCATTCTTGGTGAAAATCAATCAACGGGATCTAATAAATTTCTTTCAAGAAAAGTAATAAAAAAAAATGAGACCAGGTTATCTGGTTCAGCAGAGAGATGACAGGCAGGGTTACAGGAGAAAAATGGGAAGGGAATCCAGATTTATTGCGTGCAATCACATATGCTCCATTTGTGACTGAGACTCCAATTCCTGCTCCGTAATCGAAACTTGAATTTCAAGGATTGAATTAATAAAAAAAACCAAATTCTATTGGAACTACTAGGATTCACGTAATTTTCACTTGAGAAATGAAAAACACAGCTTTTTTTTTTTGTTAAACAAGCAAAGGAAAGACAAAAATTGCACATGCCATTGGGAGTTCTGTATAGGTCTGCTTCCAACGGTTGGAAACAACCTTTAGATAGGAACCATATCAATCAAGTCCATGGTATAAGCTTCACATATTCAATTGACCATTGGGCTGAGTTTCCATGGGTTGCTTTCATTTTCTTTAACGTATAACTCGATTGAGATTGAGACCCCAGAAGTTAAGTACAGTGGGGATCACACCCAAAATATCAGTTGTCCTAAATTACATTTTTTCTTTTCATATTCTAACACATTGAAACGAGCACAAGTAATTTTACTCAGCATTGCAGTACTAGGGATCAAAACGTATATAATCCTCTTTCTGCAGATACTAGGCTTTTCTCAATTTTGGTTCATTGTAAAAATGAGGAAATAATCCCTTAAAAACAAATGGAAAATCAATATTAACTTTACGTAAGTTAAACAAACATATACTGTACATTTATTTCCTTGTGGTCTGAGTCATTTTGCAAAGAACATTTTGCAAAGAACAACACTCTGAAGTGCCTTTATTCATGATGATATACAGCATTTATGAGTTTGGCTAGACTGTTACTGAACTAGTGCTGCTGCAAAGGCAGCTGGGTATTTGGCACTTGATGCACTGGGATTTCCTTGCCCCATCACGTCCATTCTGCCATGTTTTGCACTGCAAACCTTTGCTTCACATATTAAGTTTGTGAACGAAAGCTATTTTAAGCCCAGCTAAATTCAATTAGCTTCAAATAAAATAAAATAAAATGGAAAGGGAAATACATTTGCACGTTGTTTTTGAAAACACCCCAGAATAAATGGAGAAGACAAACCAATTATCAAGCTAATATAAAATAAACTGATGCACTCCATGGAGAACTTCACGTGATCTTTGAATCACTCTTTCCATGTTGATTACAGTCATTTGTGAGTTAGTTTTTCTTGCAGCTTCTGCTAAACTGTAGTATATGCTGCAGCCTAACAGTAAAACAATATCTGCATTTTTAAAAAGCATTTCCCTCAAACAAAATTGGTACAGATGATAATGCTCATTTCATGTTTTTAGAAAGAAAAAAAAATGTGGCCTGACAACATTCACCTAATGCTAATAGGAAAAAGCATACCACACCAATTTAATGCTGCCTTCAAAACAAATACACAAACAACCCCCCCTTAAACTAGCAGATTCTTATATGAGCACATCAAGCTTTAGGTGTGCTCTAAACAACACTCTGAACTGTAGTGTATTTAGCTCCATTGCTTTTTCTCCCATCTCACAAGCTATGTACGCAGCTAGAGCAAGCTTTTGCTAAAAGACACTAAGTGTAAAAGCGTCATGGAGTGAGCAGCACTTCACCTCCCAGACCGAAGCAGCAAAGCAAAAATTCTCCTAATTCAATAAACAGTCGAGTTTGGTTCCATATCTATTTCTGCGGATACACGGTCATTTGTTCTTGTCTTTACTCTTGTCTTTGCCCACGTGTAACTTTCATGACCAAATTTCACCACGCTCCTAAGTGAGTTCTAAACAAATAATCGATTCTGTTTGCAGTCATCTGGGGACAACACATTATATTACAGCAATTCTTATGTTCACGATCATCCTGTAAGTACACACAGATTCAGAAAATGAAGTCTACGGGGAGAAAAGAAAACAAACCACAGGCTCCAAACTTACATCTCTGTCCAGAACTCGGCCAGTGCTGTTTAAGTACAACCTCTGGCTGATGGGATCAAGGATCACCCAGTAATCAACGTTGTCCTTTAAGGAGAGCTCAATGGTGGGGTCTGGCCCTGCTGCTGTCCCTTTGATCAGCATATTGTCAACCAGGATGGTGCCTGCAAAAACAAAAGGCACACAGGGAGGAATTTTATGTATGCATTAACATTTTTTATGTATTTTGATAACAATAGCAACACTAAAAAATACCAGAAACCTCAATTAGGAAGCTGTTTTTTATATCTCGAGTGATGATTAAGCCTGAGCCTGATTATCTGTAACAAAAAACTGTCTCTGACACTGACGTTTTTTCATACAGTACTACAAAAAAACACAAATTGCAGTAACTTATGTTGAAGAAGTGATCCACCAGGAATACCTATTTAAAATGATGAGTTTTTTCTTATTCGATTAATCATTACCCAATCTTAACTCAAAGGAATGCACTTTTGCATAGCAAGGAGAATGAGAAAAGGTACAATTACAGACACCTGTCTTAGAGCTTTACAAGAACACATTAATTAGTGGGATACTAATTAATGCCAAACATCTTTTTCAACATATGTAACATGCTTTTTCTTTTCTCCTGTCCCATCATGCCGGTTAGATGCCTTGCCCAACAGCTTGTCTAGCCAGTTAACAGTATCCACGACACACCATTTCCTCTGTGAAATTCCAACTTCCTTTCTAAATGTTAAGCATTACTGACTACCAGAAATGTTCCACTGCGGAGCCTTAGATGGGCAAGCAAAGTATTTATATCAACAGTATCATTAATTATTGGTCTTATTGTTTTTTCAGTTTTATTAAGGAGAACACAACTGTAAGGGTTCCTCGATTATTCTGGAATTCCTGTTTTAGAGATGACAGTAAGAACACCACCAAACATCAGCAACTTCAGAACAAGCGCAGTCTTCAAGTCAGAAGAAAAATACCATGAGCCATGTGACAAAAAACAGTTTTAGGATGTGACCTGTTGTGCAATAGGTTCTGTACAATTTTACCCCAAGCCAGTGGAAGCAGCGTACAGCTTACCTTAGATCACCACCTTTTTTTTTTTTTTTTAACAGAAAGATAATTTCACCACGAAAAACAAGCTGACTGCCAGCACTGCAATGGTTCTAAGCATTTCTGTTCCATTACCAATAAAATCCACCAGTCTGTACGTTGCCCTCATTATTATATGATGCCCTCAATGATGACGCAAAGAAAGGTCAGCAATGAAAACTAGAGATTGTCTGAATAAAAGATGCCCCAAAAACAGCCTTTCCCCCCAAAATAAGTCAAGATAATGAACACCACTGTCACCATAATGATTGAAGCGCTTCCATTTCTTACAGTCTTGATGTTCAAACCTAAATGTTAAGTCTAAGTTCTGGCCATGTCTTTGGACTGCAATGCCTCAAAATGGAGGAAAGGGTTGCAAAACAGTAGTATATAGCAAACATTCTACCTGCCATTTGTATGTAGATCACTCAAAAAATAATATCTTCTCTTTATTTGCATGTAAGCTACAACAGATACAAAGAACACAGCAACACTATTTGATAAAGCAAATTCTCAGCTATCAAACACTATATTTCAACATAGTCACCACCATCAGTCTGTTCACACAGATCAGCTCATCAAGATATGCTTCATTTCACGGTGTGACAGTTGTGCTTGCTTGGCCTTCTGGAACAAGGTTTGACTTTCACATAGCTGTTGTCACTGCTAAACATACCACCCGCCACCTCACTGTGCTCACAACCACTGTTTGGTCTCCGTAAATGTTCAAGCAAGCATTGATGAACATCAGTGGGCGCCATTTTTTCTGCATGGAGGAATTCAATGACACCTTTGCTTCTTATGCATTTCCACATCAGACACCATTTTGTCAGATCATCCCTCTACTGACATCTGTCACATGGCGACAAAGTGGAATATGGGTGGGAAGGTCCAGCCTCTACTACCATTCACCTATGATGTCATGGGCCAACATAATAAAATAGACAGCATTACTTTCAGAGCAGCCCTTGTAGGTAGCTTTTGCACTGTATTAACTCATTGCTCCAAGGAGGTTTCATCCTCCTTTGTAGAGTTTCTAGAAAACTGGCTTATGTCAAACTCAATCTTAAGGAACGGCTACAATAATCAAACAATGACTCAAATGTTTAGCATGGCTCAAAAAAGTTATTCCAATTACAGAATTTCTTTTTAATACTTAATCAACTTAGAAGTGTGATGTAATGATGAATTTTGTATGGTCTCCAGTAAGATGCTGCTACTTAACCGACCTCGCTGCTTTCAATTCTGCACTCAATTTGTCTCTCCCCTGTTACCCTCCATAAAAGCTATCTGCTCAATTTAACAACATACTTCTGTTTGGTTTTCATACAGCAATTCTTTTGTTCTTCAAAACAGACTGGGCTTTCTTCAGGTATTCATAAGGCACTCATACTCTCTCATCAAGAGACAGTAGTGTGCCAGTAAGTCTTTTAAAACTGATTTTTAAAGTATTATTTCTATAATGTACGATCCAACATTGCTGTGTTTTTTTTGTGTTGGTTTTCCATCAATTAACTTGTTTCAGTTCTTTCATCCTGCCCTCTGTCCTTAGATAAAATGCCAGGGGGCTAAACTACTAGCAAAGAATCTGATTACATGCAGACTCTGTGACGACTGTGCAGACAACTTGCCCATACGCTCACTGTACATGCAAAAGCAAACACATATCTTAATATCTGAAAGGGTTGATAACTGCAGGACAAGGGGAAATGGTTTTAAGCTGAGGGAAGGGAGATTTAGGTTGGACGTCAGGGGGAAGTTCTTTACAGAGAGAGTGGTGAGATGCTGGAACAGCTGCCCAGAGAAGCTGTGGATGCCCCGTCCCTGGAGGTGTTCAAGGCCAGGTTGGATGGGGCCCTGGGCAGCCTGGTCTAGCATTAGGTGGGAAGGTTGGTGGCCCTGCATGTGGCAGGGGGGTTGGAGATTCATGATCCTTGAGGTCCCTTCCAACCCTGGCCATTCTGTGATTCTGTGATCTGCAATGCACTAACACAGTAACTTTCATAATCTTCTTGTGAAAAGCCTAAACAATGTTCTAGATGAAATCAAGTCTTTGCCTTGTTAGAAAAACAGCGTATCTTCTCCTGGAACTTAATTGGAATTTCCATTTTACTCTACCTGGGGCATGGTTGTTCAAAGTCCACAGAGAGCACCGGAGTAAGGATCCTGCAAACCACACTGAGGATGGAGGGAGTCCATATAAATAAATGCCTATTCCACACATCTCATTTACACTCCAGATAAGCAAATGTTTAATATCTTTCAGCACAATACCTTCCTTTCAGTCTTGTGTGTAGAGGTCATTGATAAGGACAGCTGAAGCTATAGTTAATGTTTTTTTCCTGGCTTTTTTTTTTTGCTAGCTAATTAAGAAAAGACTGATGTGAAAGTTAAGATTTCACATCAACACAAGTAGAGCAATATGTAGAACAGCTTTTCATCTTCTGTGGACACCAGAACTGGACTGCTTCTTCACCTCCTCTGACACCGGATGATCACTGAGGTGTCATGTGGGAAGATTATACAAATTGGCAATGGATTACAAAGGGATTAGTCTCAAGGGATCAAAGCCAAGTGAGCTGCTAGCTAAAAGCAACAACAGAAACACCACCATCACAACAAACACAGAAACAACCTACCAAAAAAAGAACAGTTTTCAGGTGTAAAATGATTCTTTTGAAATAATGATACTTACTCACGAAAGCTATCTGAACTTGTTAGGAATTACTTGACAGGTAGTTAGAAAAGAAAACAACAACAAAATCATGAAGCATAGCTGTTTTACTTGTAAATATTATGACAATGGTTCTACACCACGCTATTCCTCTGAGAGGAATCAAAAACGCTAAAAATCTTCATTAGACTGAAATAATAGTGAAGTGTTCTGTCTTGACACATTAATCTTGGCAGAAGGTGATCTTTCCATGGGAATGGCATTACAAGAGACTCAGATGCAGAAGTCATGAAACACAATTTGCTGTTTACACTCTACTGAAAAGAGCAGACCCTTAGTGCTTGTGGAGAACTTACTTATTAAATGATTTAGACACATCTTGGGATTTTTGTAGTTGAACGTTCCAGCAAAGCTCTTTTTATAAAGAGCCAGTGAATTATGACTGTCCTGGGAATAAGCCTCATGCCAGCACATGAATCAGAAAACAGGAGCTAGCTGAATAAAACCTGCGGAGCTTAGCTTTCAGTAGTTACATTCGTGTCAGTTTCCAAAATTCAAACACTATTTAAAAAAAAAAAGTGTTTTTTTTTTTTTTTTTTTTTACTTGCAGTGGAATTATTTCAAATTTACAAATTAAACACTGAAGTGCCCCCAAAATGGAGCCTTGCAAATCCTACTAGTGACTGCCCATCAGCCTGATGGAACCCCATTTACTATGTCTTTTTATCCTTGAGTTTGACCCAGCAGCCAGTTGTTCACCCATCATAGTGTGTACCTGTCCTGAAGGATACCAGGACAGCCAGTAAGAAAAGCTTTGCCAAAATTCAAAAACATTACACAGAATCAGTCACTGGCTTCCCTGACTTCAACAGGACTTTCCCTTCATGAACCTGTGACCAGTGACTATTTTGTCTTTCCAGTTTTTTTTTTCCAAGAATTGTTTCAACTTTCTCCTACCTGAAGCGATGATGAAAAAGATGTAATAGAGCCATTTCAATTTCCTCAGCCACTGACCTCAAGGCACGTGGAGCACATCCCACTGCCACACTCATGCTACCAAAGGGGTGCACAGTGCAGCATGCAAAGGCCTGATTTTGTGCCTGCAAGGGGGACTGAGGATTTTCATATCCTAGATGATTAGACCAAGAGTTGCGTTTCACAGTGACAGATTAGGCAAGCTGTGTTTTTGCAAAAATATGAAATATAAACTGAACAAATCTTATCGCTGTTGGAGACAAAAGCACAGAGCCTTCCACAAGGTCCATACTGGATGGGCCTCCAAATACAAGTTGGAAAACTGACAGAAAGGCAAAAAGACTGAGGCTTGCAAGTTACATGGCTGAAGCTTGAAGAGAAGAGTCTGAAGCTGAGACAGAAGTACAGCCTCAGATTTCTACCATCCAAGTGTATTTTTCCTTCCTTCAAGAAAAGTCTGAAACTTGTCATTTCTTAAGCTGACAGAAAGATAAAACCTCTTGCAACAGCACGATTAACCTCTGATATCACCGAATTACATTAGCAGCTACTTCAACTGATTGATGTATGAAAAGGTTACACAATCAAAAATAGTATTTCGCTGTTCACACAGAACATATTTTTCATTTCAGCATATTAATCAAGTCTATATAACAAGTCCAATAACATGTTGAGAAATTTACATTAAAAAAAAAAAAACCAACAGGATGTTTTCTATGGAATGGAACAAAAGTTGTGAATTTTTCAGCCTGCAGTATTTAGCCTGGGAGAATTATGCATGTTATATTCATATGGAAGAAGTGACTTCAGGGAAGAGTCAGCTATCCTACGCACTGTACCCACACAAAGGCACAAGTATATTAAATGAGAAACATAACATACTACGTATTGACTTGTGGGAAAGGAGATCAGTTTACAAAAGACAAATGATAAGAAGATATCAGTTCAAAGGCACATACACACACATACTCAGCTCTTCGAGCTACGGTAAGGTCAAGCACCAAGAACAGTCAACAGATGGAAGACAACTCATTTCTAATTTCTAAAAGAGTCTTGGTTTTTTTTCCCCACACTTAGTGCATTGAACAAAGAAATCAAACCAACCAAGGAAGAATAATAAGAATTGGAAGCCCTGTAGAAATGAGGAATTCCGGAGACAGCTGCTGTGGAGAGCAAGCTTAGACTTGATAGCCTGATATTCTACATAGTTTTCATAGCAAAATCTGGGTTATGAACTTATTTTTCTATATTTCCAGATGCATGTCTATAGATAAGGATGAATTAAACTGTGAAAAATTAGAAGTCAAAAGAAAAAGAAAACCGTATTGCAGAAGTAAATTCTGAACGCTATCCTCAACTTACTTAGATCTATGCTTAGATTAATGGACAAAAATCTAACATGATTCTGCAAAGCCACCTCTGGGATCACAGAACTCCAGTTCTTTCACCTCACATCGCCAGCAGACATCTCTGAAGTTTCCAAGGTTGTTTCAAGATTATTTCTGTGTCCTTCTGGCCCATTTTCCCTCTTCCAGGCTCTACATGCAGCCACAGCCTCTGAACAATTACAGAGGGCAGCTAAAAGTAGCCCATTACTTTGGCCATTCAGATTTTAGGCTTTTACTCCTGGTCATCCCATTAAAACCTTACCATTTCCCACCTTGAGTAACTGCAGTGATCTGAGTACTACAAGGAAAAGGTCTATCACAGCTACTTCAGATCATACACACGCCTGTCCTGTGGGACATTAAGAATCACACTGCTTCTTCTATGCTTCCCCTCTGCTTCACCAACGTGACCAGAGCCACAAAAGATGCTCATTACTTCCTGACTTATATGTGATCTGGAAACACCTGACCCACAGCATTCACTCTGTACACAATATCATAACAAGAATGAAAAGCAACATGTAAAAGGAAAAGGTCAAGTGAGAACTCACTAAATATTCAAACATGTAATTGCTTGTCTTTCTAGTTGTGCAAAGCTAAATCAACTTGTTTCCCTTTTTTGCCCCCCTTTGAAGAGGATGCACAAGAGGTACACACGTAAACAGTGAGCCTGGAAAGAGAAATGGAAGTCCAGAGGAAGGCACAGCAAAAAGGAAAGAGTGGAGAGTTTGGGTCACACAGCAGCACTGAGAGCTGTGGTGAGAAAAGCAAGCCAAAGGATGGAGCGGGGACAGAGAGAAAAAGAATAGAGGCTGTAGAGATGATATGGCCCTGTCACAAATGGTGCTGAGCACTGGGGGAGCCGGGGGTTGGGCTGGGCCCGAAGCTTACAAGTTGCAAACATACTTCATGGAAAATCCTACACAATTTGCTCAAGGCTGCATATTGAAAAATTATGACAATGAAGAAGCATTTCAGACAAAAACAAGTGCCTCACCATTCCTCACACAGACATGGGAAAGATGTGAAAACAATGAATTCTGTAAGCTTAAAAAAGGGAAACATGAAAGAAGTTGTTCAGACATATTTTTTCAAAACATTTTTTTTTTTCTCTTTTTTTAAATGCTTGGGCTTGCAGCAGCAGGATTGCTGCTTGGTGCAGAGGGGGTCCTCTTGCTCCTCCTTTAATGTTTTTCTGGGGGAAGGTCACCACAGGGCCCCATGCTGAGGCTGCTGATGTTGATCTTCTATTCCCTTTCTTCAAGTGCATCTGACAGAAGGCCTCTTAGTACTGAGAGACTTAAATTATGTAGGTAAAGCATGCTGGTATCCAAGGAGTGACTCGAGTTTGTAGATTTTTAACACAGCAATATATTATTTCTCCAACAGAATTCATTACTTCTGTCTATCGATTGTGGCTGTACATGTTGCTTCTGAACACAGCATTCCTGCACAGTACTGCCATGGACTCACAGAACCTTTTGGGTTGGAAAGAACCTTAAAACCCATCCAGTTCCAACCCCTGCCATGGACAGGGATACCTCACTCTACGTCAGGTTATCCAGGGCTCCAACCAGCCTGGACCTGAACTCTACCCAGAGAGCTACTCCTAGATATTACAGTACCAACCTAAAGTTAAATGAGAAAAAGAAACAGAACTCTGCCCAGAGCATGTCAGCAAACATTGGCTGCTTCTCACCTCCTGCAACAGTGGCCATACCAGTTTCCAACATTTCATTTCTCTCCTGTAACCTCAGCACACTGCTGTGCATGCCCACCCACATCACTGACAGCTGAGCACCTCCATTGCTGCCCCAGCTTCAAAGCTCTCTATTACACACATTCTGTTCAGTCAGTGCTGCCACTCAACAGAGCCTCTAAATGACACTGAAGGCTTTTTTTCTACATTTTTGCAACGTGGAACCAGAAGAATGTCTTCTTTGGATGAGACCATGGTCTGAGAAGTTCTCTACTAGATGTATGATAACACTGTACTGCACCTGGCAAACAAAACAAGGAGACTGCAAGAGAAAGGAAGGCTTTTCCACTACAAATCAATCTTACTGAAGTAATCTTCTAAAACTTCTCCTTCTGGAGACATTTTTATTTTCCTTAATATTTGTAATCTTGGGAGATTGTTCCAACAACCTTTATACTCTAACAACCCTGGATGGACTTTGATTTCAAGAGGTAAAATAAATAAGTCCATCAAACCCTGATTTTTTGAGAGGCGTTCTACAGATAAACTCAGCATTCTGTTTCTTTTATTTGTTCTGAACTTGCAACCTGGTATCTTTGATATCCTCCAGTATCGCCAGTGCATGCTAGTCAATAAATGTATACATCTCTAACCTCTTTTCAGAGAGCACAAAGGATCCCAGCCCACACATCTGTTCCTTGAAGATGGCTGCCCTTCATCTCTCATCATTCTTGCTTCCTTTCTCTGGGTCTCCTCCTGCTTTCTTCTGTCCTGGTTGAAAAGATCTGACTGTACCCACACACAGTGTTCAGGGGATACATTTATCTAGTGGCAAAATGACTCTCTAAAAGACAAAGTGATCTTTTCCTAATAATTTTTAACGTTTTATTCAGAGTGATAACAGTCACCTCAACAGCCACCTTCACATATGAAGCTGTGAACAACTTTTTGCCTGATAGACACCACTTCTCATTTCTGTGCATCACCACTCTATACCTGCCATTGCATCTCCTGTTCACTCAATAATCAAGTTCTCTGCATTCTCCATTCTCTCCTTTTGTTGTTGTTGTTGTTGTTGTTGTTGTTTATTTTTATAAATTTTCTATGGACATCCCAACCAGACAACCCAGTCCCCCTGCTTCTAGAAAATTTATAAATATGCTGAATAATCAGGTCTTGGCATGCAGCTTTACAGGAATTCATTAGTGACTATCCTCTATGGTGAGAATCAGCCACTTTGCTCTTTTTTGTTGTTAATGTTTCTCATCTAATCCTTCCTCTCACTACACAGCATAGGTTTTGCTAAGCACAACTGCAATTGCAATTTGACGAGTCAAGGTGAATTGTAACTCTCTCATCTACATGCTCCTTGGCTCCAGATCTCCCTTGTCCAAAGGCTTAATGGCTTGACAGCTATAAAAGAGACATCTGAGACGTTTACAAATCACACAAACTCTACTTCAAAAGCTTTTTAAAAGCCTGTGAATGCACATGAATGATTAAAGTGATTATATTTTCCTCATGGGACTATTTCCAGAAAGCTAACTGCACATGTTCAAAGTGCACTGACGTGCTAACAGAAGACCAACTAACAAACACTCTGCTCTGCAGAGCAGCAGGAGAGCTGGGACTGATCAAAGGGCAGTTCAGGGCTATGGGACAGCCTGGTCCCCACAGCCAGGGGCTGCTGGCAGCTCCGGGACCCCCAGACCCATCTCGTCTCTCAGGAAGGCTGCTGAGGCTCTGACAACCACATGGGTAAAATGTCTACTGCAGCACAATTTCCAAGACTTCAAATCTGGATGCTTCACCTGTTGATGCTTTATTTTTAGTTTAGTGAATGGGACTAAAACCAGATTGCAAGATTCTCCATTACCTACACAAAAGCTTCCAACCTTGAAAAAATATTCGCAGACCACCGCTTTCATGTGAGACATCATGTACAGACAGAGAGACATTTACCATTAACAAGAAATGTTACCCTACTGAGTATCCACACATACAATGGAAAGGCAGTCAATACAAAAAATACACAGGCTACAATGCCTGGGACACTTAAAAATAATACAAAAATATTCTTACAAGACAGCTCAGAAATAATATAAACGCACATATGACAGCCAGCAGTTAGATAGAAAGTCCTGGGGCTATTCCAGCACATGCTTTGCTACTCATCTCACTTCCCAGAAAACCCTGGCAATGGCAATTATTGAAGGCAATTTCTATTTTAAGACACATTGGACAACAATGAGGATACGTACGAACGCAAACACTTGAAGGATTTTGTTATTTGGAACCTGAGTGAGTTGCTCATCCTTTGAGAAAGGAAGTGCATCAGTACCACTGCCCTCTTTGTGGATGAGCCCTTCAATGGGCTCATTCAATTATCCTGACATACAAGCTGGTATACTTTGGCTGTTGCTACCCCTAGTTTGGAGATGGCAATCCTGGAGCCAGGGACTGAAAAAAAAGCCAGATGTGTGAGTTTCTCATCCTTAAGCTCTGGAAGGATCATAATGCTTCTTAGTAGAGACCAACAGCACTGGGTGTCTTTAGGAAGATGTTAGACAAATTCCATCAGGAAAATATCCCTACTGCCGGAGGAAATCACTGCCAACTCTGGTATTAGTATTATTACCTTGGTAATTGGAGAGACTCAGTAGAAGCACTGGCCAGTGTTGCTTCTATTTGCACACAGAGCCTGTTCCTGCTTTTGGTCAAGTTTATGTATGCCACAACTGGAAAGTTACTCTTTTCCTTACTGAACAGTCAGAGATAATGGAGAACAGCTACAGGGAAACCCTGGAGCAGAAGGTGCCCACAGGTAGGGAAACCTTCACAGTATTCCAACTGTGTTCTGCCATGTGTTGTGACACAGAAAGCTTCTTGCCACAGTGCTAAAAACAGCAAACTAGCTTTTGCACTGAAAGAAAAAGTTAACACTTCAGAAAGTAAGCTCATTGCACCTTTACATGTTGCAAATTCCTGGCTTTGTTTGGTATTTTTTTTGGGGAAAAAAATGTGTATATTAGTAAAGTTCATGTATACCTGAGCTAGAACTGAGCTCCTGGGAATACAAAATCTCTGATTATGTACATAGTTTATTATGTTAGGAACCTGCAAACAAAATGATTTGCATTTAAAAGAGAAGCGATGTTCCCAAGGGTATCCAAGCCTTTCCATTTAAATATATTATCACAATACCAATTTCATTCCTATTTCAAATCCTCCTTCTTTCATGGACACCATTTTAATAAACATCAGTATATAGTGCATTACTCTACACCTGCCAAACAGGTGCCAAGCCAGGACAAAACAGAATCAAGGCTCAGCTGTGTGATCACAGAGTCAGGACACAGGTACTATTTTCTAGCACCACATGCTTCAGATTTAAATGTACTTCAAATTTAAATGTAGTGCACTTGTGCAATATGGTCAAGCTCCTCAGAAGTGAGAATGCCCCCCACATCCCAGACACAGCAAAGCCCACGTGCATACAACTGAGTCCTGACTGTGAGCCATCCATCTGGGAAGTCCCAGCACAGAAATCCAGCCACAGTCCCTACCTGAACACATTTAGGGTTCAGAGCAAAATGTCCTTTCATTTCCTTGAAAAGGAAGATTTTCTGATAACACAACTTTTAAAGTCCTGGACACATTCTCAGTCTATTTTGACAAATGCTGCTGCAATACAAACAAGTTTTCAGCATAGATCTGCCTTACTTTTCTTGGACTTTCCTGGTGGCTGGAAACACACAACAAGGCTCTCAATGCACACACACATCAGGCATGCAGAAAAGCAGGAGCCAGCACTGTGGCTTCCTTGGCCAACTTTAAACGCACACAAAAAACCCACAAAATCCCCCAAAGAGAATGAGGATCTCCAAAGAGTGAGCCCACGGCTCCTGAGCTCCTTGAGCTTTTGGGCAGGGAGGGCTGCAGTTAGGGCCCTTTGAGGCTTTTTGGTTCCTCCTACCAAATACCAAAACCTACATGCCCCCAAACTTCAACTTAAGGAAGAATCAGCCAGCTTGGAATAATGAGGGGTTCCCAGCACTCTCAAGTGAGGAAAGCTTCAGAATGTTAGAAGATAGCCAGAAAGCAAAAATCCTTCACTTCCCACTCCTTGACTTGGCTCTCACTCCTGAGGATCACACTTGCATCCTACGTATCCCAAATGTATCCCACAGGGTACACATTTGAGTCAGAGAGCCTGTTCATTTCATTTCCATTTATGGTTTTTTTCTGAAATAATACCGCATTTTTATTACCGTAAGGCAGAAAATGTAGAAACATCCAATTTCCACTTAGATTTTGGCAGACATACTTGGTAAACGCAGACTTTTGTCGCTAAGGATAAGCCAGGCTTTGGCTAGCTTTGCCTCTCAAAATAAGACATCCATCTCCCAAAACTAAACATCTCCTGTATGGTGCAAATAGGGTGGGACTTGAGATCTCAAGACAGCTAAGCAAGATCGATAAACAGGAAGCAGGCATGTGCGTGAAGTTGGTTTTTGACCAGTGAAATACAAATACTCATTGTTGGATCTAAATGAGGGTTTCAGCACACAACTGCAAAGATGGAGAGCAGGGCAGCCGTCCATTCATCACATCTCCTTGGGAGAACTGAACATTCGAGCGGCCTGTTTTAGAGGTCTCAAGCACATCTCACAGCTTGTCAGACCACAAATACAGATTAAACGCTGCTTTTGCAAATTTTGTTTACTTTCCAATTCCTTCAGCCATTACTCAAGCAAATTAACACTAAGGTTTATTGGTTTTCTGTTTAGAAAAGTCTAATTTACACTTTAAACACTCAAGAACTCATAAATAATGAAACAGATCAAGCATTCTGCTGGGAACACCACGATCAGGCCATGGCCACTGAAGGTGTGAATTACACGACTTGAATGTTTTCAGCTTAATTTGGAGCCATCCGAGGGCCTGTTTGCCTACCGTTCAGAGAGGAGCAGCAGGTGCCCGTATCACCATACTCTGAAGTTGGATTATTAAAATTACAAAAGGCCCACCTAAACGTTGCTTATAGCTATTTGCATAATTCATTATTCAGTATTTCCTAAGCATCTACTGTGTGCTGTAATAACCACACGCATCTGTTTTCTCCTTACTAAGAAGGGGAGAAAAGCACCACTTACTGATGCTTACTCATCCTCTCTTACTGCAGAGAAGCACCTGGACAAAAACACAAATAACACTGTCAGTGAACTTGGATTTTCTTCGTGCACCCCATGCAATAAGAAAGGCACCACAACTAATGCATTCTCCAAACTCTTCAAACCTGACTGCTTAGCCTGGACTTGGCTTTAGTCTCCCAGTTGCAAATTGAGTGCGTGTGAAGAGGCACAACAAATCACCACCCAAACAGAATAAAAAAAAGGAACAATCAAATAATTATGCCAGGATTTGGACACAACTCTTGTTCATTATTCAGTCCAACTGTATTCTACTGCTATCCCCAATTTCATGTGACGTTTTGGAAGTGGCAATGAAGGAGGGATTACCCCAACCAGCAAATGACAGAAAAGTCCGAAAGCAGAACAACAACAAAAGGAGCCTCTGTCTTTGAAATTTGTTTTCTGCTGATATGAAAGAGTGCACTTTCAGAGGAAAAGTCACTTTTTTTTTCTTTTTTTTCTTTTTTTTAATATTTAAGCGTTCTATGTAATACTGCCCAGCATTCCCTTTACAGGGATAGGAAACCATTATTTGCCTGAGAATTTATAGATAGATAAGAAAACCATTTCACAGAAGTCTACAAGAACATTTATAACCTATAGCTGTGCATAAACTTTGATGAATTGAGTTCATGTCAAGTAATGAAAATTCCAAAAACAGTTACAAAAAACCCACACCAGTGGCTTTATAACAGAATACAGAATAGGTGATGAATTACAAGGGGCAGACAAATGCAAGTATTCATCTCATGTCTTTCCATTCTACTCTAGTCTCATTACAATCTAGAACACAAAATCTGGATGATCTATACCACTGGTACCAACTTACAGTTCTTTGCAGACATATCAACATAACCAGCTACAAAAACCAGAAATACTTGGCATTACACACATCCAGGCATGTAGATACAGGATTTGGAAAGCCAAGGTTGAACCTAATGAGGTTCACCAAGGCCAAATGCAAGGTACTGTGCTTGGATCTTGCAATCCCAAATACGTTTTCGGACTGGGAGAAGAACTCCCTGAGAGCAGCCCTGCAGAGAAGGACTTGGGGGTCCTGCAGGACAAAAAGCCGGACACGAGCCAGGCAGCATGTGATTGTGATGCATTCTCAGGTGCATCAACAGAAGACTGGCAGCACGGTGAGGGAGGTGACTGCCCCTCTACTTTGCCCTCGTGAGGCCCCATGTGGAACGATGCGCACAGGCCTGTGGCTCCCTGCACAAGTAAGATGTGGAGCTGTTGAAGAAGGACAAGAGGAGGCCACGAAGAGGATGGGAAGGCTTGGGTACTCCAAAGAAAGGCTGAAGAAGCCAGGCTAGTTCAGCCTGGAATGGAGAAGGCTCCAGAGAGACCTCACTGCAGCCTTCCAGTACCTGAGGGCAGCTTATAGTCAGCTGGCAGATAGTGACAGGACAGAGAATGGCTTTAAACCAAAAGAGAGGAGGTTCAGGTTAGATGTTAGGTGGAACTTCTTTACTGAGAGAGCAGTGAGGCCCTGGCACAGATTGCCCAGTGAAGCAGGGATGGACGCTCCATCCCTGCAGGTGCTCAAGGCCAGCAACCATTTCATGGCAGGGGGCTTGGAACTGGAAGATCTTTAAGATCTTTTCCAATTCTACTCATTCTGTGGTTCTTTATCCTTGCTAGAAGCATTTTTTCTCTCCTGCCAATATTCAGCTAAGTTATACACCGTTTCGCTTGTTGACGTGTCAGTCTTCGGTACAGACTTCCTTAATACCTCAAATTGCAGCTCCTTAACGCCACTCAAGTGTTCCATTCTATAAACAATTTTAGGCAGCAGGTCATCAGGAAAAAAGCCAAAGCTTTAGTTAAAGCTCCACTCTTCCCAGACAGGTAACCACTTCAGATTTCTCCAAACCCAAGCAGAAGGTAACCAGCCAACAAGTCTAATATGAGGTTTTTAACCTTTTCGTCACTTACCTTGCAAATAACGATTGAATTTTCAGACAGATCTACTCTTTTCTTCCTAAGGGAAATCACACTTAAACAAAAGGCTGTCTGGAACAGATCTCTGCATAAAGAAAATATCATCGAGCGGACTGCAAACAAACAAGTGGAGGAGGCTGTTAAGAGAATTGACTGCATCTGATTTTGTACGCAAACTGAAGATCTCAAAGTATAAAAGTCAAGTCAGAATAAAGTAATAGACAAGATTAGCTAAGTTTCCGCTGTTCAACTGCATGCTCTATGGAAATGGAAACTTCAGGCATTTGCTTTATCAAGCTGTTGCAGCAAAATCCAAAAGCAACAGAAGAGACTTTGGTGTGTAATGATGTAAAAATCACTGGAACAATAAAACGTACCCATGATTATATGCACACAGTTTGTTCCATCTGGCTCGAGCTGCAGCCAAACATCTTACCATAACATGACATTTTGTAACTTTAACCAGCTGAGCTTACTTCTTAATAAAACAAGAATTTTGTCTTGAGACAGTTATTTTTAATGACAAGAAACAGCTGAAGGTGAATCTCTTTGCATCTTTAAAGAATCCTGCACCTTGTTATAGTTTCATCTTATCTCTTTAGAGCAGGATTTTGAGGATAGCGAGGCCCTACAGAGAGATCTGGATAGGCTGGATAACTGGGCTGAAGCCTATGGAATAAGATTCAACAAGACCAAACGCCGGGTCCTGCACTCTGGCTGCAACAACCCCAGGCAACGCTACAGGCTTGGGGCAGAGTGGCTGGAACACTGTGTAGAGGGAGTGGACCTGGGGGTGTTGATTGGTGCTAGACTGAACATGAGCCAGCAGTGTGCCCAAGTGGCCAAGAAGGCCAATGGCATCCTGGCTTGTATCAGAAATAGTGTGACCAGCTACTTCTCTGAAAGGGTGGTCAGGCACTGGAATGGGCTGCACAGAGAGGTGGTGGAGTCACCGACCCTGGAGGTGTTCAAGAACATTTGGATGTTGTGTTGAGGGACGTGGTTTAGTGAGAACCACTGGCGATGGGTGTATGGTTGGACTGGATGATCCTGTGGGTCGTTTCCAACCTTAGTGATTCTATAACTCTATAAACTCCTTTATTAAAAAACTTCATCTCAGCCTACCAGTACCTTGCTCACAGCCAGCCCCAACACGGTGGCCTGTCACCCACTTCCCAGATCACCTGCTCAAGGTTGCAGCTAGAAACCTCCAGGGTGAAATCTGGGATTAGGAAAATCATCCTGAGTACAGAACCTCTCAAGGGACTGCAAACAGACAGAAATAGGACATGCAGGGCAACAAGAAGGATGTTTGAACCAGTTAGTGCACAGAATCCTTCTAGGGGAAAGAAAAGAACAGGATTCCCACAGCTCACTGTTTCTCTGGTGCCAGGATGAGCCTGTGAAAGTCAGCAGCAAAATGCTCATCACTGTGCTACTGCTGGCCCACATTCAGGATGCATCAGTTCTGCGACTGCTGACTTACACAGCAGATCTATATGTTCCACTCGGATGATAGGCAATTATGCTGTGCAAACTTTGCTTCATTGATCTGCAGAAAAAGAGGCTCAGGGGAGATCTTACACAGCTCTCTCCAGCTCCATGAAAAGAGGTTGTAGCGAGATGGGGTTGGCCTCTTCTCCCACTTAACGACAGGACTGGTTTCAGGTTGCAGCAGGGGAGGTTCAGGTTTCATGTCAAGAAATCATCTCTTCTCGAAGAGTGGTCAGGCACTGGAATGGGCTGGTGGAGTCACCATCCCTGGAAGTGTTCAAGAATCATTCAGATGTTGTACTGAGGGACATGGGTTAGTGGGGAAAAAGTGGTGGGAGGTGGATGGTTGGACCGGATGATCTTGGAGGTCTTTTCCAACCTTGGTGATTCTATGATTCATGATGCGACTTCTGGTAATACCCTCTATGAAGAAAACACACCTGATAAAATCTTTCTATTTTGAATGCTCTAAAGGTTCAGCTAAAAAGTCAGCCAAAGCAATCAACTTCACTCAACTCACCTTTGACAACTGTTTTGACAAGCAACGCTCGAGGTCATGGTGTTATTCAATTTTTGGTGGCAGCTTATGCGTATGATAGTAGTTAAAAAAAAAGATTTGACTTCTTTTACAACGTATAAATGCACAATACAATTCAGACTTCCCCAACAAAACTTTCAGTACCTCATTTTCATTTTAATTTCTGCTAGGCAATAGGTTATGTACTAGGTTACATTGGCAGTAAGCACTCGGGGGCATGGGACTAAGGGGATTTTAGCTGCTGTTGGGCAATACTTCACAACAGAAAGGAAGTTTATAGAAGTTTGAATTGTAGAACTGTATTTTACTCCGTATTTCTTCCAGTAAAACTTGCAATGGAGGATACCTTAAAGCAGCTCAGATAGCATTCAAATTATTTCTTTATTATTTTCACTTATTCAATGGCAAACTTACAAGGAAAAATCATCACTGGACTACATGCAACTCCCAGAAGTGTAAAAACACATTTTACGGCTCTTAAAAAAAAAAAGTCAACAAGAAACAAAGTCTGCCCTAAGCGAGGTGCACTACCTTACTGCAAAGCAATTTGCAGGAAAGGCCAACTTCTTTAAGCAATTTTATTTGACAGCTAACCATCTTGCATGCATATCCTGTGTAGGGTCAGCACGACTTGGCTAGATGCTGCCTGATTTTATTTTATTTAACTGTCATCTTAGGGGAGTTGGACAGTTGTTTGCACCCTAAAACCCCAAATACCCATCTTCTCAGATTCACATGTGCTGCCCAACCCGGATTACATATGCACTATATACATATGGTAACTACCACACTTAGCCACACAGATATGGGCCAGCTTTCATTGCAAAACCCTTACGTGTGCGCAACCAACTTTTCTGATCTTGCTCTTTTGATGCATCTTTGAAACAACCTTATTGTAACATCTAACTTCCCTTACCCAAAGAAATAATTGCAGCTCTTCAGTCTCCTCGCTTCACTCAGGTAACACAAGGCTCTGCAGAGCTAATGGGCCACCTCTTCCAGAGCCCTTTGTCAGCTATACGCTATGCCTCCCCAGGGGCTAATGGTCATGAGAAGTCCTTAATTAAAAACATCACTAACAGATTAGCCACCATTTTGTGCATACGTTTAAAGAATTGCTGCTTACACAGATATTGAAATTTTAAGTTTTTTTTTTTTTTTAATATTAAGCAAATATATAGCTCAGAAAGACAGTCAAGTTGGCAGGAAATACAAGGTAAGCAGTTTTGGATTATCTACTTAGACCTCTACACAAGTTATTTAAACACCTTCTGGTCTCATCCCCAGGTGATTCTGTATCATTTGTGTCATACATGGTTGGAGTCGGTGATTTTAGAGGTCTTCTCCAACCTTAATGATTATGTGAGTTAGCACGTTGGTCATGGGTTGACGGTTGGACTATGTGGTCTTAGAGGTCTTCCCTAACCTTAATAATTTTACGATCATACAATTCTGTATCTGCTAAATTAATTAAGAAGAACAAAGAATATTTAGCAAATCTTCCTAAAGGTAAAGACTTTCCATTATGCAGATGTACTGGAAAAATATGTGTACGCCAAAATCCCTCCTTTTGGGTGGAGAGTACATGGATGCACCAAACAAAGGCTGTACTGCAACACTAACATGGGAAAATAGTACATGTATATGACTTTGCAGAAGGCCTATGTAAAAAGAGACAACAGGTATAGACTGAACACTTTTTGAAGGAAAAAATCAAAGGGAAAAGAAAGCATCCATACAAACTACCACACTTGCAAAACAATGACACTATTTGGCAACTGCAAAGGATGCGATTGTTGTTCTGCATCCAATTTAATTACAATCCCACGCTGTCAGATGTTTGCTGAAGAGTCCTGCCCATCACCACAGGGATAAAAGTTGGTTTTGGCACCCTTTAAAATCTATTAGCACTTTGTGTACAGGAAAATCTGACTTTCAGTGGAATCTTCTTCATGTTCTTATTTCTATCATGTCCTCCTGATATTCATTCTGAACCATGAAACAAAAGCATTTACACTTTAGGACTTAAAAAAAAAAATAAAAAAGGAACAAGCCAAAACATAGAGCTTCCTTTGATAAAGGTCTCAGAAGACTAATGATATTTTCTGTTGCTTTCTCAAACACAGCATGCTTTTATCTACACCAAGCAATTCCAGCAACAACACACGGTAGGAGCAAATTATTTCAGCAGCTGAATGTTTCTTTCAGTGGTATTTCTTGGTTTGTGTCTTTTCTGAACACTAGCTGCAATTTTTTTTTTTTCTTTTTCTGACAGAAATACTGAACAACAGCACCATGTGAGCAGAGTTCAAAGCTAATTGAAAACAGGAACGGAGCCTAACAATATTAAATCAAAACCCCTGTCAAGTTTAACAACAGATCATTTCCCTCTCCTTTATTCTGATGCACAAGTTCTTTGTTTGCATAGAAAAAGAGAAACAAAAATAGATGTCAACTTGCTTTGTAAACGGCTGGTATGCAATAAAGGTTGAAAATAAGGATCTCACATTTTCATGTAGTGACAGCACTGCTATTCTGCCAAGCAAATCACTGCAGGGCAGACACGAAACAGAGGGAGGAGAGGCAATAAGCCCTCATCCACTTTGTAAGCTTTGCATCTTCTTCCCATACAAACCAGTGCCACAGCACAGACTGGAGCATCGAGACCAATGCTGAGTGCTGGCCCGTGCCTATTAGGGTCTCCAGGATGCTTTTGACCATAGTCAGACAGATTTGCCTAAACAACAGCTGGGCACAGCTGCAGAGCTTCCACTGCCCAGGTCAGGGTGCATTAGAGGCAGTGAAGCCGAGACATGTGACAGTGCAGACATGGTCCAACCATGCCAGATGGCTTCGGGGTGCAGGGAATGTCCTTGCACCGCTCATTTACCAGTACAGATGAGAGTGCACAGGCTCAGAACTAGTATCACTTCAGATGTAAGCAACTAATTAAATTCTGGCTTGATCATTCATGTTGCTTCCAGGTCCCATCGCTCACTCGCTGATGACCCAAACACAAACCTGGCAACTTCGTATACTGGAATCTTCATCTGTTCTCCCTATTTTCTCCAGCTTTCAAAGGCAGGGCTTGAAGCAACACGGGAGAAAAGCTGAAGGTTTTAAATAAAAGCTCAGGCTTCACATTATTCTCAGATCTAGATCCAATCATAATTGCATTAGTATGTATAAACCAAACACAAGAGAAAGACAGAAACAAGAGGACACTGCTGTCCCACACAACTCCTACGAGCAGCCCTTGTAAAGCCCAAACACACCCAGCAATCTACTAATTAATGTAGAAATTACTACAAAACCAGATCTTGTGAGAGTTGCTCAGTAACTGAGTAAACATCACCACAGAACCAAACCACCATGTGCCTATGTTCTCTAAACAAAACGGCATTCCAGCATCAAGTTTACAGGTCAAATCCCCTCCTAACCACTGCTATTTAATGCCTGACACCACCAAGAAAGCCTTTCCTGGCATTTGGAGTTCCTATATTCTCACAGAAAAAAAATATTTTGTCTCTTGAAGTATACCTCTGTTCATCTACACAAGAGGAACATCAGAATCTATGAAGCACCCAACTTGCTAAAGCAAAGTGCTTATCCAAGAACACATTTCTACTGTATTCTCACAAAATTCAATAAGTGGTTTTAAAGAGAAAATTAGCTAAGTAGCCACAAACACACGTGGGATGCTTTGGTCACCTCAAATTTGCTGGTTTTTCACAGGAAGCAAACATGAAGCATTCAAAGGCTATTTAATACAAATGAAAATTACCTAAAAACAGAAGATTTGGTCCACAGACCCAAAATGAGATGCTCGTTGAAACACAGAAATCATCTAAAGATCTACAAATCGTTGTGGACAAACCATTCTACCTGCCCTCTCAAAGTATTAAATCAAGACCCTGTTGTCCTCAGACACATTACTAAGAGAAGAGAATCAGAGATGTCATTTTAATTCTGTATGTGACACCGGTTAACCTCTAACTGCAGAACAGACCGTAGCCATCATGCCTGCAAGTTAAGAAAAACTGAGAAGTGGGAAAGAATTCAGTAAAGGATGAAAAACACAACTTTGTACTGCATAAGCAATATCAAACAAGAAAGCACTGAAAGACCTGCACAGGTCCAGTCAGCTGGACTGTGCAAAAGAAGAACAAGAACTTATTTGATCCCTCTGTAGGAGTGCTGCCAAGGAGAAGTACCAACCAGGCGAGGTGGAGTTACTGGGGGAAAGGATAATGACAACCACATCCAAATGCTAACAATGTAATTAGGGAACTGAAAAAGACGGTGAAACTAAACACTGAAATTACGCAACGAGGTTAATTAAACACAAGCATAATGTAGTAAACGCAGCGTACTTAAATGCAAATGTGATATAATAACAGTCACCATTTTTTAAAGCACATTATTTTTTCAGATGACATGCTTATTACTGTATTATAATATTACCTCTGCAATACAGAGGTGGCTGACTTTAATTGTGGCCCTGAAAGCCACAAACTCAAAAGGGAAACACGCACAGCTTATTACCTAACCTTGTAGCAGCGTTGATGAAGATCTGTTCCAAGGGGTCACTTAAACTACCTCTGACCATCATGGAAGTTGAGAAAAGTCACAGTACACCAGGAAACTTCTGTACTAACGTGCAGAAGAACTTCTTTATGGTAATGGTGACACAGCACTGGAACAGGCTGCCCAGAGAGGTGGTGGAATGTCCCTCTGTGAGATATTCAAGACCTGTACGGATCCCCTACCTGTGTGACCTGCTTTAGCAGGGGGTTGGACTCGATGACCTCGAAGGGTCCCTTCCAGCCCCTGTGATTCTGTGTGTGTGTCAGAACACAGGAAGCAACCACACGTTGCACAGAAGCTGTGACAGCAGCCATGATCCCGGGGTGGCTCCACACCTTGCAGATCCCTGCCTGACTTCCTCGGAACAGCTGAAACCCTCAGGAACTGCAGCCAGAAATAAGGGTAGGGAGATGCACGCAGCCATCTTCTCTCAAAAGCCCCTTATTATTAGAATCTTGTCTCTCAGATGATCGAAAATTCTGCTTTTATCACTCATGTTGCTTCCAGGTCAAATCAAGCAAAACTAAGTAACAGTGTGTAGAGCCTGGAACCTGTCCTGAGAAAAACCTGAGGAAGGGGCTGGCAGGGATCTGGGCTCGCATCTTGCTTAAAGTGACACTGTGCTGGAGCACTGCATTCATGGCATTTACTACAGGAACAGTATCATAAATCTGTAACCCGTTCTCTCCATAAACTATACTGCTGTACAGCATATTAAACTCTCTAATAGACTGTACTACTTCCCCTCTTACCTCCCCAGCACATAAAATAACAAACAACTACGAATGCAAATAACTTGTAAAATGAAACGCTCGATATTTTTACTAAGAGGAAAAGTCTATACTTGGGCATAAATTATTTTTCTCACACGATGTCCCCTAACTGCCTTAATTTTTTATATCTTGGGCCACTGTTATCGTGCCAACTAAACGCTGCCGGCTGCCTCTGAGCACTGACTGATCAGTGCTGGTTTGCACTTTGACACAATGGTACCAAAGATGGTTATTTTTTTTTCTCTCAGTTTGCATGAGACCATCCTTGAAAAGGGGAGAGCATCCAAAGAAACACCAGTCTCAGCTGGGAAGCACAGAACAGCTGAATGGAAAGGCAAATAATGCTAGAAGTAATTCTGCGTGGTCACTCCAGCTTTTTCCTCCCCATCCTGCCCTCCTATGATAAAGATTAAGGCCACTTAAGGCCATTCTTGCAGTGAAATAGGCTTAGAAGCTAACTGGTACTTTGCTCAGGTGAATATAAATGTAGGAAATCTAATTGTGTTGTGGACCTAGGATCTGAAATCTCAGGGAGCAAGCGATGCTGCACTCAGTATGAAGGTCAGTTCTGCTCCAACCTTTCCTGCAAAGCTTCTAAACGCATTATATTTTGAAATCTATATTTAACCCCAAAACTATTTCTACTCAATAGTTCAAAAACAGAAAGCTAGGCAACACCCCAGCAGTGCTTCTGTTCGCACCAGGTCTCCGCTTTGTTGACTGCTGCTCTACCATGTGTGCAACGCACGCCATTTTCTGAGGCAAAGAGCAGTTACACCTCTTCCAGCTCTCTGATGAAGGCACAAGGTTTATCTCATTGTATCACTCATGTCTTTGCAGCTGTTCATCCTACTGCCAGTCCTTACCATTTCCTTGCTTACATTCGCTAGCCTAGACACAATAGAGCTCTCTTGCCTCTGTTTTGTCTTCCTCAACGTCCCTTGGTTATGGCCAAAGCCAGTGGGATTAGAGCAGGGTTAAGAACCAAGGAAAGATGAGCAAAAGACAAGCAAGAAGGTTCTTATAGAGCAGGACTGACCAGGCAAGAGGCTTGTTTGTGGCAAGCACACATCCCCTGCTTTCCTGGCCACTTCAAAGGCTCACAGCCCTACTGAACCTCCCCTTCTCCCACCAGTGGCTATTTCTGATTCGTACAGCATTCACAACCCTTGGCTATTCACCACTGTATTTTTTTTTTCCCCACGTAAATTTAATGCTGCAAACTGTTCTAACAGAAGTTCAAATAAAACCAAACCATAATAATCAAAACTGAACATCTAAATGCCCCAAACCATTTGGTCGTGTGCCTGTAACAACTATTTAATGACAGCACTGCCCGTTCAGCTCATAACTGAACTGAGTAGTTTTGCTGCAACTAAAAACGTGTTTCAGTTTAAACATTCACAAGCCCTGTTGCTTCTGCCAGATGCCTGTCCTACTCCAAACGGGTCTAGAAACAAATTTTATTCCACGTATTATATACTAACATCTCAGTTCATTTTAGTAGTAACAGAAAGCAGACGTGCGTCCAGCTTGGAGGGAAAGGTATAAAGACATCACCTAGAACAATACAATCAACTCATTTTCAGAAAAGAGCAACAGGGTGGTATAAAAAGAAAGAAAAAAAATGAGTTCTCGGACAGAATACACTAGATGCAATATAAAAAATATCTTGACAACTGAGTAGAAACTTAGTAGAACTCAATATGTGCCATGCAAAGCTATTTACCTATTGCACAGCGGAGGAATTGGGCAGAAAATTGATCCAACAGTCAGAAGTCTGGCAGGAAAACTTTGCAAAGCAGAGAGCTTTGCTCAAGCTGGAACTGACCTGTAAAGCGTATCAGGAAAAAGATGACAGAATCTTCATTTGTATAAATAAGTTTACCCAACTTGGTTTGACTTAATGGCAGACAGACAGTACCAATGTAGCTTACTAATGACCACTGCATTGCTAGATAGGTCTGCTAGAGTGAACTTTAGGAAGGAGAATGCCTCAACATACACTGATTTGCAGGAAGAATCACAGAAAACAATGTTAATCTCATGGGTAAATAATAGGCTATAAAAACTGCACAAATAAAAACTTAGGCTGAAGAAGACCCAGTCAAATGACTGCAGATCGTTTCGTAGGAAGGCTGCAAAGAAATGTACAGTAGAAGAATGAAGGAGATGGAGTGGCCAACACAGCTCCTAGAGAAATCCCACAAGACTTGGGGCTAGATGTTCTCTCTATAGTGGCAATTAGGTTTTTTTATATTAGGAATACTTGAAAAGATAATAAAACTTATTAAGAATTTTTTTCATCTGTCTACCCAGATCCAATGGTATCAGCTGCCACTGTCCAGAACAAAGCAAAATGCTATTTCCAGTTTGCATGGAAAAAAGTGAGAATTTTAAACAGAGGTGCACAACAGCTTGATTCCAATTTGAACACCGATGACACACAAATCAACCAGAAGCCATTACACTGAGTCATTCTTCAAGCCAAGAAATGGCTCAATTCAAACTCTGAGTTACCGTTGCCTGGCAACTGCTTAAGGGTCATTTGCAGAACAAAGATAAATACCCAGAAGAGAAATGAAAATATCTTTAGACCAGAATTCTGAGTACCAGGAGACTCAGAATCGCATAGCATGGCTAGGCATCAGCTGATGGTATGACTGTCACTTGGGCTGTATCTGCTGCAACGATGCTAAAAAATGACATCCAAGTGAGATTTGTCAACTTTTAAATACATATATATTTATGTATATATGCAATCATGTATATTTAAAAGCTGATAAATTCCACTTGGATGTCATTTTGTAGCATCACATATTATTATTATTATTATTATTTACCAAATCAAGTATAAAGGATATTGGAAATAATTTAATTGAAGATGACTGTTTGGGGAAATGACAGGACTGAAAGTCTAAACAAGTGCAAGATAAGCATGTCATAGCTGTCATTTGTACAGAAAGAACTTCCCTGCTGACAAGCTGTAATTCTTCACCTGCTGAAAGATGCTACATGAGCAAGCTGCAGTAACTGAAGTCGGAGCCGCAGATAAATCTGCCTTCTGTTTCACAAGAAAAGTGATTGGGAATTACAAGCAATATTTTGAATACTACAGCATCAAAATGCTATGTTTGAGCAGACCTTACTTAACCTTTATAGGAAGTTTTGTTCAAAACTTCCAAGTAGTTATTCTCAAGTCAACACAAGAAAAGCGTTGGGTAGCCTCAAGCACCAACTGTCCCATGCAGATTCTGATGAGCTGCATCAATGCTTCATAATCATTACCTACAGCTGGGAACTATTTTTCCTTGGATCAAAGGAGGGGCAGACTACAGATCTCTTATCTGGTGGTTTTACTGCTCACAAAGGAGTTTTTCCAGTCACTGCTGTATCAGAGGTGCCACTCATGAGCATGAACAGTTTCAGTGCTCAGTAAATTATCTATACAGAATTACAACTGTAATAGCATTCTTTTTCCCCTTCTGTTTTCATTTCAAGTTTGGTGGCAGCCAAACCAAATCCATCAGACAGCAAAACCAACCATCCCCTCCAGTTCTTCCAAAAAATACATCCATGGCAAGGAGGGAGCCAGAAACTCACGTTCAAACCTCAAATTGAGAACATTTCATCCTGGGTGTTGAAAGTCTGCTTTGGTTTGTGGTTTCTTTTTAATTTCCTATGTACAATGGCAAATAAAAATAAAATAAAATAAAATAAAATAAAAACCAGCCAAACAAAAAACAGCAGTTAGTTCCAGATTTAGCCTTATTTCCAGTAGAGAACTTGGAAGAATTTTTTCAATAATGTAAAAGATTATTTATTTCTTTGGACAAAGCACTGTCAGATTCTACCCACGCACATCAAAAAATATTATTCGCAGGAAAACAATCTAATTCTCCCTGTCACTCTTAATCTCTCCCTGTCTATGAGAGGGCTTGCAAACAGATCTTTGCAACTGTCTGTCACAGACTCCCAAGGGAAACTTTCCTCCCTTCCACGTGCTTTACACTGCTCTAGGTCTTTTGCTTACATACAGTCATTTCCAGCAGGAATAACTTGTCCTGCCTACTTTGAAACGTTCTATCTCATTTGCTGCAGTGTTAAGTGGCTTGTTTACTTGAAGCTGCCAAATCATACAGATCCTGTCAAAGGTTAAAGAGCTTCCCATATCAGCAGTCGCTGTAGTAGTCACCAGAATGCTCCACAATAAATTGGAGAGGATATGGCTCCATTCTCAGCTGCAGGGAATGTGGAAAGAAAATGTGATCACAGGGAGCAGCTTATTCAGTGATTTCTTGGTCCAACTTATAGCAAGCAATTCCACCAGCAATTCAGCAAGTGAAGTCTGCTTTCTCTGCAGATGGTTTTCTTCTGACTCATTTTAACAACAACAACAAAAAATATATAAAACCTGCAAAGAAGTGTGTGTAGCTCTTTTCCCATGAATTCCTTTGTCAGCAGCAGCTTGGCGTACAGATGTGGTTATGCGTACTTGTATCACATTGGATCAAACAGTCTTATGATGGGAATGACCTGAATGCAACTGAAACACGCCACAGCTTTCCAAGTCCTTATTACAACCCATGGCAGTCACACTGTGAAGTCTGTGGATGCACAAAAGCATCAGCCAGCAGCTTTTCTATGCCGTTTGTGACTTTTTACACTAAGGAGAAGCAATATATTTTTCCTCACTTGCACATTCCTTTTCACCCTGCCAGACCCCCTCGCTCATTACCACAACTTTCACAAACATCCACGTACAATCTTGCTCAATTATAGGTCTGACTGTTCTTTTGAATGTATTTTTTAGTACAAGAACAGTTCAGAGAGAATAACTTAGTTGGTGCTGTCTTTTAGCTATTTCCTCAAAGCATATGATTCTTCTGATTTGACAGTGTTTTGCAGATGAATTTCTTTCTCTCCTTGCTCCAAGTAAAATTCCCCTGTCTTATGAGACAGGACAAGAGATATTGTACATATCTATTTTTCCTGTCACAACCCATTCTTCACAAGTAGGAAAAGGCTCAGAGGCATTATTCTCAACTATCAGCTATCTTCCTCAAAGAGAAGAAAACAGTAACGTTCTCAAACATTCACGTAGAAGCAAAGAGGGATGACAAAGCTTTCAAATTCAGAAAACCCCTTCCAGACAGTGGCCTTTTGTGTGGACCAGCACTTTGCACAGGCCACTGACGGTCACCCAGAGCCCATGGGGGTGAAGGTGAGCACAGAATCACGGCCAGCCAGTGTTACTGTCTCTCCTCACAAGTACTAATCCACTTTTTAAACTCATCCGTGCCAACCGATGAGCAAGTTTCTGCTTAACAGAACAAAACAGGAGGCACTACTTTTGGAGCAGCCCCCGTATTAACCGTAAACTGAAATTCACACACACTGTGAAGTTAAACTATACTGTATGTAGTTACCTACTTTATACATTCAACGAGCAGCTAACAGCCAATTGCTCGTTGTCTATTCACAGCTTAAAATTAAGTGCCCAGCTGTGTCCATTAACCGCATTTGCCATTAGCATAGAGGGTGGTTGTTCGTATTCAACAAACAGTTCATTTTCATCATAAGGAGAAGGGATAAAGGAAGCGTGCCAGAGGCACCAATCTCCCCAGTGCAAGGAAGTCCCTCGCAGGTGGTTGTGGGGCACAGAGTGCAGGGGAAGACTTTGGCCAATTATGTTGGATTTACGCATTTATCTTGGAATAACCCTGAGTCCTGGCTACAGCAGCCCCGATTATGTGGGTTCATACTGTTACTGCCTGAAGCTTTGGGACATACCCATTCATTTCCAGCATAAGATTATCAAGCAGGCTTTGACACAGTAAAACCCACCTATCTACTTCTTTATTTCAGATTGGATGGGGCCGTGGGCAGTCTGGTCTAGCATTAGGTGGGATGGTTGGTGGCCCTGCGTGTGGCAGGGGGGTTGGAGATTCATGATCCTTGAGCTCCCTTCCAACCCCGGCAATTCTGTGATTCTGTGATTTCGTCTCTGAGAGTTGGCATTTAAGTTCCCTTTTGCAAATACAAGAAAAGTCATTCCATAAATGTTAAACCCATGACATTTTTTTTTGTTCCAGCAGTGTAGCATCCGCCCTTTTTTCCTTTCTACATTCTTCCTTCTCCACCTCCTTCCGAGAATGTGCAGAGGTTTTGGTTGGACCATGCAACAGATAGAACTAGTTAGGCAGTATCTACTTACTCCAGAGCTTCCCCTGTATCCAGAAAAGTCCTGAAGCTGGCTCAGTGTCCCACATACATACCAACTCAGAAGACCTCTCAGCATCGTCAGATTACAGCCAGGTCAAACATTCATGTCCCACTGGCTGTCCTGCAACACTACTTAGTAGGGAAACTGAGGAAAATACCTGATCCACTCACTAGGTGAAGGTGAAAGTCTCCTTTTCACTTTCAAGGTTCCTACAATCAGCTGCTAAGGAAAACCCAGAGCCAGCAGCCATAGCTGGGTGAACAGATTGAACCGATCCCCAAAGGAGCCTAGGTAGATGTTCTTCAAAAACCAATTCCTTTCTTGTGTTCACTTCTTTTTTCAGCAATTTGTGGCACTGGTTGTCCCAGTTTAATGAGCCAGCAATAAAAATTCTGTTTGCTTAATCACACAACCTGTCAGGAAAACTGCTTTTCCTGCTGTTTCTTACCCTACAGATCTACATTATTGTTGACTTCTATGAGAACACCATAGGTGAGTGAATTAAAGCCACTGATACAACGCAGCATGCTGACAGTTGCCAAGCCTTACTCAGGAGGCCAATGGAATGGCTTCCCTGGCTCATGCTTTTACCATTCAGGAATGGTGCAGTCATCTACAGAGACACTGCTTTACCCATAGCATAATTTACCTTTCATAAATCTGTGTGTTCTTCAGGGCTCCAACATTCCTTTTTACTCCTGCCTTTGCTCTTGGCTGCTAGAAGCCCATCAATTCTCTAACTTCCAGCAGGTTTCTGATGCATATGCTACAACAGTAATTTCAAGCGTTCAAAGCACACAGACTTCAGTGAGCCATGATAGTTTTTAAGATTTCAAACATCAATACAAAAATTTGCCTATTTAGTCTTGGTCTGGTTGGTTTAATCAAAATGAAATCATACTTCCTAAGTCACTTCTTCATTATTTCCTACCTGAAGTTAATCACATTCTTCCCTATTCCTGTCTAAGCAAGTAGGCTTTCAGTGATTTCCACCACAGAGGATGAATTCCCTCAAACTGCCTATTTGTCAAAACCATTTATTCCTCAAATTTCTCATGGGTTTCCACCTTCAGACGGCATTTTAGCTTAAATTAAATCTGACTTAAGAGACAACAGTTCAAAGGAGCCATGAATAGCCATGACATTCTGGAGGCACTGCTGAGCACATTATCTGCCTCCTGGCTATCTACCTTGTCTTAATATGAAAATAACAAAAACATGAGTTTATCCACCTACACCCCCTGCATCAGCCCAAAAATAAGATGTGTAGACAACAGACTGCTCAATTTCATCACTTCACTCACTACCTTTTTCCAGTATGCAGGTAACGGCAGTGAGATGGAGAGCCTGGAAGCCACTCACGTGATGTTGGGTCCCTCATCTCCTTTTATCACGATTCCACTTGGATTAAGCACCTCAGACAGGCTGCCAAAAGGAATATTACACACAGCTTTTCCATCCATTTGGGATTCTGTTATCTTTTACAAGTCTTATCGGTGAATACACTTGGGAAACGTGGGTCTTCCAATCACAGCCTCCTTGCTGATTTTCTGAGAGTTCACATTGCAGGCAGTTTGGCAGATCACACACAGAACAGCTCGTGCCAGCATGCTGTGCGCCCAACGGTAACAGCAGAATCTTCATTTGATGGGAGCACATTCGCCAGACAAACCCTGGAGAATGGTTAAGTATTACTACAGGGAACAGTTTCAACATTCTCTTTCAACGTTCCCGTGCTCCTAACAGGAAACAGTGTAAGAGATTATTATTTTACATCATCATTGTCTCAAAGCTTGCTGAGGACACAGATGAACAAGTTCAAGCAAGTCCTGGTCAGGGGTTGAGAGATCTTTTGTCTGGAGAAGTTTGATGGACAAGTCTTGGGCAAGGATTGCGAAATCTTTTGTCCGAGGGTCACAGATGGACGAGAGAGAGAGAGAAGCTGCAGCTTAATAGCTGCGAAGTGGTCTTTTGTGTGGGCTTATCTCGAGGAAGATGGCCATCTCAGGAAGTACTCGCAGGACTCCTGCTCAAGTGCCCAGGGATGTCACGTAGGCAGGAGAAGAAGTAGGATAAAAAGAGGAATCGAAAACCATGAGGATGGAGAGGTTTCAGCCATCAGATTCCTCGCCACGGAATTCCTGCATGCTGACGGACTCTCCTGGGCCTGCTACCTGAATCCTGCTGCTTACTCCTGGACTGGCTCTGCGACTTCTTCCTGCTACCTGCTGCTGCCCCAGGCCTTCCACGCTGCTGCTCTCCCCCCCGCTGCTTCTGCCTCGGACCTTCGGAACGTCGTGCAACGGGACGCCGCTGGATCCTGGTGGTGACTATGCCCGCTTCACGGCATTCTTGCTTTTTGCTAGCTTTCCTATCGCACTCCTTCCCTTCCCCGTCTCCCTAATTAGACTTCTAATAAACTGGTTGGACTAACATATGAACCGTTGTTTCTTAATCTCACACCGGGGATACAGATATTAAAAGAACCTCAGCTCCCTCCTATAAATTGGAGCGTGACAAACAGATAATTCACACTGGATACAGTTGAGATGCATTCAGTGTCTACTGAATGTTATCTGAGCGGCCATAAATATTCCTCACAAAACAAGTTAGTAAATTTGACTGACATAGATTCATATGAAGAAGGTGAATTACATTGCCAGCAGCTGCAAAATCAAGCACGTCCTTGCAAGCATCAGGTACTATAAGGCCTCTTGGTCTTCAAGAAGAAAGAAATCACTGATAAGGAGGAGTTTTCAAATGGGATAAAAAGGTCCAGCTGGCAGAGCAGCACATTAAATGCTGGTATAAATGTTTGCTATAACTCTGTACTCATGACCTGTTCCCTCTGAGTTTCAAAACACAGTTCTTGATCAAGTTCAAGTATGTCCTATAGTCTTTGTTTATGCCTCTGCTTTACATTTCAGTCCAAGCACTCTGTCTGGTTGATTTGTTATGTTTTACAGAATCTGAACCCTTCTGCTGCTTAATAGTTCTGTGCACTAGAAAGAGAAGTTGGGAACATTTACATGTTAAGCATGTAGCTTAACACAGGGTTGTGGAAAACACTGAGTAACCAACTTCATGACATTTTCAACAGAATTACAGGGCTGGATGCCAAAAGGGGTGCAATTTGCCATGATGACACTACCTATGGCCTGGTATCACATACGTTGACTACCAAACTATGAAAATAAACAAGACAGAAGCTAAATGAAGACCTAATTAGCTGAGAGACCCCAATTGTTGAGTTAGCCACATGTAAACACCCTGTCCAGGTCTGGAAGCTTTCTGACCCACAGCAGGAATGGTCAGGCCATCATCACCGACCTGTCAGCTACAAGGTCCCTTGAGCACCCTTTCCTTTTGAGGTACAAGCAGTTGCAGGCTTCAAGTACGCTAAGGGCCAATACTGCTAAGGCTCATCCTATGGCCATTTTTCCTTTTCTAGCATTTACCAGCAACTGTTCCTGGAGATAGGATACGGTCTGCAAAGGCTCCTGTAGCCCAGAGCTGTGGAACCAGAGGGGTACCAGGGATGACAGCAGGGTTCTGGCTTCTGTTGCAGTTGGCAACAGCACAGCCCAACAAGCACACTGGATTCCTAGTCCTGCAGTTCCAAACTGTTATGTTGAAATTAATGCATATTATTTAAGAGGAATGAGAGAAAAGAACAGACAATCGACCAAAGCGTAGAATACTTGATACCGTGTTAAGAGCTTTAAAACTCTTTCCATCTCATTGGGCAGCAACTGAGGAATGATCAGATCTGCATTGCCTTCAAGCACCAGGGCAGAGACTGCTTTCCCTGCAGACAGCGACAGCTCAGCAAGACTAACGGTAAGGATGATATTTTGACTTGAGCTGGAAGAGCATCCGGTCTCCTTAGCTAATATCCTTATGTCTTTGATGGGATGAGGCAGGAAAGGGAGAGAGGCTTATCTTAGACTCGTGATTTTTTCTCCCTTCTTCTCCATTCCTGTGGGTTTAACCTAACGGACAGTAATCGCTTCCAAAAATTGGACTGACACAAAATGAATAAAATTCACAAAGCACTTCCAGGGCTGTCACATTACTCAGCCTGCTGAGAAGCTCATTACAGCTAACACAAACAGCACAAGCACTTCAGGGCTTGGCCCAGCTGCTGCACGAAGAGCACTGCTCAAGTCAGCATCCAACTGAAAGCAACCAGTTGCTTTCAATGCGTGCTACTACTGACCTACCCAGCCTACATCAGGCAGGTGAAACATCACACGGGAGGAAGACAGAAACAGCGACAGCAGCTAAAATTCAGGCATGGGATAACTGACCTCAGGCAGCATGGCTGTATGCACTGCTGGCTACCAGGGGCTGAACAGGGCTTTTGGAAACCACTGGCATGCCACACAAGTCACACACGGTTCTATCTTTCCTTGGACAAAGAACCGTTATTCCATGAGCTCACCAAAGACCTTCGCTCATCCAGGCTAACTGGATCGGTGAGATTTTAATAAGAAATTTAATAAGAAAGTCAAATACAGGAGTGAAGTGTTTTAATGACACCAATGCCGGTTTCATTTATACAACTGCAAGTTATAAAGGGCAACAACTAGTTATGAAGAACAGTGATTTTGCTGACTACAGTGTGCTATACGATCCTCTTCTGATTAGCCACTGATTAGTAAGGATTCTTACAACTCAGCACAATTCCTCAACAGCATATTCTCTTTAACATCTTAATTTTTGACAATTTATGTCCTCCAAGCATGCAAATAATACTATCCCAATGCTGGTTTACCCTAAGAGGCTTGCACCATACTGTTTCCTTGTTCTTTTCTCCTCACTGTACAGAAGAAAAGATTCTCATTCTTCATTAACATTTCTTTTCTGTTCCATCAGGTCAGAAATGTAACAGCATAAACAGAGACTTTTTTTCCCTCAACTGCTGCTGTTTAGTTGAATAACACTTAATTTTCAGGCTGACAAGCTGCGACCTTAAATAGCTATTTCCTCATGACAAAAACTGACAGGAACAGCTCTTTGAAGGTAGGAGAAAAGTAATTTGTTTCTTCAAATATGCTGGCAGTATGGATAGCCAGAGTAATTGTCCTTCTGTGATGCTAGGCATGACTTGAGTATACATGCAACAGAACTCAGCCCTGTTCCTGGTACACTTCATTAGCCCAGATCCCAAAGTCATCCTAGCTAAATGTTGCAGTTTGCCAACACTGGCATAATTTTTTAAAACGACTTAAAAATATGTTTTTACTATTATAGACCATCTCCTGATGCTTGCATGAGATCCATACCCATTTGAATGGGGTTTCCATCCTGTTGGAGGGCACATATGGCCCATCACAGTTCAACAGAATAAAGGGAATGGGCTGAAAAGTTTTTCCACTAGCAATTCCATCTACCTGGATTTTAGAATATACATCAGAAATAACTACGTGCATCTTTGTTCAATTCATAGTATGTCCTTACTCTTTCTTCAAGCAGCTTCACCTCTGCATTCTCACAACAGACTTCAGCGTTCTTTTCCCAATGCATGAGAAAATGTAAGCTGATTCGAATGCTAATTTAAGCTGACAAAGCATAATATTATCGCATTTCTCACCAAAATATCACACTGGAATCAGATGCAGCCATCCTATTTTACACACACACAAAAGCCACCCTGGAAAATGTATGCATTACACAATGCAAACTTCGTACAGTCTAACACATGTGGTACTTGGACTGCAAACCTATTGTATTTGCATTCATTTCTCAAATCCTAAAAGCACAGTTTGACTGCACCACACTGTATTTCAATAACAATAGTGAATAAACCCTAAAACATAACCTAATAATCAGTGTGCTGGTTGGGTGAAATTTCTCTTGAACAACCTTTTCCTGTCTACATAATAAAAAAATTAATGAATTGGGAAACATCTTATTCAAAATGCAAAATACTGATGCATAGCTGCTTCAGCTCTATCAAACTGATTTAACAGCTCACACATACAAAAGAGGATTGTTTCCCTTCCAGATCTCCCCAGGGTTGATCTTTTTTTTGTCCACAGAATTGACATGAAAGCAAAACAAAAAAAGCAAACTTTTTTTGTGTGTTGCAGCCAACAGCAGCTTGCACACTGACTTGTACTGCAGATTGGGAAACAAAAGAACCTGCAAACCTGAATCTCTCCCGTGGTAGCACTGCCCCTCTTAACAACAAGAGATTTAACATAAGGAGCAGCTGAGGGAACTGGGATTGTTTTGTCTGGAGAAGAGGAGGTTCAGGGGAGACCTTACCTCTCTCAACAAGAGATGGGGGTTGGCCTCTTCTCGTTACTAGCAGTAGGATGAGAGGAAATGGCCTCACGTTGCTCCAGGGGAGATTCAGGCTGGACTGAAAATAGGAAATAATACTTCTCTGAAAGAGTGGTCAGGCACTGCAATGGGCTGCCCAAGGAGGTGGTGGAGTCACCGACCCTGGAGGTGTTCAAGAAACCTTTAGATGTTGTACTGAGGAACACGGGTTAGTGGGAAGTATTGGTGATAGGTGAACAGTTCGACCGGATGATCTTGGAGACCTATTTCCAACCTTGGTAATTCTTTGATTCACATACAACAATTCCAATTGCACATGACAGATACTTAAAATCCCCAGGTGCTACAGATGAACTGCTACATGAAGGTCCTGGATTTCAAGGGAACCCAAAACTGCACAAAGCATAGTGAGAATGCTGCCTTTAACCTTATACCCTCTCACTGAAACAATGGTGTTAGATGGAGTTCGGATGAGTTCTGTGCAAACAGCAGGCAGAACCTCCCCACACTGTATGTTTCTATCATCTCTTTCCTCTCTGCCCCTCCATGTTGACTCACTGTAGCTGAATAAAGCATGCATGTTTTAAATTAACTGTAAAAAACACGTCCTGGTAATACACCTCCCATGCTGACATTTACTGGTGCTGAGGAACTGTTTGTAATCCTGTGCTCTAACTGCTATCAATTACCATAAAACAGTTAAAATCGCCACCTACTGCTTTATAAATAATGCATCCGAGTATTCAACAACAGGCAAGAAGTATCCTTTCAAGATCTTTAATGCTTAATGTATGAGAAGTAGCAGGGATTGGAACAAAGCCTGCTTCCCAGGTTGCAGCATGGTGCAAGGTGCTTTTCTTGTGCCTTTTACAGAGCTGGTCATTATTCCAAATGTGGCTGCAAAAACCTACGGTTTAACACTAAATGTCACTGATTAAAAAGAAATTGAATGATTAGAATAGTTCTAACTGGTATGAAGTGTGGTATTTCAATGGAAAAACAACAGTGAAATCCAACTGAAAGCTGAGCAAGGATGGTTACTCTACCCAAGGGCACCACCTGGAGATCAGGTAAATCCCTGGAGGGGCACCTGAGAACCAAGAAGGTGGAAGGCGTGCGCTTCCAAAAGCAGCATCACTCCATGGTTCTCCAGTACGAGCTCTATAGGGGGTCCTGTAAAGAACTCAACCCGCAGCTATCAGGTGAGAAACACACTAAAGACCCGATACCTTTTGAGTAGGTTTGCAGAAGAATGAAAAATGCCAATTCTGTTGTGTTCAGCCTAGCAAAAAAAGCAAGCGCGGCATCCATAAGATGCTGTGGAAAAGCCTGAAGATTTCCTTCGTAAACACATGTATGGACCACTCTGCAAGAGCAGTAGGAGAGATTAACTGCACAGTGCAGTTAATTGCACACGCTGGTTGGACTAGAGGATCTCTTCCAACCTCAATAATTCTATGATTGCATGCATAGAATCACAGAACGGCTTGGGTTGGAAGGGTCACCAAGGATGATCGAGCTCCAATACTCCCGCTGAAGGCAGGGCTGCCAACTTCCTTATCTAATACCAGACCAGGCTGTCCAGGACCCCATCCAACCTGGCCTTGAACCTCTCCAGGGACAGGGCATGCATCACACATCACAAGCTATTCAGCACCAGTGCTGGAGAAAAATAAGCTCTGATGGTGGATTTCATTCTTGCAGACCTCTCAATAACACATCAGGACTCAGAAGATGAACATATTCCACTGGATCTTGAGAAATGAAACATCCAATGAAGTGATTCAAAATACAGCAGGGTGCACCCCCAGAAAAGGAACCCATTCTCTTGGATCACTCGTCTGTGTAGATAAAGTTCCCCCTCTGTTTGCTCACTGCTGTAAACCACGCCTGTCAGCACCCACAGAAGCTGCCAGGCAATAGAGAAGAAACGCACACCAAGCATAACTGCCTGTCTTTGGTAGAAATATAACGACAGGGCAACTACCTGCTTCTGGAGATAAGCAAGTCAGCATTCAAAACTCAGTGCAAAGCATTAGGAATTAAGTAAAGCAGCACTGTAAAAACCTGAGACAGGTTCTCCAGTAGCACTTCTCAGATCTTAGCCACGGAAAGAACTCTGCACGGTCCCAACTCTATGCAATGTAAGTCACCTGGAAAGAGGGTAAAATCCCACAGATATATACCCTCCTCCTCCTGAGAACACGATGGGACATGGTGCACACAAGCAGCCCAGCCATATCACGGCAAACCCAGCAGCACAGGAATCTGAGGATACACCTTCTCTTGTCATTAAGAAATCCTAAGTTCTTACCCATTCAAGAAAGAGGCCGATAGCTTCTGCAAAGCAACCTCAGAACCAGAAACAAGCAGGCAGGGTTGCAGTGGTCCCATTGTAAGGATCAAGCTTGCCTGAGGGCTGTTGAAGCCAGATCATTCTTTGCCATCAGGGCATTGGATTCTCTTAAAATTTTGTACTAAAAGACCACAGAAGGCAAAGTCCTGTCATTTACAATTGCACCATTTTAATAAAGCTCTTTGCTATTCTGAGTTGCAAAGCAGCGTGCAGGTTGTCAGTGCACAGCTGGTGTAAACTAAAGGCTCTACTTCAACCAGTAATTTCTTACAGAAACCAACAGATGCAGTTCCGTGTCCCACAGCAAGAAGCAGCAAGACGTGGGAGCTTTTCCTATCAAAGTCCTGGATTGCCCTCAAGCAGATACCAGATCAGCTTTGCTTGATCCTTCCCTTTCAAACTCTAGCTCAGGTCCTCCAACACTGCTTGTTGATTTGGCAGAGAGTTTCTCATTCATTTGTGATTGTGCACACAACCTGCTTTTTTCTTAAGCTGTAATTTGGGTTCTAGACAGTCATATGAGGATATTACAGCTGGTGCGGAGCTGTAAACTCATTTTGCCTGGCATGCTTTTACTAGTTTTAACATGTGATTAAAGCCAAGCCACGGAAAACTTCTGTTCTTTCAAGTAGCATATCATATTTGTCACTCTTTGGTCAACACACAGGCAATACATTTTTCTATCATTTCTGATTTAAAATCCTCCTAATCTTCTCTGATTTCATCTATCAGCTCTCTCTCTACAATCCTGCTTTCTTTTGTTCTCATCCCAATCCTCTTTTGAGGCACACTCATTCCTCCTAAACACGATCGCTTCCATTGCTTCCACACCCTTCCATCAGCTCTCTGGACCACAGTCTCAGTTTCACCATGGGGCTCTTTCACTGTGACCCAGACAAAGGGTTTATTTAGGTTGGAGGCAACGTCTAGATCATTCTCAACCCTTTCCCTCTCCCAAATGCAGCCGCTCCACTCCACATCCCCTTTTAATCCTCTTAGTTTATTTTTTATTTTAAGCTTATTTTCAGTGTCTTATTCAACTAGATTTAGATAGTTGACTTTTCCTGATGTCTTTGGGAAAGCTCTCTTTCTTAGCTCTTTTGTCCATTTCCTATCTCTATTTACCTAGCTGCTTCATTTTAAGCATCCTAATTAAAAAATATATACACAAATATCCTATTTATATATATCAATATAGCTTTGCCTGAACTGAAAAGCTGAAGATCATCATACTGATCAAATACTGACTTGACAAACTTAGAACTAGTAGGAGAGCTATGGAGATATTCCTCATCCTGAACCCCTTCAAACGCCAGTTCTCCTCCACTGTCTGAACTCCTCTTGTCCCATCTCTTTTGATACTGTTCTTTGCTACCCAATTTAAAAACTAAACGAAATCTTTTGAATTTATATTTTTTTTCCCTGGAGGCTGTTGACTCTAAATTCAGAACGTACCATTCTGAATCTCATATCAATGCACTAGCTGACCAAATATTTTGAAAAATTTGCATAAAGGGGCTCAGATTCTTCACTGAAGTCCTACAGTTTTTCCAAGCAGCATTAAACGATTAGATAATAAGAAGGATAAGATGCAACCATAAATCGCTTTGGGTTAAGAATTAAAAGAGAGACAGAGTTCCTTCCTTCCCATTAATCACTCACTTGCACTTGCACGGCTCCCAGTCCATCAGAATCATCTTTAACAATGGAACATCCTCAACAATGCTGTAAGTGAGAACCTAGCATTTACATTTGAACTGAGTTAAGAATAACTGAACTTAATGATTTGGATTTTGGGCAGTCCTCTCCCACCTACCTTTACTCACGTTCTCAGAATTTCTAAGGGCATAATTCCTAATGAGGTAAAATATCTAAATGAGAAGTTCAGCGAGTCATACAAATCAGATCAGTAGCTAAACCAATCCAAGACCCAACGTAAAGACAATTGCACCTCTTTAATTCCACCTGAAGCATCAGGCTGGCAAACCAACAGGCCACTGCTAAACTGCCTCAGACCCCAAGCAAGCACCTCATCTCACAGAGAGCACACAGCCCTCCTGCAGCCCAGAGAGGGGGTTGCATGGAAGATGCACCACAGAACTGCTGCAATCCTTAATGAGGATTACTTCTATGATACTGACTTGGCTCTTTTTTTTTTTTTTCTGATTTTGTGCTTTCTTGATTCTAGCCTCAGAAGTGGAAGAACATTGTGTTCTTGTTTGTAATGACTGGAGTGTTGAGATGCTTTTTTTCTTTTTTTGTCTTCCTCCTTTGTGCTTTACAAAGAAACAGAGAAATGTAACTGGGACATCCCTGGTCACTGACATTCCTGAAGTTTGTCTGTCTAAATAGGATCCTGAGCTTTTCAAAAGAAGTTTACAAAAGACAGGAACTAACCTGTTCAGAGACATTTACAGAAACTGAAACTTGATGTATGCTGATATTATATCAATTTAATATTAACAGCTCAGGAACAGTGATGCAGAAGATAAGGAACAACATGAAATGTCTTCCTTACATCTCTACTCAGAAGAGTATACTGCTATCAGACAATGAGCATATTCACCTCCTTTGTTCTTTTCCTAATGATCAAAATAGGAGATGCTGGAACATCATGTCCCTAAAAGATGCCAACAATCCATGTAGATTACAAACAAATCATCCTACTCTACTTGCTGTAGAGTCTGTACGCACAGACCAAGAAAGCTCCAAAGACACTGCTGGTGACCACTGAATTCAAGCACAAGCTCCAAGCAGGGCCAACTCCAGAAAGCAGGAGTTATCTTAATTGCAGTTTCAGTACTTCATAGCTTTTGTTTCATCTCAAAGCAAGCGTTTGATTAAGCTGCAAGTCCAATAATAATAATAACTTAACTACAATCCATTAGAGATCAGCAACAACAAATCTGATCCTGAAAGCTAGTTCCCGAAAGCACATGGAAAGGGCTGACATCCCATCCAGAAGCAATACTATTGGAAAAGTTTCCAAATCTCATACTCGAGAATTTAGTTCTAGTGAGAGCAAAGATTCTTCATCAGTCCAAATTAAACAAACAAACAAAGCTGCTAAGAACTTAATCACTGTAGCCACCAAAATCCCTAAGAAAATAGATGATGTCCTTCTGAAGAAACTGTCCCATAGATAAACCATTTTAGAAAGCATCAGAGGGTCACCACAGTCTGTAGTATTTAAATTGCAAATATGGCTGAAGAGTTACAAACAAACCACAGTGTACAGCCACAAACATCGTGGCTGTGCAAAATGAGACGTTTCTCAGAAAACCCACTCAACTGGGGCACAGCCTTGGTTTATGCTACCTAGAAACTTGTCAACAATACTATTCAAAACCTGAAAGCAACCCGACATAAAACAGCAACTGTCCATCTGGCTTATATGCTTGAAAAGTGAATGAATCCCAAGCAGGACAGTGTGCATGGCATACATGATGCGAGTTCAGCAGTTTCTCTTGCATGCTTCCCCACTCATGGCTGTTTTGCTATGAAGGGAAATATGGACTTATGGCATAAATGTATCATTGCAGTAGGAGGCACTGAAGAACAAATCCATAAAGGAAAAAAAATAAAGGTAGAAATTGCTGTATGGAATGAATCTAAATTACTAATACCTATCCACTTTCATTTTTCTTACAATATTTCATTTTTTTTTCTTTTTGGTAGAAATTCTATTTATTGAAGCACAAAAACACTGAGCTTCAAAGAATTATGAGCCACACGACAACTGTACTCAATGTACCACTTCACAGACACCTGGCTGCAGGTGTGCTTTCCTAGATGTCTCCTGTTTTCACATGTATACAAATGGCATTTCTGCAGAATTCTAAAGAAGAACAGAACAATGTGTAACATTAGAGTAGCTAAAGCCATCTACGGAGAAAAAAGAAAAGGAAACAAACCTGAATGAAAGCATTAAGAGCAACAGCTCAGCAAAGAGGAAAATAAAGCTCAGTAGGAGTATGAAGAATAAAGAAGAAAGCCTGGATTTCTTCTTTTGTTTTTATTTGTGGAGTTGTGTTAGTGAAACCCACTAAACGTTTCTTTAAGAAAATAAAGGCAAATTTCATCTTTAACATTTCTAACGCTTCAAAGCAATAAAATAAAACCACAGGATAAGTAGAAGGAAAAAAAAAGGGGGAGGAGAGAAAACAACCACTGGAAGTTGTGTCAGCATGATAGAAGAAAGAAAAGAAACGATGAATGAATGGCCATCTCTTGCCAACTGGATAGAGGTGAGATCAAGGCAAAGCTAGGAGTGGTTCACTCTGTGGTGAAGCAGAGCTCATTCTGGAAACACAAACTGACTTCTGAAGGTAGAAAGTGACTTTAGACAGATACAGGGAGCAACGTACAAGTTCCAAGTCTTAACCAACCCAAATGTTTTGGACACATCTCAGTGCAAAAATCTACCTTCAGCTTTGAGCCCTGATAGAGTTGGACCAGCAACTGATCTCCATCTCTGGATGAAGAAATTGGCTGGGTGAAACTCCAGGCATACCTGAATGCATAAACATGAGGGTGGGGGAACTATGAGGGGTAACAGGATGAGTAATCACCAAAGGGAAAAATAAAACAAAAAACAACCAAGCCCAGAGAAAAACTATCAAAAAACAGACACCCGCTGGAGAAGTTCAGCCTTCTTCTCAGATGTTGCTTTCCTCAGGGATGCCCTTTTCAAAACTATTAATTTCTTGTGAGGAAGATAATTTATCACTGAATTGCTCTTTTAAACTTCACCTTGTTATGACAGTGACAAAATAATAGGCTCAACACAAATGCTCAGCAGTGCCTCTCAGAAGCAATATTTGCCAGATTTTTCATTGGTCTCATAAACCATCCAGAAAAATAAAACTTAATGCCTGGCGGCAGTCACGTATAATTATTCTTCTGAAAAGAACTAATATACATTTGGGCTGATTTAGGACTTGGCATGAAATAATTAAGCTACAGGAAGAATTTATGCCCAACAAGCCTCGCGCTCTGTACGAGTTTAATTTTTATTCTGAAGGCGTTCAGTATCGCAGCCACGGCACCTCCTACACGCACCCCAAACAATAATAAAACACCTGCTTGGTACACAAGAGCTCTGCCTTAAGGGGCAGCGAATCAAGCTGGGTCTTAAAACAACACCTGCTCCTGATGAACAGCAGCAAGGTAATTTGGAACTCCCAGTTAATTACAGTACTTACTTTAGTACGTGTGCAGGTACGGACACCAAGACATTTCTCTCTCTTGAGACCAAACTATTGAGCACTGTTCCCCTGATCGCAGATCCAGAAGACAGGATGGGTGTATCAAAGGGAAATCGTCAGTAGGAACAGGTTAATAAAATACAGGCAGGTACGTGGAAGGTTGAGACTTGGTCATTTATTTTAATCAAGTTGCGTCCTTCTAAAACCGTTAGGTCAGAAGGATTAAATGCAAAACACCATTAAGTAATTACGAAAAATGGCAAAGGAATGAAGAAGAGTAAGAAAAAAATCAGAGCTGAGGAGGATAGCATTTGGTTTGATTAACATGACTTTGGAAATCTACTAAAAGGATACGTGAGTTTTCACATGAGACTACATAAAATAAAACAACATACAATTTATGCTTGAGCCTGTCAAGGCTTTGAAACCCATCATTTGCTGAATTATAACACTCTTATAAGCACTCCGCTGTTCAACATAAGCAGTAACGTGTTATTTCTTTTCAGTGTTTTAAAGTTCAGAGAAACTACTGCTTTCAGAGCAACCTGCTGCTTAAACACACAAGGAATCTGATAGAGGAAGATAGATCCTGAGTTATCTGCCAGTCTAAGATATAAGCGAACCAAACAGAATTAAAGCAATAAAAGAAAAAGAATGAAAGAAGTTAGGAGCTGACCACCAACTACTTTTTTCTCTTAAAAAATAAAATAAAAAAATTATTAATGCTTATGAAATGATCAACAACCGCTCATTGCTCTCAAGTTCTATGCTAAGAGGAGCACCTTCGGGCACATGTTGGAGCATGAGTGATACAAAGCTGTACCTTTTCATTCAGATGTGAGAAAGTATTGCAATTGCATTGCAATTTTAGATGAAAATTGAGTTGATGCTTGCAGAAGCGGGTAAATTTTCAGAACTGTCTCAGCAAAGAAACAGAAATTTGCTCTGAAGGTACAGACCTTCAAAGGTGCTTAGGCACGTCATAAGGCTGTTGCAACAGCTCTGTTTCTCACCATATTTTCTATGATTCTGTACATTATGCTTTACTGAAGAGTGAGCAGCAGAGTAAGAAGGGTGTCTTGACCTGGCACTGGACACTATCGCCTAAGTCTAACTGTTTTCCACAGGGTGTGCATGTCCAAACAGCAGGGAAATTGAGGCACACCAGGGAAGGTGGAGGAACATGCTAGCAGGCGCTGTAACATCAAGTCCTACATAAAATTACAAGACTTCCAGCATGGTTCAGAAAGGCCTGAGTGCATCTTCTTTCCCCACTCCAATCCGGGATGTTGTTAGAAAACTAACGCTACAGAGAAGGACGTAAAATGGGAAGGACTGCAATAGGGTTTGCTCACCAGCTTTTCTTCCCTCTTTCAGCAGCTCCACAGTCTTCTCCCTTAGCTGCTATCTAGTTTTTGCATGTTTTCATAAAAAATAATTCCTTTTCAAACAAAGTGAGGAATCCTTTTGGGACAGGAGAGAGAAGGAAGCCAATTTAGGATCCCATCACACTATTCAGCATATTAACAGGTGTCTAATTGGACTTTGAAGAGTACTGAAGAGGCTCAGACACTCGACCATCATCTAAACCAAGTAGGCTTAAAAACCTCATGTCTTTAATCTCTCAAAAAAGCTCATTAGATACCCATCCACAAATGCAGGTTCTGCAAATGAAACTGACCCTCCACACCCAGGTCCTCTGGGATGCACCCAATTTACACTAATAAAGAGATCCCCGAGCTAAGATTAATCCCAACGTGCTGTAAAACCACCCGCCTGCTCACTGGATAAGTCCAACCAAGCACAGCAGGTTTCTCTGCAGGCTTTCATCAGCAGCTTACTGGTCAGAATGAGTGGCAATGCTGCTTCAAGACCTGTGTCGCAGGTGCTGTTTTCTTGTGTCAGGCTCCAAATTAATTCAGGTATAAAAGCAGAAAAACTAGATGACCTTAAAGGTCCCTTCCAACCCAAACAATTCTACGTGCCCTGCAAAGAGATTTTCTCACGGATGAGCATGTCAAATGTAAATCATGTTTTCACACAAAGAAAGCTTTCAGAACAAGAGAACCTGGCAAAAATTAGATTAGTCACGGGCACCAGTAAAAGCAGTGCTGCTTGGTGAAAATAAGGAAAATAAATAAATGCATTATCCAGCTCGTCAAGCTGATCTATACGCTCTACCCTTACCTCTCACAGCAGTTTAACAGTGCCCACCTTCACCCACGACAAAAGGAAGTGCAAGATGCAGCCCTGCACACAGGTTGTGGAAAGCAGTATTCTTTCTTCAAAATCTTGTCAAGCAAAGAAATCCTGCTTGTGGAAGTTTTGGAACATGCTGTAAACAAAGATTTCAATATAAGTTTCTTGACCCCTTTCCCGGACTTGAGCAAGGCCTTTGACACGGTCCCCCACCACATCCTTATCTCCAAACTGGAGGGATGTGGATTTGATGGGTGGACCATTCGATGGATAAGAAACTGGTTGAAAGGCCGCAGACAGAGGGTGGTCATCAATGGCTCCATGTCCAGGTGGAGGCTGGTAACGAGCAGCGTCCCCCAGGGGTCTGTCTTGGGACCGGTGCTCTTTAACATCTTTATCAATGACATCGATGACGGAATCGAGTGCACCCTCAGCAAGTTTGCTGATGACACCAAGCTGAGTGGTGCGGGCAACACAGTTGAAGGAAGGGATGCCATTCAGAGGGACCTCGAGAGGCTGGAAAGGTGATGAGATTCAACACAGCCAAGTGCAAGATTTTGCACTTGGACCAGAGAAATCCCAGGCATCCATACAGGCTGAAAGGAGCGGTCCTTCAGAGCAGCCCCGTAGAGAAGGACCTGGAGGTCCTCATGGATAAAAAACTTAATGTGAGCCAGCAGTGTGCTCTTGCAGCTCGGAAAGCAAGTGGCATCCTGGGCTGCAACAGAAGAGGAGTGGCCAGCAGGGACAGAGAGGTGATTGTCCCTCCCTACTCTGCTCTTGTGAGGCCCCATCTGCAGCACTGTGTCCAAGTGTGGAGCCCCCAGTACAAGAAAGGCAGGGAGCTGTTGGAGAGGGTCCAGAGGAGCCACAAAGATGATCAGGGGACTGGAGCACCTCCCCTATGAGGACAGGCTGAGGGAGCTGGGCTTGTTCAGCCTGGAGAAAAGAAGGTGCGGGGTGACCTCATTGCAGCCTTTCAGTACCTAAAGGGAGCCTACAAAGAGGAGGGGAGTCAACTCTTTGAAAGGGTGAGTGACAGCAGGACAAGGGGAAATGGTTTTAAGTTGAGGGAGGGGAGATTTAGGTTGGACGTCAGGGGGAAATTCTTGACAGAGAGAGTGGTGAGGTGCTGGAACAGCTATGCCCCGTCCATCCCTGGAGGTGTTCAAGGCCAGGTTGGCTGGGGCCCTGGGCAGCCTGGTCTGGTATTAAATGGGGAGGTTGGTGGCCCTGCGTGTGGCAGAGGGGTTGGAGCTTCGTGATCCTTGAGGTCCCTTCCAACCTTGGCCATTCTGTGATTCTATGCTTCTTTCAGATTTTTCCTGTGCTCCTTTTGACTTGCTTTATAACATAAAAGCAGAGCTTTGCAGTTGTGGTCTACTGCGGGCGTACACGTCAAAACAAAAGGTAAAACCATACATCACACAGTGCAACCCAGTATGTCTGGAAATTACCACAGGAGGATTGCTCATACAATCATCACCCAATTGCCAAAACAAAAAAGGATTTTAAGCAGGCTTAAAATACATTAAATACTGCTATCCTTGCACAGCCTTTTTTGCAATGGTAAGGGAAAAGGGATATTGCTAGTAAAATTACATTCAATGTTTCAAAATCATGTGCAAGAAATAAATTGTTGAAATATGCAGTTCTTCATTTACTAAGGTAAACTGACAATCTGAGAATACGTACATATTAAGAATCACAATTTCGTATGAATAATTTATTCTGACTACTCAAACTGTCAAAGAGGAACCGTTCAGAAACTTTAAATCATTTGGATGAGAATTTCCACTAAAAATATATATATCTCAAATGCATTTTGAAAAGGCCTCAGCATTACACAGCATAACCATTATTCAAAATAACATATCTACTACAGAATAGAGTTAAATTACAAATCTTGGTCATTTTAAATGTCAAGGCTGGGAAAGACCTGTGGATCTTGCCTGATCTACTCATTACTTATACAGTTATTCAATATTTAGTGAGCAAAGCTCAGTAGCTCACAGCTGAATGAGTGCAATAAGAGTCACAAACACGAGACAGATTTACACTGGTGCAAACTGAGCCAAGAAGTGGCACCCACGTGTGTGCCCAGACAACAAAATGCTGAACAAAATGACTCTAGTCCAAAGAACCTAAAGAAATAGACAGAAAGTTCATTACGAAGGCAAGGGGGGGAAAAAAACACCTCATCCCTGAAGGCAATTTAAAGCTAATTCACCTTCCCAAAAGAGCATCAACACCACATTAGAATACATTTCAGACAGCTGATAGCACAAAAACATTTTACTAATTCCAACTTTCTAACTGTATTTACTACCCTTATGAAAAAGTTAATCCGTTTCTAAAAGACACGTTCCTTCCTCTCCAGCTCTCACCCCAAATTACATCCTGCTTTTTGACACTTTTTTCTTACAATTTACCATTTAAAAAACATGAAAAAATAGAATCAATGATATTTTTAACAAACGCTCTTCTTAAATATTGGCCATTGTTGATGACTGTGCTCATGAATAATAAAAAAAAAAGAATAAGCAACTCATTCGTTTTACAGCTAATTCAAGTCTTAATGTGTTTGTTCTCCAAGAAAAATCCAGAAATGTGAATTCACATTTGTGGCATAAAAATAGCAGTAGACACCAAATTGATTCATGACTTTTCAACCAAATTGTTAATTTTGAAAGCTTAAAAATACATGATTTCAAAATGGAACAGAACAGGCATGAATGAAACTAAATTACACTCACAAATTTAGGCCTCTTCCCCCCACGTCATGAATTCACAGACTAAATCAAAGATGTTAGCTAAGAAGTGATACCCTCGTTTACAATTTGAACAACTCAACACAGCAGTTGGAGCAGCCCCACGTCCGAGCCAGCTGCTGTCATGACAAGCAGGAGGAAAACAAATGAAAGTTATACAAAATGCTCCACATTCAATCTTGTTGAAAGCATGTATTAGATGAGTATAAAAAGAAAACTCAGAACTTCTAGTTCTCGCACTCGGTTTTTGTCTGTTTCATTCTAAGTCTTCTTACCTAGGAAGAACAGCTCTGCTCATGTAGGATATTTAACCTACCTTGGAAATAGAAATTCGTTACGCCTCAGTAAGACTACTAATGCTGCCAGTAATTCGATTCTTTGGACAGTTGATTAAGAACAAATAAGCCTTAGTCTTAATTAGATGCATCTCTGAATACAGAAGGTAATTTCTGTATTTGGCAATCGAGTACTCAAGTCATGAAAGAAAAAGGCGTTTCTTAAAAGGACGTTACTAAACCACAGCATATCTGCTGATTTTCCTCCATTATGAAGAATTTTGAGGTTAGAGCAATCAAAAGATCATTAACTCTAAAAGAAAGCTTCGCCAAAACAACGAAGAGAGCCAGCCACAACTGGGGATCTTTTACCATTACAGCCTGCTGCATCAAAGCCAAGGTGCACAGCAGAAGTCAGCAAGTCCCCTTTTCTGCAGCTTTTGTTGCAGTTTTCCTGACTATACACTGTTTTCCAAGGATTTCTATGGCCCAAACTCCTAAATGGCAAGGAAACATCCAGAACACTCCAGACCTGGAGGCAGTACTTGCCAATGCTGCGCACACCAAGCAGCAGGCTTAGCCAAAGAAGAAAAATGACCATCTGACCATAACTTTCCAGGTGCAGTCAAGACTGGATCTGAACCAGCATGTGTACCTGCTGTTAATCCGGACTTAGGGAGGCTCCAACAAGCAGCACCTGTACTCCACAATCAGCCTAGAGGTGCTAAATCAGGGTCAAACCAAATAGCACTTCAGTTCTGGTCTTAGCACCACGCAGCTACATGGCACACCCAAGTCAAAACAAGTCCACTTCTCTTGCTAGAATTTGCTCACAACATTGTGCGAGGGTCAACTCCAATAGGCAGACTGCATTACATTTAATATATTTTTTCTTCCTACATCAAAATAAAGCCAGAATGAACTCCGTACTGCGTGCTCTAATCTAACAAAATGTTATTATGTGCCTGGGTCTGATCCAGATCAAATTGGTACTGCTAGATGGTCAAATACACACCAGGTATTAATGAAGAAATAATGTCAAAGACATGTCTGTAGGACGGATGTATAGGAAGACATTAACATGCCGAAGAACATCCTCATCCTTCAACCCATTAACTCATTATTTTTTTCTGAAACAGAAAGGAAAGGCAGGAAAACATCACATTTGTTAAGAAATGCTATTCTCAACGCACTTGTATTAAACCACAGCAAATTTCTCATGAGAAGCCACTGAGACTCACTGCACTTACCTGTGTTTGCACAAATGCCAAATAGCCCCAAAGAGATTTGCACAGACTCTTCAGAGACTACATGATTTAGTAATGATTAGACTCTGTATGTGAAGAGGAAACACTCAGTGCAGTGAAACTGAAGATAGACTATTAAAACAGCATTGCTAACAGTGGTATGTCATATTTTTGCAACACTGCAACGACATGACTAGACATGGCATGTAAGTATAATGCAAAGCATGTGAACACGACCAAGAGTGGAGGAAAAAAACAGACCGGTGCAGTTCCACATAGGAAACATAACAGAAGACAACATGGCTCCATCAGTTAATCTGTCATACTCTGATCACAATGACTCCCTGATACACAGAAGTGTGCATTTCAACAATTACGTTGCAGTATCCGCTGCTTAGTGTGGCACCACACGTATTTTAGCAAGCTAAAGCATTTCCACTGAACCAGAAGACCTCGGGAAGGGTGAACACAGTGCCAGGAAAGTAGATGCTGCCAGCTGCAAAGCATCCTTTGCTATGCCTATGTTAGTTAAAATACCTACCATCAGCTTAAGCATATTGAATCACTTTTTTTCCATAGATCTTCAAGTCAATGAGTAGTAGCCCTGATCCAACTGCTGAGCTGCAGGCTCTGGATTCAACCTCCATTACCTTCAGTCACGCACAGCAGTGGGGAGGATGCAACCTACCGCTTCAATAAAGACAGCTGAGCATCTGAGGACATATCAATCCTAGAGCTGGCTTCCCAGGAGATCCATTAATTTAATACATATTGTAGCTTACAGATGAGGTGTGTCGTTTCCATTATCGACAACGCCAATTCAGGTTTCTGCTTCCCATTTGACTTATTGAATGGGGAATTAATGGTTCGTAGGAATTCACAGAGAGATAGATACATTAAATCTTTGCAGACACGTGTAAAGCTTTGAGGAAAAAACACACCTCTTCCCACCATTCAACAGTCAGGGAAGAAATTTTCAATATTGAATAAACATTGGACTTCAGCATCAGAAGACTAAGAAACCATATTCAACTACCAATCGCAGGCACGCAAAATTCTTATTGCTCCTTATTTTTCTTTATGCTTCAGATGACTATGATCAACTTCTGGCTTTTTTTTTTTCTTTAATTTCTTCTGCACTATTCTTCACACCACGTTCTTCAGATTGCTCAATCGCTGCTACTACATAAAAAGAGTTACACAAGAATCAGTACCACCAACATGTAAATCAAGGGCTTTTGCCACTCAAGAGCATCTGACACCTTCCCAGAAGGGTGACACACACATAAGCATCAAATCCCACAACTGAGTAGCCGTGCTAAAGAGGTATCCGTAACTAACGCTCATACCAAAGAACAACAGCAAACAAGGAACCTTCTGAAAGCTGCATGGGAGACCCAAAATACAACATTAAGACTCTAAGCAAACTTCAGTGAAAGAAGCTTTCAAGTCTTACCTTACCACACTAAAAATCTAAACAAATAGGAGATCAAACAGATTGATGTCCTAAGAATAAGAACTCAGTGGGTAGCAATAAGCGTACACAGAAGCAAACAGGTAGTTAACTTACTCATACATTACAAATAACTGAGGTCTAAGAAATCTGTAAAAGAAGAAACGTTCTCACGTGAGCAACCCAAGGTGAAAGAGCCAAGTCTTTAAGATGTATAATTGCCATTAAGAAGCAGCAGCTCTCACAACAGTGGATCCTTCTGCCCTTCCCACCACCACCCCTCACTGCCAGAGGTTTTTGCAGACCAGTTCTCAGAGCAGAGCATAGGGTTTCCAGCCGCCAGGCCAGACACAGGCACCTCAATCCCTGCAGGAGCCTCCGTGCCCCAACCGGAGAGCGCAGCTGTGTCACGAGAACAAAGGGCACTCACCGTTCCGACTCTCTTCATCAATGGGAACTATTGTGGCTGGAGGACCTGTTCTGGCCAACTTGCAATCTATAAAGATAAAAAGAAAAGTTACTTCTGATTCCAGAGAAAGGATTTTGTGTTTCTTTCGGTCTGTTTTGTGATTTTGCATATTCAGCGTACCGAAGAGAAGCATCTCTGAAATATGACATGTATAAGCTACAACGGTTTACAGCTCATTTACATTCAGAGGATCAAAATCTGAGCTCTTCATTTATCTTTTCCTCAACTCAACTCTGTAAAGCAAAGGAGAATTCCAGGACTGAGAATTTAATATCTCAGATGCTGATCCATTTTTTAAAACTAACAGTTACAGAGCATGAACTACACGGATCGCTACATCCTCTCTTAGGTGAGCTTGCCTTCCCATGTCACAACTACACACACCAGATCCTCATCACATACCACACTACAGCATTGATGGCTACACTACGAACATCTCCGTGCCTTGCAGGGACCACAATGAAGCAGAGTCCTTCAGGACAGGTATAATACGATGGTAATTTATCCCAAAGAAAGAAAAAAACAAACAAGGGAATGGTTAAAAGGTATAAATCATAATTAAAGCTTCACAACAGAAACAAATAATTGGAATTAATTGCAACAAAAGGGTTTAATAAAAGGGAGTGGAAAGAGTTTTAATAACGTTCAAAAGGAAAATAAAAATTAAAGACAGACAAGCAATGCTCAGGAAGTTTCATTTTGCCATCTTACCCTCATATTGCCAGTCTGGAGTCAAAAGTTTAGAGGCATCAATGGAAGCAGAGCAGAATAACGAAAGAAAATAAGTAAGATTTTGTTGCTTTACAGAAATGATAGCTTCAAAGATAAAAGCAGTACATGCAGAGCTAGCAAACGCATTGGTGTAGTCCTAAAAAATATAAAAACAGGTATACTACTCGTAATGAACATTTTGTGAACCATTTCGTTTTCCACATTAAACAGAAGAAAAATATTACCTCTCCAAACCACACAGAAGAAAAATAAAAAGTTAATTAAGAAGTACTTCTCACTTTTAAAGAGCCTCACAGTGCCACTAGAACAGCGTGCTATGAGAAAAGATTTCCCCTTCCCCTTTTGACACAGAAGTGCATATGGAACTTGCATGGGCCCAGCCAGGAGGATGGCATTGGATATTATACATACAGGCTAGATGTCAGGAAAGATTTCTTCTCTGAACGAAAGGTCAGGCACTGGAATGGGCTGCTGCCCAGGGAGGTGGTGGAGTCACCACCCCTGGAGGTGTTCAAGGAACATGTAGATGTTGTATTGAGGGATGTGGGTTAGTGGGAAATACTTGTGGCAGGTGGGTGGTTGGACTGGATGATCTTGGAGCTCTTTTCCAAGCTTGGTGATTCTATGATTCTATGGCTACAGCCGGCTTTGACCTGAAGAGATACAGTTTCTGTAAGGTTTCTACCCAAGCACTGGAGCATCTTTTGATAAGTCTAAATACTTGAGGCAAAATCCCAATACAAAATCATCTGTAAACTAAAAGCAACAGCAAAGAGAGATAAAATACAACTTCCCAGCCTACACTAAAAATGACACAGTCGCTGACTTCAACAGAAGCTCAGCAGCTAATTCCATGCTGTCATTTGTCCCCGCATGGACCACATCTACGAAGGAAGATGAAAGCAGCAAAGCATTTATCCAGATGCCTGCTCCACGTGAGACCTCCAAAGGGCAACTCCTTGTGGCATGATGATTTCCTCCAGTGACAGCTCTGCTATTGAGCTGGTGAGCGCAGCTGAACAGTATGGGTATCACACCTGACAGCAAGAGGCTTGGAGGTTGCTTATATTTATGAATATCCTGAATGCTATCTGAATTGTCACCAATGCCATCATTTATCTATTTATTTATTTATTTTTAAAAGCTGCGTGGGCAAACCTTGCTCAGAAGATAAAATGCAGAAAGCTTGTGTGGGCACACACATTCTCCTATTCATTTAACAGTAGTTTCATGTACCTGCTTCATTTGCTATCCTAAGAAGTCTATGCAAGTCCGTTTGGTGAGCAAATGCTCAGCACTTCTTTATATTCTCACACACTCTAGTTGGATACATAAACAACACGTAAGCAAACCTTTTGCTTACAGTACTTTTTGTTATTACTTTTAGGCATCAACAGAGTAAACAGACCACTTGAAAAACTACACCTTCCATTCCATTGCTGTGTTCATTGCTAGGAGCAATCTCTGGAAAGATAAGTAGTATTTGCTTATCTACCTGAAACACAGATTTTTTTCTTCATGCTCTTATTCTATTCACTGGTTGCTGTAAAAATAACAGGATCATAACTAATACGGCCCCAACCTTTTCCACAGACATTTCTTAGAATTTTCAAGAAGTTTACAAGCTGCTAACTGAACAACCCTTCGACATGCTTTTTGTGAGTGCAACGAAGCTCCATGATATAAATGTGCTGAGAGTGTTCTCATGAGTGCTCTGTTGTCTGTCACCAAGCAGCAATCAATGCACACATCACCAAAACAAAACCCAAACCAGGGAGAAATTTTAATCCCCCAGAATGAACACGCCTCACTAAACTCAAAGGTGGTCATGACTCTGAATACCAGAAAAAAGCTTAGGATTGATTGGCTTCCCACCAAACACATCCGGATTTTTAAAATTAGAATCAAGCCTTTACAAAATACGCGTAAAACGAATGCTCAGCACTGAACTCTGGATTAAAAGCATCTCAGAGGAAAGGTACAGCACATCTGGAAGTTTGGACATTTGTAAAGGATGTAAAGCGAGCGTGGGCCGATGAAGCAATGATTTTTTTCGTGAGATAGATCGTAATCACAAGAGTAGAGCAACAGCAAAACCTGATTCTACAGCTCCAGTAAAAGTAGTCTAACAGGACGTATATATATATATAGCTGTGGATCATCTTCATGGTGCCAACTCAAAAGAACTGTGCCCACCTGCACTTCTATTGCACGGATTATCATTTCATATGATTTTAACTACTCCAGTACTATCCAAATACCAGACACAAATGGGTTTTAGGATGTCTGTCATCCCTTCATCCTCTACTGAAAGACCGAGCTTAATATTGCCACAGCCTTCTCTCTAGTTTCGTGCTTAGCAATGTACACTGAATACATAAGTTTAAAACTGCGGGGTTATACAAATTTCCAATTCCAAGGGAAATAATTAAAATTAAAACCTTTCAAGGTGAGTCCTACGTCGCAAATACCAGGAAGACCTTGAGGGAAACACTGGGTATGTGAAAAACATCTTCTAAGGAAAGAGGTGTGTGGAAAACTTACTCCCACCATCAGCTGGATGCAGAACCCATCCCACAAATATGACAGAGGCTTGAATGGCTTAGCCTAGGGATAGGAAATCTTTCTAAAAACACACATGGGTGAATATCGAGAGGAAACACCACATAGTTAAACAAAAGAGCACTACCTGAGTACCGCACACATGAAAAAACAAAGCACCCTACTGTGAGCGCAAAGGAGAAACGGCAGCCCACAAAACAAAAGTGCATTTCCAACCCAAACTACTTTTTATTTTAGACTGGATGATAAAGCAGATCCTGGAACACCCTTTCCACAGGGAAAGCAGAAAAACCCAAGTTCTTCATTTTCAAAAACTACCCTAATTTGCTTACGAGATTACACAGAAACGGTTCTTAGCATTAATACAAATTTCATTTTTTTCCTCAAGTTTTATAAAAACGTTCCTAAAGAGAAATTACTTCACAGTAATAAATGGCTTTATTCAACAGAAACAAGCACAGATAATTGCAACAGCAAAGCTGACTTATGAAGGAAGCATTAACATATCTTTTTTTCAGTTTTGTTTTGAAATACCTTCTCTTTGACTATAATCCTCCTTTTGGAGAGATTTTCAACTCTTCCAATTCAGTGCTGCAGATCATCATACCCCAACACTGATGCTCACCCAGTTAACAATTGTTCTTTTCAGTAAGATCTCTGCAGTTCTTAGGATGGGCTGGTTTACTTCCATCACATAGTGCCTTTCACAAGAGGTCTCTTGCCCCCTTGAAATTCCTGGGCATAATGGAGTGGTCACACAAGTCCTATCATGCTTAACTGAACTCACTTGAAGACAGACCATATATAAATGAGCTTTCCTAGCTACAGTTGTCACAATATAATCCTATTTTATGTTTGAGCAGCAGCACTGGTAAATGTACTCGTGATGCAGCAAGGTCCCCCCAAAACAAGCATCTCCCAGAAGAGGCATCAGGCAAACAAAGCAAGAGGCTACAAAGGATTTAAGAGCCTGCATTTTTGTTCCTGTCATTAAATCCAGCTTCCTCTAGCTAGTGCTTTTGCTTTACAATTACTTGATCAAAGCCAAGGCAGACAAAGTGCCTGTCTCCTTGTGAGTCTAGTGAAAACCTATTTAATGAACTCTTCATGGAACAGTTACATGGCTTAGATCCACTTGCTTTCTGACAGCTAATTTTCATTATTTTAATTTCTAATTATTTTTAATGAGATAGCTGAGAAGAAACCCTCAATCACTGCTCTAAGGAAGATGTTCAGCCAAGGTCACACAGTGTGAGCCGACAACCTGAGTAATCCTGTATTTCAGCACTGCCTCATCATCACCTCGTTCTTCCCATCCTCACCCCCTCAGTGCCACCTCCCGTCCACCGTCTGCAGTACCTGGAGCATTTCTCTCCATGCCAAATGCTTCACAGCTAAAGAAAACCAGAGTGGCAGGGGGCTTTGCCATGGACGAGCTGCCTTCTCTTACCACTCACGGCCCCTCTCTGCCATATCTCTAACACTTCACAGATCCCTAAATTCAAGCTAAATACAACACTTGAATTAGTTGGGAGGAGCGTCTGCAGTTGACTCTTGTGATCATTAAATCATGACTGCAAGGCATGCAATCACATTAGCTGTTGAGAAGTTCAATAATGAAAATGGCTTGCCCCATACAGCCTTACAATTTTAAGCAACTGTACCCAAAATCTGGTCTCCCATCGCAGCAACACAGCAATCTTTAAAATTTATGCAGTCCTGCCTCTGTGTCAAAGCCAGAAAGAGCCACACTGACACCAATGGCCCTGCAGGGGAACGAGCAGCCCAACAGAACCTTCCCAGGACCACTACCCAGTGCAATGCCAGCTCCTCCTGGGTGCTCCTGAAATTAAAACAACAAAAATCCACTACAGTTTGTTAATCATCAGCTCTTCCTCCAGCTGTTTCAAAAAAACCCAATTAGTACTCCACATCATTTTACATTTTATTCTGCATTTAATTTTGCTTTCAGATATTCAAATGTAACTGAACAGTTTGTTTGGTTGTTTGTTTTTTATTTTAACAAACATTTGTGGGCTGTAGGACGACAGGCAGCCCCCAAAAGACTGACTCAGTCCTAACAGATATGCAGCTGGATCTGAGAGACTTCAATAAAATTCCACTCCGTACTAAAGGAAGGAAATTACTTCCTTTGGAGGCAGAATAAAAGGTAGATTTTCGTTCCCTAATTCGTCACTGGAACCAACATCAGATTCTAAATGCCATCGGTGGTTGAAGATGGCTCTCCTCCTTCTCAGCATCCATCCACTGCTGACCTAGGATTTCTGCCATAGTCAGGAAATCGCACCATACAATTCCTGCATTTAGGCTACAGCCACTTCTGTAGCTCTAACGAGGTTTGGAATGTTAAATTGAACAGTTAGTCAATATTAGCATGCACATTAAAGCCACGCGGAAAACACTTTGAAAGGTGATGTGTATCACACAGCAGCTTTCCCACAAACCTACAGACTCCACAAACAGAACTGAAGCCCAGGCATAAACACAGGAGAAGGATTTCAGGGTCCTGATGGACAAAAAGCTGGATGTGAGCCACCAGAGTGTTCCAGCAGCCCAGAAGGCCAATGCTATCGTGGGCTGAACCCAGAGAGGGGTCTGCTCATTCAGCAGCAGATGCTCATTGGGAAAAAAGCCATGAAAGGGTCTCTCTAAACACCTCGACTTATAGAAGGCTGATCCTAATAAAGAGCTACACAGAGCCATACATTTAAGCTATCCGTGTAACCAAGCAACTCAGATTCAGGGGAAAATGTCCTGGCTTGTTTCCTGCGTTGCTGAATTCAGAACTACAGCTGTGCCATTTAGGATAAGCTTGGCATAACCTTTACATTAGCAGGCTTGTGCAGCAATTGCTCTGCATTGAAAATAGCATAAGAAGGGCTTTCACAGACTATTTCGAGTTCTTCCTGAAAGACATCTCTAATTGTTGAAACTGGGAAGGAACAACAGCAAACTTGAGCTTGATTCCAGCACGTTTGGGACTCTTCTTAGAACTACACTGAATTTCTGTGCTTTGATTCAGGCTGAAAATTAATGGCTCAGTTAAGCACTACTGTACAATTCATCGCTTGGATCCAGCAACGCCACTCCAGTTTAATCTAGCTGTTTACATCTGACTGCATCTCCTTTGGGTTTGGTTTCTAACAGAAGAAAAGGCAATGCTGATAGATAACACAGCACAAAAAGGACAAAAAAAAAAAGAGCAAGAGTGCTATTTTAAGTTCTGCTCGCATGGCCTCAGACAACACGCTTTCATCCAGAACACGCAGCCCGAACAGCTGACTTCTTCTGATGTTTTATTTCTCCATTCTTCAAACGTCTTCATAGAGATATAATATCTATAAAGGGTCTGCTACGTGGAAATTGCCCTGCAAGTGCTACGTATTGCTATTTTATTTTTACTGCTATAGAAAAACACAGTACCATCTATCTTTGGAGCAATATTCCTTTAGACTGCAACAACTTCCATTTTACAAGCAGTTTTGGAGTTGACAGAGCCTTTTAAACATCATACTTCTGCCCCAAAACACTGTAAAACACAAAAAATGATACCGTGCCAAGAAACAACCCTAAGTGCTATTAACCAGAAGTAATTTTTAAGATCATGCAAATGTGCTGTATGACTTCAGAACAGCTGTAATATCTTCAAATGAGATAAAATTTTAGAAGCTGCTTTTAACCACAGCTATGCACTGAGCACTAAAGACTCATACAGTATTCAGTATTTCTGAAATTCCTTTTTCCCTAACACACGTCTAATGCATTCCTGTCTTCCTAAATGGTCAATAAATGACTTTTAGACTTCAGGCTCAGCACCAAGGCTACTGCCACTGAAATCTTGTTTAGTTAGCTGGGCTCTCATTTCCCTGAATGGTGTTTCCACCTTTCAGAACAGCATTCTTTTTGTACACATCAGACATGGACATCTTAATCTGGTGTCTTCCAGACCGCTTACTGGGATTAGCTGGGAGAAAGGAAGGAAGAATTAATAGAAAACCTCAAAGGGAACATTCAGAAACAAACACATGAAGTCTGAACACCAGGAAGAATATTTTTTCAGTTTTCAATACTATGTAAAATTTTTGAGTGCTGCCATCTACAAATACCACTGAGCCGTATTCTTACAAGATTTCAAAAACATTTTTCAGAAAGCAACAGTAAAACACACTAGATAAAACACACTAGAAAATATCTACTGGTTGAAAATCCAAGGACAGGCATAGGGAATGCTCCTTCAGATCCTCCTGCACTCACCTAGTGCTGCTACCAGCAGCCAGCTAAAGCAGACCTCGACAGCTGCACCTGATAACCTGCTCACAGTTTGAACTGTCTCCTTCTTTCTGCACTAAATTGTGACCAATGCAGCCCAATGCTGAGGGGATGAGTTGCTGCATCCCATGGTTGTGGTGCTCCGTAGGATTTTTTTGTTCATATGCCAGAGCAAGCCCTAAACCTTGCCTGCAGAAACAACCCTCCGCACTACTGACTTGGAGGTGTTCATGTTTAAAATACAGATCCAGATGTGTCTTAACAATGACTCAGTTACCAGTGAACAGCGTTTTGAAGACGTTCTGCTTTAGTCTTGAAACCAGAAAGCTGTAGATCAGTCAAATTAAAGACCTCGTACCAAACTTGAGCAACAAAGAAAACCAACCTGCCATAAAAAGTACTGAGACTTGGAGGCTTTTTGAGCCTATTTCCAAGCAGAGGTAGCAGAATGAAGGAAATAACAGGTGATCAACTGTTTACCTACTGTGACCTCCTGTGGCTTCATCAAGTTCCCTTACTTTGTGTGGCAACGCTGAGACCTGTCTGATGGCCACAGCCATCTGCACCTTCCTCATCTGTGAAAACTGCCAAGTAATGAGACTTCACAGAAGAAGTCCTTTGAAATGTCTGCTTAATAAATGATGGTCTGATGAATTCGATAATTCAAGTCTGAGCTGCTCTCTGCCCAACACAAACCCAGCGCGAGACTAAACAGCCTGAACCTTAGATAATTATAAAAGCAAGGACTTGAGCAATAAGTGACTATGAAATATTACTTGTTTTTCTTCTAAATCCATACTTCTAATACCTATTTTGTCAAGCAAGAAATCTCAATTTTATAACTCACGTTCTTCCCACATACAGTGGTAATCACACCTTCTCAAGAACATAACATCTACAGCAGCGTCTGTTCCTCTTGCTAGGATCTCCTTATGCTTCTGTGCAACAGAAAAAGCTTGGTCCTGGAAATTACTTATTTTTTCATATACTTTAGACCTCTCCTGTAACACAACAGCGACGAAAGCAGCACAGGATGAGATTCGTGGCTGGTGTGATTCCCCACCCTACAGCAGATGGTGGAAAGGTTGGTGGCCCTGCGTGTGGCAGGGGGGTTGGAGATTCATGATCCTTGAGGTCCCTTCCAACCCTGGCAATTCTGTGATGGTGCTCTCCAGCACCCACTGGGAGAGGATCCCCAAAACATTCCAAACACCCCCAAAACCTGGCCCTGCAGCAAAGCAGCCAATGCCAATGCACAAGGTCTCCAAGCTCAGAGCACCAGAAGATTTCTTCCCAAAGCTTATACACTTCAGATAGTAACATTTCTTTTTTTTTTTTTTTTTAATAATACCAGTGACAATAAAGGGATATCAGCTGTCAGAAACATTTATCATCAAAAAACAGCTAACGTGCAAGAAGGCAGTCAGTATATTTCAGCTACATTGGAGAAGCCATTTCATATCACTTACAATACTACTCCAAGACCTCAAAATATTTCCTTTTGAATTTGTACCTATTTAGAAAATATTTTTAAAAGAAGCATCTTCTAGGACAGAACAATTACCCTCAAAATCTCCACCTTCCACTACCTCCTCAGATAAGCAACATCTTCTGCTAAAACCATGTTATTCTTCCTATGATGCCAAAGATGACCACACATAGCATAACAACAGTTAACAAATCAACTACTAGAAGTGCTAATGACTATTTAAAATAAAATGCACAAATTTAATTTTGTACTACGAAGACTGTTAAAAATTGAAGGGAAAACATGTTCAACAAGATGATGATGTTTGATGGCAGAAATTCAGACCGATAGGATATTCTTGCAAGGTCTCCTCAGTGTTTCAGCTCCTGTGAAAAACTAGAGGTGCTAAAAGAGTACCAGCTTCATCCCATTACCAATTCTTCTTCCCCTCCAAATCAATACATACACCCAAGCAGATTTCAAAATGGCATTTAACCAATTAGGGCAAACATCAGTGGGTCTACCTGTTAAGTCAATCCCATCTAAATGTGTAGTAAGACAAGTTCTATGTCACCAAGACAAGAGGGTTAGCTTTTTTCTTAAACTACAAAACCGTAACAATTTGAACACAGAATACATGGAGGCCATCAGCAGCAAAATGGAAGTGATGCCTGCAAGCTGGACTGAGTTTCACCTTTCTAAGTGGGAATATGAAGAGACAGGAGGCTTTCAAATTCCTCCCATAAGGTTTCCATCCAAGAGATAGCACTTGAAATAACCCTGCAGATGATACAGCAACTGAACAGATATTTCTGTAGGTTTCAAATGCTTTCTTAGCACTCAGTAGTGGTCAAGACAACTTCTCCCCCCATTGCATTTCAACCTATATAAATATTTTTAACGTTATCTAGCAAACTGATGCTGATAACATACCATGACCGACACAAATGCTCTCAGGTTCTACTCTGTACATGGAGACTTTGATTAATTTTGTATTAGGTAGATGCACAACTGAAAATAAATCCTGAGCCATTGGACATACTGAAAGAACAAGCAGTTAAGACACTATTCTCATATCTCTTGTACTTCCTTGCCCAAAGGGTATACCCACAAGAACTTTCAGAAAAAAAAAAAAACAGAAAAAAACAGAGCTGTGTTGGACACGTTTCATTACAAGTATGACTTTTTATGTTAACCAAAATACGGCTTACCTGGTAGAGGGTAAGAATGCAGTTTACTGTAAGCCTATAATTAAGAAAACAGTTGTTCATCTGAAGCCATTCACTTTGTTTATCCTTCCTTAGCAATGTGCTCTTAACTATTTGAATTATCTGACAACTACAGGTTCACAGATTCTATGGAACTGAGTAGGGACCGTGTCTATCAGCACCCAGCTTCATTGGTGCTTTGTGAGCTGAGCAATTCAAAGACACTAAAAATAGAGCAGCCTTCCTCTCTGAGCACCCAGAACATAAAGAACCAAGCAGAGACTCTCATCACCTGTTAATCACTACCTCTTTAGCAGACTAGAGGGCCCACAGCGTGAAAATGAAGCAAAACTGCTAAGCGCCTGAGCTGTGAAATCAGTAGCCCATGCTGCTATACCCACTGGTGCCATTAACTAAAGAGATAAAAGTGTAGATACGAGGAGCAATTGCCTTGAGCAGCATCCCAGAGGCAAGCTTCCATGTCTTCCTGATTAGGTTCATTCAATTATGTCGTCTTAATTGCTCATGTGCTCAAGCTCATTAAAGAAAAAATAATATTGCTTTCCTGCAGGTTGTGCACTCGAGATTAAGAAAATGGATGCTATGGGTACACCTTAGAGATACTGCCCAACAGAATGAAAGAGCAGCTACAGCCCATCTGTGGCAGCAGGATTCTCCATCTCACTGCAATCTCGGCGCCAGTATTGCCCATTTTCTTCTAAATCCCCAGACTATTTCCACCTGAAAAATCATTCTGCCTCCTCCCTCGAGAGAAACAAACTGTTGTAGTTTAAACAAAACAGTTCCATTTAACAGCACCACGAAGCAGGTCTTTAGACATGCCTTTATATTTACACTGTGAATCTGTAACTAACGCAGCCCAGAAAGAGGCTTTGCTCATCCAGAAATGATTCCAGAGCTCTTCTGAGCAAAAACCCTCTATCATGCCAAAGTCACACTGCACATATAGAAGCAGCGTGACTTTTGCAGAACACACCATACTGTTTATCCTAAGGAGCAAAACACAACCACTTTGCAACAGGAAACTTAAAAATAACTACCAGTGCTAACCCTATCTTGGCCAAATGGAAACTACTTCTTCCCAGAACGTATCACTATCCTTAACAGAAATTGCAGGTGCATAATTCAATTGAAAGTGCAACAGATTTTGTAGGGAAAAGCATTATTTGTGAACTTCAGGTAGGAAACAGAGCGTGGCATTTTAGGGGAGAAAATAAAAACAAAATCTGTCCTCTAACAAGGAAACTGAGGGCCATACAACAACTCACCCTTGAGTGATTAACGTCCACTACTGAACAAAATCTAAGTAGCAAGTTTTTGCTGACAACTGCATCTGTTATGAATATTAGTTTGCTTAGGTACAAATGACGTACGAACACATCATCTTCTCTCAAAAGCACACAAGAAAACAGTAAAAGGTCAATGGGAACAGATGACTCACAAGACGTACCCACAGACATAAAAAAAAAGACTTGAAAATCCTCTCCTGTCACACACGAAACAATCATCATCAAATGGATTTGGTGAGGCCAGGCCATAACACAGCTCTGCAGTACTTTCAAGAAAAGTTAGTTTTTCCCCACATAGAAACTGCCATGCTGTTTTCAAGTAAGAAAAAAAAGACAACTCAAGTAAGCCTTTAAATGCTTCTAAAAAGCAAACCATCATAAATAACCCTTCAGGCTTCCTCTCAGGGAATTCTCCATCTGCACTGATAAATACTACTTCTGTTTTGTATTTAGCATAAAACGCACACGCACAGAATTGTTGTGATTGGAAGGGACCTCTGGAGCTTCCACAATAAATAAGTTTCTCCTCATGTTCAGATGGAACTTCCTGTGTTCCAGTTTGTGCCTGCTGCCCCTGGGCACCACCAAAAAGAGCCTGGCCCCATCTTCTTTAGTATATAAGCCTTGATAAGACCTCAGTCTTTTTCTCTCCAGGCTGAATAGCCTCAGGTCTCAACTTCACTCATAAGGAAAATGCTTCAGACCACCCCATCATCTCTGTGGCCCTATGTAGGACTTTCTCAAGAAGGTCCTGGTCCTTCATGAACTAGAGAGTCCAGAATGAGGCACAGTGCTGCAGATGTGGCCTCACCAGGGCATAGCAGAGGAGAGGATCAGCTCCCTCGATCTGCTGGCCACATCCTTTTTAATGCACCCCAGGATACCACTGGCCCTCTTGGTCACAAGGGCATGCTGCTGACTCAGGACAGACCCCTGGGAGACACCACTTGTCACTGGCCTCCAGCTAGACTTTGAGCTGTACAACATAATCTTTTGGCTGCAAAAACCCAACCAATTCTTGATCCGCTGAACAGTCCACTATTCAAACCCGTATCTGTCCAATTTAGAGACAAGGATGTGGTGGGGGACCACGTCAAAGGTTTCAAGGTAGACAACATCAACTGCCCTTCCTCTGTCCACCAATACTGTCACTCCATCATAGAAAGCCACATATGTCTTCCTCCCTTTTTAAAAATGGGGGTGATGTTTCCCTTTTTCTCTTTTTCTGCCACCAGGACTTCACCTGACAGTCACGACCGCTCAAAGATGATGGAGAGCGGCTTGGCACCCAATCAGCCAGTTCCTTCAGAATCCCAGCACGTTGTCTGGCCCCACAGACTTGTACACATTCAGCATCATGTGAGGTGGCCTCAGACTTGCTCTGCTCTTACAGTGAGAGAGACTGTGCTCCCCGAGACCCTACCTAGAAGTTCAGGGACACAGAAGACATGAGAAGCCTAACTGCCAGTAAAGACTGAAACAAAGAACTCACTCTGAACCTCAGCCTTATCCATGTCGGTTATAGCCAGTTCTCCTTTCTCATTTATCAGAGAGGATACACTTTCCATCACCTCTCTCTTCTGACTAACGCAGTTATAGAATCCTTTCTTATTTTTCACATCCCTCAACAAGCGCAGTTCTGTATGCACTTCGGCTTTTCTGATCCCATCTTTCCATGTCTGGACTGCTTCCCTTTATTATCCCCAGGCCACATGTACGTGCAGCAGAAGCAGGTATATGACCTTCTTATCCCTCAGTTTGACCGCGCTTTTGGTCACTACTCAGCCATACTGGTTTCCTGCCTCCTCTGCTTAATTTCTTATGCAGGGGAAAAAGAAAGCTCTTTCAGAAGGATATCCTTAAAGAGCAGCCAACTGTGGTCCACTTCTATGTCCCTAAGGATAGTCTCTCAGAGGATCTCATCCAACGCAATTCCTTAAACAGCCTTGAGTTTGCTCTCCTGAAGTTCGAAGTCCTGACTCCAGTCTTTGCCAGGTCTGTGTTTTCAAGGTCATGAACTGCAGCCCACAGTACCTCCAATCTCAACCTCTTTACTACAATCTCCTCTGCACTGGTGAGCAACAGGTCCAGCAACGCTTCATCTCTGCTCAGTTCCCCCCAGACCTGGAAGTTATCATCAATGGACTCCGGGAGTCTGCTGGATTGGTTTCAGCTCACAGTATTCTTTTCCCATCAGATATCTAGAAGTCCTTTCTTCTTCCTAAGAATACGGTGCAGCAACACACCTCTCCTCATTGGCTCCTCTATTAACTCTGTCAAAAAGTTCTCTTCAACTCTCTGCAGGAATTTCCAGGACTGTGCTTGCTTGACAGTGTTGCTTTTTCAGCAAATATCAGAGTGCTTGAAGTCCTCCATGAGAAGCAAGGCCTGAAATCAAGAGGCTACTAAATACTTCATAAGAACTTGAATTTTTTATTAATGTAGTAAAGAAGAACATCCAAATATTTTCTTCCAGTGAATTTTGCAATGTAAAATAGCAAGGCAAACTTGGAAGGAAAACAAAAAAAAGGTGCTGAAGAAAGGAAAACAGAGCTGAAACTACACATCTGAAAATCTGCATATGGAACAAAGCTGTTTAAATATTCTGTCTCGAAAATCCACTTAGCATCTTTGAGTGGGATTCTGAAAAATAACTTAGGACTCATTCCTGCACTATTTAAAGCTTTCCAGGCCTCAGCGCACTCAGTGCTTAAATATATCCTACACCAGAGAATGATTATTTATTTTAAAAAAATAATAATAAAAAAACTCAGAAAAACACTCTTTTTTCTTTTTCAGATAAACAAAACTGCCTCCTTCAGTTTTCACATAAAGGTTCGTTTTGCCATACACAAAACATTTCTCATCTTTCAACAGCAATTCCCCAGAAGAACAGAGAGGGGCTATTTGCCTGGGGGAAACCCAGTGACAGTACCCATGCACACAGGCTGAAGTTCTCAAGGCAGAAGTCCTTCCAAGTCCATTCTGTTTGCTCTGTTGTTAAGTTCATGTTACTTACGTGCAGTCTTACCCATTGGGAAAGTATTTATTCACCATAACACACAACTAGAAATTGCAATCTTTCTAAAACCAGCAGTAATATTAACAGAAAAAGCAGTTGCTCCTTTGTGTTGATATCCAGCCCCCAGCAAAAAAACTACTGATCTTTACTCTTCAGTAATTAAAATTAGTATTTATTGCTGCTGCAACTGGAAGCGTCCTTGCAATATCACACTGCTCAATCAGCTGCCTTCGCCACATAATAAAACAGAACTATCTATCCCCCTTATTGATGCAGTTAGAAGCATCACTACTGATATGTGCGTTAATTGAACTGAACCAGAACTGCTTCCCTACTGATCCATATCGTAAGATTCTAATTCATATTTCTTAGAAGCTAGGGCAATGTATTGGCCAAGAAACAAGTACAGAATCATGAAGCCAGAAGACAACAGACCTTACCCTAGCTCTGGCCTTCAGTTCAGCGTAGCACAAAGCAGGTGAAGTGTTTGACTAGCCACACTGGCTCTGGGGGAGGATCCTCAATTACAACAGTGAACACGTCCAGAAAGGCTGCAAATTCACCCCCTGCTCTGAAACTCTCAAAGCGAGCGCTCTCATATAGCAGCCTTCATTTCAGAGGAAAGCAGAACAAATGCACGTGATCTCTGCTCCCCAAGCAATCTGGGTAACAAACACATTAGTCACTGTCAATTACACTTTTTAATTACAACGGGCACCATCTCAAGGAAGCAAACCAAGCAACACAGGTCTCTGATTATCCCTGCGCAGTAACTGTTCTAGATTAACTACTGGATTTCTAAAAATACCAGCTTTGGGTGGTTTATTTAGCTTCCATTTTCAAGTAATTATTATCAAGTAATGATAAGCAATTAAATGGTCTTATTCATTGTGAAATTAGCTACAAACATTTTTCCACTCCATCAGAAGCATGGTATCCCAACAAGGATAGGTCATGTTTTACCCAGATTTGGTGTTTTAAGACCCGTAATTTGTAATGCACGTAACTTGTGCTCTAAAGGACACAGGTATCACCATGAGTTGGTTCTGGCTTGATCTTATTATTCTCTATTTTTCATAAGGTTATGATCAAGCAGAATTCCCCGTGCCTTGTTTAAAGCAAACACATCTCATCAAAAAGGGATTAAATTGAGACAGGGAAGTGGCGGCACATGCAGTTTATTTGTCAGCTAGTGACAGTCTCGTATTAGCATTCAGAAAGTAATTCTTCTTGTTGGGCTAAGTAAGAAGAAGGAAAATGAGATGGGAGGTTGGAAAGTAGTTGTATGGGGGAGGGACAGTGGCACCTACGAGCAAAAGGAGCACACAGCGTGCTTAGCTAGCAATAAAGCTGAAGGGTTGGGCCAGGAACTCTACAGATGAAAGAGTTTCATGCACAGAAATGGGTTTTTAGAGGACTGAGCACACAAGAGAATGCTCACCGGAGTGTCTAACGTGTAGACGGGAGACTGTGGAAGCTACATCAAGCCTAGAGAGAAAGATGGAAGCAAGACTACAGCACTGAAGGTGGCTGCCTTAAACGTCTTTAGAACAGAGATGCCAAAAATTCTGTTAATGCGTGCTTCGCATTTGTTTGCAAGGAGGTTTTGAATATTCATGACTGAAGAGCTTTACTATTGAATAAACACACTAAGAGCATTTACAATTTAATCCCTACCCTGCAACACAAGAGTCCTACCTCATCCTCCTAAACCAGGGTGAAATCTCCCACACCTGAGAAGCCTCTGTCTCATTCACGCTCCTTGTTTGGGTGAAAGGAATTAGTTCCAGAGGAATTGCTTAATCTCTTCTGTGAAATCTGGACACAGGATGGAGATCGCAGATATCACAGTATTCTCAAAAACAAGCTTTTCCTCAGTCTGATTCTGTTTATGTATTGAAACACTAATCCATCCAATAAATTTCCACAGACACGTATCTCCCTCACAAAGACTTTCAAATACGACTATTAAAGCAAAGAAGAACCAGTGGAAGAGTCAGCTCTGCTCAACACGCATGCTCTATGGCCATAAACCAGCACACCACAGATAGGCACAACTGTTCCCGTTTTTAAGAGCTCAGCTCACTATCACTGGAGTTATCCTCCCTTCTACAAAACTCCCAAGACAAATCACTCTCACAGAGGGGACACAAGCTGTGCCAGTGCCCTTGCACACATGCTTGTTTTCCATGCACCAGCCCTCCCCCTCCCCAATGAGAACTTCAACCCTTCAGGAAGGGCAACCTTCCTTTGAAGAGAAGTGCTGGCTCAATACTCGTGTTCAGGTCAGTTAAGTCACAGGACACCTGAAGTACTTCCAGTCAGACATCCTGGGTACTACAGTTGGAATGTGGCACACAGCACCTTGTGGGCCGAAGAATAAGGCTTGAGCAAAGAGAGCAAGGCAGGTCAGCACCTAGACAAGGTTCCTTCCAAGCTAGACCCCATCACATGGGTGTCCCACACTGGGGCTTTAGTCCCTTCTATCAGGGGTACTGAGAGATGGAACACGTACGCAGTAAGGAAGATGAAGCTTGCTTCTCAAACCTTTAACCTGCCTCTTGCCAAAGAGAAGTAGGTCTCCTGCAGACCCAAAGTGTAGCTCGTGGCATGTCAGATTTCCTACCAGTGACACTCAGAAAAACTAAACTCTTCAAAGGATCTAGTACCTGAGCTCCAGACATCAACAGCAGCTCCTTTCCCTTTACGACCACTGCAGAACCAAGCGACCGAGCTCCCAATCACAAGCACTGAGCTTTCACAAAGCAAACAAATGGCTTCTGTTCCAACAAAGAGCAGACGTTTTCTCAGGCAGCCTGTAGGCAAGCACCTGTTTGCATCTTTCTCTTCTACTGTATGCGTACAGTATAGGGCACAGGAAATGATAAGTGGGCTACTTGTATTCAAATATGCATTTTCCTGAATTAATTTCCTGCCTGACAGTCATACATCGAGATCTGAAACCATTTCATTTTTAAAGCAGCCTCTTAACTTGATTTGTGAGGCCCTGTAGTTACTCCATTTTCGTAGCATAAAACTCTGCTAGACTGAATTAAAGACAGAAACTAAAACTGGGTGACACACAGAAGTAAAACTGCTCAAAGAACTTATGCCTGCACAATCCTGGTGACAAAGTATATTGCAGTTGTGTTTTTCACAGGAAAATCCTCACTTAAAATGCAATCTCCCAACCTGGATAGCGACAAAGACTATTTAATTGAGTAAGGTCATTCTTTATATATCCTCATAGAACAAGCGTTCAGTCCTTATGAAGTGAAAAACATACTTGGGTTCCTTTTGATTCGGTTTATTCTGAGTAGACTCAGTATTATTTCATTTCTGATGTCTGATATGAACGCACAACTTCTCAATCAGCTCTACATCTTGTAAATGCTGAAGTTCATAGGAGATGCATTCCTTCCTGCCTTGCCCAAATGCTTTGAGAAGCCCGATTTTCAGCATGAGAATTGAGATGTATTCTCACTTTCTGCCCAACCTGGCAGATGCTACCGAGCCCCTCTTGTTTTGCCATAGCTATCCATTCCTGTAGATCCAGTGTTGTGGAGCTACAGGGTGAGACAGCTCAACTTCACTTGCTGTGATTCTGCTAATCCATGCAATTAAGTGAATAACTGCGTGAATCTATTTGAATTTCTTACCTGTTTTGAAATATTACTGAGAAAATCTGCATCTCTAATCTGTGTCCTAAATCTCAGAATTATTTAAATATTTGTAGAGTAGATTGCTGCAACTGATTATATTTCTGACGACCCTAAGAGTTTAATCAAAAGAGTAATTAAGTCATTACTTCTACCAGCATCTCTTTTCAGGGCAGAAAACAGGCACGCTGCAGAAAAGCCTCCATCCATTTTGGCAAGTGCTCCAGCACTTCTGCCCGTGGCAATCATTTCACCTGCTAAGAGCAAACAGTTTCTGAGCAGTTCCCACTGAAGTCAGTTATTTCCTCAATTTCTCTCAGGCAAGCCTATACTTCCACGCATGGGGAAACATTGGTAGAGCCCTTCAAGGATCTTCATTAGCTCAAGAAAGAAAAAACAGCACGTATTATCTTACATTTCAACCAAAATGAGAATATTTTCCCTCTGTCTATGTGGTAAGTTAGACTGCAACAGAAAAGCTAACAATACATGCCTTCAGGTTGCCCAAGAACGACAGCTCCATCCTGCAGAGGCATTCCTGCTAGTGTTTCTCATACCCCAAGAAAAGCTCCAGCAAGCAGATTAGAATTCAACACAACCCACTGAGTCATCAGTGACACATTTGCCATGAAGCAGCTGTCAATAGCATCTCTCCTGTTCAGAGGGCTATAGCAGTCAAAAGTAAGGAGTAAAAAAATGTAACCAGAGCCTTATTAGAGCACAAGAGTATACTGTTTTTGTGTCAGGTCGAAATCCAGCCATACTACTGAAAAACATTCAAAAAAACAGAGTAGATCATTACCACTTCAACATATATTAAGTTATAAGTACTGGTTCAGCACCAAACACAAGGGTACAAAAGGTCCCAACTTAGCAACTGTCATCAGAAGTCTTTCAGATGCCATTGTATTAAACAGACCACACAGGTTTCACAATTCCATTAAACACTTCTAGAAACATAATTAATGAACTCAGTACAACTGATTCCTTTTGTTTATTGTTAAGCTTTGCTTTTGTGGCTATCATTACTTAAGCTTTATCATTTTGTGGCTATTCTTTTGTTTTCAAAAAGTGGTCAGATTAGCTTTCACCTTCCTTTCAGCTGCTAAGTGCAAGGGGTGAGTTACCAGGACCCCCAGTTCACAGCTGTCCCTTTCATGACAGGTATTTAGACTCAAAAGCAAACCTGCTATTTGTCAAATGCCCATTTTTGCTCTACTGGTTTGTAGCAACAATGCATGTACATATGGCATTTCCATGCAGCAGCCTTCTTTACTGACTGAAACACTGCTGCTTATCAAATATACTATGACTACTTCATTGGCACCCCCTTATCAAATGCCACTTGGTCAAACTTCCTCTCCGCTGTCTTCTGTCACACAGCAACAAAATGGAGCGGAATACTGGTGGGAAGGTTCAGCCTCAGCACAACATCAATCTCTGATGCTGTGGGCCAACATAATAAAACAGGAGTGTGAGAATCCTTCTTTGTTTTTTGGCACAAAGCCTGCTTCCGGAGGTATTTCTTGTGATAAGACTGACTTGTCTAGGAGATGAGTGATGGATGTTGCTGTGTGGCCATCAACATCACTGTGTGGACAATTTTTGCTGTTTGCCTCCAGAAGATAGTGCTCAGGAGTGTTTACTGGCGGAAGATCTGGCCTGTGACTAAATAACTCCAGCTTGCTATGGGAAACTGGGGGATGATGCCATTGTATCCTGTGAAGGCAAGATACAAGTTGGTGCCTCCCTGCTCTGTCTTATCTGCTGGCAAGACCAGGAAGATAGGAACAAAGGAGTTTCCGCTCAGATCCCAGAGCCAGAAGCTGCCACTCCAAGGAGAGCTGACTCAACCACTTTGGATTTGAGCTGTCACTCCAAAGACAGCTGACTTGACCACTTTGAAAGCATTGAAAAGGGGCCATCATCATCACAGTCATCGCCATCGTTGTTGTCAACAGAACAACAATGCCCGATGACCCTCTGCTACTGAAGATCAAAGGCTGAACTACGAACCACGCTGGATCCATGGTTGTGACTATGTCCCTCTTGCTTCCTATAAAGACTCCTTGCTTCTTCTTACCTACCTTTTCTATCGCCCTCCTTCCCTTCCCCATTACCCTAATTCATAATAGCATCCGTCCTCCCCTTCACCATCTCCCTAATTAACATCTGTAATAAACTGGTTGGACCAAAATTTGAACCATTGTTTCTTAATCTCACGCCGGGGATATAGATATTAAAAGAACCTCCTCTCCCTCTTATAAATCGCAGCGAGACAAGGAGGTGTTACTTTTGAACTATTTCCATTGGCCTCATTTCACATACTACAAGGTCTTGTCTGACAATTTTACTTTAAAGGTAATGTATGACTGAAGAAAACAAAAACTATTTGTAGCCTTTTCTGCTGCTTGGAAAAGAATAAACTAGAGGCAGCAGAAATAGCAGATAGCTTTCTTTACAAGGACAAGTATTAAGCTGTAAGAGATGGATGAGTATGAAGAGCCTGAGTAGCACCCAAGGAGAACTGAGCAGGGCGAGCAGGCAGGCAGCCTTTGCTCTGATGGTTGTTCTGTCCTGGAAGGTGATCCAACCCTACAAATGCATGACACCACATGACTGATGTTTCAGCTCTATGAAAACTCAGAGCAAGGCAGGCCAGGCAGAACTGTTATTAGGACAAACAGAAGCAAAACGAGGTACAAATCTGAGATTGTCCTGCACATTTCAGACAAATATCTTGTTAGCAAAGGTCTCTGCAGCCCTACGCTTGTCTGTTACAAATCACAACTGGACGAGAAAGCACTGAATTACATTACAGCACAACCACCAGACACCACGATGCACAAGACACATGTTAGTAGATGAAGGGTACAGACACCATCAACCACAGAGGAACTGCAGGCAGAAGGGAACATAGCAGCACCGCTGGGAACAGGAGAGGAAGCAGCACCCAGCCTGCAAGGGCAGCCTCAGAAACGCTCTCGTTCAGTTTAGCAAGCACCAACCAAAAGGAGGAACTGCTGTTCTCTAATGCTCATTCAGCTGAAAAGTAGAAACACCAGTGATGTAAGCACATCATCTGAACTGAAAGACTATGCAGGCGTTATGAGCTGGCCGTGAATAAAGTCAAAGCAGAAATGAGACAAATGCGCTGAGCCAAATGAATAAATGAGATTTTGGGACAGTTTTCTTGACAGTACCGGAAGCAAGAAGCCTCAGTATTTGCAAGACAGTCAGTGATGAAGCTTTTAAGGTTGCTTACTAACACCATCAATTGCTGTGGCTGGGGAAAGATGTGAAAACTCAGGAGGTGAAGCAAAAGCATTTGCAATAGCAGACGTGCAGGCTAATGGTGCTAGATGGAGGAAGACAGACATGCAACTAACCAAAATATGCACAGCTACAGCCACAAAAGAAGATCAGTTGCATGCTAGATGCAAAGAAACACCTTCTAATTTATGTTATAATTCATATGTATTCTTGATTGTTGCGCTGTGAAAATAATTACACTATTTTTAAATTTTAATTGCTAGAAGAGAACATCTGCTATTTTTACTATAAGTTAGATTACAAAATTTTATTATAGTAAATGAAAGCAACTTTACCAGTCCCGAGTCATGCCAAAGTACTTTTCTGCAATGACATAAGTATGGAACACATCTCCAATTTTGCTTCTGGAGACACAACTGAAATCACGTTTTTACATTCCTTGTCTCATTAGATAGGTGAAAGTTGTTGAGTAACCAATACCCACCTGGACTCTAATTAATTACCATGCATTTTTTCACTCTATTAGAGCATACCGATGTTCATACAAAGTACATCAAAGATAAAAGAAGGGCTTTTAGCTAAATTCACACTTCCCTGAGCACAGGAAGAAAAACAAACCCATTCCTGAGTTGGTATCAGGAGTGGTTCAGCTGCACGTTCCTCAAGAAAAAGGCATTTCTGAACTTCTCCCCCAGTAAATTTACAGTACTCTTGGCTTTACGAATCGAATGTACATCCACTGAACGTCAGGGCACCCTCTGTATAACAAGAAAACCTCCTCGGTAAACACAAACCTGAGTTCTGAGCTAAACAGAATGAATCAAGCCAAAACAGATTTAAAAAACAACCACCCAGGAGAAATATCATTAGGTGGTCACACTAGCAGGGATCACTGCAAGTGTGTCCGAAGCATCGGCTTAAACAGAAAATGCAATTTCAAGAATTTAGGTTAAAGCACTAAAAGGAAGCCTGCAAAACCCCGATAGAGACTGAATACAGCCTTCAAAGTGGTGGATAGCTGGAGTAGATAGACTATTATCTTTAAGACATCCAAAAGATTTCAACGTGACTTAAAGATATTCTGTATTTTCTAGTCTTCTCCATTTTCTGGTGACAGAAGTAAAAGTGTTACTGGCACGTGTTCATGGCATCACTGCAAACATGGAACACAAGAAGCAGATAAGTCAAAAAAGTGAAAGGCAATTTTAGAAATAAAAACAAACAAAAAGCCATATTCATTGAATTTCTGCTGCCATTACTATCTGTCAATGACACCGATTTCATTACTCCTGAACAGAAGCAGGAAGCTGCAGGGCTTTTATCCTACCCTGCAATGCCATCAGGCAGCACAGCCACGTGGGCAGCAGATGACTAACTGCTAGGTACAGGCTTGGCAGCTGTTCTAAGTAAGGAAGTCACTAAGCATTGTCAAGCACGTAATCATTAATGAACAACAGCTTGACATATAGCCATGGACAAATATCTTTCCCTTCCTCTGAAGAAACCTTAATAAAGGGGTAGGAAGATGGAAGTTTGTCAGATAACAAGGAGAAAATAACAAAAACTGATACCTGGGGAATCTGTTCTCCCATTCTGAGTTGTCCTACTGGCTAATACCATGATTTCTGGGGCATCTTTGCCACATGGTCTGCACGCATCAGCATCAGTCATAAATCATTAGGAATTAGTACTCAAGTGAAATTCACAGCCAACCTTATTTTCATCCGAGACATCCTTTTGGATGCCTATTATCACATTACCTACTTGGTTACAAAGAACACTGCAGTGGACAGCATTGCTTTGTATTTTCAGCCTGCCCTGACAATCTTTTCCTTATGCCAGAAGGGATACAACACCGTGCCATCCCATCATCCTGCTTTCCTCCCCATTGCTCTCCAGCACCTGCTCCTCTCACACTGCTTAACATGCTGGGGGACATCCCGGTGCCACGGAGCCTCTCCTCCCTCAGTTCTACAGTTTTTCTGCTCAAAGAGCACTTGGCAACCATTGCTGAGATTAAAGTAAGGCCTAACGGCTCACTATAATACATTATGAGCAAACAAGCTAATAGCATCCAAGCAGAGATCAAGCATCTAAAACATGAGCAGCTCACACACTTCAGCATCAAGAATAAGAGCTGTAATGACAGTACATAAAAATGGCCAAGATGAAGTTAATTTTCCCCTGTATCATCACAATCAAGCACAATATGAGGCTGGTCTGGGTGATGGAAAGGAATTAAAAACACGTGGAGAATGATTAGTACTACTAGCAAGAAAAAGCACTCCTTAATGCAAAAAAAAAAAAAAAAAAAATCAAGTCATAAAAGCAAAATCACTCTACTTTGTAACAGTATGTCCCTGTCTACCAGGAGAGTTTTCTGAAACAAAATCCAGCTGACCAACATCAACTAACTATCCCCTTAATCTTACCTGATAAATCAACACCTCTGTTAAGAAAAAGACCAAGAAGATTCAAATGCTAACATATCAAAACCTTCCTTTATTGCAAAGCCTCTTTACTGGCAAGCGTCAGACCACTTGTTCATGTAATGTCACCAGGAGTACCAAACAAACCACAGAATCGTCCCATCCCTCCCACAGCTCCATTCCCACAGCAGAAGCCTTACCTTCATCATTTTGGGCCAAGGAACTCGTTAAGATAATAGCCACAGCAATCCCTACAGCTAAGTACTTCCAGAGACAAAACTGCTGTAGCATCTTCTGTCAGACTTCACTCAAGCCAGATCTGGAAAAAAAAGATTTGATACACAATTAGTCAACCAGCTTACATAAAGGTGGCTATAAACTATTCCATTGCTAAGTGTGCATATACAGCCTGTAATAGTGCAACACTGCTTTTGTTTAACAAAGTTCATCTCATTCATACCTACAAGCGTACATTAGATAATCATGCAACCAAAGCAATAATCTTGAGTTTGCTTTATTAAGTCCAGATTTCCATAAAACAAAACCTTGATTTTATTCTTCCCGCTTCAGCCTTATGTTTTGCAGCACTGAGGGGAAATGATGCTCTCAGAGGGGTTCTGCTTCTTACACCTGATGTTCAATCGCATGAGCGAGCCAAGACGCAGCATTCAAACACACTGCCTGGCAGAACCTCTCCTAACAAAAACATCACTGAACCCAGTTCATGACCTTCTCTAATCCTGCTTTAAGATCATGGCCCGCAAAGGAGGAAAAACAAGAAGAACACACCAAATTCCACACATATAATAAAAAAAAAAAAAGAGGAATGCAGCGGCCAAAACAAGTCTGGATGAATCCCAGAGTGTATTTGGAGTGATTAACATTCAGAAGTTATATAAAACTTTGTGTTATTGCTCCATTAAAGAGAATTAACATATTTCTGTAGCCTAGAACTGAATTATTTAAAAATATTCCGTCACATTAAAAAACATTGTGTCAAACACAATGAACTTCCTAGCAACAGAAGCATGAAATGGGGAGGGAGTTATAGCATCATAAGAACAAGCTATTGTATAAAAAGGGCTTAAGTGCTGTCAATTTTCCCAAGCAAAACACTTGACTCAGATTTCATTGCCAGTTTCTGCTTATAGCTTCCTACCGTGGTTACAGAACCACTGCATTTCATTCCAAGTCAAACAAACACATTATTCCCCCACTTAGAGCTCTGGAGTTAACACAGCCTGATCCACCTTGGTGATACGTTACTGAAGTTGTGCTATCATACCCTTCCACAAACTGAGCTTACGGAATAACACAGCTGTACAGACGTGGCCTCATTTGTACCACAAAACATAGCTTCTGGATAGCGTTCAGCATTGCACACGCCAAAAGGAATCAGAGTTCCCACTAGCAGGTAAGTTCCATTAAGTACTGGAAAAAATTAGAATGTCTCTACGATCTGAATAGTCAGTACTCTATCAACATAGTCAACATTTTGGTAAATACAAAGGACACTACTATGATAGAAACATGCTCCTCTCCAAAAAACAACAAAACACAAAAAGATTCAAGCAAGAATGTGTCAATGTCCTGGAGGAAAAAAAAAAATGATTTATGAAAAAGGAAGCAAGCCATGATGTTCAACTAACTCAATGCAGACAGCCATATTACTGGAAGATTTTAGCCTCCCGGGTGTCCGACATCCCCACAGTTGCACAAGGGGACGCACTGGGCTCCTTTACACGGCAAGCAGAGCTCCTTTTAATCTCAGCAAAGACTCTGTAGATTAGAATCATAGAATGGTTTGGGTTGGAAGGGACCTTCAAGATCATCTAATTCCAACCCCCTGCTATAGGCAGGGACACCTCCCTTTAGACCAGGTTGCTCACACGCCATCCAGCCTGGCCTTGAATGCTTACAGGGATGGGGCATCCACAACCTGGCTAAGCAACCTATTCCAGTGTGTCACCACCCTCATACAGAGAATTTCTTCCAAATAGCTCATCTAAATCTACCTGCTTAGCTGAGATCCCACTCTCCAATTTGGTTTTTCTCATACTCAAATACTTGTTATGCAAGGAAATTGAAGGTTTAGGCTCATAAATACATTACCAGTAACTCAGTAAGTATGGAACCGCTAGAAGAAAAGAACAAGAAATTCTCCAGAGGAAAAGAAAAACAGGGAAAAAAGAAAATTAATTCCCTGAGGAACCCGCTCAGGAGGTTTGCTCCAAATATTTTATTTTCCCAATTTTCCTATCAAAGTCACAAAAGCGCTCATAGGCAAGAAAAACTTAACACACTCAACCAGAAAAAATACCCAAATGAAAAAAAGAAAACAAACCAACAAAAACATTTGGGGGGAATTCCAATTTCTGGCACGTGCGCATTAAAAAAAGACAAAAGAGCTTCAATAAAGCTCTCTCGTGAGCGCTTGGTGCTGGATGGTGCACAGGCACTAAGAAACACACCTACACCAACGTAGTGAGACACAACAGCACGCACACGTGTCCCCATAGGACTGCTGGCAGGAGCTGATCACTGTAGGTTTTTGCAGCTCAACTGCAGCAGACTGATAACAGCACTCCAAGGAGCAATCGCGTCTCATCTCACTTCTGCTCTTTAAAAAACTATTATTTCTCACCAATGTAACTACTGAAACAGAACTCCAACTTGTCAAGTCATCTCTATCCCACATCTCAATAAGCTTTAAGGGGAGATGAAGATGAATTGAAAAAAGAAACCTCGAAATATTAAACATCAGTTACCACATCCAAGCATCTGGAATATATTTAAGAGCCAGCGATGTTAGAGTAACCTTAAATGCCTAAGATTTAAGCTAAGATAAGAACAAATGTTATTACAGTACTTAAAAACACTGTGTTCATTTCAAGCTGAAACGAGAAACATTGATTTAATTAAAATAAACAGTCCTAGGTCAGAGTAAAATAAAACATCAATGCAAATTTGCATGTTCTGGGTATGAGAATAAAACTGGAAGTTACAAGAGGATGTTAAGGGACAAAGTATCAAAAGCCTCGCAGAAATCAAGGTACACAGCACCCACTGCTCTCTCCTCACTACACAACATTGGCTTTACTGCAGCCCACAGGCTGCTCTCCCATTTTCCACAACCTTTCGAAGACGACAGAGTGGCTTATCAGTCACTTCTGCCAGCTCCCTCAGCACTCGTGGCTGCATCCCATCAGGGCCCATACGTTTGCGTGCAATTAATTTGCCAAAACAATCTCTGAACATGTTCTCCTTGATGACATCTTCCATTCCCCAGACTCTCTTTCAGTCTAGGGTGCTGGATTCCCAAGGGGCAGTCTTAGTAGTGAAGAATGAAGCAAAGAAGGCACTCAGTAATTCCACCTTCTTGGTGCCCGTTACCAGGGCACTCACCTCAATCAGCAACAGACCCACATTTCCCTTGTCTTCCTTTTGCTATTGACACAGTTAAAGAAGCCTTTCTTCTTGTCCTGGCCTTTCCTTACCAGATGTCACTCCAAGCAGGCCTTAGTCTTCCTCATGGCATCCCTGCATGCCCTGACTACGTTCCTATATTCCTCCCATGTGGACTTTTCCACATTCCATACACTTGTTTCTTCCATTTGTGCTTTCACATGAGCTCCTTCCTCACGCATGCAGGACTGACTGCAATGAAATCATAGCCCTCTGAACACACTATTAAGTTACACAGCCAACCAGAATTCCTTCAAGTATCAACTCTTACACGTATTGTTCAGTGCTGTTGCCTAAGTAGTGTTGCCTTTTGTAAAAACATTGAATTATATCGTAAATTACTTTTAGGAATCTATGTACAGAGCAAAAATTTCAGGGGATAGTTTTATTGTGGCCTCATCTGTATTACCACTGAGCAGATAAAACGCTTTTGAAGATTGTAGACACAGAAGTAGAGTCCCTGAAGTGCGAATGCCTGTTGTGAGATGGAACAGCTACGGTCACATATCAGAATTGTCATTAGAAACAAAAAATAAACCTTCAATACCAGCCAAAAGAGGAGATAAATTTGCTTTTCAGTATGACAGCGTTTCTGGCTAGGCTGAAGCTATGGTCCACTAAAACGTGCATGCCAAATGTTTTATTTTCACTGCTGAAACAATTACGTTGAACTGTCACAACAGAAGAAAATAGAAAATATTTAAAGATGAGAACAGCCAAAAAAGCACCTCTAGTTTGTCCCAGCACCATTCTTAACCAACGGTGCTTTGGGCAGCAAGCACCCTCACCCAGCCAAGCATGGCAGAGCACCCAGCAGCTCCCTGATTTACGGTCTGTGGGTGCCCTCCTGGTCATTCCCGCATGTGGGAAAAGCATCCAGGAAGGGTTTTTGCTGTGGTGAGCTGTGTCCTGAGACTGAACTGCACGTCAGCTGGGAAACTACAGGGCTGGAAAACACCCTCAGACTTTACCAGAAAAAATAAATAATCCCAGCTTAAGACTTGAGGAACATGCCAGGAAGTCAGATATCAGCCCACGAATTCCCATGTACACTCACACCGCTTCCCAGGCAGCTGCTGAGCCCATCTCAGCATCGACTCACCATCAGTGAGAGCCAGCGCAAGAGAGCTTACCTTGGAATTCAGCCTTGTAAGCTACTTACAGCTCCAATTCTCTGAACTCCAAGTGAGAAGAACTGTGCAGAACTGTTACTAAAGCCAAACATCTGCTTGTATGCTTTTCCGAAAAAGTTAAGCACATGCAAATATTTGGCTTAACAGAGGCTATGCTGAATAATTTCAAGTGCAAATACAACTTTTTCTCCAATTCCAAATGTACCAAAAGCCAGAACATTATCACAATCTCTATTTTACTAACGCTGCTCAAGCACTTCCCATGTAAATATTTCCACCCATGGACTCCTTGGTAATACCCACCTCCTCTTACATTAGCTCTAAGATCTTCACGTTACAGAACTGGGACAAATCGTATGGGTTTTGTTACTCTCCTTTCTCACTGGATCCTTTCAAAAACATGAAGATTTTTAAGACTGAGTTTCAACACCAAGCATGTTCATAACTCATTCGTATTTCATGCGTGAAACCATTCCTCCTTACATTCAAGTACATTCCCACATTTCCCCTTGCCCATTTGCCTCGGTTTCAATTCCAGTTTATCCCTGAACTCTGGTTCTTTTGTGTTCTTCTGACAGAAATGACCATTTTTCCATGACAGCCATAGTCACACCACAGCAAAATATATCTGAGCTGAAGCAGAGCATTGGTAACGGGAAGTTACTTTCCCTCCAAATTAGCTCAGAAGTACTTGAAACTTAAGAGTGACAGCATCTCATCCAGGTAAAACTGATCCCACAGCTAAATGGGAATGATACAACTCAAAAATAAAAGAATTATTTGTATTCCAGTACAGAAATGCTTCATTTTATTTCAATACTGCGTACCACAAGCCACAGTAACTGGTGTTTTCCTACACTCCCACAATAATGAAGTTTTTTTTTTTTTTTTATAATTTTCCTCTCTATATTGCAATGGCAGCCAACGTGCATATGGTCTGATTTGCAGCAGGTGACATCTCAAGAGCACTTTTCCAATCCCCCTGCCAGCAGAACATACTATAAATGCACCATATTAACACTTGATGCAGCATGCTGTTAATTTCCACAAAAAAGAGAGAAGATTGCTAAGTATATGCATGTCTGCTCAGAGAAATGTCAACCGACTACTCAAAATAGATGAAAAGCTTTGACAGAATAACCAAGATAGGGCTGGAGAGGGAGATTTGTTTCTTGTTTCTTATTTTTTGTACTTCTGAGAAGTAACCCAACAAGGAGACGGATTACATCTTAATCACGGGTGAGTAAACAGGATAGCAGGTTTAGTCCTTACAACCCCACGTTTTTAATGCAGAAGCCAAAATGCCAAACCTCTGCACGCACTTAACCTTCCAAACAATGCTGTTCTCACGGGAGGCTGCACCTACTTAACCCAAGCATGTCTGCAAGTTCAGGTCTGCGTCATGCTGACGTGCAAGTCCGCTGCCTTGTAGACACTGAAAGAGGAGTAAAATACCTTCAAGATCCTTACCTCTCTGTCAGTGAGCTTTCCCCACTGCTGGAGTCTCTGCAAAGACTGCTCACTGGACTGCAGAGGGGCAAACGTGACATTTTCTCACCACAGAAACTAAGGAAGGTCTTGGTTAGCTTAATAGTAAAAAGAAGCATAGAATCACCAAGGCTGGAAACGACCTGCTCCTCGCAGGAAACCAGGAGCTTTCTCAACAATGGCAGGCTCAAAATATTTGCTTCCCTCATGGCAATGGAAATACCCCAAACTTCATGATGCAAATTTCTTCTGTTGAAGAAAAATTACATTTTCTCAAGTAGAATTTATATGCTCCAACTTACCTCCACTGAATTTGGATGTAAATTGCGTAAAATAAATACATCAAGCTTTTCAAAGCAAAGCCTATCTTTCCGTAGAAAGCCAAAATGACCGTTTCTCCTTGCCTGTTACCATTGCACGTCAAAAGCAGAGTTAGAAGTAATTGCACCTTTTTATTAGCTCTGTTAAAACAGTTCAAAAGACATCTCAGAATTAAGATGCGCACTCACACACGCACGCTTAACAGAAATTATCTTCAGTTACCTGAACGCCAAATTGAAACTTGTATCTCTGTACAATACTGGGCCCAAAGCTTTTAAAGTGCTTTTGAAGCTGGGACAGCTTACAAGTGTTGGGGCTGACTGAGGCAGAGCAGTTTTTCTACGGGTGCGCTCCATCTCTCAGGCCACATAAAAGCAAATCAAGTTCAGAAGGATAAGAGGTATATTGTCTTTCTGCTATCAGCTCTTCTAGCAACATGAATTTTCCACTTAACACCACAAAAGCAGTTCACTTTTAAACCACATCTAATGACAAATTATCCTGACAAACAAACCCATCCAGAAGGGTCCTTGAGTTGCCTATAGTCCAACTTTCAGCATTGCTCCCAACAATTACAGGCCTAGGCAGATGCTCATGGAGACAGCACAGCTCAACACGCTCCCTCGCTCCAGCAGTTTTGTTTAACTCCCTCACAAGAAGTAAAACCACCGTTTTCCACTGCTGCTGCTTGCTGGAATTAACTCCGTCCCAGTTTGAATCACTGAACAGAGCATTCAGCTACATGCTTTCCATGCCCTACACGTGGTTACCAGTGGAAGTGGTACAACAGCATTCTATAAAAGCTGATGTTCCATGATGGTAACACACCAATGACTGAGGTTGGCCCACCCTCTTGCACACATTGGGGTTAAGCAGTATCTGCCTTTCCTCATTCCTCAATATTTCAGATAGCTCAGCAATGCCCATCACAAACTGATCTACTGAACAAAACATATAGGTCTTTTCTCTAGGTATATGCAGTAAATACCAAACTTTATCTTCCTACGTACCTTGTTTACTGGGTCACTCCATGTTTTACCAGTTATCATATTCTGCTACGTACTTACCAGGCATTTTAACCAACAAGATACTTAATCCACAAACCAAGTACTCCAGAAAGTTTCAAGACATGAAGCAACTCCATAAAGTCAACATCACAACTCTTTAGACCTCTCTTGTGCATCACCACAATGATGTGACATCATGGCCAGCTGAACTGCAGCCTGCTAACAAAGTCACAAGCAAGATCTCTGCCATTTTGGCCACATACACGTGGTGATTACATACCCTGTATTTCAAGCCTTGTCTAGTATTACATTTGCCTGTGCTGCCTTGGCCTGCCCTTCTACTCCATTCTGCTCCCATCTAACTAATATCTAATAGGTGATTATTTTTCAGCAGATCAAACAGTTCATCCAAGATGTGTATTAAGTATTCGCTGCAGCAACTAATGAAGTCTTCCAGTAAGAATAAGATACTTAAAAATGCAACCAAACCCAAATAAAAGCCACAAAGTTCTGTTTCAACATCACAAAATTAATGCATTATTTAGAGTAGTAGTTAAAAGCAGCAATATTCTCAAATTTACAAAAAAAAAAAGTTAGTTACAGGAAAGAGAACTGTTGGAATGATTTCCTGTAAAGTTTTAGAAAGAAAAAAACAATAGCATTGACAGTTTAAAGACTTGGAGACAACAACATCCTTATACCCACGCAGGTCATCCAAGCAGCACTACTTCAGAACTGACCTCAGCCAGCTGTGGGATGAATGGGCAGAAGGAACGGATGGAGGCACTGAGATGCTGCAACACTCTGGAGGTGGACGCTCCTTACATGCCAACAGGGCAAGAGCACGTCTCCTATCCCTGTCCTACTCACTCCCAGCATCCCGCCTGCTATTTTTGTTGTTGCTCCTAAGCTGACATTTCTGTCAATTTCATAAAACTTGGGAGTTCAGAAGGCTTTAAGTTGAGCTGGAGAAGCTGAAGTGAGCCTGCAGGAAGGCAGCAGAACTCCGATGCTCACTGACACCCACACAGTATGTGCCGGATTCCAAACATACCTACTGGGAAACGATCGCACGTTCAGTAGTGAGATAAGGGAACAGAGTAAGTTTCAGAAAGAAAGGATTAAGATATCTCTTTTACCTGAAGCAAAATAATTTGATCCTAAGTTCAGCACCGCTGGCCCTGATATGAAAAAAAATATTGTTGATATTGACCCTCACAGACAGCTAGTGCCAGCCTGCATTATTTGAGTCCAACAAAATGCATGCACAAGCTCATGATGGACAGGTAGGCAATGGCTTGTTCTATTCAAGGAGGAGAAAGTCGTGCCTATCCATATGAGAAGGTGCTCTGACCACAACACCTGAAGAAACAGTTTGGCTACGTAGAATTTTGGCATGGGTGAGCCAGAAAGCTGCCAGGGTGACTGTCAGCATCACCAAACAGCCCACGGCTTGGGAATGGTCCCACACAACGCACGCTGCTAGGTGCTGCTCAAATCAGACAATGAGGAAAGACATCCCTAGAGGATGGGGAAAGGCCCACAGTTCCGGTGCAGTCAGGAGAGGCAGGGTTCTAGATGCGGTCCCAAGGCAGTTACTGAGAAGCAAGAGGAGATGACTTCACACAGCGTGCATCAGAACGACCATCTGTATGGGAATTATGGCTGAGTAGCACCAAATGATGTGCCCACTCCTCTTTTCACGTTTTTCCTTGCACAGAGAGACAGAATGCACAACTGTAGGAAACAAAACTTTACTCAGACGATTTTAATGACAAATATAGTAGAAAACTAAAAAATAACTGATCGGATGAACTGGACCACAAGCTTCTGTACCAGTGTTGGCTGATGGAGATGCAGATGCCAGTGCTGCAGTCAGAGGAACAGCGTGGAGCAAAGAAATGCCAGCTGTGAGAGCTCCCCGACTCCATGCTGTTCAGCTGGAGCTTGTAACAGCCCCAGAGGATTGAGAGCAGCTCTATGAGGATTTAAACGCATTTGGTACCTGAGCAATAGCTTGGGAAATGAATTTCAATTGGGATAAAAATGCACATTGGGACAAATAATATATTCATGTATGCAAATAGGGATTCTGAATTTATCAGCTTTTTAGACATTATCCCCTCAGAGGAAGCAATATAAATAGCTGCTGTAGTGTAATGGGTACTGAGCTAGAGTAAACAAAATGCTTGGGAGCATTAGGAGGGATAGAAATATGACCTAAATTATAATGGCATTATAAAGGACAATAGAAAACCCCCAGAACATTAAGCACCGATTTCCCTACCATCCTTTCACAAGGAGACTCCAGAGAAGGAAACGCTCCCAGGAAGGACAGCTGAAATGCCTTGAGACACCCTGGGACATAAACCTTCCCTCCTCGAAGGGAACAAGATCTGCCCACATACACAAAAAAAAACAACAGCAGAACCACCCTCACCTCTGAGAACACAAGCCCAAGGATTACTTCTAATGAAAAAGAGACGTTACAGAGATGGACTGAGATCCTGGTTTCCAAAATTGCTGCAATGATGTATTTCTCGCCTGATTAATGCAGCATTTCTGTACTACAGGAACACAGACAGGAATAACAAACAGGAGTAAGTACAAAGAAATCAACAAAAACGTTTGGGTTCGTTCAGAAAGTCACCAGTTCAGGGAGGGCAACTCCACTCCCAGCTAAGTTATCTTCCCAAACAATACTGTTTTAAACACATCACCTTAAGGCAGTGATATTCTGTGCTGCAGGGCTTCTGCAAATCGCCTGCAGGAGCCATAAGAGAATAGGTGTGCCGTGCTGTACCACTACCTCAGGCCAAGGGTCAGGGCTGCTATTTCATCTCTTCAATATGCAATAATAAAACAACATCCAACAAATGTTATAGATTAATGGCTTGAGTCAACTGCAAAATGTTTTGTTTTTTTTTTTCCAGCTGTGCATTTCCTCACAATTCTCAACACTTGTTCCAAGCTGAAAAAAAAAAAAGACTTGCTATAATAAGGAGTTTTCTTTACCTTAGTTCTTTTGTGTTACTTGTGTCATTTGGGTCCCCAGCATGTGACAAAGAGGAGACAAAGAACCATACCAGAGCAGAAGGGCAGGCCATTTTGGGAGTCTTGGGCTCAGAAACAGCTGTTTCAGCAACAGTCTTCCTCAGACCACCTGTAGTCATGGTGCCAACTGCAAGTGATAACTCCTCACAGAGAGGCTCTCTGATGTCTCTGCACTTTCTCCCTCACATTTTTTCTGATAGATACGGTCTATAAACATCAATTTTAGTCTACAAGACAAGCATTCAATAAAATTATATGAGCTAATTACTTCTGCATTCAAAAAAAAACAAAACAATGATTTCAATTTTTTTTTTTTAAACAGTTACTGCAGCACAATGCTGCAAAGCTCAAGGAGAAATGGGTTTTGAGCTTACAGAAGGAAGAGGTTTAGTCCAATAAATGAAATAAAGGTAAAAAACCCAAACAAATTAAAAAAAACAAACATGCTTTCACTAATTTGGTTTTCAACAAGCACAGGACACACTATAAGCAACAAGACTACTTCAGTCTTCCAAATGCATGATTCAATGTTAAGTTGTCTCCTATTTGGAAACTGTTTTGCAGCCCATATTACAGAGCAATCCAGTATCTTGCAATACTGAAATCAGGGCTTGTGTCAGGTTCCTGCAGGTGTTAGCCTCTAATTGAAACCCCTCTGCACAACTCCATCATCACAGGAAAATGAGATATTTGGAGACAGAAGGTCTGAGGCAGCAGCACAGTAGAAGGCTCCAACTCCTCAGTGACCACAATGCCATTTTCTCCCACAAGTAGTATTAGAGTAGACAGATTATACTTGTCTGCTTGTTCTCTAGAGTAGTCTTAATTTATTTTTGCTTTCCAAACGTTCCTGCTGGACTTCGGAGAGCTGAGCACTGCCATCTGCCTCCGAGCAAGGCGCACCCCGAGGGCAGGACCATCCCTGTTGCAAACGGTCCTCTCGCATCCAGGGCTGAGTCTGACCACATCCACCACAGTAGAAAGCATATTATTTTACTTGCAATGCTTCCAACCTCGAAATTGTTCACCTTTCCCCCTCCACATGATATACATCATTTGTCAACAAGCTCTGTGCCAGCAGTTACGGAGGTGCCATTTCTACCATGCAATCTAGCTCTTCTCAACACTCAAATTAAGGACAGATATCACAGTAATCTCCAAGGCCTTTCTTGGCTAGCAGACAGCTACACATATTAACTGCAGCACTAGCTCTGCAGGACCCAGGCTGCCATCCTCTAAGATTGAGATTTTTGCTTTAACGCCAGTCCTCATTTCATTAGGAAGCACAGTGTTTTGGCCTGAAAACACAGATATATTACTGCAACAACATCAGCTCTTCCCTGAAGCTAGAACAACTACAGTGGGAGGTATTCCTCCCTAAGACAGGAAAAAAAAGGAAGCATCTGCTTCAAGACAAATTATCATTAGAATAATAAGGAGTTTTGTTTTAAAGGCAAGCCATAAAACACAAGGCAAATCCTATATGGACAAAGTACCGTCAGAAACCTTTGAGAAATGATGCAAAGCAGGATCCATGACAACAAACTGTCCTGAGGATACAGTCAACCTTAGGTGGAACAACCAAGTAAAAGATGTCCCGTGACGTGAATGCTGCTGTACAGCTTTGCCCCGTTTGTGAAGATTAAATTATCAGTGCTCTCTCAGAAATTGCACCTCAAAGGCATTAGATGGTTTTAAACTTGCTGGGATCACAGATTTTTGAAGAAAAAGCTTCAATGCTGGAACAGAACTGATGTTGTTAAATCACTGTGCCACTACACATGCAAGATTCTGCTTTCTTCCTCCAAAGCAGGGAGGGAAAAAAATAACTGATAGAGAATGAGCTTTGGACGTAACACAGAATAAAAGGTTATAAATACCCAACACGCCTCCTGCTTGGGGAATGAACCCACCTGGATCAGAAGGCAGGAACTACCCAGCAACACCCACTGGTAAGTGGGCTTATCCTAGAATAACCCACACATTCTTATACGTACAGCCCACTTAGGTGGCTACCAATCACTTCAAAGCTGTCCATCTCCATTCCAAATCTACAGGGAATCTCTTGGGGCATCTTTATAAAAAGCTTTATATAATCCTGAAGATTTCAAGTATTTTCTAACTCTTGTGGAATTTCTCCTCAGTTTTTTTTTTATTATTATTATTTTTAAAGCATGCACCACCAAACCAAGTTTGCTTCAGTTGTCGTTTATTCTTTACTTAGAAAAACACACAAAGTAAAACCTCAAAAAAAATTATATTTTTGGTATAATTTCGTGGGCCATCAGAAATACTACATGTATCTGAAAGCCCATCTGACATGCAGATGGCTAAATCTGGTTCAGCAGATGTCTCACCAGGAGAACTTTGGGGGACTGAACAGTTACACAGTGTTCATTGGTTTCCTGTAATACTGGCCTCTTATGGGACCTTGCAGAAATGAAATGCTGTTTGTGCTGAAGGATGTACACCACAAACAATTGGATTTTGTTGCTATAAGAAGTTGTAAGAGGCCAATATTAAGACATCTTAATAAGTTTGGGGTGTGAGACCTTACCACAGGGAAAGGCCCTTCCCAAGTTGGACAGCAAAGCAAACTCTTACTACAACTTCATATCAAGCAAACTGTTATTCACAGCACATCCTAATTCCTTCTGTTTAACGCAGGTGATGTTACATTACAGTCACTCCAAATGTTCCTAACCCAAACATCTCAATTTGAAAAGCCACTTAGTTTTACAATGGAAAGACAAAGGAAATTCATTTAACCATCGCAGCTGCTCTCCGGAACTGTGCAGTATTTTCTGTATTATTATAATCGCTTTCAAATAAAATTTACGATTAGATAGAACCAATTTAAATAAAGCAAACAAAAACTAACAGCAACAAATTTAAATTTCTCTTTCATTCCAAAAGAAGTATTCCTCAAAGTCTGCTGAATAACAGACTTTCAAGCCTGGAAAACTGGAAAAAGAATCATAATTTAAATAAAAGGTTTTCAAAATGACTCTGTTCATGAGATTTTACCAGCTTTGATCTAAATTAGAATTTTAATGAGTTACATAATTTTGTATTCATTAGGAACAAGAAGTGACCTGACAGTGAACTACTGTATTTCTTCGTGGCTGCTCCAGACTTTTCTTTTCAACTCAAACAGATAATTATACTGTGAGGGTGGGGAGGAACAGCAGTCAGGACTCTGTGCTTGCAGAGCACGCAATGCATTTTGGGGGAGACAATACACCTTTGTTTTTAAATGGAAACAATTCCAATCACTTCACATTCATACACAGCATCAGCTAAGGAATTACAGCATAATTCCAGAGAAACTTCCATTACATCAGAGCCTCTCTGATACATTTTGTTCCCACCTGATGGCCTCTTTTTTCTAGGGTGCCTCCACACCCCTAGTTGGCAGAATGGGGCTGTGAGCAACCTAGTCTATGAGGTGTGCAGGCCTATAGCAAGGGGCTGGGACTAGAACATCTTGAAGTCCCTTCCAACTCTGAATCATAGAATGATATGCCATTCTTTCATTCTGTCATTTCCAGCAAAAACACAGTGCTTAAGCATTGCAAAGACGTTAGAACAACCAACCAAATAAACAGTCCTCTTCTCTCCCTACAACTCATCTCCAGCAAGAAGCGGTAACGGCAAACCCCACTTCTTCCCTTCACAATACACACGCACTAAACTGATTCTACCAAATGCATCACGCTCATAGACCAGCAGTTACCTAAAGCAATGAAAAACCACGTGCTCTCACTCAGAAGTCTTCCAGCTGCCCGCTACACCCCGTAGGTTGGTTGCCTACGCTGGCACAGACCCCAGGCTCTGCTTTCCTCGTCGTAAGGCAGCCAATGTCACCAAGGTATAGAGAAAGAGCATCCCAAAGCAACCGAAGCACTGCTAAGACATCAGTGGGAGAAGCAAACAACATTCAGTGTGGTTCTTTCAGCAGAGAAAAGAAATGGCACAACGGAAAGCATGATGCAGCTAAACACTAAAGAACAAAATAGGAACCTATCAAAACTGTTGACTTCATGCCACTCGATTCTGCTACTTCTTACTAAATAGACTACTCTGCAGTGAAACTAAAGCCAAAACACTCCCAACAACTATAACTTCTAACTACAAGAAGGATATTCACTGGGTGCAGACATAAAACTCAAAGAATTAACACATTTAAAATACCAGAAGCAGTTGAAAAGCATGAAAGCTTCCCAAAACTAATTGCTGGGCTTATCTCATCTTAACTTCTCATTTGCCGCTATAGAAACAATTCCTGTCTCAATCTGTTTCAACTGTAGTAATTAATATTCATCTCTCCCCTTGCTTTCTCTTCCTTCAAGCTGAATTCCATGGAAATGGGTCTTTTTTAAAAGACTGCTTTTTCCCTCCGGGGACAACTAACACAGAAGGCCTCTGACACCAATCCAATTACCAAACGAAGCAGAGAGCAGCCTCCGTGCTAATCACATGGGTCCAAGTAAGGTCACTCCATAGTTAGGAAAAAATAAAATTATTTCTAAGGCAAAGGACATGGCGGTTCAGGCTAGCTCAGGAGGTTGGCCATCATATTTATGAGAGACGAAAAGGAACCAACTATACTTCAACCAAATGATCCACTGACAGCATAGTTAGGGTATAAACAGAAAAGATCTTGTCTCGATAGGTCAGATCTCTATGCTTTGGAAGATGGTGTCTGCAGGCTCCACCACACAATGCTTTTATTTTGCAAAATGTCAAGTTGGAGGGAGGAGGCAAAAAACAGGACCTGAATTCCTCCCAGAAGAACGAGCTATATAAATGCACTGAAACAGGCAGCTGAAGGGTTTACTGACCTGCTGCAATATTTAATGAAATTATTATACAAAAATCATTTTATACTTCCGCTCACCTGGCACGATCTAGAATTGAAATCTGAGCACCTCAAGAAACAAACCAGAGCAATTCTGCTTTGTGGGAAAACATCAGGTCCACTCTTACTAAATATTTTGTACGGTCTTGGCACCTCATTACAGAAAGGTCATGGAGGAGTTGGAGCAGGTCCAACGAAGGGCAACAAGCCTTGTGAAGGGCTTGGAGAATATGAGGAGAGACTGGAGGAACTGGGGCTGTTTAGTCTGGGGAAAAGGAGGCTAAAGGGAGACCTTACTGCTCTCTTCAAATATCTGAAAGGTGCTTACAGAGAGAGTGGGGTTGGTCTTTTCTCAATGGTGATAGGAGGGGAAATGGCCTCAAGTTGTACCAGAGTAAGTTTAGGTTGGATATCAGGAAACACTTCTTTACAGAAAGGGTGGTTAAGCACTGAAATAGGCTCCCCAAGGGAGGTGGTTGAGTCAGGGACGTGATTTAGGGGTGGGCTGTTAGAGTTGGGTAGTATGGTTAGACTGTGTGGTTGGACTCAATGATCTTTAAGGTCTTTTCCAACCCGAGCAGTTCCATGATTCTATCTTTAAAGTTACTTAAATTCTGAAGCTGTTCGTAACTTCTGTATTAAGTATCAAACTAAGTACACCATTAACAATGAAAACCATAACAGAAGATGAACAAAAGCCACACAGTAAAAATAAAAATTGTGACTATGCAAATCAACTCACACTCAAGTCAGAAGTGCTTCAAAAATATTACAGAAAAAAATGTATTTTAGCATCAATTGCTTAATACAAGTTTTATTGGAGGAGTTTCCGTAACATAAAAAGTTTATAACTAAACAGAATTCTTGGCTTTACTTCTGAGAATTGTTTAGTATACTCTTTCTATTTCTTCTTCTTGTGTTCTTCATGTTCACAGAACATGCACAGCATTTCTGCATTAAGACACGTGAACACCAACTCCGCAATCATCATCTTAGGCAATGTCACAAGCCAAGTTTGGCTTGATCCAAATCCTTCATCTGAAAAGAAGCCAAGTGGATACTAGAAAAGATTTACTCTTCTCAAGAGCAGTCAGGTACTAGAACAGGCTGCCCAGGGAGGTGGTGGAGTCACCATCCTTGGTGGTGTTCCAGAACCAGATGCTGTACTGACGTACAGTGGGTTAGTGGAGAAATACTGGTGGTAGGTTGGCAGATGGACCGGATGATCTTCTCCAACCTTGGTGATTCTATGGGCCTACAGCAAGTTTCTCAAAAACCTCAGGGGTCTCTCAAGACCCTAACAGGGTGAGCAATAAGCCTACTGAGGAGGATGCACCAGCTCAGCTTCAGTTCCACACTTCACCGCAGGGCAACAGAATAATTTTACTAGTGGACAAGACACAGAACTGACACGCTGATCACCTCTGAACTTTACATGTTTACCACACATCATTAAAAATGAAAACAGTGTCTAATTCAGCACTGTATTTCAGTTCTCCATCTCTTCTTTTGAGCACAGCAAAACGCACTGCTGAAATTGATTATGTGTCAGTCACAACACGAAAAGATCGTGATGTAACTCACTAGTTTGGGAAATTATTTCAAGAACAAAAGCCTTCAATGAAGTTACAATGCACAAGCCAAATATTGCTACAGAAGAGCATAATAAAGGAAAGACATCTGTCAGATGTGACAAAAATACTAGCCTCACTCAAAAAAATCAAGAACTTTCTGCTGTTTTTATGACATGACTTCTTTTTTTGGGGCTGTTTTTCTTTATAGAACAATTATCTAAGCCTGATAGAGAGTCAACACTGAGTATATCTTAAGGAACACCTTGCAGCTTACTGTATACCTATACTGAAAATACATGGGGGGGTAAATCCCACTGGTTCAAGGTTTTAAAGCATTGAAACATTTGTCTGTGCCATCAATCAGCCTGGGGAGCAGAACACTAACCCAAGGGCAGTCAAGCTGAACACAGTAAAGGAAAAGGTAGACAACTATCACCACTAGTGAAAGTAGCTGACAGCACTATCAATCATAGAATAGGATATGCAACAAGACACATTTACTTAGATTCACCTGCAAATTTTCATACTAGCTAAGTAAACTTGATCAATATTGAAAACATCTTGAAAGAATTAGAGTACCTATCCATTTTTTCTTTCTTATCTTTGTAAAAGAGTCGTCTATCAGTCTACAGAAATCTTGGGCATCACCGGTGTGGTTGCTTTACGTCCAAAGGAAAAGAGAGATGGGAGCTATCTACTTGCGCTCCTCTTTCCCCTTACCCTCCTGATTACACACCTCCAGCACATCCTCATTGTGCAATTCCCCTTCATCTGAAGTCCCAGCCTGCTTTGTTATTCTTTGCAGAGTAATTATTTACGTTTCTGAAATTAAGACACCAGTTGAATTTGAACCAAATTTCATGAAATCTTAACAAAAGGGAACAGTAAGATGCTAGTTCTAAGTGAGAATGAACATAATGTTTTCCCGCTTCCTGTGTTTCAGTGGAGAAGCTGTCAAGTTTTCGTCTCTACGAAAACTGAACATTCAGGAAGACAAGAACCTGACAACACGCCACGGCACTGCTCAAACACAAGAGAAAAGGCACACCATGACCATTACATGAACTACGGTGACACAGTTGCAGGTCAGAGCCAGAACTACTCCTAACTTCCACCCCTGCGACCGATATGCTCAGTGTGAGGATAAAATTCCCGTCATCAGGGATCAATTGAACGTTCGCAGCTTAACTGTATTAAATGCAGTCTTTGCTATACTCTGATGCATCACGTGGTAACCAGGGAAAGAAGCACGAACACCACAACTTGAATAGCTCCACCCAGCTAATGGAAAAAGCATCAGTATTTTTGGCTTGTTACAGCTCTTCTGTGGTCATTCAGATGACCTTAACTGAGGTCAGGAGTCAGTTATTACATCCTTGCCTGTCCTACTAAAGCACCAGCTCATTTCACCTTCCTGCACCCTTCCCTCACTCCTATCTCACCTCTCTAACACTTTGCCACAAAAAGGCTCTGGGCAGCCTGGTCTGGTAGTCAGCAACCCTGCACATAGCAGGGGGCTTGAAACCAGACTATCTTTGTGGTCCTTTTCAACCCAGGCCGTTCTGTGATTCTGTAAGTCATTCTCCATTTACTCTAATCTTCGAGTGGCACAGACATTACTCTCCCTTACAGATACAGACATGAATGCTCATCTTCTCCCTGCCCACTAAGAGAGATCGTTAATAGCCACGAAATGCAGAGGGAAGAAAAATACTAGAGTGTCTGTCTCCTGATTTCAAACAGGTGTTGAGCTAGTTTTGTCAGGCTAACTCCTTTATTGCCAGAAGGTAAAGACATACGAAGCTATTTGCATAGAAAGAAACCAGATTTCTAAATCACCACGTAAGAGAAAAAGACCATCAGAATGTTGCTAAACAGACAGTGAGCACGTATGTCAGCAGAGGAGCAGTCACAACAGCCACGCTCCCAAATGAGAGCAGGAATGCCTCCGTACCACATTGATGGGAAGCACGAAGATGGGCTTGCATGCTGATACCATGAAGACTGGCTTTCACAGAATAAAACCACCCAAGATGACAGGCAGGCAAAATGCAAAGTCAGGTTTGCACACAGTTTGCAAAAGCAGCTCCTGATTTTAAGTTTCATGTATAGCAACCTGAAGGCAGACAATTAATTAACACCTTTGAAACCACTCTGAAGCAATAGCATTTACCACCACCCCTATTCTTCAGGTTTGACTTGGAAACAAAAACACTTGCCCTTAAGGAAAAACACACAGAAGCAAAGCAGCTGGGCTCTTTAGCCTCTTTCTCCTTCAAAAATAATTTGCTTTAACAAGAGACAATGAATACAAAAACCATGGTAAAGGTTAGTTGAGAGAGTAATACTCTTGGGAGGCAAAGTATATTTACATATACTGGTGGGGGGAAAAAAATGAAAGATGCTTTTAAAATCAACATTTAGTGAAGCGAAACAACTGCATTTCATAAAGCAAATCTAGAATTCTGCTGCACAGATAAATGGCCCAAAATGGAAATTGGTCAGAGCTGCTGAAATATCACAGGATAAATGAAATTATTTTCTAATAGAATAGTTAGCTACTGAGAATATTTCCTGCCTCTGTATACCAATTACTGCTCAATTACTGTCAGGCCACCACACTTTCCCAAGTAGCACCAGAAGGTGATCCACAACACTGGCAAATGAAACGTCTGTTACGTCAATAAGCAGCACCGTAACTGTTTGTTAGAAGCATGTCTTCAATTTGATAGGTAACAGCCAGGAAAACAATGTGAACGATACTGTTAGTCAGTAAATTAATCACCGGATAGAATCGAATAATATTTAATAACAAAGATGATTTAATTCTTACGGATGAGCAGAGCATTGGAAGAAAGATTCTCCTCCTTGATTACAGCTGTGGAAAGGCAATGTATTACTGCATTAGTAGCTAATTCATTAGCTATTTGCTGCCGGCCAGATAAACAGCCAACTGAGAGAGGCAGGCATCTGCATGCTTCAAATACTCAGGCATCACAAGTACTTGGGGGAAGCACGCTCCCACACACAGGGAGTGCTTCCACAATCCAGTGGTTTCCATTGGGTTGAATCCTACTCCCTGACAGTCTGAAGTCCCCCGCATAAATCAGGTTGCTGATTCATTTCTGTCTCAGAATCGTTCTGCGAGATGGAAGCCATTTACTCCCTAGGAATAAGACAAGTTAGCAGAACTTAAGGGATTCCAGTGTTTCGCATCTCAAAACACTCAATACTTGGACAACTTGAATTTATTCCCAAATGCTTTTCGGAACTATTTTCTTGGGTTCTGCTGCTCTTCCACCCCAAAGCAGAACACACTCCATTTCCTCCCTGAAGAGAAAAAAAAACAACCTGAAATGTGCTGAAAGCTGAGATAAACTTCATCCATTTCTATTTAGAGAGCAAGAAGCCTACTGCAAAGCCCCAGGCTTCAAAAACAGGTTAACATTCAAGGAAAAATACCTTTGTTCTATTGCAAAGAGGGTTTTAAGCATGCACGATACATGTGGCACCTACATATCACAGGAATGAAGAAAAGCACCAAGTATGAGAAATGAAATTCAGTAAACAGATTGTTTATCTTCAAAGTTGGGATTCTGGAACGAGTCTCAAGTGACAGGGCCCTACAGACTGAACCACTGCAAACTGGTCCAATGCACCACAAAGCCCTCCTGTAAAATTGACCTGACACAAATCACTCGCTCTGCTTGTGAAGTTTTTAATAAGACAAAGTAAGACCCAAAATGAGTAATAAAGAAATGCAACTGTCAGCAAAACGTGTTTATTGTAGTTTTGGACACAGGTACAGTTGCTTTTCCACATGTACAACTCTGCAAGAGAATGTGCACAATGTAGAATCCATCAATGCTCATTTCCAAGTCCGCTCAGCATCTTAAAAAATGTTTAAGTCTCATTTGATGGTCTGCTCTATATGATTTGAAATTTTAAAATCAGGATATAAAAACCTCCCAGCATCACAGCCCAGGAGAACTTGGAGCAAGACCTTAGATTCAAGCAGTCAGAAAGACAATGAAGTATACCAATTGGGAACGCTGGCTCTGCAAGATCAAGTGAAAACATTCCCAAGAACATTTTTCCCCATATAATTCTATTGGTTTAGCTCTGGCTCTTTCAAATTCTTCATTTGCAGCGCTTCTTACTTCTTCAAGAGGATTTTTAAAATAGCGTTTGTGCTATTGTGGAACACAGGCTATTTATTATAACCAATGCATCTTGTAATTCTAATCGACCGGCACCTAAACCTCACTATTTAATTCTCATTGTTCATGTACAATTCTGCTCAGCTGAAAGAGCTCACGTCTTGCAATTTGAGCTGATCATACAGGAAGGCAATGAAGTAACAAAAGTAGAAGGTGTTATAGGCAATTTAGCTTTTAATTAATCTAAACTGGGAACTAAAATTATGATATGCAATTTAGTTTTATGTTTTAATCAGACTCAACACAGCATTTTAAACTCCACAAGCACTCACACACATTGGGAGGGGTGCAATGAAGGTTTCATCTGAGGTCTCCCCATTACTTCAAAACAGCTCCTGAATTTTAATTAACCCAAAACAACAGCTGAGCTCTGCACTAGTGAAAACTGATGGAAAGTCCCAAAACTTGGCCTCAAAACAGAAATCCCATTTGACCAGAAGTCACATGAAAACGTTAAAAACAAAAATTCTGTCATAGACAGCCAAAAGGAACAAGGAAAGGAGAAGAAAACAAAAACAAAACAAAAAAAACAAAGACATCTAGCCTGCACGGAAGACTATTTTCATGGTAAGGTTCATGCCAGATGTTCCTTCTGGGGAGCAATCTATAGTGAACTTTTCTGCCACAGGTTTGTGTGTCATTTAAACAGAATAAGTGACCAAAAACATACTTACAGACATAGAGAGTGCAAGATGGTGAGAATCGGATACTGTAATACTCTGGCCTTGCTTCCAGACTGCATTTCACTGAATCATGGAATCACCAAGGTTGGGAAAGACCTCCAACATTATCTAGTCCAACTGTTCACCTACCACCAACACTATATGTCTTAATCATGTTCCTTAGTACAAACGTCTAAACATTTCTTCAACATCTCCAGAGACTCAAACACCTCCCTGGGCAGCCCAGTCCAGAGCCTTTTTGGAGAAGAAATTTCTCCTAATACCCAACATGAGGATACCCCCAAGTAACGTACAAGACATCTGCTGCTGGTACCCACTTTTAAATTACATTTGCTCCACATTCATGACTGAACAGTCATCATCAACACAACGAGAGTGAGCAGACAGGTTAATGGTGAAAACATTGGTGAACAGAGTCTTTAATGAGAACTGTTTGATAGCAAAAGCTGATCAACACACATCCCTGATCATCCACAAAACCCCACCTCCTGCGTACCATAAGAACTGTCTTGTTGTCTCTCATTTTAGTGCATAGTTCCATCCTTAGAGATATTTGATTCATAGGAACAAGTACATATCCCCATCCTCGGAGAAATTTTAGATGCAGAATCAGAACTAAAAAACTTTCTGTGTAGTTTTATACACAGTTTAACAATGCATGCAAGAATAGAACAAGAAATGAAAGATTAAACGTTTAGAATGCAGCGTGTGTCCAAAGTATGTGTTGAGATGAATACCAAAGCAAAAGTCACTGAAGTTCCTAACTGAGGCAATTAAAAACATTTTACTTTAGAGTCAGTTGGTGTAGGTTCACAACTGATGGATGCAAAGCAACACAAACAGGACCTGTAACATATTACAGCCCACAACGTGCAAAAGCTACGCTGCCAGAAAAAAATAATCACGATAAATTCAGATCAGAGTGGTTGTTACTCATCAGCTTTCAGGGGGATGGGCTCACCAGAGACACCTTTTCATTTAGGAAATCCAAAAGCATGCAGTCCTTACACACACACAAAGCGTGTATCAATTCAGTGCTGCCTTCAAGCTTCGGGCAGCATGCCAGAGCGGTTCGTGGTGGCAGACATTTTGGGACCACAGTAAATAAAACTGTCAGAACAAGAAAAATGAAAAGCCTGAGTGTGGAAAAAAAAATTAATTGAACTTGATCTGTACATCAATTTAGCCTCTGGGGCAAACTGAAATTACTTGGCTCTTAACTATCCTGGAAACATCCAAATCACTGTCCAGCGTGATTCATGTTCCGGGCTGAATCATCTGGGCCAATTAAAAAAATCTAACCCACTAACTTTGTGCTAAAGAACATTCTAACCCATGCAATAGAGTGGTGTCTCTTTGAATCTCCGCAGATGCAATGAAAGAGGGCAGGAGTAAGGTCCAGTCAGACTGCTCACAGCTACGTGCTTTTTTCTGCTCTGGCAACCAACACAGAGATGAAGGACATGACCACGCTCTCATACCACAGGCAGCAAAGGTGCTGAGAATTTGCAACCGTACGTTCACTTCATTCAGCAAAGTGGGAGGATGCACAAAACAGAGTTTTCCTGGATCCAGCAATCTATTTGAATTTATGAAGCAAAATAAAAGAGAGTAGATCATAAACAATCTAGAGACCTGAAATACATTGAGTAATACTGTTTCTAATCACACTTTCTTCTACAGTCTGAAATGGCTAGAAATGTGAAAGGTGACTTTCACACTCAAGTAGCAATGCCAGAACTCCCATTCAGGCACTGCCAAGCAGCGTGTGCAGTTGGAACTACAGAACTGGCTCCATTTCTTCACTCACTAGTGTATCACAGAGGTAAACAGACACCGAATTATAGACGTGAGAGGGAAAAAAAAGCTAAACAACTATTCTTCTGCATTCTCAATTATTTTCCGACATGTACAAATAACTTCTCTAAACAAGTCATAATCAGTAATGATTCACACCTTACCACAGTCAACCTATCCTACTCAGTATGTAAACAGCCAGCAGTGCTTAAAGAACTGCCGTGTCCTTATGCAAAGCAAGTAATACCTTTAATCCAGTCTCTCAGGATCAGATTTCTGTCACTTTCCCCATTCCATGCCTCTTCCCTAATCACAATCAATGCTTCGTCTTTATAACTGTATTTCCCTTCACCTTTTTGGTCCTCTTTCCCCCTATTTAGCTACCTCACATCAGTAACTGCAGAGCCAAATATAATGAAAGAGTTAGGGAACTTCACCTGTTCCTCCAATTGGGCTAATGACTAGGGCATTAAATGACATGGAGTTTTTGAAAATACAACATACAATCAGATGTTCACATCACAGACACAAACTGAATGCTGATTTCTTAAGTAATACACATAGTCTTAGGGGACAGCCATGAATGCATTTAGAAAATTTTAACCAGTGACCATTTTGGGGAGGTGCAGAGACCCCATACATCCAGATTTCCTTTAAGCAGCTACTGAAGATCACATTGTCCAGCACAGAAAATGAACACCAGAAAAGAGAGTCTGAACTTAAAAACTATTTAACTAATCAGCAGGCAGTGGAAAGGTGAGAGGTTCTCCTCTCCATGGAGTACAAGAATGTGTAAAAGAAGCACAGTTACATAGGTCACCTGAAAGTCATGCCTCCTTTTTTTCCCCATGGAAACCACAACAGATGCAAAGAGCACTATGAAACTATTTGAAAGAGCAAATTTGCAGCTACAAAACACTGCTTTCCAACAGAATCATCACCATTAGTCAATTCATGTGGATGAGCTGATTTCATTTTGTCACACTACGTTTCATGGTGTGACGGCTATGCACGGCTTTCTGGAGCATGGCTTGTCTTTCACACAGCTGCTGCCACTGCTGGAACATGCTACCATCACCTCACTGCCCTCACGCTGACTGGTTGGTCTCCATAAGCATCCATGGACGTCACTGGGTGCCATTTTTTTTTTTTTTCCCATGTGAAGGAATACAGTGACAGACTTTTGTTTCACCCACACTTTCATGTCAGATGCCATTCCCTGTGACTGCCCCTCCGCTGCCATCTGTCACACAGCAACAAAATGAATACTGGCGAGAAGGTTCAACCTCAACTGCCATTCCACCAACATCCGCCTCTGACATCACGGGCAACAGCAGCACTACTTTGACAGCAGCCCTCATAGACAATCCTTCAACTACCTGACACCCAACAAGCAACAGCTAGGTCCAATTACACGGTGCCTGTTGTTATGACATTAGCCCATGGAGAAACTCAGTGTCCAAAGGACCGAAAGTTATCTAAAATAGTATGACTCTTCCAAAAACAGTTCATAAAAGTAAACGTTCCACTTCCAACCATCCACTCTGATTTCTGGCCCTCAACGCACCCCAACAGTGCACAAGTCAGCAGTTCAGACATCTGTGTCCAGCTTTAAGATAAACCAATAGCAGCGGTCACTGTCACACTCACAGATGATCATCTGTTCAAGTTAGATTTTTTTTTTTATTACTTTTTTTTTAGAAGCTGATGACTCAGAAAGAACTGGCAGAAAAGGGTAGGTAGTCAGCAAATGTGGCTTTGCTTATTTTCATCATGAAGATTGGTGGTAATCATATTTGTGAGAGTGTGACCAGCTCCTTTCCCAGCAACAGCTGACTTAGTCTGTTGCTGACCACACTCTTATTCTGTACATAAACTGTGCAGTGCTGAACTGGGGGGGAATAATAAAGCCAGGTCCATCCATTTCCCCTGCAAATCCAGTGGTACTTCACGCATGAGGGAAAACAGAAGAGCGAAGCTCAAACAAAAACAAAACACAGTAGAGCAATGGAGAATAATTAAGCAGCTTCATGAGAGAGGCCATCTGCCCTCTGCGCTCTTTTCATTTGGAGAGAGCTGCCCTCTCTGCCTGCCAGCAGCAGCAGCCACAACCTCCAGCCCCTTACTGCAGACCCACCCAGCGCGGTCATGGTGATCTAGGGGACCCTTCACATTTGCTTCCTTCAGCAAACTACAGCTATTAATTACAGTGTGAATCACAAAGCCTGACGAAGCTGAGGTGAGCTACTGACCAAGACTGGTACTTGGAAGCCCGTTACCCAGCTGTCAGAGCAAAAGAACAGCTGTCTAACTTTGTGTTCATTTAATGATGATTATCACAACCTTCAGCCACCAGAACAGGCTGCACACAGCCTACCCTTTGGATTGCTGGCTGGCAAGAAGCAGCAACAGAAGTGCTGAATCTTGGAGGTAGCACTAGTTAGTGGCTGAATTTGGCTTTCTTGGAAGGTTTTGTATCTTGCATTTTCAGCGGAAAGAAAGAACTTATGGCCAGCAAGAGCAAAATGCAGGTGTCCTCTCCACCCTCCACCATAATTACTAACCATATACCAGCTTAAAAGCCTTTCTCTACAGGTGACTACCATTCAGGCCTCCACCTTGCCCCAAAACCTTACTCCATACTGCAGAACCATCACAACGGCTTGGGCTGGAAGGGACCTTCAAAGCCATCCAGTTCCAACCCCTGCCATGGGCTAGTTGCTCCCATCAGATCAGGCCACCCGGTCCCATCCAACTGGCCTCGAGCACCTCCAGATATGGGGCTTCTCTGGGCAGCCTGTACCAGTGTCTCAACATCCTCTGGATAAAAAAAATAAAAATAAAAATCCACCTAATATCTACCCTAACTCTCCTCTCTTTAAGTTTAAAGCCATTCCCCCTTATGCTATCGCTATCAGGCCATGTGAAAAGTCAGCCTCCATATGTATATATGCTCCCTTCAAGCACTGGCAGTCCACAATGAGATCTCCCAAGAACCTTCTCAAGCTAAACAATCTGCTTGTAGCTGAAGACTATGACTCGAAGCAAGCAATAACTTATTTCTGGAGTATGACAAAAGGTCTTGAGCAGTTCATTCCAAATTCTTCCAATTAATAACCCTTCTGAGAAATTATGAAACAAATATTAAGCTGATGCTAGCAAGCTATTCACTATCTACTCTCAAACATGCACACAGTAATTTAAGAAAGTGCTTAAACAATCAGCATTTATAAGTTCAGACACTGCTAACCCCTTGTTATTTTCAAGCCCACCGCAAGCCAAGAGCCTCTACAGTGCGCTCAGACCTTTGGCATGCTTGTTTTAATGCCATTTTGCTCCTTTCATGCACAAGTTAGGAGATTTATTTTAACAGAGCAATGCCCACATCAAGTCTGAGGAGCCCTGGTTCAAGCATGAGCTGTTTCAAGGCTTACATTAATAAGAAGAAAGAATAAATTGACATTATCCCTTGCTAATTTATTTCCATCGTTAACTACCTTCAGTGAAATATTTACAGCTTGTTTACAATTTGAACTTCAATAATTTTGACTTCCAGTTGTGATATTTTGTTACACATCAGACTGCAAGAATAAAGGCCCTCCAGCACTGAAAATTCATTTCAATATTAAAAAAAGAAGTTAATTTTTAATAGAAATGCTTCAATTAGGAGGATTAGCACAGTCTAGCGCACATGCCTGCATTTCTTATTGTGGCACTATGGTTCACATTCCGCAGCAGGAGTCAGCTCTGCTCTTCCACAGACAAGACAGGTCTCTATACAGACACTATGAAATGGATGCTGCCTGGGCCAAAACCCCTCAACAGGGCACTGGGGCACACGATAGCTGAGTTGATTCCCGCAGAGGGCAGTAAGGAGGGACACACATCAGTCTGGATCAGGCCCAACATGAACTCTGAATTTTCTTTTTCCCTTGGGCAAAAGGCAGTTGTGTTACATCAACTCCACCATTAGACATTCTTTATAACAATTTGAATTTTACAATATACTTCACCTGAAAACCATTAGAAACATCCTCATATAATTCAGATGTTGTCACAAGCTTGAAACTGAGTCCACAGACAATTTACAGATCCAGTAATAAATTCCAGGTTCCTTGAGACGTTACCAAGTCAGGATACAGCAGCCCCCAGAACTCAGCTCTCAGCCATTACATTTGGGGAGTTAACAGAATTAGTATGGGTAAGGTATGTATGAGGGCCAGGGGAAGAGCAGCAAACCAGGGCAGATGTATTTTTAGCAATATTTGCCTTAGTCAGAGGAATTCCAAATATATTTCAGGCTATTGAGATCCACAGTGAGACCTCACTAACTCCTGTGTTATCTCAGCTAACCCCGCTTTAGATCAGGATCAGCTTTCAGTTCATCTGTTCCTTTGGAGCTCTGGAGGGAAACGAGATCTTTTCCCATTAAGAAATGCAGAACTCCAAGAGCCTAAAACCAAACTATGCAGAGATGTGTACAGAACAGGAGAGACAGAGATTACACCTTCATCCTGTAGGCAACAGGAGGGACCAAGAAAACCACCCATACAAATTAATGAGTAAGTAATAATCACTGGCACACGTAAGCTGTTTCACACACCAGGTTACAGGTACGCATTTGATCAGTAAACATTTCTGTCTAGGAGGATTTTCATTGAAATAGGTTCAGTCTATGCTGTGAGATGTAGATGGGCTCGGGACAATTTCATCCTGACATCCACACATAACTGAAGATTCCACCTCAGACATTTGTTCTGATTTTTGGGCGGTCCTGAGTGGAGCCAGGGGTTGGATTCCATGATCCTTATGGGTCCCTTCCAACTTGGGATATTCTCTGATGTCTCCTACCCTTGACTCAAATATATACAGAATACCAAAACACTTACAAAGAAGTTTCCAAGACAGGGAAAGCATCACATGTGTTTTAAAATAGAATCTCAAGGCACAATACTAGAGAAAAACACAAGGAAAACTTAACTTTCAGCCATACCCAGTACAAATCCAAAAGTGAGATGCTTGAAGAATGGAAGAAATAGCTTTTTCCATCAAAAAAAAAAAGGGGGGGGGGGATAATTCTGCATACTGAAGAGCCTACATTGGAACTGAGATATTTGAGTTTCCAAAGGAAAAAAATAACGTGACAGTCAGAATCTCAGAGTGATAGGTGAAAGACAACAGAGGCGAAGGCTAGGCAAATAACAGTTTTTTTCTCAATTTGTATTCTATAGCTTTGCAGTCATCTTGAAGAATAAACCGTTTCTTCGTTGAGCCTTCTAGTCAACTGAATGAATCTAAAACTCTCATATAGCCCTGGACGTAGAGAAACCATATTTACTGATGCAGAAGTATAGTGCAGTCTGGTCTCCACCAACGAGTCTTTTGAATAACAGAAAGAGTATCAGGAAGAGGATAAGTAGTGCCATAGACACACCGAGTTTGGAAAACACCTCCAAGATCATCCAGTCCAACTGCCCACCTGCCACCAATATTTTCCCACTGAACCAAGAAGAGGAGAGAACTCTCTCAGGGAGCACAGATCATTGCCAGCTGAGGTTATAATTTGAGAGAAACTACCACCATCACGCTATGCTGAGGGACTTGAGGATAATTTGGGCCATCTAAACGTAACTCAAATAGCAGGCTATGACCATTCAAGTCTTACCCACTGTTTTTATGTTTTTGATACTCTGTTTCTTTTCATGTTTTAATTTAAAAAAATAAGAAACTCCAAAACTTTGTTACATATTAAATATATAACATAGCCTATAAGGCCCAAAACAATTCATCTTCACTCAAGACAGATCAGGCAAGCTGAAAAGTTGGCCACCCGTGTACCAAAAACTGTCACAGAACCACCAAATGAGACCCAAAGGCTGCAGGAAAGCAGCTGAAATGAACAAATATTTGCTGCCAATGATCTGCCTCCCCAAGAAAGTTAGACGTATGTATTAACTGTGAACTGCATTTTGTACTTCAAAGATGCAACAGTGACACTGATTTTCAGATCTTGGGCATGCCGGCATCTTCCCTGTGGTAGCCATTCATTATAGCAAGTTCTCAACCAAACTCACACAGCAAGTCCTTAACCATAATGCAGGCATGCATACACGATTAACACCTAGAACCAGACACACACAGTACCTCTGAATTCCTTTCGTTTGTAAAGCTCACGTAGCCACCAGATTAAACTACTCCCTCCCCAGAATGGGTCTCCTGGATTTCTCCATTTTGCTACCATGAAACTCCGAGATGAGACAAACTTCACACTGCAGTTGAGACTAGCAAAAAGTAATACAAATCCAAAGGAAAAATCTCATTATACTCTTTGCAGCAAGTATTTTGCAGACCTGTCGCCAACCAGCAGACCAGGCTGCCCAGAGCCACATCCAGCCTGGCCTTGAATACCTGCAGGGATGGGGCATCCACACCCTCCTTGGGCAACCTGTTCCACTGCCTCACCACCCTCTGGGTGAAAAACTTCCTCCTAATATCTAATCTAAACCTCCCCTGTCTCAGTTTAAAATTATCCCCCCTTATCCTATCACTACCCACGCTCATAAACAGTTGTTCCCCCTCCTGTTTCATCTATCTGTGCTCTTTCAGCAGCAAACAATCAGATATGCTCAAAAATACAGCTGGTCCTCATCACAAATATAGATAACACAGTGAGTGGATGGGGCTCATCTGAGGTTTAAGTGTACATTTTGGTGGTGCAGGACAGCTGCGTCTTCAAGGGAAATAGTGTCCCTAAAAATCAGCCCCATTCTTTTTCTTCCCCTCTGTATCACAAAGGGCAGTAACACAGTGTGACCTATGCCACATCTTATGCCCAAGATGTGAACCAGGAGGCACCCAGATGGCTGTGACCACTAAGAAACACCAGAACCCCACGTGGAGGCAGAGCGACAATTCATACTCAGGCACATTGTCTCCATGAGAAAATTAGGGCTAGAATTGAAGCAGAAATGCAACTCATGTGAAAGACAGCATATTTATAGTAAAATCAAAATAGCTTGAGAACTAAGAAAACAGCAGCTGGGTGTCACATTACAGAAAGAAAGCTTTGCCACTGGACAATGCATCTAAGCCAAAATAGGAAAATCATGCATCAATCATTGCAGAAGTGCAGCCCAAAGTCCTGAAAAATGGCAGCATAAAACCACGAGAGGGAGTAAGTATGATGCCCCTTTCTGCAGGTAGAAGAAATGACCATTTCAGACATTTCCTTAATGCTAAAGGACTTGGGAATTAGCAATCTGTACCTTCTAGAACACCACCTAGTACTCCTACCCACAGAACTTACTTCAAACACGTATAGATGAGCAGAAACACTAATTTCAAGGACATTTACACTTCACATCCAACTGATACAGTGATACTTCACATACCATATCATTAAAATTCTTTTTTTTTTTTTAAAGTCAAACTTTGGAACTAACCACAAGTCCAAAAGTGTTGGCTCAGTTCTGCATTTTTATTTTTTTTAGAGCAATGCCTTATTTACATAGGATAAAAGCTGAGATGCAAACACCAGATCTTAGCTCTGCAGCTGACACGACAGCATGACTCCTATTACTTTGGCACAGTTACATCACATTTGAAGTGAGCAGATCCAATTGGGTTTGTGCAACATAACATCAATGACATCTACCATAAGGGTGCTTCCTTTTTTATAATATGTTCCTAGTTTAAAAAAAAAGCAAAAAAAAAAGAAAAACAACACACCATTTAAAGACTGTTAAGGCCAATGGCGTCATTCCCCAAATAAAATGTTGTGGGTTTTTTTTTTTTTTTTTTTTTTATGAGAATGCTGGGAAGGGTGAATTCAATACACATCTCCAATCTACACACTTTACAGTGCACCCAACAGTGGTCAACACAGCAGCTTTTAAGCAACAAATGCCTCATTACCTCCATAGGAAGCTATTAAAATGCTCAGAATGAAAGGACTACCAATGGTTTGGGGTTGGCATCTTTAGGTACTATTACCCAAGGAAGCTCACCCCAGCTGCTTGGAGGTAAGATCTCCATGTATTAAGCTGCCCGTTTGCTGATTGACTTTGACAATATTGACAGTGAAGTGAACACATTAAGTAGAAGGCAGAAAATTAATACACAATAATTGGAAGACAAATTTGCAACAAATCTCGAAGTACAGGATGAGCAGGTCAGCTCAATACCTTTCACATTCTTCTCAAAACTGTTTTCAATACGTCTAATAAAGCATGGCTGAAACCAATAACTGGTGTATGAAAAAAAAGTATAAATACAGCTATTGCTTGGAAAAATAAGAGCAAACACTTAGGAAGCTAATACATACACAAAGATTTTTCTGCTATTACCTCATTATCTCGTGCTGGTCATAATGACAACTGCAGGTTTGGAATCTGCTTACTGAAAACAGTTCAGTGGGAGTTCATGCCTATATCACCCAAACTCATCTAGTTACCTACAGAAGTTGTGCATCTCTACCATCCATTGAGCCTAAGGCAGCATCCTCCTTCCTTATGAACCTTCAGAACCACACTGCTAAATTCAAAGAACCATAGAATGGTCTGGGTTGGAAAAGGATCACAATGCTCATCTGGTTCCAACCCCCTGCTGTGTGCATCATTTCAGAAGAGTTTAGCTCTTCCCAAGTTTAAGTTACATTCAGTGAACATAACGTGGATATAAAAATCAACCCCTAAAAAAGCCTTAAATGCAGAAAGTAGTTAATTTGCCACACTTTGTGTAGGTATCAGGTCTAATTAACAAGACAAAGAAATAGCTATCAGTTTGTGCCTCTGCAGTTCACATTCCCTTCTCACAGAGGACAAGACAAGAAAACACGAGCGAGAGAAATGCTCGATTTGGATCATTCTTCAGGGTGAAGTGAAGGAACATCAACTCAACCAAATGACACCCAGCGAAGCAAGGCAACTGTGTGTCACGGCCACCGTGAGGCAGAGGACAGCCCAGCAGCCACCTGAGGAGTTGAGGGAACCACCTTCAGCCATCATTGTAACTGAAAGCTAGAAAAACAAAGAATACAGCAGATCTCAAGGAAAAAAATAGGAACACAAATTCACACCTGCACTTTGAGTAGGCAGAAACCTCTCTCTTCTCTACAAACAAACTGAGCAATCCCAACTCTGGTTAACAGTAGAGTTCAAAAGTCAAAAAAAGAACAAGTTTACATTCCCTGTTTTTCACACACACAAAAGCCAAAACCAGGATCTGTTTTTAAAGGGTCCCACTTTAACACAATGGTTTGGAAACACAAGCAGGCACGGAGCACAACTCTGCCTTTGCTGAATTCTGCTGGCAGCACAAATGCTTCTTTCACACACAAATCAATGTCACCTGGATTTCCCAAATGTACCTATGTTGTACCTAAGCAACAGTTCTCATCTTCTTAGCTATTTGCAGCAGAGGACCTCTCATGGATTAGTTTCTTTCTCTAAAAGCAACAAGTCATGGAAATAGTCAACATTCGTGAGAATGCTTTACTGGTATTCCTGAGCAGCTAAGTGTTTAGAAATGCTCAGAAGCAGCTGGTAGACCTTAAGAGCACAGAAACCGGAGATCAGCAGCAAAAGCCCTTCCCAGAACCCCAGGTAATTGGAGTTTTATTTTTAATTTGTCAGTGCATGACTCGAAATTGTCGAGTTCCCAGAGGATAATCATTTTGAAAAAGAAATATACAAGAATACACAGCAGGATTTGCAAAGACTGTAAATGCCACAACGATAAATCTTGAAAACGCATAATTTGTTTCTTCCTAGCCTTTCAGAATTAATGGGATTATTAACCGCAGTATATCAGAAATGAGCAGAGTTTAAGCCTTCATTAATTTATGAAACATCTGATTAAGCAGCACTGCCTGTGTCCCCCTGTGCACCAAAACTGTCTGTGCAGTCTTCCTAGAAATAGTCCTACCTCGAGGTCACTGTCATTCATAGGAGCAGAGCTACTCTAGGACATGTTTTCAACTAAGACAAGAACAGCCTATTAAATGACCACAGCTCTAATCAAATAATAATAAGAGACAGATTTTAAAACCCTGTAAGAAATGAAAGAATCCAAAACAAAATGCAACTGCATCATCACCAGCTGGGCAACGATCAACGTGGGCATAACGCTGATCAGCCCAAAGAATTGAAGGTGACACTTTGTGGTGAAGACTCTGGCAGTCTTTAAGTCGATGGATTACAACGAGCAATTTCTATCAGCATCAAACAGTCAGGATACAGGAATGCAGTCCAAAAGAGCTGGTATTTTGAAATGGCAATATCAGGAGTGAAATTGATGGCACTACAGTGATTTGGCTCGCTCTCAGCTGCAAAGCTCTCTGCTGCAACTAACTGCAATAATCCAGCTGGAAGCTGCTGAGTAGCACCTGAAGCTGAGCACCACAACATCAGCCTAAATTCGATGCATCTGGTGAAGTTTCAAGACTTGCCTGCCCTCAGGAACTGCCCCCTGGCTCTGCAAACTTGTTTTCACAAAGAACAGGGAAAGAGTAGATAGAATTACAAACCAAAATAGCCCCAGGCAATGAAAACACTGAGCATGGAGACATCTCTGTAGCTACAAATGACTGAGAAAGGAAGGAAACTAATTTCCATTACTCTGTTCAAGTCTTAATGAAAAAGCTCTTAGGGGACCCTAAGGGATTTTAAGAATTTACTTATCAGCCACTGTAAGTACTACATAGGATAAGCATCCATCCCCTGCAGTCCCTTCATCTCTCATGGATGGATCAAGATCTTGAGCACCTTTGAGAAACTCCAGTCCAAAATTGGTGAGTTCTTAACTGAAGTGGTCTCAGAAATAGAAACGTAAGCACATGCTACCCTACCCTTGATCTTTAGCAAAAAATCTCTGACAAATCAGGCTTTACTGTAATACGACATACTATTGACACTTAACTGAAAAGAAGGAAATACATATATTTAAACCCCCAAAATTGAATAACAGAAGCACAGAGGGGAAAAAAAAAAAAGAGGTGTTAGTTGTTACCACTTGGTAAAAAGTCTATAACACATGCGAGCTTCCTCATTTTTAAAAAGATACAGAAAAATAGCAACAGCAATCATTTAGGGGGCTTATTTCATTTGTGTTTGGTTCTTTTTCCCCCTCCTTTTAAATGCAAACCTCACTGTCTGAGGAACATGGAAGGAGAATTGAGCTTGCTTTCGTGACCTGCGTGAGCAGAGCAGAGGGAACGATGGTTTCTTGCAGTGCTGCTTGAATACTAATCACAATTAGGGGAAGATGAGTGCATTTACACCCAGTGGGAAGAGTCACAACAACTGCGCACATGGTATGTGATTAGCAACTGTGAAAAAGTGCATTTATAACAGAGCTCATTTGGGGAAATATAAAAAAAACAAACCTATGTTAAATGTAAATTTGAATTAAAGTAACCAAGGGAAGGAGCTGCTTAGCTGGAATTTAAACACTGTATTACTTGGAATGCAGCTTGCTGTATCCAACTTGCATGCAGAAACTGAGAGGCAGGACCACAGCTAAGGGACCACATAACAGATTTGAGAGAGGCAAAGTGAGGAGCACAGGTAGATGGGTAGAGAAGACCCGTACTGCTTAACTGGAAGTGCAATTTGCACTCAAATTGAGTCATGAAAAAATGGCTTTGCTATAAATAGGAGTCTCCTCTATATTGCATGAACCACACACAGCACTGAAACACTACAAGGAAGCAATAGCTGCTGGTTGAGCTTAAAGCCACCTTTAATGATAGACCTCGGGCTGAGCAAATGCTAGAGAGGGGAGGGCATGATTAAGGGGCAGGTACATCAGTGCTGCTGGTACTTGCTGTGCCATTTCCTCATTGCCATTTGAAGAGGCAGAGAGGCAGAAGCAGATGAATGTCACCAAAATAATTCTCACGAGGCGAGGACATGTAAAAAGAGAAACCACAGAACAAATACAATGAAGACAGCACTGAAAAAAGCCATTTCTGCATGAGCTTCTCACAGATGACTGCTTAATAACAGCATGAACATGCAAGAATTTAACATCCATCTCCTTGCACGTCACAGAGTCACTCGGCAATGTTCATCGACAATATTTAATGAGCAAGTAACATACATGCATTTTGCAGACCACACCCAGGTGGGATGAAGTATTGATCTGCCTGAGAGCATGAAGGCCCTACAGACAGTTCCAGATAGGCTGGATCAATGGGTTGAGGCCAACTGAATGAAGTTTAACAAGACTAAGCAACAGGTTGTGCACTTTGGATACAACAACCCCACGTAGGTAATGGCCTCAGCTTGTGCAGGGAGGAAGCTCGTGTTCGTGGAGTCACCATCCCTTGAGCTGTTCAAGAAACGTGTAGATGAGGCACTTAAGGACAGGGTGGTGACTGGATGATCACGGATGATCACTGGATGGTGGTTCATTCGATGATCTTAGAGGTCTTTTCCAACCTTAACGATTCTATGATAGCTGTTCCAGCAGCACGTGATGCCTTAAAAATGCAGAATGAAGCTGCCAGGCAGGAAAACGTAATGCTAATACCTGGAAACAGGAAGGAAGACTACAGAACACATCATTTTTCTAGACAGGAAAACAAAACTATATTCGAAAGGAATCATAAAGCTGCAAGACAAAATGATTTCTGATCTAATTTAAAGGATTATCTGAAAACCTAATAATCTCCGCTTGTAATTAGATAAATGGCATACACGGATTGATTAAGCTTGTCATTTACAGCAGGAGTACACATTCCTCTTCTATACAAAAATGGAAAGGATGCTCAAATGGAATATTATTAAACTGAGAAATACCGGTAGGTCAAAGCTAAACACCCATGGGAGGTACATTTTTTAACACATGGATACCTTTACAGTACTTTGGATTGCCCTGAAAAGTCACTTTTCCACATTATTGGTTTATATTCTTTAAATTTGAAAACTGACCAACCAAAAAAAAAAGTCTTTTTTTTTTTTTCCTGCCCCATTTGTAGGTGGCTGTCTCCCTTCTCCATTCGTGCACACAGAGGCACGTACAGCCAGGGTTCAAGCATCATTTGCCACTACAGGTTGCTCGGAGAAGATATTGCCTTGCTGGGTCTCATTCATCAGCACGCCTTGCTAATTTTGGTAAAGAGCAAGCAAGCAACTGTGGGAACAACAACAAATGAAGACCATCCATTTAGCTGTCACCTCGACCAATTTCATTTTCCACTTAACTGTTACCACCTCAAATGCTCTCATCTTCTCCAGGCACTTCCCCAGAAATGCAAATGCCAGATCTTCCCCTGAACTGCCTACATAAAGGAGAGTTCCCATCCTCAGCAGTTCTAGAGGACAGAAGTGGTGAAAGACAACAAACTACATGCATATCACGCCACCACAAGTCGTGTTGTATGTGCAAGCAACTCTAAAGCCTGATGGCTTTAGTGAGAGTATAATATTATTATGTATGAGTATAATATATTATGAGTATAATACAGTGAGTATAATGAGAGCATTTGTTATTTTCTTTAAATTCTGAAAACTACTGAAAATATACCACAACGACTTTTAGTCTGCATTGTGTATAGAGCTGGTGCAGACACGTACCCTTCCAAGTATTCACACATGATTGTGTTTAAAGCTCCCCTACCTGGCTCACAGAATCACAGAATCACAGAATGACCTGGGTTGGAGGGGACCTCAAGGATCATGTAGTTCCAACCCCCCTGCCTAGCAGGGCCACCAAACATACACCTTTACTAGATCAGGTTGCCCAGAGCCTCGTCCAACCTGGTCTTGAACACCTCCAAGGACGGGGCATCCACAACATCCCTGGGCAGCCTGTTCCAGGACCTAACCACCCTCCTAGTAAAAAACTTCCCCCTAACATCCAACCTAAATCTTCCCTCTTTTAACTTAAAACCATTTCCCCGTGTCCTGCTATTATCAGCCCTTATGAAGAGTTTATTCCCCTCCTGGGAGTAAGTTCCCTTCAGATATTGAAAGGCTGCAATGAGGTCGCCCCGCAACCTTCTCTTCTCCAGGCTGAACAAACCCAACTCCCTCAGCCTGTCCTCATAGGGGAGGTGCTCCAGCCCCCTGATCATCTTCGTGGCCCTCCTCTGGACCCTTTCCAAAATCTCCATGTCTTTTTTGTACTGAGGGCTCCACACCTGAACACAGTACTCCAGATGGGGCCTCACAAGAGCAGAGTAGAGAGGGACAATCACCTCCCTATCCCTGCTGACCACCCCTCTCCTGATGGAGCCCAGGATCCCATTTGCTTTCCGGGCTGCCAGAGCGCACTGCTGGCTCATGTTAAGTTTCTCATCTATCAGGACCCCTAGGTCTTTCTCTGCCGAGCTGCTCTCAAGGACAACTCCCCCCAGCCTGTACAGGTGCCTGGGGTTCTTCCGGCCCAAGTGCAAAACCTTGCACTTTGCCTTATTGAACCTCATTAGGTTCACCCGAGCCCAGCTTTCCAGCCTGTCAAGGTCCCTCTGAATGGCCTCCATTCCCTCCACCGTATCGACTGCACCACTCAGCTTGGTGTCATCAGCAAACTTGCTGAGGGTGCACTCCATTCCCTCATCGATGTCATTAATAAAGATGTTAAAGAGCACCGGTCCCAAGACAGACCCTTGAGGGACACCGCTCGTTACCAGCCTCCACCTGGACATAGAGCCATTGACCACCACCCTCTGTCTGCGGCCTTTCAACCAATTGCTTATCCATCTAGTTGTCCACCCGTCAAATCCACTTCCCTCCAGTTTGGAGATGAGGATGTGATGGGGGACCATGTCAAAGGCCTTGCTCAGGTCCAGGTAAATGACATCAGTTGCCTTCCCTTCGTCCACCAATGCCGTCACTCCATCATAGAAGGCCACAAGATTAGTTAAGCATGACCTTCCCCTGGTGAAGCCATGCTGGCTATCTAGGATCACGTGCTCGTTCTTTATGTGATCAAGCATATTGTCCAGGAGGATCTGTTCCATAATCTTCCCAGGCACGGAGGTGAGACTCACCGGCCTGTAGTTACCCGGGTCCTCCCTGCTCCCCTTCTTGTAAATGGGAGTGACGTGACCCTTCCTCCAATCGTCCGGGACCTCACCTGACAGCCACGACTTCTCAAATATGATGGAGAGCGGCTCAGCAACCACCTCAGCCAGCTCCTTCAGGACCCTGGGATGCACGCCATCTGGCCCCATAGACTTATACTCATTCAGTCTAAGGAGGCACTCTCGGACTTGCTCAACCCTTACAGTGGGGAGGGATTTACCTCCTTGGTCCCCACATAGAGGTATGGGGGTGCAAGACTTAGGGACATGAAAAAGACTAGAATCCTGGCCACCAGTGAAGACCGAGGTGAAGAACTCATTCAGCACC